>NC_064614.1:358792347-359417347 GCF_023898315.1 Schistocerca nitens | reverse complement strand
GTCCAGAACCATTTCAAAATTTTTCTCAATCAGAAAGTTTTCAGAATTCGAGATTAACGACAGAAGATTCTGAAATAGTATCGAACACAAATAGCTTTACAGCCATGACGAAGGAAACTGGTTTTGCGGGAAATGTTAGGGGCGAAAAGAATTTTGAACCATTTAATATGGAGCAGTTGATGGGTGCAATATTAAATTTGGGATCACAAATAGGAACAATTACAACTGATATGGGAACAATTAAAACAGAGATAGGAACTTTGGCAACACGGTTAGACTCACAGGGATCACAAATAGGAACAATTACAACTGGTATGGGAACAATGGAGCAGTTTCGATCTGAATTTAAAACAGAGATAGGAACAATTACAACTGAGATGGGAACAATGGAAACACGGTTAGATTCACGACTAGGGACATGTTTCAAAAACATGAAAGATGAATTAAAGAAAGAAATTAGAGAAGAAGTACAACCGATTTTGAATGCTCACAATAATAGATTAATTGCAGTAGAGATTAGACAAAGGGAACAGGATAGAGAACAGGAGGAAAGAGATCGCGTGATAGTGCAGAAATTTTCAGAGTTAAATTTACAACGTGCACACGATAAGGAAGAAATATTTGAGAGACTCGAGGAATCCGTACCAAATGACAGATTAAATAACCTAACACAACAATATGAACAGTTAACTACCAAATGTGTCAACACTGAAACCCGAGTCGCGACACTTACGGAAGACGTAGGTAAACAGAAAGAAAAAATAGGTGACTTACCGGAAAGAGTTGAGGAGATTTCAGATAAATTGACAAATCTTAGTTTACATGGGGACAGAGATTCAGATGATACAGCACCATTGCCATTTGCAGAAACCGAAGAGTATCAGGACATAAATAAGCATGTTGAAAATCAGGGAAAATTTAATGAACGCGTGAAAAGGGAATTTGAGGCATTAAAAAAGCAAGTCAAACAAATTGAAGGCGAAATCGTAGGAAAAGACGGCAAAAGAGATTTAGAATCACAGATACCAGAGGGGTTTGAAGAAAATAATTTGTTTCATTTACGGGATGCAACAAGAGAGCGCCAGGCGCGCGAACTTGACAATAATCGACATTCAAACTGGGACAGACGCGGTAGGTCTTTGTCGCCACGAGGCGAAAACTTTGACTATAAACACTTTTTGACTGTTCGGAAATTTAAGATCTTCCGCAATTCTAAGAATGACATACATCCATGTGCATGGTTAGATCAATTTATGTATGCACTCCCACCAAATTGGCCACTAAGTCACAAACTGGAATTTATGTGTGGATATTTAGAAAACGAACCGGCGACGCGGATGCGCGCACTCATTAGAGAGTGTAATAATCTGAATGATTTTTATCATGCATTTCTATCGGCATATTGGTCCGAAAACACACAAGACAGAGTCAAACATAGTCTGATTATGCAGCGTAATTTTAAACAGTCTGAGTTCCGCACACCGGCAGATTACTTTGAAGACATGATTCGAAAGAATCAGTTCCTGTCCAACCCTTATAGCCCAACTGAATTAATTCGGATTTGTTTAACTAAGCTGCCACAATCCGTAAGACAAATTGCTTTAGCTGGAAGATGTAAAGACGACATTGAGACTTTTAAGACTTTGTTACAAGAACTTGAGTATGACAACGACGACGGGACTTCTTGTAACTTTTTCAGTAACAGTAATTACGATAGATTTTCAGAGAAAAGGGATAGTGATCGGAACGGGCGTTATATGGGTAATTTTGAGAATGACAGACGTAACAGACAGGACAATAGATACCAGCCTTATGACAATAACAGACGTTCTAACAGAGATTACACAGACAATTATAATAGCGGTAATTCTTACCGGAATGATCAATCATACGGAAACAGTAATCGGTATCATCAAGACAGAAATTATTCATACAATAATAGAAACTCTTACTACAGAAATAACCAGGGTAGTAGGTCTAACAATAATTTCAGAAGTGACAGTCGAAATTATACAAGAAGTAGTTATGCAGACAGACAGGAAAACAGAAATTTTAATAACAGACACAACCAAGAATTTGCATCTAACAGACAGGAAGGACCTAATTGGCATCCTCCGCGTGACAGAAATTCAGAGAGACAAGTGGAAATAGTAGAAATTGATCCGCGAAATGTCGGGAATAATCAAAGACGTGACGCAAACAATCGACAATGACTAGCAGCTTCGGCTTCTGGCAGCAATATAGACGGTTCAGAAAGTAATGACACTTCGACTTTACACTACGTACGCCTGGAAGACATGAGAGACATTTTGTTAGACGAAAAGGAAACTAATGTAGACGCATTTTTACATCCTGTTATTGAAGTATGTGTGGGTAAGAATAAGTTCACTGCAGTTTTAGATTCTGGGAGCCCATTGAACGTCATTAGTGAATCAGTTTTTCATACATGTGAAAGAACTATTGCCTGTCCTGTGTTACCTATTTCTAAAACTACAATTCGAGGTGCTATTTCTGGAAAGGGTGTGGAAGTTAAACAACAGACCAACCTAGATTTCATTTGTCAAGGATACGAATTTTCTGCTAATTTTATTATTGTTCCATTACTCAGTACACAGATTATATTAGGTATGGAGTTTCTTAACGCAAATGAGGCAATTTTGAACTTTAAAGAAGGAAGTGTGAATTTGACTGTTGCCGGAATGCCGAAATGTTTGAAATTTTTCGAGTGTTTAGCAAGATCAGAATCAGATACAAAATGTTTAAGGTTTCTTACTTCTGATGTTTTCGTTGAGCATTATGACGACAATGTGTTTATTCATGACAATGACAATAAATACAGAGACGCGATGGATGATGTACTTAATAGCGAAGAATTAATTAGTGAAAAGGTTAAGAAAGCTGAAGTGCCAGATGACGTGGCAAGAGAAGAGCTGCACCACATTTTGACTTCACATGCTACAGTGTTTAGTCATCACACAGGAACTATACAAGGCTTACAATATTTATTTAAAGTGAAAGAACACACACCATTTCGAGGAAAAACGTACGCTATTCCTTTGGCTTACAGAGACAAGGTTAAGAATGAACTTCAATCCATGTTAGATCAGGGCATTGTTGAGCCAGCAGTCAGTCCTTATACCAGCCCATTACACGTTGTTCTTAAAAAGGATGGATCAATTCGTTTGGTTCTGGATTCCAGACAAATAAATAATATTATTATTCCTGAAACTGACCGTCCACAAAATTTAGATGAACTTCTTCAACATTTCCATGGAATTAAAGTTTTATCCACGATTGATATGCGCGCAAGTTTTTGGCAAATAGAACTCCACCCTGATTGTAGAAAGTATACTGCCTTTTTAGCCTTTGGTAACTGTTACCAGTTTCGGAAATTACCGTTTGGACTTACTGTATCTTCAGCAGCATTCATTCGTAGCTTAAATGAAATTTTACCTGTTTATCTTCGTGACAATATTACTTCATATGTTGACGATATTCTTATTGCTAAACGTTCTTGGAGTGAGCACAACAAAATTTTGGATTCATTATTACGTATTTTTGCACGAGTTGGCATGACAGTGAACTTGGAAAAATCTGAATTTGGTCGTTCTCAGGTGAAATTTCTCGGTCACATTATTTCTACAGAAGGTATTCTTCCCGATCCAGAGAAGCTAGACGCTATTCGTAATTATGCTGTTCCTACCACAAAACGTGATGTTCGTAGTTTCCATGGTGTCTGTAATTTTCTTAGACGCTTTCTTAGATTGGACAATTTGGCCACACCTCGTTTATGTGAATTATCTGGAAAAAATTCTAATTGGTGTTGGGATGAGGAAGCTCAGTCAGAATTTGAACAACTTCGTGATGCTTTAGTTGCTGCTCCACTTCTTTCACATCCGGATTTATCTAAAGATTTTTGTTTGGCGACGGACTCATCATAAAAAGGCCTAGGGGCACATTTATTTCAAGAGATAGAAGAAAACGGCGTTGTAGTACAGAAGACTATTGCATTTGGAAGTCGTGTTCTCTCTAAATCCGAAAAGAATTATTCGATTACGGAACTTGAAGCTTTGGCTGTTGTTTGGGCTTTCACAAAATTTCGCACATTTTTGTTTGGCAGACATACTAAGGTTTACACCGATCATCGAGCTCTGGAATTTCTTATGTCGACAAAATTAACTCATGGCAGATTGTCACGATGGGCGTTGTACCTACAGGAATTTGATTTTCGTATTGTTTACATACAGGGATCTTCAAATATAGTTGCTGATGCTTTATCACGTGCACCTATGGGTTTGAAACAATGTGCTGAAGAGGACTGCAAAGAAAACCATTATTGTTTGATGTACATTCAAGGTGTTGCGTTTGAGAACTTTATTTCATCTTCGCTCCAGGACATCGCTAAGGAGCAAAATAAGGATCCAATCTGGAAGGACATTAAGGAAAAGTGGAGGAGAAAGGAAAGCGTAGCGATTAGACAGCATTATTTAGTTCGCAATGACATTCTTTTCAAACGAAAATCGGTCGACAACTCTGTTTGGTTAGTTTGTATTCCTGATGAGTGGGTCAATAAATTGATTTGGTACACACATTTCAGTTATGCGCACTTTGGTCCCAGAAAATGCTTTCATAAATTACGAGAAAATTGCTACTTCAGTAATATGGAAAAACGTATTCGATCTGTTCTTGCCAAATGCAAATTATGTCAAAAGGCTAAGCCGCCAACAGTTTCTCACAGAGCACCGTTGTTTCCTATCATTCCAGCGAAATTAAAGGAGATGGCTGCAGTCGATTTGTTCGGTCCAGTGGTTCGTTCTACTAATGCTTTTGCGTACATTTTCGTAGCAGTGGAACTGACATCAAAATATGTGTGTTTTACACCGTTACGCAAAGCAACAGCTCGTTCAGTATCTAACGCTTTCATCAAACATTTTCTTAAAGAAGTGGGTCATGTTGATAAGGTTATATCAGATAATGGATCACAGTTTCGCTCTAAAATTTGGCTTCGTACTCTACGGCGTCGTAAAATTAAACCAATTTTCATTTCACTTTTTCACCCTCAATCTAATGCTTCAGAGAGATGGATGAAGGAAATCAATAAATTGTGCCGTCTTTATTGTCATCAGAATCACAGAACTTGGGATCAGTATCTTCATATTTTTCAAAACATTCTGAATGAACTTCCTAATGACTCAACTTCTTTACCGCCTCTATTGATATTAAAAAATAAAGTACCAACAAATCGCATTTCTGAAATCGTTCCTTTTCCGCCTTCACGGAAACTGCGGCATTCTGAAGTTGTCAACCTGGCTCTACGAAATATTGCGTCTGCGGCTGCAAGAAGAGAGAAATCAGCTAAACGTCCTGGTCGTTTAAAAATCTTGTCAGTTGGTCAAAAGGTATTAATTAAGTCCCACCGTTTGTCTCATAAAGGAAAAGGCTTATGTCGCAAATTTTTTCTGCTTTATAACGGTCCATATAGAGTTCGCAAAATTATTCATGATAACACTGTTGAAGTAGAAACTGTTAAATCTCGACGCTCTAAAGGAATACATCATATATCAAACGTTAAAATTTTTGTGGAATGACATACTTGTGAGAAACTAATAGCTATACGTAAACATAGAGAGAGTACAAGGATAACGCGCTGTCTTTGTCGGCGGCACATACTCAAAGCAACAGTCAGTCTGCGCGCCGCACAAGGCAGTCGTTGACCGCAAACAATCGCTTCCTACGTCACGCGCCTACAGCTGATCGAGCGCTCAGTGCGAATGCACTGACAGACGTAAACAAATACACAGTCTAATTTCTCCGAATAAATTCTGTATAAAGCTATGATGACTTCATAAATTATGTTATTAACGTTCAGTATTTTTCAGGATACGATTGTGTAAAATATTTAAGACCTTCAGGTAAATTCTGTGCGTGTCCGACGTTAAGACGACTTGCTTTGGAGAAAATTTCAGGAAGAATGTAATTTCGAAAAAAAAAGGTAATAAACTAAAAAGGGTAACTATTAATTGAGTTTATTTTTCAGGTAACATAATTCCACTTAGGTACGTACTTTAGACGTAATTTGCTGCTCGCGATTACGTGATTCATACTTTGTGCTAAATTTCATGTTCTATGAATTTACTTGTGAAGCGACGTGCTTGTGTACATTTGCTGATTTTGACAATTATTGATTAATGAACAGTGTTATTATTTGTGTATATTATGCATCGCTTGGCTGCTATGCTTTTTCACTGATGTCATATTTTTCTATTATGTGCCTGCTGTGCTTATTTATTTAAATTATAATTGTCACCTGATTAATTGTGCTGATGTGGTTAGATATGTAAGTTATACTTTGTGATTTATCTGCTTGCGCCTTCATGTTTACTTATTAAGATTACATATAAACATTTATTTGCTTATGCTGATATGATGCTAATGACCTGTTTATTATGATAGATAACATATTTGCTGCCTTGCTTATGGATTGCATATTTACACATTTCTGTTTTGTTGTCATAACTACTCTTCAATTTAGTATATAGAAATGCTGATATACTGTGTACGTACATAGAGTTTAGGTCACACTATTGTATTAATTATAGATTGTTCGCTTGGCAGAGCCTCGTTGTAAGAATTGTGCTGCATCCACTTGTTGACATTCTGTTCTCTACTGGTATATTTACTCGCTATTGCTTGTTTTGCATACGCTCAGTGCCTTATATTTTTAAGATAAGTAAATGAACTGCAGTAATTCGACGAACGACATTAGTACAAGAAAGTCATAGAAGTCACATGAGCTGAGGTTTTATGGAAGCTGTATAAATTTATGCTAATAGGAAGGAAGCTAACGACATGACATACCAAAACTAGGTTTAGACCATTGACAGTATTACACTGCATTTTTCGTGAGCAATTGAAATAGGAAGTGACACTTGACACAAAAAATACTCCACATGTTTGCTTCTGCTTTGATTCTTGAAGTGGTGTACACACTGTGAAATATTATGATCATTCACACTCCGTAATCGTACTTAATTACTGAGAGTTATTCGAACTAAAGTCTGTTAGAGGTCATGTATGCATTTCTTTTATTTAATGATGGACAAGGAACCAAAATGTATCTTATAATTTATAATGAGTAGAAAATTTGGGTCAGATGGATTACACAGAGGTTGTGTGTGGACACTGTGTCTTCGGATTGCATGGGATGCTGAATTGAAGTTGCACTAGGATTTTGTCTGTACTTGTTCGAGGAGACTGACTAGAGGAAAGAGTTGTTATGGAAGTGAAATGATATTGGTGCTGAGGTTTATATGTATCGACGTATTATTGAGGTATTGAGATTATGTGAAGTTGATGATTATTGGAGTTTCGTGGACAAGAGGTAAGGTAAATGAGGTATTAGTGAAGTATTGAGATTAGTGATGATTATTGGAGTTTTGGTGGATAAGAGGTAAAGTAAATGAGGAGCATATTGTTTTTGTTGGTTTATATGGAACAAGGAGGATGAAGATGGCATACTAGAACACTAAAGTGGAAGGAAGATTGCCTACACACACACTTTGTTAAATCAATAAGCAATATACATTTTTTTTTGAAGAGAGGAAGTATTTGCATGTCTTGGCTCACTGACAGTTGTTCAGCAACGGTACATTTTGATCTGGCTTGGCAAACATTGGTCTTGACATGATGACTATGACGTTGACTAACTATTATTGACTGTTATACATTGCTGCCACTACTACTTGATACACATGATGAACATAAAATTTTGACAGAATTGCATTTACACAGTTAACACTATTCAATTACACAGTAGCACTAATGTGGATGAAAGATGAGTGAGTGTGTTTTGTGTGTTTTCCTTTTATAATCCCAGAGAAGTGATCCCAACCTATCTCCTAAATATTATTTCACTTGTTTGTTGTGGCTTGCACTGACACCCATAAATATTATAGGTTAACTGTTATTGTGTACTGTAATAGTTAATGTGACAATTACCTGATATCATTTGTGTGTTTATTATGATTTGTATGTTTAGTGTAAGAGCATTGATAATAATTTGTTAAAGAAATTGTATGTGCATTCAAACTATTGTTCATGACTGAACTGTCTCAGTAGTTATGGTGAATAGTATGGACTGTTACTTGCACTTTTTCTACATGATTGGTGCCACAAGGACACGTTTAATTTCTGCTGATGAACTGTGTGATCAGTGATTGTAAAAAATTATGGACTGTTACTTGTACCTTCTCTACATGATTGGTGCCACTAGGACATGTTTAATTTCTGCTTATAAACTCTGAAGAACAGTGTGATCAGTGACAGTGTATTTTATGGAACTGCTTCTGCTGAGAAATGTGACTTGTTGCTGTGTGTACCTGCTCAGCTTTGCTGGTGCCACTCATGGACTGCTTCTACTGAAATGGTGTTACTTGTTGGTGTCTGCACCTACTCAACATTGCGGGTGCCACTGATGGACTGCTTCTACTGAAAAGATGTCACCTGTTGATGTCTGCACCTGCTCAACATTGCTGGGTGCAACTGATGGATTGCTTCTACTGAAATGAAGTCACCTGTTGCTGTGTGCACCTGATCAACATTGCTGGTGCCACTAATGGACTGCTTCTACTGAAATGGTGTTACTTGTTGGTGTCTGCACCTACTCAACATTGCTGGGTGCCGCTGATGGATTGCTTCTACTGAAATGAAGTCACCTGTTGCTGTGTGCACCTGATCAACATTGTGGGTGCCACTGATGGACTGCTTCTATTGAAAAAATGTTACTTAATGGTTTTTGCACCTGTTGACCATTGCTGGGTGCTATTGCTGGAACTGTCAACTGCTTATTCATGGGCTATGGATAGCGTTTATGTGAATATTTGTATAAACTGATTTTTTGTGTATTACTGTTTGTGAAAAGTTATGAGACTCTTACCTGCACATATTCATCATTGCTGACGCTATTGATTGAACTGTTTAACCACATAATACTTGTGTAAACTATTATGTAAAGTCACATGCATGAAAGAATTTGTATTGCTTACTGTATTCTATATAATAGGTTATTGAAAGGTCAGTGCAAAGCCAAAATTTTATCTAGTTATATGGTATTTACGTATTAATATTATCTTTTATTTTTGTCTGTATTTTTTTGACGAATTTGGTGGTATTTTCACCACCAATGCTGGCAAAAATACCATCAAATTCTAGCCGTGGAGGAAGGGCATATGAAAGGTGGCTACACTGAGCCACAGCGCCAGAGATCGCTAGAGAGCATTGTTCGCCCGCCTCCACTGGCAGAGTCATTATTGAGATCTGCTAGAAGTCAGTGCTTGTCGAGGACTCGTAGTAGTCAGTTCGTGTTCAGATGTGCTAGTAGAGAGTGCTTGCTGAGATGTGATACTGAAAGGTTCTTGTTGAGATGTGGTAATAGCGAGTCGGTGTGGAGATATATTGTAATTATGAGAGTGATTTTGGTCAATATATGAAGGTAACGAAACTTGATTTATTTTTCATTATTTCCATGTTTTAAATAATGCGTCATTACAGGTTCAGTCAACAAAGCATCTGGCTTGTGTTCTTGTATTAGAGTGTAATTCTGGTTTTCTTGAGTAATTATGGTATTCTTATTTTCTTTAATTAATTCAGTATAAATGATATTTATAAATTCTTGTGTTATTGAAGAAGAACCGTGCCAGATGCGTACGTTGAGTCATACTTCCACACACAGAACAGTTACACTTGTGCTTTGGTTTCGTAGGTTTTATAGTTGCTGGGGACTTAATTAATTAATTGTGTTAATGAAAATTTCCATTTCATTCTTTGTTATTGTTCTAAGCAGTCAGATTGCGTAATAATACTAGTCAGGGCCAACCGGTACGAGACTTCGTAATCGGACAAACAGCTACGAAAAATTAAAATTATTTACATTGCATTTAATTAAGCCCCCATGCAGCAACGAGGAAGGTCCTCTGGTAAACGAAATCATCCACGATCTTAACGTAGATGTCAGGGACGGGCGTTTGCGTCAGCATCTAATACACCAGGTTGTCCTGCCAAATCTTATCATAAGCATTCTGCACGTCCAAGAAGACCGCTGCCGTCGACATGCCGGAATTAAAACCCTTGCTGATGTGCTCCGTGTTCCGGAGAACTTGCAGTTGAGCGGACAGGTGGGAGGTAAACCCAAACTGTTCGGGATGCGGTGGAGTATGATAGACTCCAGGACCTTCACCATGGTATTCAAAAGGCTGATGGGCCTGTTGTTGGTAGGTACCGTAGAGTCTTTAGAAGACTTTGGGATCGCAATAAACTTTGCCTGTTTCCACTGTGGAGGGAAAAGGCCACTCTGAAGACAACAATTCTGCAGGTCGAAAAGGTATGTAAATAACTATTATGCCTACATCTTAGACTGAGAATCTGTTCACCAGATATTCTAGATGTTGAGAATTAGCTCCGATTTGTACAAATTTTGCTTGTTACTATGAAATAACCCATTTTCTGAATGACCTCGTACGTGGACCTCAGCTTATATCGCATATTTGCTAATCTGTTTAGGTCTTCAATAATGGAATGCTAAAATAACCGTTATTTCTACACTCTGGAGCAGCATATCCGGGCTGTATGATGGATAATCAAACACCTCCCACTCAAAACCTCGTAGGAGTTCTCGGGTACGATTGTCCGTGTGTGGACACGCGTTTTGTGAAAAAACAAAAGTTTTGCGCTACGTTTTCCACGAAGCTTGTTTTGTATCGACCGCTTTAACTTTTTCAGTGTTTGAAAATACCTGTTTGTTGTGCTACTTTCAAGGAAATCAACGAGAATCACTCCCTTAGAGTCCCGAAACATCTTTATTGCTGACAGCGCTTGCAGACACATGTTGGTTCCTTGGTAAAATTAGTGTGTCTCGATTCCACCGACTGCCTTTTTGTTTCACAACTGACGTGCTTCACCCAACTCTCGTCCCCAGTTGCGATACCAGTTTTCTTGTAACTTCGAGGAAGGTCACTGCTGGAGCCAGCCTCTGTTTTTTGTGGTCTCTGGTTAGGATTTTGGGAATCCACCTAGCACAGAATTTTTATTAACGAATCTTCTTCGCCACAGTTTCATGCACCAATCTCCGTGGAATTTGGGGAAAATATTGCGAAAGTTCTGCAATCGTAAAACGACGATTTTCACGAATTTTATCGCTGATTGTCATCATCAGTTAGTCACTCACAAAGGCTAGGTCTACCACTGCGGTCCTCGTTGTGAACATTGATATGGCTGTTATTAAAATCAATGCCCTATTGCCTCACTCGGCATTTACTCATTATTGCTTTTCCGTAAGCATTACAAGGGTCGCGATAAATTTCAGTTGGTTTACAGCTTTCTGCCAACAAAAGCAAACACAGAACGCACCACACAACTGGCAGTATTTTCTATTGCAGTGCACATTTTAACACGTCACCGAAAGTAAAGTAGTAGAGAGACAGGCCACACGGTACCAAGGCTGGATGCTACTGGATGTAGGGAACGATATGGCACCAAGACGGCAGCTGTAGTCTCGCCCATTGCCGCAATGGACCAGAACGCCTGTTACCTGCTGGTAGTCCTCGTATTTACGTCCTGTGAGAAACAGTTGTTTTCAAGTGCGTCATAAAACGTACCATGAAGTTTCATTTTCTGGCAGTTGCAAATAATTACTTGCCTGAAATTGTTGTATGATTATTATTTTCTTGCATTTGTGAATTTGCTTTAGATTATCAACAAAATCTTGTATTGGAAATCATATATTTCAAAAATATTGACATTACGAATTCCATTTTCTGTTTCAAATAAAATGTAGTACATCTCTGGATAAAATGTTTTAATTGAAGAAAGGGGAAAGAAAATACAAGGCGAAGACTAGTATGTTTTCACGATATGTGAGACTTAAGAACCACATACGAGGCGCGACAATAAAGTAATGAGAATGATTTTCTTTGCAATATGTGGCAACCCTGCAGGCTCGTGTAGGCACAATATCTTTGATCTTGGTCTATAATCTGCTTCTAGTCCAAGCGGCACATCGAAGCAACTGCTCAGTTGTGAGTTTTGCTGTAATAAGTTAACACGTGTTTGTGTCTCTCGTCACGGAAATGGAACCACGTAATATTGCGCAACGGTATGCCATTCATTTTGCGTTAAATTGGGTGAAAACACGACGGCAACTTACGGTAAGCTTCAGAAGGCTTTTGGAGTGGAGGTTATGTCAAGAGCTCAAGTTTTTCGTTGGCATAAAATGTTTAGTGAAGACAGAACGAATATTGAAGATGAAGACCGCAGTGGACGACCATCAACCTCACAGACGGATGTCAACTTGGCCAGGGTGCGTGAACTCGTACGATCTGATCGAAGATTATCCGTGAAAATGATTGGAGAAGAACTGAACATCAATCGATAAACGGTTCGTCTAATAATAACTGAAGATCTTGGTATGAAAAAGATTTGTGCAAAAATGCTCCCCAAAAATCTCACACCACAACAGCGAGAAACAAGGAAAAATGTGGCAGCCGATCTGTGAGAGCAAACGGAAATCAATCCAGAATTGTTGAGCCGTGTTATCACTGGTGATGACAGTTGGTTTTTTCAGTACTATCCAGAGACGAAACACCAAAGTTCGCAATGGTGCTCAAAGGGATCACCCAGACCAAAAAAGCTCGCATGTCAAAGTCAAAAGTAAAATGCATGCGTGTGTGATTCTTTGATTCCAAGGGAATTGTTCATAAATAGTGGGTGCCTCCTGGACGAACAGTTAACCAATATTACTACAAATAAATTTTAGAAAGTCTTAGTAAAAGAGTTCTTCGTGTCCGATCCATCATTGCTGATAATTGGATTCTGCATCACGATAATGCGCCATCCCATACTGCTCTGTCAGTACAGCAATATTTAACCTCAAAACAAATTTTAGTACTACCACAGCCACCTTATTCACTAGATATCGCTCCGTGCGACTTTTTTCTATTTCCAAGAGTCAAAACGGCGGTCAAGGGACACCATTTTCAAACTACACAAGATGTCCAAAAAGCTGTGACGAGGGTCTTGGAGGATATTACAGAAGATGAGTTACAGAAATGTTACCATCAATGGAAGAAGCGCTGGAAAAAGTGTGTGCAATCAGAAGGGACCTACTTTGAAGGAGACAACACTAAACTTGACTAAATCGGTAAGCAACATTTTCTTTTTCATATCAGTCTCATTACTTTATTATCGCACCTCGTATGTGGACCTCTATTTATGTCTTAGCGAATCAACAAAATAGTATTTCATTTGCATTTGTGTCATACTTGTTTATTATTTTGCTGGAAAATAGTAAAAGAAAAGCTTCCTACCAATTTTTTTATCTCAGCAATGAAGACCACCCCTAATGTTCGTTATAAACCTGTCTGATATACAAATTTGCACTGATCAGTCAAAGACCAATGACCACTGCCCACCACGAGACTGAATGCCGCCAGGTCTTCTTTCGGACACGTGACGTGATAAGGAAAGTATATAAGCGGTGCAGAGGCGGTTGGACAATCATTATGGCGTAGATACGGGTGGTAAGCGGCAAAGATCACTCACATGAGCAACTTGACCAAGATGGATATTGTTATTGTCTGGTACCTTGGAACGAGCAGCTTGGAAAGGGCGAAGCTAGCCGGCAGTACAGGTGTTATTGCCGCGAGCATCTACGGAAACTGGTTCAACGTTGGTGAATTCAGGAGTAGGCGAGAAAGTGTCGGACGACCACGCTTCATGACAGAACGTTGAGGTCGGAGGCTTGTCCGCGCTGTAAAGCAGGATAGGCGGCAGCCTGTCGAAGGTCTGACGACAGAGTACAGTGATGCTGCACGCATCGAAGGACGTCGTTCATCGCACGTTGTTGGGTTGGGGTTGTTTTTGGGGAAGGAGACCACACAGCGAGGTCACCGGTCTCATCAGATTAGGGAAGGATGGGGAAGGAAGTCGGCCGTGTCCATTCAAAGGAACCATCCCGGCATTTGCCTGGAGCGATTTAGGGAAATCACCGAAAACCTAAATCAGGATGGCCGGACGCGGGATTGAACCGTCGTCCTCCCGAACGCGAGTCCAGTGTGCTAGCCACTGCGCCACCTCGCTCGGTCGCACGTTGTTGAAAATGGGGCTCCGCACCAGATACCTTTCACTTAAACCCACGCTGAACCAACGACATCGTCAGTTACGACTGCAGGGAGGTGTGAGATCACCGACATTGGACCGTGGTTCAATAGGAACATGTCTCCTGATCGGATGAACCACTGGGAAAACAACCCCACTGCCCGACCTGCTGCTGGAATATCCACCAGGCAGAAAGAGAAGAGGAAGACACTAAAGTGACAACGAGAAGACGAATCTAACAGAGAGGACCATACATCAATTGAGATCTCCGATGCAGAAACAGCAGGCCCTGCTTAACCTGCTCCAAACGTGCCTGGAATGCACGCGAGTCACGCATGCACGGACATTCGTTGTTTCGTCAGGGCGATGGTCGCGTCCAGCGACGCCGTCATCGATCCTAATGGCTTCTCGAAGCGTGCACCGCTCCACGGTAGGAACAGTATTACGCTACGGGGGTTCTTCAGGTGTTTTCTGCATGCAGATTTCTGCAATAGACTATCTAACATGTTAAAGATTTAGCTTTGGCAACTGCGAGTCAAATATATTTTACGTGGCTTTTCCTTTGCCGCGGTTTCCTCATTGACAGCCAAGAAGCCGTCACCTCACTGGTGAGGTTTCTGAGGTGTTGATTATTTCGAATGGTTTCAATTAAGATTTGGTTATTTTTCGGGTATTTGCTTGGTATTAGTCCCCTTGTCAGCTGACTGGAAAATATTTTTGTTGTTAATTTATCTTGAAAATTTGTTTCACTTCAGATGTAACTTACATTAGCTCTCTTGCGAAAGCTTTTATGTACTCTACCTTAATAGTGAATACGATTTACCGTTACGCGTTTTGAGATAATGACGGTATACATTTTTGTAAAATTTTGCTAAATAAGTTGTTTGGGAAGTCTAATTTTCATTTCCACCACCTATATGTTAACAATTCTTTATACTCTGTTTTTTACGTCAATTAGTCCTGGTGCTCCTCTTTCTCTGAATAAAATTGCGGTGTGTGTTTTAAATGTGAATATGTTCCCTTTCCAAAGAAAATGTCCCAAGTTCGACAAGTTGATTTTTTACGTTGTTCCTATCACTGGACACATCTGAGCAGTGTACCAAATTTCTGCATTCTGTATAAGTTTTGTTCTGTGGTATTTAGTTCTCTGTGACTGTGATCTTGTAGTATTGCTCGGATTTTTGCAACAGTTGTGCACCAAGTTATTCCTGTTGTTTGGGGGGGGGGGGGGGGATGGTTCAAATGGCTCTGAACACTATGGGACTCAGCATCTGAGGTCATCAGTCCCCTATACTTAGAACTACTTAAACCTAACTAACCTAAGAACATCACACACATCCATGGCCGAGGCAGGATTTGAACTTGCGACCGTAGCACCAGCGCGGTTCCGGATTGAAGCGCCTAGAACCGCTCGGCCAGGGCGGTCGGCTTGGGGGGGGGCAGCATTTGCTTCCACTTCGCAATATTTTTGTCGTTTTCCACTGTTTGGACTCATCTCTGAAGTAACACTGAGAAGTCTACTGTTAGCAGTGGCAACTTGCTTGCTTTTCGTTTTTGCTGCGGATGTTTTACAGTAAGTTTCCATTGCTTCATATACCTCATTACTTCGTTGATCGCTTGCTGCAATGGATCTTACACAGAATGACGCATAGAAGGCGTACAGTTTTGAACTGCTTAATGCTATGAGCGCGGTGGTAAGGGAAAATGATGGTGAAGGTAGTTCTTCTCGACACAAGACGCCGTTTCATATACAAAGGGACTTGAAACATCTTATGTTCGTCTGTGACTGTTTGGTTAGAAGTGGTGAATCTGTTACAGCTACGCAACGAATGTTGCGTGTACATTTTCCATCTCGATCGACACGAAGTTGTTCCGAGTCCTAGCAAAATCCTTCAGAACAATTGTAAACACAATGGATATAAGAAGCGTGCAGGCTTGAGACGCAGTGTAACAACGGCAGAAAATGTTGCAAGGGTAGCCCCGGACGGTCATTTAGACGTCATTCTGGTGAGATAACAGTTAATCGTGAATTCATTAGACGAATTTTGCATACATTAAAGTTCCATCCGTACAAACTTATTATTGTGCAACAATCGAAGCCAATCGATTTTGCTGTAAGCGAAGACTTCGCTGGCAGAATGCAAGTGATTTTGAGAATGTGGTTTTATTGATGAGCGATGAAGTTAGTTTTCATTTACACGGACCGTCAGTAAACAAAATCTTCTTTACTGGGCTCCTGAGCATCCATACCTTATTGACAAACGTCCTTTACATTCTGAAAAAGTCATATTCCGGTGTGCTCTTGGCTCTTTCGTTCTTAATGGTCGTATTTTTTCGAAGAAAAGGGAGCCACAGTCATTTTTAATTTAGCTCGATACACTTACACGCTTGAAATGTTCTTGAAACAAGAAGTGAGAAGAAGAAGAATTCCTTTAAAAGACATTTGGTTGCAGCAGCATGGAACTACATCCACACACCGTGAACGCTTAAATGGAAGTCATAGACGCATGTTTCCTGGACGGGTTATCTCATGTACCGGCAAAGATCCTTGGCCTACTAGATTTCCAGACATCATTATGCGACTTTTTTCTGTGAGGTTATCGGAAGAGCCACAAGCCGCGAAATTTGGACCAGTTGAAGAATGCAGTCATTCAAGAAATTGCTGCCATCCCTGCAGGGACATTGGTCCGTGTGATGGGAGATATGGAGAAAAGATTTGAATAGTGCGTTCGGATTGATGGACATTGCCTCGACGACATTATTTTTCGCAAATACGTCTGGCCTGCATGAAATAGCAAGTAATTTAATGTCCATAAATAGACAATGATTTTAAAATTTGTATTTATTTAAAAACCGTTCGTCTCACTGAACCTTCTGGATAGACTACTAAAACTATCTCTATCTCGTTCAGGTCCAACGCGGGCAGGTTGATCTAGTATTTCGTGTTCGGCGTAGGCGTCGGCCGTGATCTACACTGCCGGAAAAAATTCGCAGCACCAAAAAATAATTAATGTGGAGTAATGAAATTTCGAAATTACATTTGTGTAGGTAACACGCTGAACATTGCAAGATCACTGGTTAATGTAAGCGCGAGATAAGCCATTGCAAATGCGAATGCTGGTACATTAATAATTAGTGTAACCGCCAGAATGTTGAGTACAGGTCTGCATGCATTCTGTTGTACACGTACTAGGTATCAGTTTGTAGGATGGAGTTCCATGCCCGATGCACTTTGTCGGTCAGTACAGGGACGATTAAGGCTGGTTGTGGATGACGTTGGATCTGTCGTGCGATGATGTCCCATATGCTCACCTAGAGACAGATGTGGTGATCCTGCAGGCCAAGGCAACATGTTGACACTCTCTAGAGCATGTTGGGTTACAACAATGGTATGTAGGCGAGCGTTATCCTGTTGGACAACACCCTTCGAATACTGCTCATGAATAACAGCGCAACATCTGGAAACACCAGACTAACATACGAATTTACAGGCAGGGTACGTGTGACAGCGACCAGATCATAGGTCTAGGTGTAGGTCCAGAGAGTCTAGCATGCGGTGCCATCACTGGCACCGAGGCAGATCCATCTTCCATCAGGAAACACAGTAGACTTCACCCTATCCTACAATGATCAGTCCGCTGACACGACTGAAGTCGCTAATGACAGTGGTTTGGGCTCTACATCTACATCTACATGATTACTCTGCAATTCACACTTAAGTGCCTGGCAGAGGGTTCATCGAACTATTTTCATACTACATCTCTATCATTCCACTCTCTAATGGCGAGTGGGAAAAAGGAACACCTAAATCTTCCCGTTCGAGCTCTGATTTCTCTTATTTTATTATGATGATCATTTCTCCCTACGTAGATGGGTGACAACAAAATATTTTCGCATTCGGAAGAGAAAGTTGGTGACTGAAATTTCGTCAATAAATCTCTCCGCAAAGAAAACCGCCTTTGTTTTAGTGACTGCCACCCCAACTCCCGTATCATATCAGTGACACTCTCACTCCTATTGCTCGATAACACGAAACGAGCTCCCCTTCTTGGTACGTTTTCGATGTCCTCCGTCAATCCTACCTGGTAAGGATCCCATAATGCGCAGCAACGTTCCAGTAGAGGTCGGGCAAGTGTAATGTAGACCGGCTCTTTAGTGGGTTTGTCACATCTTCTAAGTGTTCTGCCAACAAAGCGCAGTCTTTGTTTCGCCTTCCGCACAATATTACCTATGTGATCTTTCCAAAAAATGGTTCAAATGCCTCTGAGCACTATGGGACTTAACATCTGAGGTCATCAGATCTCTAGACTTAGAACTACTTAAACCGAACTAACCTAAGGACATCACACACATCCATGCCCGAGGCAGGATTCGAACCTGCGACCGTAGCGGTCGCGCGGTTCCAAACTGTAGCGCCTAGAACCGCTCGGCCCCTCCGGCCGGCTGAGGTCTTTCCAATTTAAGTTGCTCGTAATTTTAATTCCTAGGTATTTAGTCGAACTGACAGCCGTTAGATTTGTGCGATTTATCGTATATCCAAAATTTATCGGATTTCTTTTAGTACCCATGTGGATGACCTCGCACCTTTCTTTGCTTGCTTGCTAATTGCCACTTTTCGCACCATACAGAAATTCTCTCTAGATAATTTTGTAATTGGAATTGATCGTCTGATGATTTTACTAGACGGTAAATTACAGCGTCATCTGCAAACAATCTAAGGGGGCTGCTCAGATTTTCACCTAGATCATTTATGTAAATCAGGAACCGCAGAGGGCCTATGACACTACCTTACGAAACGCCAGATATCACTTCTATTCTACTCGATGATTTACCGTCTATCACTACGAACTGTGACCTCTCTGAAAGGAAATCACGAATCCAGTCTCACAACTGACACGATACTCCATATGCACGCAATTTGATTAATAGTCGCTTGTGAGGAACGGTATCAACAGCCTTCTGGAAATCTAGGAATATGGAATCGATCTGAGATCGCTCGTCGACAGCACTCATTACTTCATGGGAATAAAGAGCTAGCTGTGTTGCACAAGAACGATATTTTCTGAATCCGTGTTGATTATGTATCAATAAGTCATTTTCTTCAAGGTGATTTATGATGTTCGAATACAGTATATGCTCCAAAAACCTACTGCAAATTGAGATCAGTGAAATAGATCTGTAATTCAATGGGCTACTCCTATTTCCTTTGTTGAATATTGGTGTGACCCGTGCTACTTTCTAGTCTTTAGGAACAGACCTTTCTTCAAGTGAGCGGTTGAATATGATTGCTAAGAAAGGCGTTATTGTGTCTGCATACTCTGAAAGGAACCTGATTGGTACACCATCTGGACCGGAAGAGTTGCCTTCTTAAGTGATTTGAGTTGTTTCGCAAAACCTAAGATATCTGCTTTTATGTCACTCATGCTAACAGCTGGTTTCGAATTCTGGAATATTTACTTCGTCTTCTTTCGTGAAGGAATTACGGAAAACTGTATTTAGTAACTCCGCTTTAGTGGCACCATCGTCGGTAACATTTCCATCGCTATCGCACGGTGACGGTATTGACTGTTTTTTTGCCACTGGTGTACTTTACATTCGACCAGAATCTCTTTGGGTTTTATACCATAATTTGGGACATTTCATTGTGAAAACTATTAAAAGCATCTCGCACTGACGTCCGCACTAAATTTCGAGCTTCCGTGAAGCTTAGTCAGACTTGGGGATTTTGCGTTCTTCTGAATTTGGCATGCTTTTTTCGTTACTTCTGCAACAGTGTTCTGACGTGTTTTATGTACCATTGTGGATCAGTCCCGTCTCTTATTAACTTATGCGGTATGAATCTATCTATTGTTGTCGATACTGCTCAATGGAATGCACGCTACAGGGCGTCTAAATCGGAGTTGTCCTTGACGTAACCGAACTATAACAGTTCGTTGTGTCACTGTGGTGCGAACTACTGCTGAAACTGCTGCTGCAGACCCAGTTACGATGCGCCAGAGCCAATGGTCGAACAGGATGGTCTTCCTTTTCGGTAGTGCTACGTGGCCGTCCCGAGCCCGGTCTTCTTGCGACCGTACACTCTCGTGAACATCACTGCCAGCAGCCGTGTTCTGTGGCTACCTGTCAAGTCTTTCTGCAGTATCGCAGAAGGAACATCCAGCTTTACACGACCTCGTTCAAACTCAGTAAGGTGTTGATAACAGCGTCTTTGTTGCCTTTAAGGCATTCTAGTCTAACAACTCACAACTACTAGCTCCACTCTTATGCGACTGGCGCGAAATTTGAATGGACATCTTTCAGATGTAGAAACATACATGCCAACTTTCATTTATGTCGCACAGCTCCCTTCATTGTTTTATTACGCCGGTGCATTTACGACAAGGAGGTGAGTACTGCTTTGACAACGATGACAATGGCCCAGGAAAAACATTCAAACTTTCGTCGGGATTGTTTCATAATGAGTACACGCATAAATTACTTTCCATTTAGTTCTTTTCAATGTTGTGGTCTCCTATTGCAGTCTTTATCTTCTCGTTTCCTATTTGTTTTATGTAGTCTATATGTTTACAGGTCTGCCAATAAAATTACGTGGAGCTGGTTACAGCGCGTAGTTCAGTCACGATTATCTAACCATATCTGGGCCACACAGGCAAGGACGTAGCCAAAACCTCCAACTCAAAACCTCGTAGGAATTATCGGGTACGATTGGACGTGTTTGGACATGCTCAAAAATGGTTCAAATGGCTCTGAGCACTATGGGACTTAACATCTGAGGTCATCAGTCCCCTGGAACTTAGAACTACTTAAACTTAACTAACCTAAGGACATCACACACATCCATGCCTGAGGCAGGATTCGAACTTGCGACCGTAACAGCAGCGCGGTTCCGGACTGAAGCGCCTAGAACCGCTCGGCCACAGCAAGGACGTAGCCAGGATTTTGTCAGGGGGGGGGGGGGGCGGAGGTGCTCCGCTTTGTTAAAGCGGATCTTAAAAAGTCTCATGTTTTTAATACTCTTTTGAAAACACATTTATTTATTTATTTATTAATGTCATGTACGTAATTTGCTTTTGGGAAGCCTTCATACAAGTAGCATTTGGTCTATGAAATTAAGCAGGAAAAGCTTGTCTTAATGAAGAATAACATACAATAAGAAATACTCAAATGTTCAACTGAATATTTCTTTCGTAAAATAAATAACAACTACCGTTATTTTATTTCAATGCACGATGCATTTCGAGCTCTGAGGCCTCATCTTCAGATGCTTTAGCAGTCTACATCAATTTTTTTTTGGTCCCAGATGTAAGTTAGTTCCGGTCCTGGTAAGATTACTATGGTATATTACAATGTGGCACACTGGGAATATACGTTTACAAAACTAAGACAAATCGAAAGATATCTGTTTCTGGTAGGGGTGTAAGGTGGACAAGTCATATTTATTTTTGTATGTCATCGATGTGCACCTCAGAGTGAGAGCAAGTTATGTTACTGTTAAACAATCTTTGGTCAAGTCGTGGCACGGTTTTTGCCTCTGCGCAGTCTGATACACTCTTAGTTGAAGTCTGGTACGTGATGAACGTGTTCAGTAGTGCTATGTTGACTTGCGACGGTATCTGTTAGAAGAAGAAAGACTGATTGTAAAAGACAGCAAGATTGAACAAGATGTATACATTTAAACGCGAAGACAATAGAAAATTTTGAATAATGTTATTATTTTTTGAAGAGAAGAAGTTTGTGCTAAGACTATAACACTGCGCATCTAATTCGTAAAAATGATTATTGGGAGCTAGCTAACTTCGTTAACTTGCTCGAGGCTGAGAGAAAGACCACCCCATTTCCCAGAATTATGCATTAACATATTAATTGATTAAGGTGTTTGATTTTTATGGAAATTCTCTGTTAACATTGTACGCTCTTTAAATCATTGTTCACTTTGTTACACGTGCTATTGTTCAGACCTATGTTATGTGTGAATATTACGCGAAGTTTAACCCTGTCTTTTCGAATACACATTTCATTCTAAAATCGTTGTCTCGGAACATCATTTCGTAGAAATAATTACTCTCCCCAAACCACTGTTTATCATTAATCATTACCACATGTGGTACACTACAGTTTGACATTTTATTTAGAAACATAAATATAGCTTACCCGCTGCCTTCTTGCTGTTTTACTTTCGAGAAACTTGCAACAATGTTGTCAAGACGCGAAGTGAGTGGAAACTTTGGTTAAGGCCAGATAATTGCTTTACTACGGTTGCGCTTTTAATTCAAAGATAAGTTGCATTCAGATCTGTTAGAGTTCATTTCAGATAAGGTTCTGTTTAGTCAAATGTTAGCATACCAAATTAAGTTGGTTAACAATTTATGGGGACATAGTTTTGGTAGTATGTAAACTTTTTCAACAGAGGTTGTAGAGAGGTTGTAGAAAGTCTCAGACAGAGCATTAGGGAACGATTGACAAGAACAGGGGAAAGAAATACAAAAGAGGAAGAATGGGTAGCTTTGAGAGATGAAATAGTGATGGCAGCAGAGGATAAAGTAGGTAAAAAGATGTGAGCTAGTGGAAATCCTTGGGTAACAGAAGATATATTGAATTTAATTGATGGAAGAAGAAAATATAAAAATGCAGTAAATGAAGCAGGCAAAAAGGAATACAAACGTCTCAAAAATGAGATCGACAGGAAGTGCAAAATGGCTAAGCATGGATGGCTAGAGGACACATGTAAGGATGTAGAGGCATATATCACTTGGGGTAAGAGAGAGACTGCCTACAGGAAAATTAAAGAGACCTTTGGAGAAAAGAGAACCACTTGTGTGAATATCAAGAGCTCAGATGGAAAACCAGTTCTAAGTTAAGAAGGGAAAGCAAAAAGGTGGAAGGAGTATATAGAGGGTCTATACAAGGGCGATGTACTTGAGGGTTATATTATGGAAATGGAAGAGGACGTAGATAAAGAAGAAATGGGAGAAATGATACTGCCTGAAGAGTTTGACAGAGCACTGAAAGACCTAAATCGAAACAGGGCACCGGGAGTAGACAATATTCCATTAGAACTACTGATAGCCTTGGGAGAGCCAGTCCTGACAAAACTCTACCATCTGGTGAGCAAGATATTTGAGACAGGCGAAATACCCTCAGACTTCAAGAAGAATGTAATAATTCCATTCCCAAAGAAAGCAGGTATTGTCAGGTGTGAAAACTGCCGAACTATCAGTTTAATAAGTCACAGCTTTAAAATACTAACGCGAATTCTTTACAGACGAATGAAAAAACTGGTAGGAGCCGACCTCAGTGAAGATCACTTTGGATTCCGTAGAATGTTGGAACACGTGAGGCAGTACTGACCCTACGACTCACTTAGAAAATAGATTAAGGAAAGGCAAATCTACGTTTCTAGCATTTGTAGACATAGAGAAAGCTTTTGACAATGTTAACTCGGATATCCTTTTTCAAACTCTGAAGGTGACAGGGGTCAAAAACAGGGAACGAAAAACTATTTACAATTTGTACAGAAACCAGATGGCAGTTAAAAGAGTCGAGGGGCATGAAAGGGTCGTTGGAAAGGGTGTGAGACAGGATTGTAGCCTATCCCCATTGTTATTCAAGCTGTATATTGAAGACTCGTTGTCAACGATCAAAGATCAACAACGAACTTCAATGGATGTCATGTGACGTCCTCTTCGACCAAATACAACGGAAAAAAAGGTGGCGTCTGTGATTCTTAATCAAAACGTCCTCGGTACCGGTTTCGAATCCAGCCGCTCTTAAATTTTGATTAATAATCAGCATTGGCGGCCGAAGACTTCCTGCACAAGAAGCCACAGTCATTCTGCTAAAGGTTCAAAAAATGGCTCTGATCACTATGGGACTTAACATCTGTGGTCATCAGTCCCCTAGAACTTAGAACTACTTAAACCTAACTAACCTAAGGACATCACACACATCCATGCCCGAGGCAGGATTCGATCCTGCGACCATAGCGGTCACGCGGTTCCAGACTGAAGCGCCTAGAACCGCACGGCCAAACGAGCCGGCCTCTGCTAAAGGCCTTGTCAAAGAGGGCGGAGGAGCGGACAGAGGTTCAGGGCACTCTCTTGTCCTCGGTGTGGGAAACTGACCCTAAAGACGGAAGAATCAGCAATGATCAACGGCCTGAGGATGCAGAAGGCAATGGAAACCTCTGCATTAAAGACACGTAACGTGTATCCACAGGACATGTGGCCTGTAATTGTAGAAGTGTCATTATGGTCTCTCCATTGGCAAAAGATTGCGGAATAGTCCCCCATTCGGATCTCCGGGAGGGGACTGCCAAAGGGGAGGTTACCATGAGAAAAAGATTGAATAATCAACGAAAGGATAACGTTCTACGAGTCGGGGCGTGGAATGTCAGAAGCTTGAACGTGGTAGGGAAACTAGAAAATCTGAAAACGGAAATTAAAAAGCTCAATCTAGATATAGTAGGGGTCAGTGGAGTGAAGTGAAAAGAAGACAAGGATTTCTGGTCAGATGAGTATCGTGTAATATCAACAGCAGCAGAAAATGGTATAACAGGAGTAGGATTCGTTATGAATAGGAAGGTAGGGCAGAGAGTGTGTTTCTGTGAACAGTTCAGTGACGGGTTCGCTCTTAACAGAATCGACAGCAAACCAACGCTGACAACGATAGTTCAGATGTACATGCCGACGTCGCAAGCTGAAGATGAAGAGAGAAAGTGTATGAGCATGTTCAAGGGGTAAACCAGCATCTAAAGGGCGATGAAAATCTAATAGTCATGGGAGACTGGAATGTAGTTATAGGAGAAGGAGTGGAAGAAAAGGTTACAGGAGAATATGAGCTTGGGAAAAGGAATGAGAGAAGAGAAAGACTAATTGAGTTCTGTGACAAGTTTCAGCTAGTACTAGCGAATACCCTGTTCAAGAATCACAAGAGGAGGAGGTATACTTGGAAAAGTCCGGGTGATACTGGAAGATTTCAGTTAGATTACATCAAGGTGAGACAGAGATTCCGAAATCAGATACTGGATTGTAAGACGTACGCAGGAGCAGATAGAGACTCAGATCACAATATAGCAGTGATGAAGAGTAGGCTGAAGTTTAAGACATTAGTCAGGAAAAATCAATGCGCAAAGAAGTGGGATACGGAAGCACTAAGAAATGTCGAGATACGCTTGAAGATCTGTAAGGCTATAGGTACAGCAATAAGGGATAACTCAGTAGGCAGTACAGTTGAAGAGGAATGGACATCTCTAAAGAGGGCCGTCACAGAAGTTGGGAAGGAAAGCATAGGTAGAAAGAAGGTAACAGCGAAGAAACCATGGTAACAGAAGAAATACTTCAGTTGATTGATGAAAGGAGGAAATACAAAAATGTTCAGGGAAACTCGGGAATACAGAAATAAAAGACGCCGAGGAATGAAATAAATAGGACGTCCAGGGAAGCTAAGACGCAATGTCTGCAGGAAAAATGTGAAGATATCGAAAAAAAATGATTGTCGGGAGGACAGACTCAGCATACAGGAAAATCCAAACAAACTTCGGTGACATTAAAAGCAAGGGTGGTAACATTAGGATTGCAACGGGGTTCCACTATTAAATGCAGAGGAGAGAGCGGATAGGTGGAAAGAATATAATGAAAGCCTCTATGAGGGGTAAGATTTGCCTGAGGTGATAGAAGAAGAAGCAGGAGTCGATTTAGAAGAGACAGGAAATCCCGTAATAGAATCGGAATTTAAAAGAGCTTTGGGGGACTTACGGTCAAATAAGGCAGAAGGGATAGATAACAGTCCATCAGAATTTCTAAAATTATTGGGGGAAGTGGCAACAAATCGACTATTCACGTTGGTGTGTAGAATGTATGAGTCTCACGACAACAGCTCATGCATCCAAGTTGCTTACAAAAATAATATACAGAAGAAGGGAAAATAAAATTATGGATGCGCTAGATGACGATCAGTTTGGCTTTAGGAAAAGTAAAGGCACGAGAGAGGCAATTCTGACGCTGCGTTTAATAATGGAAGCAAGACTAAAGAAAAATCAAGTCACGTTCATAGGATTTTTCGACCTGGAAAAAGCGTTCGACAGTGTAAAATGGTGCAAGATGTTAGACATTCTGAAAAAAATAGGGGTAAGCTGTAGGGAGAGACGGGTCATATACAATATGTACAACAGCCAAGAGGGAATAATAAGAGTGGACGACCAAGAACGAAGTGCTCGTATTAAAAAGGGTATAAGACAAGGATGTAGCCTTTCTCCCATACTGTTCAATCTGTACATCGAGGAAGCAATGGTGGAAATAAAAGAGAAGTTCAGAAGTGGAATTAAAATTCAAAGTGAAAGGATATCAATGATACGATTCGCTGATTACATTGCTATCCTGAGTGAAAGTGAAGAAGAATTACGAGGCCTATTCAGAAAGTAAGCTCCGATTGATTACCAAATTGAAACCACAGTGAACATCAGAAATGTTTTACTTGTAACAATTAGCTACACCTTTCAGCTACTTCTCTACGTAGTCGCCGTTCTGACTTAGACTTTTGTCATAGCGTTGTACCAACTTTTCAATAGCCTCATCGTAGAAGGCAGCCGCCAGTGCTTTCCGCCAATTCTCCACGCTGGCCTACACCTCGTTGTCTGTGTCAAAATGTTGTCTTCAAAGACAGCGGTTCATGTGACCAGAGATGAAACTCAGGGGGAGACAATTGCGGACTGTATTGTGGGTAATCTCACATTTCCATTTGAAAACGATGCAGGAGCATCTTCACTGCCCCTGCAGAATGCGGCTGAGAATTGTCTTGAAGAAGAAACAGCACGACAGTTATGTAGTGTTAGCTGCATAGCTTCAGGCGAAATTTCTCACCAGGCCCTCGTACTTGGCGGCAGACACTATTTTCTAGACATCTTTACGCACTCACTGCGAGCTCAGAAATGAGAAGAGCGACGTGATGCTAACTGGGGTTATACTAGAGACACTACCCAACACATCTGTGCAAAGCTTTATCGGATTTTCATAGTCGTTTCCATTTCGCGACCGATCGGAGCTTACTTTCTGAACGCCCCTCGTACATGATATGCTGAACGGAATGAACAGTCTAGTGAGTACACGGTATGGATTGAGAGTAAATCGAAGAAAGACGAATATAATGAGAAGTAGTAGAAATGAGAACATCGAGAAACTTAACATCAGAATTGATAGTCACGAAGTCGATGAAGTTAAGGAATTCTGCTTCCTAGGCAGTAAAATAACCAATGAAGGACGGAGCAAGGAGGACATCAAAAGCAGACTGCCTATGGCAAAAAAAGTATTCCTGTCCAAGAGAAGTCTAGTAATATCAAATATCGGCCTTAATTTGATGAAGACATTTCTGAGAATTTACGTCTGGAGTTCAGCATTGTATGCTAGTGAAACATGGAGTGTGGGGAAACTGGAACAGAAGAGAATCGAAGCATTTGTGATGTGGTGCTACAGACGAATGTTAGAAATTAGGTGGACTGATAAGGTCAGGAATGAGGAAGTTCTACATAGATTCGGAGAGGAAAGGAATATGTGGAAAACACTGTTAAGGAGAAGGGTCAGGATGATAGGACATCTTAAGACATGAGGGAATGAATTCCATGGCACTAGAGGGAGCTGTAGAGGACAAAAACTGTAGAGGAAAACAGAGATTGGAATACATCCAGCAAGTAATTGAGAATGTAGGTTGCATGTGCTACTCTGAGATGAAGAGGTTAGCACAGGAGAGAGATTCGTGGCGGGCCGCATCAAACCAGTCAGAAGACTGATGACAAAAAAAAAAAAAAGTTCTGAGCAAGCAGTAAAGAACACAAAAGAAAAATCTGGAGTAGCAATTAAAATCCACGGAGAAGAAAAAACAAATTTTGAGGATTGCCGATGACATTGTAACCTGTCAGAGACAGCAAAGGACCTGGAAGAGCAGTTGAATGGAATGAACAGTGTGTAACCTCCCCCTCACTTATCGACCTTAATGACAGTGAAAAATTAAACCGCGTGTACCTAATGGGAATTTGGGAAAAGCAATCGTCACCGAAGTTTATCTGTCGGTAAAGAGGGAGGAAAGGGTTACATCTAAATGAAAGGAAGAATGCAAATGAAACTGGTGGAAATTAATTTTGAAAAGGGGTGAAGTTAAAAAAGAAAGTAAATGTGCGGCCGTTACGTCAACAATTAACTAGCGGTAATTAGATATTTGAGATTTGGGGAAATTACGGTCTCCAGTCCTATAGTAACTGAAAAAGAAAAGTTATTGCACATATAATTAGCACTAGAAGCGTGGCAACTGAAGGTTGACACGTGTAGTGTGAAAACTGAAAGTTTGTCAGAAGTAATTAATTTCGCCACACTCTGACTTAATTTAGCAAAAGAATTAATAAAGCCGGAAAATTGGAAGTTAATTTAGTGACTGAAATTAATATTGAGCTTTGTTTCTGAAGCACATCGAAATTCAGTAAAATACGGTTAGTCTTGGGCTACCTCAACAATCATTTCAAAAGCTACTTGAATCTACGCAATTTAGAAATAAGAGATTTAACTTTGGACTTGAATTAAATGATTCTGAACAATTAACAATAGTAAAATTTAGTACGTACCAAGCTGAGCTGCAGTCACAGGTAAGCTAAAATATGGTAACAAAACTCGCACTCTTAATTTGTGCTTGCGTAATCTAAATATTGTAGCCAGCTATGAATACCTTAACTGAACTTTGAAATTAAAGCAGTGAAATCGAATGATATTACTTTAATGCTGGCGTTTGAATTTCAACGACACTCGGGTTCATTCCGGAAAAGGAAGGGACCCTGCTTGGTAATGCAATTGGGACAATGAGCAACAAAGGTTCATGCTACGTTGCTGTAATTTAGTGAGAAAAATTTAACATTTTCAAAAGCTGAGTTCTGCCATACAGTTCTAAAACTTTACGTGCTACCAGTCTTCCTTGTTGGTTGATTGAAGGTTTGAAGTCGTCGATCGAGGAGGTGGCGACAGTCACTCATTGTCGGCCGTCGCTGTCGCAGAAGCTGGATGTTGGCGCGCCTTCTCGACACGGTAATGCAATTGGGACAATGAGCAACAAAGGTTCATGCTACGTTGCTATAATTTAGTGAGAAAAATTTAACAGTTTGAAAAGCTGAGTTCTGCCATACAGTTCTAAAACTTTACGTGCTACCAGTCTTCCTTGTTGGTTGATTGAAGGTTTGAAGTCGTCGATCGAGGAGGTGGCGACAGTCACTCACTGTCGGCCGTCGCTGTTGCAGAAGCTGGATGTTGGCGCGCTTTCTCGACACGGTCTCCAACTGAAACGGGCTCTTGATGTGTGCCAGCTAACGCTTCCCGTCCGCGACACCATGTCAGAATCTAACATAGCAAGTCGAGCGCAATTACATGCTGTCAAAGCCCGAAAGCGCGGCAACTCGCAGGACCGTCACACAACACACCTGCTCCACTGCACTACCCCAGCCAGACCCCCTCTCTGCCCGACTCCACGCGACAGAGTTAACACTATACCAAAGTTCCTAAACACTTTGGTTCTCCACACGACCTATCGATGTATTCGTTCGATAGCATAGTTTTCCCTAGGGCAGACCCAGCGTATAAATACAAATAATATTCACAAAACAAACCAATTATACATCGACATAAATGCATGTATATACAAATAGTAAAACAATTACAATATACAAATACACAGAAATGTCATATCTTCAGGTAATAAAATAAGGAAAAAAGTTTATAGTACAATAGATGGAAATAGGAGGATATGCATTTCCGGCGTTACACGTGCCCCACATTGTCTGAGGATGTTCGTGTAACCTAAACAGACTCAGAAAATGTCCCCCCCCCCCCCAAAAAAAAAAAACAGCGGAAATGTATATGCTCAAAACATCAAGAATTTTAGCATTAGTCTGATTAACCATAAACCAATTTTTAGACCATAATAATTGATTGGAGACACTCTTAATCTTATTCCACTCTGTCATTTTACACAAAAGAAAACAGATTGACAACATATTAAAATGCATAGAAAACATAGAAAATGGTTTAGGTATTTTAAAATCGTCAAAATTCGTAACAGTATCAAGAAATGGAATACTATTTACAAAATTAACTACACGGTCATAAAAACAAGTATATCAAAATACGCAAATTAATAATTAATTACATAGAATACACATTTTTATGTAACCTTTTCATAATTAATATTCTCGCCATGAGAGTCCACTCAACGCTACACAAGAAAATAATATTCAGCAGATCGCAAAAAAACATAAATATTGACAGCAGAATTCTTTCACATCAGTTGTCCGGGAAGAGAAACAACTCCGCCTTCCGTACCCGCAAGTACAAATAATGCCGACAGCGGCACAAGAGCCGACAGCGGCTCCGCCTCGCCAGTATTGTTGCGCCCGCCTGTGCGGCACGCTTGATCTCACTCGCCTGTGTAACGGCATTTCCAGAACGTCCGTTTCACTGAATTCTGTCGGAAATACTCACTCCCGAGTAATCTCAAGGAGTCCATTAATACTATCACAGTGGATAACTCAACACTGTCCATCATCACACGCATGTACTAGCCTGAAACTTAAAACAACGTCTAAGTACATCGGCAATGACTAGTGAAACACACATTCATGTAACCTGACAGCTAGTTACAAAATCATATTTACATTCCTTAATCTACTGTGACTCAGCTGAAAACTTAAACTAGCAGCTTGGATTTTTCAATTGATTAATAATTAGTTACTCTTAAATCATTTAATCAAAATTAATTACTTATTAATCACAATTTCTTTAATGACCTCTTGGTCAGGCAAAAGCATGGCAACCTAGCAAATCCTTAAATCTGACACTCTATATTTACATACTGTACATATTACCCATTCTGTGGTATTAATCAATCCTAGGTTGATACAATTTCAAGTCTACTATGTTCCGCATACCTAATAGTTATCCAGAACTTGGATACTCTAAGCAATAAGCATTTGTGTGAGGTATACCAATGACTTTATATGGTCCATTATAAACAAACTTAAATTTAGAGATTTCATTGTCTATCTCGCTCGATTTCTCATGAGCTTTTACGAGTACTAAGTCTCCAATTGCAAATTTAGCAAAACGCGCTTTAGCGTCATGACGACGTATGCGAGCACCGGCTTTTAGCTTCATTATTTCTCGCAAACGATATTTTTTCACACCAACACTAATGTCAACCCGTGGAGGGAATTTGATTATCTCTTCCACAAGTCCCGGTTTGTCTGAAAACACACTCTTCTTCCTCATTATTACTTCATGCAGGCCTCGTCTTTGTTCGTGTGTTACGTTTGACACACCGTCTACAATACTTTCCAATTCACTTTCTACACTATAGTCAATGCTGAGATTCCTTACGTTTCAGCAGTTCAAATTCATGCCTACGTCAATGGCATCCGGCCTGTTAACAATGTGTATAGGATGGCATTGCCTATGCACACCGTCTCCTGCCTCGTCAAAACTAACTACTACTGTTTTATCTTGTGACGTACATGTCAAAGTTTTGCTTTCGCAATTAATCACTGCACGGTACTTTAATAGCCAATCTAACCTGATAATTACTTCCATAGTTAAGTCTGGTACGACGACAAACTCTTGTTCTAATTGTGCCCCACTTATCTCGAAGCTGACAAAGATCTGTTTTGTGACCGGTTTACTGGCCTTCCCAGTAGCACCGATAATTTTCACTCCTATTACTGGCATAATTACGATACCAGGTCTGTCTTTCAGTAACTCAAATATTGTCCCAAATACCGCACTCAATTCTGCACCGGTGTCAATCAACACGTTTAGTTGTAGGTCGTGCATATTAACAAACACTACTATCTGTCTACACTTGTCCTCGACTGTTTCTTTATTTTCCCACAATAAATCCTCGTCTATATCCAGGTCATTCCAGAAAAAAACCATCCGGCTTTGATCCTAAATCCGGCTTATCTGGCGGCTTTTTCAGCCTCTGTTCACATACAGTTTTAATTTCAACAAGTTTGTCCTGAGGCTTAGTCTGTAGCTTCGGCTCCAATACCGAAACCTTTTCCTGTAACTCGTCAACTAGTGAGTGTTGCTTTGCTATCAGTTCACTAATTGTCACCTTCGTTGATTCCTCTTTGGTCAGATTGATCTCATCTGCCAATCTACCTGGAGGAATGTGCCCAGTAGTATCTGCAATTACTTCCTCTGGATCTGCGCAACACACACTGCTACCGTCTGACCGTATAACGTCAGCTCTAACCTCATACATGCTGTAATCTACACGCTTTTCTATCAATCGTGTCCGGCTACCACTAAAATTTTCGTAATCTTTCTCCTTAATACTCTCGCAATGTTTAAACTGGAGGTTTGCGTCGGATGGGTCGGCTACTTCTACCACTATAACTTTCGGTAAGGTCTGCCGGTTAGGGCCAGAACTTACCGTTACTACTTCAACATCCAACTCCTGCGGGACGAAACACGACGAATCTTGCTCGTGCTCCCCATTAACATCAACTACACTCCTGGAAATTGAAATAAGAACACCGTGAATTCATTGTCCCAGGAAGGGGAAACTTTATTGACACATTCCTGGGGTCAGATACATCACATGATCACACTGACAGAACCACAGGCACATAGACACAGGCAACAGAGCATGCACAATGTCGGCACTAGTACAGTGTATATCCACCTTTCGCAGCAATGCAGGTTGCTATTCTCCCATGGAGACGATCGTAGAGATGCTGGATGTAGTCCTGTGGAACGGCTTGCCATGCCATTTCCACCTGGCGCCTCAGTTGGACCAGCGTTCGTGCTGGACGTGCAGACCGCGTGAGATGACGCTTCATCCAGTCCCAAACATGCTCAATGGGGGACAGATCCGGAGATCTTGCTGGCCAGGGTACCAGGGTAGTTGACTTACACCTTCTAGAGCACGTTGGGTGGCACGGGATACATGCGGACGTGCATTGTCCTGTTGGAACAGCAAGTTCCCGTGCCGGTCTAGGAATGGTAGAACGATGGGTTCGATGACGGTTTGGATGTACCGTGCACTATTCAGTGTCCCCTCGACGATCACCAGTGGTGTACGGCCAGTGTAGGAGATCGCTCCCCACACCATGATGCCGGGTGTTGGCCCTGTGTGCCTCGGTCGTATGCAGTCCTGATTGTGGCGCTCACCTGCACGGCGCCAAACACGCATACGACCATCATTGGCACCAAGGCAGAAGCGACTCTCATCGCTGAAGACGACACGTCTCCATTCGTCCCTCCATTCACGCCTGTCGCGACACCACTGGAGGCGGGCTGCACGATGTTGGGGCGTGAGCGGAAGACGGCCTAACGGTGTGCGGGACCGTAGCCCAGCTTCATGGAGACGGTTGCGAATGGTCCTCGCCGATACCCCAGGAGCAACAGTGTCCCTAATTTGCTGGGAAGTGGCGGTGCGGTCCCCTACGGCACTGCGTAGGATCCTACGGTCTTGGCGTGCATCCGTGCGTCGCTGCGGTCCGGTCCCAGGTCGACGGGCACGTGCACCTTCCGCCGACCACTGGCGACAACATCGATGTACTGTGGAGACCTCACGCCCCACGTGTTGAGCAATTCGGCGGTTCGCCCACCCGGCCTCCCGCATGCCCACTATACGCCCTCGCTCAAAGTCCGTCAACTGCACATACGGTTCACGTCCACGCTGTCGCGGCATGCTACCAGTGTTAAAGACTGCGATGGAGCTCCGTATGCCACGGCAAACTGGCTGACACTGACGGCGGCGGTGCACAAATGCTGCGCAGCTAGCGCCATTCGACGGCCAACACCGCGGTTCCTGGTGTGTCCGCTGTGCCGTGCGTGTGATCATTGCTTGTACAGCCCTCTCGCAGTGTCCGGAGCAAGTATGGTGGGTCTGACACACCGGTGTCAATGTGTTCTTTTTTCCATTTCCAGGAGTGTATTTCTGGTAAAGTCTGCCGGATAGGGCCAGAACTTTCTATCACTTCACAAATACTATCTTCCTTGCCCGCGCTCCCCATAAACACTTCTCCCGTACAGCCCCTATAATCTCTTAGTTCGTCGTATAAGCGACCGAACTGCCTTAACCAGACCTCATCCCTCTCTGCATCCCCTCGCTCGATGACGGACGTGTTATCCGACATCTGATCTTCTCTCAACAATTGCGAATCATTCTTAAACTCAATCTCCAGTTCCGCTGTGGGTGTTACAGCTGCCACTTTATAATCGATTTCCGGAACACTACTTAAATTGTTCTCACTGACAGTGAATGTATTTTCTACTGCCGTGTCTACAGCTGATCTACTACTTGTGGGCGCACTCCTTTCCCTTAACACTGGCACACTCTCCCGCCGTTGAATATTCCGTACGGAATTTTCATAACGACGACATCTCGGTTTTCTACTGTTATTGGGCCGCCAAAATTTCTCCACGCCCGGTCGGCCCCTCACCGGCGCGGCTAATGGTTTCCCTGTCTCGCCCAGCAGATACGCTCCCGGGATGCTGCTGAGGCGGCTGATCACCCCCTCTGGCGTTATTACTACTCTGCGAAGCCCGTATGACGCTAGTATGATACTGGTTTCCGTTATTCCTGTTATTATTTGCATTGCACCGATTGTCATTACGGCCCGAACCACTATTTTTATTGCTGCCAAGATTGCGGTATGCATTATTCCCATAGTTATCGTTGTTGTGGTTGATGTGGTACCCGTTGTTGTTACGACGGCCTCTACCACTGTCGCGATTATTGCGTCAATTGTCCTCGTCCTCAACTCTTTCCAGGAAATCATTGATTGTCTTGTAATTGCTTCCTATGTAGCGTTTTGTATCATCTGGAAGCTTCCTGTAGAGTTCCCAGACTATTTCGGATTCCGTGCGGCGATCACGCAAATATTCCAGCCCTCACAAAACTCTTTCATCGAGCCACGCGAATGCGCATCGAAAGGCCTCGATACGACAAATTCGCGCCAGACACTTTGTTGTTTTTGCTCTGACCAGTATTCAGCCAGAAACAAATTTTTAAACTCGTCAAAGGTCAGGTTCGTAATGTTGAGGTTTAAGCCCCAACGCTTGGCATCACCAGCCAACACGTCAATAACCGCATTAATTTTCCTCTCATTAGTCCATGATCTGGGCAAAACTCTTTCACAATTTTTAATGAAATCCGTCGCGTGTATACCGCCTTTTTTCAAGGGGTCGAACCGCTCCTCCTTCGTCAACAATTCCGAACTATGTGCACAGATTGGCACATAGTTCTGTTTTTCGTCAAGTTTCTTTTCTAATTCCGACACTCTCGTAATTACTTGGCAAGTGGTTGTCGCAAGCGTTTCTACTTCCCTTTTTTTCTCTTCGCAGGTGTTAGCCTGCTTCCTCACTTTAGTATCTACTTCGGACACTGAAGCCTTTAAAGTTTCCACCTTCTGTTGATCCTCTTTTTTCACTAATTGAATTTGTTCCGTCACCTTATTCTCGATGATCGGAGCAACTGCTTCTCCTACACTTTTCTCGATTCTGCTAATTTCGGAATAAAAACGAGTATTTATGCTCGCAATTTCCGCCTGAACGCCTATCATTTCCTGTTTTAGATTACCGATTTCGGTATTAATCACAACAATATCTTCTTTGATTTTATCAACTTTTGTGTTAACAACTCCAACATTGTTGTTAACAACATTAATAGCTTTGTTCTGATTGTCTAGCTTCCGTTCAATTTTTTCAGACTGAGCTTCTTGCTTGGCAAACTGAGTTTCTTGCTTGGCAGCCTGACCTTTGATTTCTGCCGATTGACTCTTGATTTCGTTAATCAAAACATTCAATAAATCAGTTAAATTCTCGGAAACTACCGGTTTTACTTCCGTAACGGGTGCCTCTTTAATTGTCCCCCCGTATTTGTCATCAAGGGGTTCAGATTTGATTTTCACTTCCGATTCCGAAACATTTCTTAAAGTTGGAATTTCATTTCTGCTCTTTGTTGCGTTTCGGCGGTCGCGTCTTTCATGCTAGCCGCCTGCCCCTGAACAATGGGTACCGCGGTACGCGTTTCCCACTGTTCGACCGATTGTTCCGTATCCAAGTCTACCAAATTTTGGTAATTGTTGCCATCACTCATTTTAACAATTTTCAATATAAATGCCAAATCTCATATAAATAGGATTACTGCCACTACTTATTCTCGCTGATGTAACGGCCTGTTCGTAACCAGTACTTTGTTACGAGAGTTGCACCATACAATATTCGTGTCCAGAACAACCTCAAATCTGACGATTGCCCTGTCACCATGTCGCCACGTGTAACCTCCCCCTCACTTATCGACCTTAATGACAGTGAAAAATTAAACCGCGTGTACCTAATGGGAATTTGGGAAAAGCAATCGTCACCGAAGTTTATCTGTCGGTAAAGAGGGAGGAAAGGGTTACATCTAAATGAAAGGAAAAATGCAAATGAAACTGGTGGAAATTAATTTTGAAAAGGGGTGAAGTTAAAAAAGAAAGTAAATGTGCGGCCGGTACGTCAACAATTAACTAGCGGTAATTAGATATTTGAGATTTGGGGAAATTACGGTCTCCAGTCCTATGGACAATTACTATAGTAACTGAAAAAGAAAAGTTATTGCACATATAATTAGCACTAGAAGCGTGGCAACTGAAGGTTGACACGTGTAGTGTGAAAACTGAAAGTTTGTCAGAAGTAATTAATTTCGCTACACTCTGACTTAATTTAGCAAAAGAATTAATAAAGCCGGAAAATTGGAAGTTAATTTAGTGACTGAAATTAATATTGAGCTTTGTTTCTGAAGCACATCGAAATTCAGTAAAATACGGTTAGTCTTGGGCTACCTCAACAATCATTTCAAAAGCTACTTGAATCTACGCAATTTAGAAATAAGAGATTTAACTTTGGACTTGAATTAAATGATTCTGAACAATTAACAATAGTAAAATTTAGTACGTACCAAGCTGAGCTGCAGTCACAGGTAAGCTAAAATATGGTAACAAAACTCGCACTCTTAATTTGTGCTTGCGTAATCTAAATATTGTAGCCAGCTATGAATACCTTAACTGAACTTTGAAATTAAAGCAGTGAAATCGAATGATATTACTTTAATGCTGGCGTTTGAATTTCAACGACACTCGGGTTCATTCCGGAAAAGGAAGGGACCCTGCTTGGTACTGCAATTGGGACAATGAGCAACAAAGGTTCATGCTACGTTGCTGTAATTTAGTGAGAAAAATTTAACAGTTTGAAAAGCTGAGTTCTGCCATACAGTTCTAAAACTTTACGTGCTACCAGTCTTCCTTGTTGGTTGATTGAAGGTTTGAAGTCGTCGATCGAGGAGGTGGCGACAGTCACTCATTGTCGGCCGTCGCTATCGCAGAAGCTGGATGTTGGCGCGCCTTCTCGACACGGTCTCCAGCTGAAACGAGCTCTTGATGTGTGCCAGCTAACGCTTCCCGTCCGCGACACCATGTCAGAATCTAACATAGCAAGTCGAGCGCAATTACATGCTGCCAAACTCCGAAAGCGCGGCAACTCGCGGGAGCGTCACACAACACACCTGCTCCACTGCCCTCCTCCAGCCAGACTCTGCTCTGTCCGCGCTCCACGCGGCAGAGTTAACACTACCAAAGATCCTAAACACTTTGGTTCTCCACACGACCTATCGATGTATTCGTTCGATTGCATAATTTTCCCTAGGCTAGACCCAGCGTATAAATACAAATAATATTCACAAAACAAACCAATTATCCATCGACATAAATGCATGTATATACAAATAGTAAAACAATTACAATATGCAAATACACAGAAACGTCATATCTTCAGGTAATAAAATAAGGAAAAAAATTTATAGTACAATAGATGGAAATAGGAGGATATGCATTTCCATCGTCACAAGTGTCTTGAAAGTGGGAAATAAGATGAACATCTGCAAAAGCATAACGAGGATCATGGACTGTAGTCGTATTAAATCCGGTGATGCTGAGGGAAATACACTCCTGGAAATTGAAATAAGAACACCGTGAATTCATTGTCCCAGGAAGGGGAAACTTTATTGACACATTCCTGGGGTCAGATACATCACATGATCACACTGACGGAACCACAGGCACATAGACACAGGCAACAGAGCATGCACAATGTCGGCACTAGTACAGTGTATATCCACCTTTCGCAGCAATGCAGGCTGCTATTCTCCCATGGAGACGATCGTAGAGATGATGGATGTAGTCCTGTGGAACGGCTTGCCATGCCATTTCCACCTGGCGCCTCAGTTGGACCAGCGTTCGTGCTGGACGTGCAGACCGCGTGAGATGACGCTTCATCCAGTCCCAAACATGCTCAATGGGGGACAGATCCGGAGATCTTGCTGGCCAGGGTACCAGGGTAGTTGACTTACACCTTCTAGAGCACGTTGGGTGGCACGGGATACATGCGGACGTGCATTGTCCTGTTGGAACAGCAAGTTCCCTTGCCGGTCTAGGAATGGTAGAACGATGGGTTCGATGACGGTTTGGATGTACCGTGCACTATTCAGTGTCCCCTCGACGATCACCAGTGGTGTACGGCCAGTGTAGGAGATCGCTCCCCACACCATGATGCCGGGTGTTGGCCCTGTGTGCCTCGGTCGTATGCAGTCCTGATTGTGGCGCTCACCTGCACGGCGCCAAACACGCATACGACCATCATTGGCACCAAGGCAGAAGCGACTCTCATCGCTGAAGACGACACGTCTCCATTCGTCCCTCCATTCACGCCTGTCGCGACACCACTGGAGGCGGGCTGCACGATGTTGGGGCGTGAGCGGAAGACGGCCTAACGGTGTGCGGGACCGTAGCCCAGCTTCATGGAGACGGTTGCGAATGGTCCTCGCCGATACCCCAGGAGCAACAGTGTCCCTAATTTGCTGGGAAGTGGCGGTGCGGTCCCCTACGGCACTGCGTAGGATCCTACGGTCTTGGCGTGCATCCGTGCGTCGCTGCGGTCCGGTCCCAGGTCGACGGGCACGTGCACCTTCCGCCGACCACTGGCGACAACATCGATGTACTGTGGAGACCTCACGCCCCACGTGTTGAGCAATTCGGCGGTTCGCCCACCCGGCCTCCCGCATGCCCACTATACGCCCTCGCTCAAAGTCCGTCAACTGCACATACGGTTCACGTCCACGCTGTCGCGGCATGCTACCAGTGTTAAAGACTGCGATGGAGCTCCGTATGCCACGGCAAACTGGCTGACACTGACGGCGGCGGTGCACAAATGCTGCGCAGCTAGCGCCATTCGACGGCCAACACCGCGGTTCCTGGTGTGTCCGCTGCGCCGTGCGTGTGATCATTGCTTGTACAGCCCTCTCGCAGTGTCCGGAGCAAGTATGGTGGGTCTGACACACCGGTGTCAATGTGTTCTTTTTTCCATTTCCAGGAGTGTAGATTAGGAAGTGAGAAACTTAATCTAAGAGATGAGTCTTGCTCTTTGGGGAGCAAAATAACTGAAGATGGTGGAAGTAGAGAGGATATAAAATGTAGACTGGCAATGGCAAGGAAGGCATTTCTGTATAAAAGAATTTTTTTAACATCGCGTATAGAATTAGTGTCAAGAAGTCTTTTCTCAAAGTATTTGCATGGAGTGTAGCCATGTATGGAAGTGATACATGGACCATAAGTAGTGTAGACAAGAAGAGAATAGAAGCTTTCGAAATGTGGTGGTACAGAAGAATGCAGAAGATTAGATGGGTAGATCACTTAACTATTGAGAAGGTACTGAACAGAATTGGGGAGCAGAGGAATTTGTGGCACAACTTGACTAGAAGAAGGGATCCATTGATATGACATGTTCTGAGGCATCAAGGGATCGAGTACTGGAGGGCAGCGTGGAGGGTAAAAATCGTAGAGGGAGGCCAAGAGATGAATGCGCTAAGCAGATTCAGAAGGATGTAGGTTGCAGTGGATACTTGAAGATGAAGAAGGTTGCACAGGATAGAGTAGCATGGAGAGGTGCATCAAACCAGTCTCTGGACTGAAGACCACAGCAACAACAACAGCAACATATATCGGATTCCTGATATTTTTAAAAATATTAACAGTCCTGTGCCCCATTCACATTCTTCGTACTCCGGTGGATGGCTACCCGTCTATTATTAGTCCTTCAGCAGCCAAGAAAAAAATAACATCACGTTGGCCGTGTGTGAACGCATTTAGTAAAATGTTGCCATAGTTCACGTTTGCGAATTTACCTCACGCATGCCGAAAAGACACGAATGCCATACTAATCCCTTCTCGACATGTCGGTGCTTACATACCCGCATCGGAATCACTGTTCGTTCCATATACACTGTAGCAAAGTCCTCAAAACGAAACTTTTTGATCGCTCCTTGTAACTTGCAATTTCGTTACACATCAGCTACGTCATGTGTAATTCCATTCAGATGATTTGGGAGGAGGGGGAGCGTTCCGACCCTCAAGACAGCCCCCTCCCCCCTTTGGCTACTTCATGGCCCAGCGCACAGGTTCCTACCACGCACATGAGAATTTTCAGCGCCAGTTGCAAGCTTGCTCCCAGTATCCCCCCAGAGAAAGGCACAGACACGTTGCAGCCCGTTTGTCTACGTAGCGACGAACTATCGGCGAGCGTGGGAGTGTGCGACCGTAACGCACCTATTACGTTGCGTCACGGAGCCGAGGGGTGGAGCGGCCACGCAGGGCCCCCGCCAAAACCCGCGCATGCGCAGGTCGGCCGCGCGCGCCATGTTTGTCGTCAGCCGCAGCAGGGAAGCCAGGGTTCCACGATTGATGGCGCGACAGCCGAGGTCCTAGGGCCTCGGTTACAGGACGTCCTAATTGCTTCAGGCTACAGTCACATAATAACGAGCTTGCTAATTACAATATACAGGGCGTTAATTATTCCACCGGTCGCCCGTGACTCCCATTTGACTCAGGGAAGTAGGACAGAAACTCACTATTCGCATATTACTGGCTATTCCATATGACGCGGAGCCCTTAATAGTTCCAGCACTATACGGATCTTGTGTGTATAGAATTTCAGACGTTTGCGAACCAATGCACTCTTTGGAACTTGAAGCTCCAGCGAAGCTTGCCTAATAGATTTTTGTTGCGACCTCATCGATGTCGTTTGAACTGCCTACACAACATCCTCCGAAACAGATCGTCTGCCGCTGCTTGTCCGTTTCTCAACAGACCCCGTTGCCAAAAAAGTTTCCATCCATGTTGTGATTAACTTGAGATCAAGCGCCTTCTTTAAGTAATGGGACATAAACTTTCGCTGCGCAGTAGTCGGTCATGTAGTTTCTGCTGACCACGTAACACATTGAGCTTTCTCAAGGGGGGAAACCATTTTTACGATACAGCTCACACAGCGCTCGTTGTGACGAAACAGTTGAACGAGACACAGCTGTACAGAAACTTTATGGGTTCCTTAGTAGAACTGTAACAGAAAACAAACGTTACCACCGTAAATATAACTAATATTTAATCTTGAAATCAGGGTAAACGTTTGTGGACAACCCGTATATAGTTTTAAGTCAATTTCACTGCTCATGAGAGGACAAGTGCAGTTATGCTACACATGCTAATAGATGGTACAACAAAAAGGTACGGCCAAACTTTCAGGAAACATTTCTCACATGTAGAGGAAGAAAATGTGTTATGGGCACATGGCCGTCCGCAGAAATTTCTCCAAGAGGGGGCCAGATTCTGAAACTGCCATTATTGGTGTATCTGATTCTGAGAGTCTGAAAAAGTGTCGCATCCTAGGAATTAAATTTGACAAGAACTGCACAAAACGACTGAAAGTAATTCAACTAATATTTTTGCGGTCGATTACTTGGATACCGATACCGTAAGTATATTCATATGTATACGCAAAGTACATCTTTTCTTATTTCTAATACAAATATTAATTCCGCCCTATTGATTCAACGATCTAAAATCTCACTCTCATATGATTAAATCCAGTTTATCCAACCGAGTTATGATGTAAAGGTATAAAACGTTTTACAACAAAATTTATGTATAGTCCATGTTGCGGTCTTGAAGAGAAACTACAAGACGAACAGCAAGAAACGTAAAACAAGGTAAATAGAATATAGCCGAATTAAATGAAACGATACTGAGGGAAGTAGATCAGCAAATGAGACACTCAAAGTAGTGGCTGTGTTTTGTACTTTGAGTATAACTGATGACGGCTGAAGCATACATGCAGACTGGCAATGGAATTTCTGAAAAGGAGAAATCCGCTAACAACAGATATAAATTTAAATGTTAGGATGTATTTTCTAAAGGTATTTCTATAGAGTGTAACCTTGCAAGGAAGTGAAACATTGTCTATAAACGATTCAAACAAGAAGAGAATACAAGCTATTGAAACGTGTTGCTACAAAAGAATGCTAATATTTGATGGGTAGAATGAGTAACTAATGAGCTGGTAGGGAATCGAATTGGCAAAGAAGAAATCTATGACGCAACCTGACTAAAGGAAGGGATCTGTTGATAGGGCAGATGCTGAGCCATCTGTGAATCGTGTACTTGGTAACGGGGGAAGTTGGGGGTGAGGGAGGGTATAAAAATCGTAGAAAGTGGGATGGCTGGACTGTAGTAAGTACGATAAAGTGCATGTAGGCTGCAACACGTTCATAGGATTTGTCAACCTGGAGAAAGCGTTCCGCAATGTCAGATGGTGCAAAAATCTCGAAATTCTGAGAAAAATAAGGATAAGCTATAGGGAAAGACGGGTAATACACAGTACGTTCAAGAACCAAGTCCTGTTAAACGCTATGAACAGTATAATGAGTGCAGCTATGGATTAAGAGTAAAACGATCGTAATGAGGGACAAAGTAAACATGAGGATTAGTGATCACGAAGTAGATAAGGAATTCTGCTACCTAGTCAGCAAAATAACCCATGATGGACGGAGTAAGGAGGATATGAAAAGCAGACTAGATCTGGCAAAAAGGGCATTCCCGGGTAAGACAAATCTACTGGTGTCAAACGTAGGTCTTAATTTGAGGAAGAAATTAGTGGGAATGTATGTCTGGTGCACAGCACTATATGGTAGCGAAACATGAACTGTAAGAAAACCGGAACACATGAGAATCGAAGCATTTGAGATGTGGTGCTACGAAAGAACGTTGAAAATTAGGTGGACTGATAAGGTGAGGCATGAGGAGGTTCTCTGGAGAATCGGCGAGGAAAGGAATATATGGAAAATTCTGACAAGGAGAAGGGACAGGATGGTAGGACATCTGTTAAGGCATCGGGGAATAACTTCCATGTTACTAGAGGGAGCTGCAGGGGGTGAAAACTGTACGGGAAGACAGAGATTGGAATACATCGAGCAAATAGTTGAGCACGTACTTTGCAAATGATACTCTGCGATTGGCTCAGGGGAGGCATTCGTGGCGGGCTTCATCAGACCAGTCAGAAGAGTGATGACACAAAAAAAAGTTTCAATAGTTACACAGAGATGAAGAATTCACTAGCATGGAGAGTTGCATCAAACCAGTGTCGGAACTGAAGACAACATCGACAGCAACAATAATAATAACAACAACAATAATGTTCAAGACAGCGAATGTACGTCTTCGCTAACGGATAGGTAGTGAAACGGTCAGTATTTTCTTGTCATCAAATCTTGGTCGACAGCAGAGAGGGGAGTACTGCGATTTAAAGGCCACACAGAACGTGCTCAGCCCGCGTGGTCTGTGACCTTGAGCCGCGGTGGGCAGGCCACGTCGTTGAAATGCGTGTTGCATCGTCCAGTCCGTCTTAAAATACAGGTCCGCAGCCGCGGTAGGCGGCTGTGAACGCCTGTAGCCGTATTTTTTGCCATCTTCTCACACCGACGGTCAGCCAGCAGCGGTGGCAGGGAGATATGTAGTATCGGTGAGCGTGCAGTGCACTCAATGGAAATCATGCAAACAGAAAAACTTACCCTCGAGGTGAGGAAGTACAATTGCTTATACGATGCAGGCGATACATATTATAAGAAAATTTCGAAGAAGGCCGAAGCCTAGCTGCTTAACTGGTTCAAAATGGTAAATATTTTTGCAAATATTTTAATTTTCACACATGCAATATGTTACATAAAATGAAGTACAGTACGGTGTTAAGTACTGAAATTCAGGTAGTGTGTATTACATCTGAAAGATACGAGGGTTGTCCAGAAAGTAAGTTCCGATCGGTTGCGAAATGGAAACCACAGTGGAAACCAGAAAGGTTTTATTTGCATCAATTAGGTACACCTTCCACTTAATTCTCTACATAGCCGCCGCTCCAACTTCCAGTGTTGTCGTAGTGTTGTATCAATTTTCCAATATCCTCGTCATAGAAATCAGCCGCCTGTGCTTTCGGCCAGTTATCACCACTGGTCTGCAGTTCATTGTCTGTGGAAAAATTTTGTCTTCATAGGCAGCGGTTCTTGTGAGCACAGATGAGACTCAGGGAGAGCCAATCACGGACTGGATTGTGGGTGATCACACACTGAAAGGTCTCTGTTGGATTCCTTTCATGTTAATTTCTTAAATATGTTGTCATTTACGGCATAAATTCCTCTTCTCAATTTACTGTGGTGTTTCTCACTATCTGGGAGGAGACTGAGCAGTGAAACGTGTTACTTTTACACATAAACAAGAACGATCTGTCACACTACTGCACTTTAAAACACTGTTTATATGTAATTCATGTCACACAGTCTCATACGGAACCTACATCCGCTTTCTTTTATATACTGTATATGATAAGATACTGTCATCCTCCTTCCCTTCTGTGTGAGAGGATGAATGAGCAAATGTAGTTCTAGTTGCATGCTTGATGGTAGCAGACAAGCCTGTCTGCTAGAGAACAGTAGGACCAACGTCAGAACAGGTAGCTACGCTTTCTAAAAGCAGAGAGGTTTCTATTCTTAGTATGGTCCTGTCCGTCCCTTGTCATGTTGGTATAGGAAGCTGCCTCTCTGGTCACTTCCTTTTGTATCTGTTAAGCACACTCGGTAGGGGCCCAGGTCAGTCTGTCCGCGGCGAGCGTCTGAAGTGGTAAGATCTCCGGCTAAGCGTGTGTCTGCTAGGTCCGTAGGACAATGGATTTCTTAAGTTCAGCCTAACTGAAAATTTAATCACCTTTATTTCAGGTTTAGCTCTAAAATATCTAATGTTATCTTAAATTGCAACGCATTGTAATTCGAGTGTGAAGTTTAGAATATCTTCCGGTAGTTGCTTTGTCACTATTTTGTGAGTAAAGTGGAACCACGTGTTGATCAGTAACTCTAACTAAGATCATTAATCTTAAATGCGAATGTGCGTGAGATTATAACGTCTCGTCTTGACAATATTTTTCAATATAGCAACTTTTCTTTATGTTCAACCCACGTGGGGTATACTTGGTGAGACCAGTACCAAGTGCTTATACAATTTTTTGACCCATCAGGTTAATAGTAAGACGATAATAACCAGTTTGAGGTTTTTCTTTTGTAAATTGCGTTTCGATGTAATTTATTTTAATTATCAAAATTATTGTGGAGTTACACTCTTGTGTAAAACGAGTTGACCACGTGAAGCATGTGGTGTAAGCATCAAAGTAGCCCTCAGCTATTCTTTTCGGGAAGATTTCACAGAGAGGTAGTATGAATTTAGTATACCAGTGTGTGGTAATTTCATGACGGACAGGATTGCGCTACGAACGTAACTTCTTTGGGTGAAAATTGAATCGGTTGGCTGTGGTTAATTTCCTCTTGGATATGTTACAACGTTCTTCGTGTGTTATTTTATGAATGCAGTGTTGTATGTAGTCTCCCAATCTTGGCTCCCTATTTGATGTGTTTCGTAAGATAACACACTCACATTTACACAATCCTAAATAAGGCACCAGTTTAGTTATGAATCAAGTTTGACATGCTGAAATGTTAACGGAACAATGATCAATGTTAAAATAAATGTCCAAATATAAACTGATTTATTTCGTTTTATTTAAATTGCCTTTATATATATATATATATATATATATATATATATATATATAACCGGTTATCGTAAGATGAGTACTAAAAGGTTATAATTAATGTTAGTCTGGTTGGGAATTTGGTAAGCTAGACTGGATACCTGGTGAAACAGTTGCGCAGTAATGCAAGGTTATCTTCCTCAGATAGCTCACAGCTTTTAACCCGCTTTTATTGTCTATCAGCACCGCTTTCAGAACAAATTAAAGCAACAACATTACAACACTTCTCATCGGAAACGCTGCTTGAGTGTCTTCATTGCCCCTGCTGTGTGCGGCCGATAATTGGCATGAAGAAAGAACTGCTCGTTGTGTTATATGGGCTGCATGACACAGGCGAAATCTCTAACCGCGCCTACTTGTCGGGAGACCCTATTCCCTGCGCATCTTTACGTGCTCACTGTTCACTCAAAACTGAAAAGAGTGCCGCGACACGATCGACGAGCATGCTAGAGACACCGCCCATCACATCTGTGCAAAGCTTTACCGGCTTTTCGCAGTGGTTTCCATTTCGCGACCGATCGGAACTTCCTTCCTGGACAGCCCTCGTATTACTGCAAATATGTGAGCAAAACGAAAAGTATCAAATAGAAAATCTAACTTCATATAAGACAACTTTGTGTCGCATGCAAACGAAAATTAACTGTCTAGCCTCACATGGTATTTCTGGTGTCAAAACTAATTATTTCCATTGTTGTTTATAAAACTAACTACCAAAGATGTTATTCTGTACACTTGTTTTATAATAAGTTTAAAGTAATACTTCCTATGAAACTCCCAGGCAGATTAAAACTGTGTGCCGGACCGAGAGTCGAACTCGGGACCTTTGCCTTTCGAGAGCTAGAGCTTTTTTTTCGTCTTACAATCTTTTTTCTTGACATGGACTTTTTTTTACATAATGTTGTAACAATAACAAACATAAACTGCTTCGATCAGTTTTTTAGTATATATAAGACGATGTCCTTTATAAAATAAAATATTTCTAGAAAACGTAAATAAGTAGTGTAACAATAACAAACATAAACTGCTTCGATCACTTCTTTAATATATATAAGACAATGCCCTTTATAAAATAAAATATTCTGGAAAACTTAAATAAGTGAACCTTTTTTTACATAATGGAGTAACAATAAAAAAACATAAACTGCTTCTGTCAGTACAAAACAGTAACGGACCACGTCCCTCTTCTTGGGCGCGTTCCTCGCTAATCCCGTTGTACGTCGCGTTGATGCCGGACACGTCTTCACGTATGGTGGTGGATCCTCTCCACTGTCCTGGTCCTTTTTTCTTCTGAATACTTATAGGCAAAATTACATTCTCCTACCCGGGACACCCCAACTGGGTGGGGGATCAAGCAAGGCACTCCCTAAAAAATTTGCTTAATATGTTCGATATCTCGGATGTCTCATAAGCTGTGAGTGATGTTCTTGTAATAAGGCCCAAAAGACGAGTACATTCTTACTGCCATCTCGGAAAAGGTAAAGCACAGTCAATCCTCGAATCCAAGTCATTGTATTTGTCTTCGTTCGGGGAGACACCACCTGAAGGAGGAAGGCGATCGTTTTTTGGACCAAACACCACACGTCCGCCGAAGTCCCGCATATCAGGCGATGTTCCTCTGTGTCTATAACACTGCGCCTTTCGGGATTACACCCATCTTCAGACATATGTTACAAAAAAGTACAAAACATAAGTGAACAGCATACTCAACACGTCTCAACGTTACAGAAAATGAGATCTGGTCATATGAGTTACATACCACAAACTTAAAATCCTTGCTAACCAACCAGGCGTACAGCCTTGACAACTCAAAGAAAGTTTCGAATAACATATGACTGCGACACAAGCAGTCCTGAAGCAGAGTGTATACTGACGCTAAACAAGTCAACTAGAAGCGCTGCATGGTCATGTGCTCCATGCGGTCACATGTAATTTAATAATAATATACTCAGCATATAACATCTAACAGGGTGTAATTACGACTAGCAATCGGAATAGTACTTCCGTACACGTTAACACTAAGGCACTAAGCATAACTCAAACCATATGTCAATATAAAATAAATAATAGGGGAGGGGGGGGGGGGAGTTCCTTCATGACTAAATCTTCCAACCTCTCAAATCTCTAAAAGAATACACCAAATTAAATATAACCAACATTATTCGTCATAAACTAAAACCCTGTGATCAGCTCGCATACGCAAACGTCTTAGGCGTTATCTATTAAAGCCAACCGCAACCACATCGGTGGCAGCCATCCGCCTATCGAATTACAGCCAAGTGATATTCATGGGCCATGATTGCCCAAATAGAAGCCTTCAAACAACAACTTAAACCCCTCTACACATGGCAGAAGTTTAATGGTGAGAGGAAGAGCATTTTCATAAAAATTCATAGATAAGTGTTAGCAAAGGTGACCCGTTGTATCATGTCCAGAGCCCTTAACCTGTAACTTCGTACACTCGCACGAATTGTTTGCAGAAGATGTCTGTAGCTCAGTGCCGCCGTGGGTCGAACGTCTGCAGTGAAGATAAGTCCTAACATTTCATCTTGTCGATCGGCTGTAATGGTGCTACAGTCTCGTCGGGAGCCCACTCCCGATGTTCATCTGTCCCGACTTTCCCTGTTCATACGGCTTCCCGTAGCCATACCATACAAATTAATCCAATGTAGGGCCGCTCTTGCCTCGTCACCCAACCGTGCTAAAAACACTTGGTCATCCGCGTAGCCGGCCACAGTGGCCGAGCGGTTCTAGGCGCTTCAGTCTGGAACCGCGCGACCGCTACGGTCGCAGGTTCGAATCCTGCCTCGGGCATGGATGTGTGTGATGTCCCTAGGTTCGTTACGTTTAAGTAGTTCTAAGTTCTAGGGGACTGATGACCTCAGATGTTAAGTCCCATAGTGCTCACAGCCATATGAACCATTTTTCATCCGCGTATGTTTTGCATAAAACGTGTTGTGCCTTGTCGTCGTTCCTTGGAGTCAGTTTCGGAGCCCGCAGAGCAGCGGCTCGACAGCGATGGCATACAATATCGTCGGCAGCGGGCACCCTTGTCTGACCGATCGTGAGATGGTGATGGGCCCCACCATGCGTCCATTGATGAGCACTCTGCATGAGGCGCCGTGGAATAGTCTCATGACGACGGTGACAAAACTATCTGGGAACTTCATTTATGTCATCACTTCCGTGAGATAGGCATGGCTCACGCTGTCAAAGGCGCGATCGAAGTCTATCGATACCAGTACACCCCGGAGACGACATGTTGTTGCCAGTGCGATAACATTGTGGTAGTCGCTGAGTGCCGTTTGTATATTGCTATCCCCTCCCAGCTGAGCTTGGTCTAGTGATATCATTTGGCGTAGTACACGTTTAAAGCGTGCTGCGAGTATCCTGGTGTAGATCTTGTAGTCGCTATTAAGAAGGGTCAGTGGCCGGTAGGCCTGTATCCCTGTACCGCCGGATGGGTTGTGGATGGGGATGATCATTCCTTCCACGAAGGAGGGTGGAAGAGGCACGTTGGGAGACATCAATTTGCAGTACATGGCAGTCCATCGTGGAGTCATGAGATCTTTAAATGTACGATAAAACTCTAACGGAAACCCGTCGGGCCCAGGCGATTTGTGCGACGCTCCCTTATCAAGCGCTTCCACAACGTCGTCAATTGTGACTTCCCCTGTTAACTCCCGGTTGGCCGTCTCGTCGAGACACGCGGATAGCGTACGTCGGACCTCATGAAAGGCTGCCTGATCGTGTTCCGCTTCTTCATAGAGATGACCGTATTGTTCCACAAAGGCGCTGGCAATGTCTTTTTGCGTTGTCATACGTCGACCATCCGGCAGTACGACCGTCTGTATTAAGGTTCTGTGGCTACGTTGTTTTTTTCTGATAACGTGATATACCGACGGTGATTCTCCACGGACTCGCTCAAAGGCCCTTGCACGGATTGCGCCGCCCTCAAGACGGCGGTGCGTTATGGAAATTATTTGGGCCTGCGCTCGTTTTATAGCAGCACTACGATATGTGAAGGCGCTTGTACAGAAAGTTCGCGGAGCATCGTGAAATAAAATTCCGTCGTGTGTCGCCTCCACATCATCTGCTCTCTTCCATATGCAATTAACGCTCGGCGCAATGGAAGCTTAACGCATTCCAGCCACCACTGCAACGTCGTCGGATATGTCGGGAGGCGTCGTTCACATATGTGCCAAGTGTCTTCGATTAAGCGTCTGCACTCAGGATCCCTGAGGTGTGCTGTATTCAGTTTCCAAACACTGCGACTCCCCTACATTCGTTGACGACTTAGGGAGACCGTGCATATATATGCTACGTGATCTGAAAAGGCGACGGACCACAATTCCGCATCGAGGATCGCAGATTCGAGACGACGTATTACGTAAATTCGATGGAGACGACTTGCAGAGTGACTTGTGATGTAGGTGTATCCGCGTCTGTCGCCATGTATCGCGTCCCATGTATCGATGAGATTCATGTCGTGTATGAGTTGCTGCAGCTCCGGGCATGAATTATAACGTGGGTGTTGATCTTTTAGTGCGAGCACGCAGTTGAAGACGCCTCCGAATAAGACATGTTCACATCGGCCTAAGAATAGTGGTGCAATCTCCTCTGCGTGAAATCTAGATCGACCGCGCCGTCTGTTGGACCCTGACGGTGCGTAGATGTTAACGATCCGTACTCCTAGCACTGTGAGCGCCAGTCCTCACGCTGACGGCAGGTACACCACGTCCTGGGCTACTGTGCAGCTACGATGAAGTATCGCTGTTCGGCTGCCGCCGTCTGCAGTGGGTGTAATGTATGTATCGTACTCATACAGTTCGGGGAAGCTCTCCACACATACTTCCTGCACAAGGACGATGTCGACGTCTGACGCATGCAGCATGTCTCATAAAAACTGCATTTTGACCAGCGTTCTAATTAATATTAATAGAGGCTGTTCGATACGCCTGCCGCTGTTCCTCAGTGCGTAAAGCATACATGGACGCTTATGTTAACTTGTGTGCCATTGCTCGGAGACATGCTGTCTGTGCGGCAGTCTGCATCTTCTGCCTGGTTAACATCTGGTGGACGCCGAACTCGCCATTGCGGCTGCGTCATCGGTCTGTGGGTCAGTATCGGATTCGTCGGCCCAGTTCCTGTGCTGGAGGTCCATCTCTGTTCAAAATGTTCAAATGTGTGTGAAATCTTATGGGACTTAACTGCTAAGGTCATCAGTCCCCAAGCTTACACACTACTTACCTAAATTATCCTAAGGACAAACACACACACCCATGCCCGAGGGAGGACTCGAACCTCCGCCTGGACCAACCGCACAGTCCATGACTTCAGCGCCCCAGACCGCTCGGCTAATCCAGCGTGGCGAGGTCCATCTCGTCGTGTTTCTCCGGCCGGGCTGACCGCAGGCAGAGGTATTGCTGCGGTGGGTGGAGGGATTCCTTCCGGCGGCTCTCCATCCGGTGGGTCTGTATTCAACCCCTGTCTCGAGTGATTCGCATCGTACTGCTGTGAGGGAGGTAGAACCGCCCGTTGCACATCCGGATGCACTGTATCGTCGTTACACGCAAGTCCGTCAACGTGGAATGCATTAAGCAGGTATCCGACGGCGGTAGTCGTCGGTTCTTGAGGCGCCTCGGCGATTGTTGTTTGCGAGTGTACGCCTCCGTGTCCGAGTGCAGAAGTGACTCCCGGTGCTCAGGGACGAAAGCAGCTGTCGGCATAACCGTAGGATCAATTTCCATGCCTCCTACAGATCCTTTTCGGTCGGTTAACGGCGTCGTCGACGCCGGAGTTGCAGAAGTGTACGTCGTTTCGTCACAGGTGGCGGTCTCTGCTACAGTCGATTGCCGTAAACTGTCAGGATGTTGGAGCTGGTCATTCTTCGGGATGGGATATGTACGAAACGCGTCCGCATACATTAGTATCAGCGGCATCAACTTGGACGTAGGCATGGGTTCGCCATTTGGAACTTGCACAATCCTCCGCTGCATACATTCGGAACGGACGTGGCCCTCTTTCCCGCAGCCTGGGCATGTTTTGGGTTGTCCATCGTAGATGCTCTGCATCCGCCGATGAACATGTGTGATGGTACATGTTGCGACAGTTATATTCTGATTTGACGCACCCCGTTGAGAACGGTGTAGGTCGTGAAGTTGGACCATTTTTCTTCTACGTGGCTAAGCATCTTCCATATCGGTGTAAGGCGTCAATGGCCAAGTCAGACAGAACCTCGAAGGGAAGTTCGAAAATAGGTATGCTTCGTAAGCCCAGTCCTGCGTGATCAATAGTTACTTCTCCAACATGTCCACCAGAGTGACGAAATTTGAGTCCATGTTTAGTATCTCGAATGATTGTGTCACACACTGCTGCGTTAATCAGTTTGACGTAAACGACACTGCTCACCATGGAGAGGTCTATTCCAATAAGTTCGTTGTAGTCAAGTTTAACTTCGTCTCGTTTCATAGGCTTCGTTTCATAGGCTTTCGGTCTCGCATATTCATTCGAAAAACTAATCTTGAGAGTCGACTTTCGGTATGCATGCGCCATCCTATATCGAGTAGTCGAAACGTGCGAGTACGCCGAATAGGTACACAACCACGCGCGCCCTAACTTCCCCGGCAGGGACGTAAACAGACGTCCGTGTCGCAGCGCCGCCGAAGGCAGACCGATCTGAGCTATCCAGGACCGACTTACGACCCGTCCTGACACCTTTACTTCCGCCAGTACCTCGTCTCCTCCTGCCTTCTAAACTTCACAGAATCTCTCCTGCGAACCGTGTAGAACTAGCCCTCCTGGTAGAAGGGATATTGCGGAGACATGGATTAGCCACAGCCTGGGACATGTTTCCAGAATGAGATTTCACTCTCCAGCGGAGTGTGCGCTGATATGAAACTTCCTGGCAGATTAAAACTGGCCGGCCGCGGTGGTCTAGCGGTTCTAGGCGCTCAGTCCGGAGCCGCGCGACTGCTACGGACATGGATGTGTGTGATGTCCTTAGGTTAGTTAGGTTTAAGTAGTTCTAAGTTATAGGGGACTGATGACCATAGATGTTAAGTCCCATAGTGCTCAGAGCTATTTGAACCATTTGAACCAGATTAAAACTGTGTGCCGGACCGACACTCGAACTCTGGACGTTTGTCTTTCGTGGGCAAGTGCTCTACCATCTGAGCTACCCAAGCACGACGCACGACCCCGTCCTCACAGCTTCAACTCTGGCAGTACCTAGGTTCACAGGAGAGCTTCTGTGAAGTTTGGAAGGTAGGACACGAGATAATGGCAGAGCTGGAGCTGTGAGGACGGGCCGTTAGTCGTGCTTGGGTAGCTCAGATGGTAGAGCACTTGCCAACGAAAGGCAAAGGTCCCGAGTTCGAGTGTCGATCAGCCGCACAGTTTTAATCTGCCAGGAAGTTTCATATCAGCACACCGCTGCAGAGTGAAAATCTCATTCTGAATACTTCTTAACTTACTAGAAATTGTATGCTTAACATTTGCAGACAATAAAGAGATTACCTACTCGTTAAAAACTGAACAAAGCTACAGGGCCGATGGAATCGCTATGTTTTATATTGCGGTTGAGTTAGCACCACTGTTAACTATGATTTTTCATACCTCCCTCTCACAAAAAAAACAGTGCGTAATAAGTCGAAGGAAGCGCAAGTCACATCCGTACAAGAAGGGTAGCAGAAGTGAGCCACAAAACTACCGTCCAATATCCTTCATGTAAATTTGTTGTATCTTGGAATACAGTCTGAGCTCAAACTTAAAGATTTACCTCAAAGAGAATGATCTCCCCCATGCCAACCACCACGGATTTCGAAAACGTCAGTCATGTGAAATCTGACTCGCACTTTTCTCATATGACGGCGTACTGAAAGGCATAAATAAATGCAGAATCATTTGACCCACCACCACACGTATACTTATTGTTACAAGTACAATCGAATGGGGTATAAAGCGAAATTTGTGACTGCATTTAGGAGTATGGTTAGCGGAGTTGCAGCAGACTATTTTGGATGGAGAGCCATCAAGAGATGTTGACATAAATTCGGGTGTATCCCAGGAAGTGTGTTGAGAGTCTCAGATTTTTGCAGATCATGTAATTATGTGTTGTGAAGTGCTGTCTGAAAGAAGCTACATAAATATTAAATCAGGTATTGCGAAGGTTCCAATGTGGTGCACACGTTGGTAACTTGCTTTAAATGTTCAGAAATGTAAAATTGTAGACTTCTCAAAACGAATAAATGACGTATTCGGCCTACAAAGGCGATTGCTTACAAAGCACTCATCGGAGCCATCCTAGAATATTGCTCAAGTTTGTGGGACCCATACCAAACAGAACTAATAGGGGATATTGAAAATATACAGAGAAGTGCAGCACGAATTGTTAAAGGTTTGTTTGGCCTGCAGGAGAGTGTCATTGAGATGTTGGAAGAACTGAACTAGCAGATACTTTAACTAGCTCGAGAAAGCCTACTTATGGAGCTTCAAGAACCGGCTTTAAATGATGACCCTAGGAGTATGGTACAACCCCCTATGTATCGCTCCGATGTGGATTGTGTGAAGAAAGTTACACATTACAGCATCCACAGAGGCATTTAAGGTCATATTTTCCAAGCTCCATACATGAATGGAACGCGAAAAGCGCGTGTATGTGTGTGTGTGTGTGTGTGTGTGTGTGTGTGTGTGTGTGTGTGTGTGAAATCTTAGGGGACTTAACTGCTAAGGTCATCAGTCCCTAAGCTTACACACTACTTAGCCTAAATTATCCTAAGGACAAACACACACACCCATGCCTGAGGGAGGACTCGATCGAACCTTCGCCGGGACCAGCCGCACAGTCCATGACTGCAGCGCGTTTGACCGCTCGACTAATCCCGCGCGGCGAGCGCCAAAAGCCCTTACAACTGTTACAACAGGACATACCCACTGCCACGCACTTTAGAGCGGTTTGCAGAGTATAGATGTAGATATATAATTGTCTGGATATGCAAAAAAAAAAAAAAGAAATTAGGTCTTGGATACAGTTTCGCAGAGGTGTCGCTTGGTTCTCTTTCCTAGGCATTTATTTATTCGAATGTAATACTGTAGTAGTTACATACAATATTTTATATAGCAAGAAATTCGGAAAACTCATTTTTCTCGTGTACCGCTATCATACGCTATGTGGGAACGATTCTTGTGTGGCGTCCCTCTCCTGAGAATGTTGAATGATTCCTGTACATATTTGAAAGGCTTCTGTTACGGGGAAGGTTCGTTTCATGAAAATATCTTTGTTAATGGAACAAGTAGAAAGATTCCTGGTCATGTGGAGGATTCATAAAAGGTTTCTTCTTCTAATGCTTCTAGCTTATGTATCATTCTTTCTTTCTATGATAATAACTTCTCTGATTTTTTTTTTTTATTTCACTATGGGACTTAACTTCTGAGGTCATCAGTCCCCTAGAACTTAGAACTACTTAAACCTAACTAACCGAAGGACATCACACACATCCATGCCCGAGGCAGCATTCGAACCTGCGACCGTAGCGGTCGCGCGGTTCCAGACTGTAGCGCCTAGAACCGCTCGGCCCCTCCGCCCGGCTCTCTGATTTTCATTCTCATTATAAATACGGGATTCTATTTTAATTATTTGGAATAATAGCAAACCAATGAATTAAACATTAATTTATTTTAATGATTGGAACATTTAACACCTCGATAATGATGTCGATCTCCTGGGTACCTTTACAAATATAAGCCAACAGATAATTTACTCAGTTAATCGATGAGGACTGGATGTATTCACATCCTTGGCTCTGAGCACTATGGGATTTAACATCTATGGTCATCAGTCCCCTAAAACTTAGAACTACTTAAACTTAACTAACCTAAGGACATCACACAACACCCAGTCATCACGAAGCTATTCACATTCTCCCTAGTACTTGTGTGCTAGAGTCATACATTTACTGAATACCGGATTTTATTTCATGCTTCACGATTAATATGGTGCAACAAGTTACAAGTAATGCAGCAAATTCGAACGCTATCTGGACTTGGTTATAAAGTTCCGAGCTAAGGTGCACTCCGCGATTCTAAATTAGCAGAGGTCTGCCCGAAAGCTCCGCACACTAACGAGCCGCTACACATCGCTTAGCTGGCCCTCTTGTTTGCTCGCCTCCAAGACGGCGGATTTCCCCAGAGCGACCAGAAGTCGGCCCAGCGCAGCCTCTGTCCCTTCTGCACAACGCGGTACTTTACCTCGCAGCCCAACTCCTTTCAGACTTGAGCGCTAAGAGGGTTCCTTAAGCAAACTGTCGTCTAGAGTCTGTTCCTGCGGTGAAGCCGTACTAGTAGCTTCACTAAGAGAAACTGTCCAAGAATGGAGTATTGCTCTCGCTACTCACAACGCTAATAAGACAGGCTAATTCACGTAAGGCACGTGGCATTCCCTGGAGAACGAACTCACGTAATACTTGGAACCTTCATAAACATTACCCACATGATGATTATTAAAATCGCCATACAGTATATTTATTCAAAACTTAAATAACAAGAAAACTCTCTAGCATCCTAACTAATTCTCTGTATTAGGCAAACGGTGGATCTACACATTGCCTACCACTTGGCCACCAAGTCCACGTGTTAGCCTGCTATTCAAATTAAATCTCGGGATCGTGATTAATATTCCCTTCTTTCACTATACACAAATTCCCAGGACGTATAACAGTTTCACAAACGTGGAAACACGTTACACATACCTTGTTCTGGCCACTGGGGCGCTCGTGCACTATGAATCTTTAAGTCACAGGTGTTACTCTATTCAATCTCAAAACACGAATGGTATCTCACACACACGTCTTAATTTAAGATATACCCTGACCTTAAGCTTTACCAGCTGTGTCCTACCATTTCATCGTGCTATTGTGCAATACGACTCAGAGATTTACCATCACAAAGCTTCACATGATACCTTAAAATATTCAAAAGATTCTTAAATATTTCACACACTCATCTTAATTCAAAACCTATCCTGATTTCCTAACACTGAAATAAAAGAGTATCGTTGTGGCTCACTTAAGGTGAACTCACCAACCACACCACGCTTTCTTAGCGGAGCTACCCGACACGTCCACTCACCATGAAGTCTGCTGCCAGAGTGTTTTAGAGCAGCACGTCACCCAGCATTCTTTGTTCCCCCCGGAAGTCCTCCAAAGTTTCTTAAAAGAAGCTCCCCTCTTACTGCCAACCTTACTCATCTCTGCTTGACCAAGACCTGAAGTTTCGATTAGCTGTTGCTCTCTTTGGAGCACCCTTACATCTCTGTCCAGCAGACGCTACCGATTGCTGCAATACTGAAATTGTGAAGATATCTTTCTCTCTTACACACACACAACATGGGGTATTGATTAAGGGACTTACACAGGAAATGTTGACTTTACAAGGTGTAACATTAATAAATGACCGTTGGTTTTGCGTTCCTTGAGTTTGCTATTACATTTTCTTTTCTAACTGAGTTTACTTTTATGATTGTCACTACATTTTCTACTCAAACTGAGTTTATTTCTACGAGAGGGTCCAAGCAGGGACTTCTCACAGCACTATCATCACAAACATTAGTACAACAAATGTATAGTACCCACGGGTTTTCACATGAAACTGAATGTTTTTAGTGGGATTCTATAAACCTGGAAAACAGGAGCACAGCTTAATTTCAGCTCTTTTGCCACACAATATCGTACGTCGTCACTCAAACTGTGGTACGCGAGCATCCATCGGACTTCACTGTTTTCATACTGACCATCTAATCTTGTGTAACGGTTACCATAGTACCTCGCTCTTTCAGCGCAATCAATTTTTGTTTACACTACTACCGCATTTCATTTTTGAGCACTTTGCATTCTGAATTAATGCCTTTATTACGATTAAAATTTGAAGGTTAGTTGTTTTCTTTGAAACCGAACTGTCTTTAATCTGAACGAAACGAAATAAGTTACTTTTTAAAAATCTTAAATGAATCTTCCGTTACTTATGGCAGTAACAATAAGATTTATTGACAAATTTTATTTATGTATATGGTGTAACACAATATTTCATTTGGCTTTCGCACCACGCGTCTCAAACACCGATTTTGCCTTACAGTCATAAAAACTGTTCTTAACGTCTTCATGACCTGAGACAAAATGCAGTTTGCACTCTCATGTTTAGGCAGACAGTGCTTGAGAGGCAATCTTAACTCCTATACCCGTACACACTTCCAGTTCTTATTGCGGATCTAAACCAGTGATTCGACGCGTCTACAACTGTACGTGACCAGTGCACAAGGGTGCAAACCATCGATCCCCTTAAACCTTTGATCTTCAATGGATTCTGTCTCATGACACCAGTTTATTCATTTTGATCTGAAGTACAAGTACCTTTAGCACGAAACTAGCGATGCAATAAACACCGACTCAGGGCAGTGGTGCTTCAAAACAAAATGAATAAAATGGTGGTATGAGGCAGAAACCACTGAGGTTAAAAAGGTTAAAGAATCATTTTTTTTCATCTGCAGCCAGTAACCTAATACGGTTAGGATCTCAATCGTAGGAATTCTTTTCGCAGCTGCAAGACACAATAGTATGACTTAGTACATGGTCGGAACAAGAATATCACAATGGAGGGAGGCAGTATCTGGGATGTACATCTACATACATACTCCGCAAGCCACCATACTGTGAATGGCAGAGGATACCGTGTACCACTGCAAGTCATTTTCCTTTCAGTTCTGTTCGCAAGTAGAGCGAGGGAAAAACGAGTATCTATATGCCTCCGTATGAGTCCAAATTTCTCTTCGTGGTCCTTACGCGCAGTGTATGTTGGAGGCAACAGAATGCTTCTCCAAACTTTCTCAACAGTGTTTCTGGAAAAGAGCGTCGCCTTCCCTCCAGCAATTCCCATTTGAGTTCCCGAAGCATCTTCGTAACAAAATGGTGCAAATGGTTCTGAACACTATGGGACATAACTTCTGAGGTCATCAGTCCCCTAGAACTTAGAACTACTTAAACCTAACTAACCTAAGGACATCACACACATCCATGCCCGAGGCTGGATTGGAACCTGCGACCGTAGCGGTCGCGCGGTTCCAGACTGTAGCGCCTAGAACCGCTCGGCCACCCCGGCCGGCATCTTCGTAACACTTGCGTGTTGTTCGAAGCTACCGGTAACAAATCTAGCAGCCGGTCTCTGAAACGCTTCGATGTCTTCCTTTAACACGACCTGATGACCGGTACTCAAGAATAGGTCGCACTAGCGTTCTACATGCGGTCTCCTTCACAGACGAATCACACGTTCCTAAAATTCTCCCAATATACCGTAGCCTATCATTCGTCTTCCCAACCATGCTCGTTCCATTTCATACGCCAGACATTTAAACGACGTGACTGTATCAAGCAGGACACCACTAATGCTGTATCCGAACATTATGGGTTGTGCAGTGAACACATAGTGTGTTGTGGGGCGATCACTCTGTTGTAGAAATAATTCAAAAGCCAAGATCGCTTAAATACTGTTTACTGGATAACCCGTTTCAACACAGGTGCCATCATCGGATCTGTGAAGATATAACATGACAGGTTTGAGGGAGGGCTTACATGCAATACACTATATACACTGCTGGCCACCGTAAATGCAACACCCTGAAGGAAGCATCCGAATCAAGTGAAATTTACACCATGGGTTTGCAGCGATGAGATATGCAACTGATTAGAATTTCAGCGCAGACGCACATCACGCGCGCCTGTGGCGCCACCTCATAGCGCCATTTAAGGCTTGGCGATTAGGACGAGTGTACGTTCGGCACGTGTGTTTACCTTGTGGTTGTTTCACAAGACGATCAGTTATGCCTCGCAGACAACAGCGAACATCGTTTGATCAAGTATCCGAGTTCGACAGAGGAAGGATAGTGGCTTACCGAGATTGTGGATTATCATACAGAGAAATCGCTAGTCGTGTTGGACGAAACCAAACAACTGTAATGCGGATATGTGACCGTTGGATGCAGGAGGGTACGACGGACCGACGTGGTCGATCGCATTCACCTCGGTGCACCACTGCACGTGCTGATAGGCAAATTGTGCGCATGGCAGTGACGGATCGCTCAGTGACATCCCGAACCATAGCACAGCACATTGCGTCTGTAACGCATCACCCAGTGTCTGCGCGTACCATTCGACGCCGTTTGCAGCAGAGTGGTCTGTCCGCAAGACGTCCATTGCTTCGTCTACCATTGACGCAGAACCACAGACGTCTCCGTCGCCAATGGTGTGATGACAGACGGATGTGGACAGCAGAATGGAATGACGTTGTCTTTACTGACGAGGCACGCTTCTGTCTGCAGCACCACGATGGTCGGATTCGAGTGTGGAGACACCGTGGAGAGAGGATGCTGGACAGCTGCATTATGCACCGCCACACTGGTCTTGCACCGGGTATTATGGTATGGGGCGGTATTGGATATTACTCTCGCACGCCTCTAGTACGCATTGCCGGTACTTTAAGTAGCCGGCGCTACATATCCGAGGTGCTGGAGCCAGTTGTCCTTCCTTACCTTCAGGGCTCGGCCACAGCCATATTTCAACAGGATAATGCGCGACCACACGTGGTACGCATTGTCTAAAGGTTCTTCGTCAATAACAAGATTGAATTGCTGCGCTGGCCGGCTCGATCTCCGGATCTTTCGCCGATAGAAAACATGTGGTCCATGGTTGCTCAACGAGTGACCCAGATTACATCCCCAGCTGCCACACCAGATGATCTTTGGCAACGTGTGGAAGCTGCTTGGGCTGCTGTACCCCAGCAACACATCCAACGACTCTTTGACTCAATGCCGAGACGTGTGGCAGCCGTGATCTCCAACAATGGCGGCTACTCTGGCTACTGATTCTGGCAGGAACCACATGTCACAGACGTCTGTAAACGTAATCATTTGATACTTGGTCAACATGTTATCTACAAAATAAATCTTGTTGTGCTACCTCTTGTCTTTCTTGGTGTTGCATTTACGGTGGCCAGCAGTGTACATTACTATTAGTACAGTAGCACACCTGAATGTAGATTAACATTTCATAAATATGTATAGAATGCATAGTGTGTATAGTATGTACTGCAAGTGTATGTGAAAGTGTTCTTTGAATGGGTATTTGATTAGCAGTATTAGTAAAGTTGTATCGTAGTAGTAATGAGTGGTTATACCGTGGGACTGTGTGTGCACTGCTGGTACAGCGCTATCTAGTGGCCGGTTGTGAACCACTAGAATCGCAACAGGGGTAACTGCGCGGAATAGCACAGTGTGATGCCGACCGTTGTCAGTCGAGCAGCGGTCATGTACCAAATAGTTTTATCTTGTGACTTCGGTTTTATATATCTGATAGAATAGAATGACCATGAGAGCAGTTGTTTTTTATTTTTTATTTCTGTGACAACGATTATATCAGTTGGTCTGCCTCATGTATCGTTATATCCGAACGGTTTATAAATGTTAATCTACATTCTGGTATGTGGTACTGTACTAATAGTAATGTATATAGTGTAGCTCTCGTAAACCCTCCCTCAAACCTGTCTTGTTATATCTTCACAGATCCGATGATGGCACCTTTAGTGTGTTGCAACCGGTCATCCAGTAAACAGTATTTAAGCGATCTTGGCTTTTGAATTATTTCCATTATGGGTTTGTTTTTCATACTCATCGGCATTTACTTACATTTTTCTAGATTCAGAGCTAGCTGCTATTCATCACACCAATTAGAAATTTTGTCTAAGTCATCTTGTATTTTGCTACAGTCACTCAACGACGACTCCATCAATCATGTATATAGAAAATAATAGCTGTCCTATCCCACTTCTCTGGGTCACTCCTGATACGCTTGTCTCTGATGAACACTCGCCATCGAGGACAACATACTGGCTTCTATTACTTAGCAAATATTCGAGACACCTTCATATTCCATATGCTCACATCTTTGTTGACAGTCGGCAGAATGGCACCGTGTCAAATAATTTTCGGAACTCTAAAAATGTGGAATCTGCCTGTTGCTCTTCATCCACATTTCGCAGTACGTCATGTGAGAAATGGGCAAGCAGTGTTTCACACGAGCGATGCTGTCTAAAACTGTGCTCATTGGTTGACAAAAGCTTTTCGGTCTCTAGACAAAATTTATCATGTTCGAACTCAGAATCCGTTCAAGAATTCTGCAGCAAATCGATGTTAAAGATATTGGTCTGTAATTTTGCAGGTCCGTTCTTTAACCCTTCTTACATGGAGGAGTCACCTGCGCTTTCTTCCAGTCGCTTGAGACTTTGTGCTGGGCGAGAGATTCGCGATAAATGAGAACTAACAAGGGAAACTGCCCATCACACCCCTCTCAGGTTTAGTGGTAAGATGGCCCATTGCATAGCCCGTCAAGAACTGAATACAGATCAAGCATGAAAACAGGAAGGTACACTGAAGCGTGGAAAGAAAGAAAAAGCCGTGTATGACATATAAGACGTGTTTTCCGGTGGAGGATTCGGTTGACTTCTCGCCTTGTCGTCAAACGTTTGCGGTTCCCATTCAAACCCACTTCCTTTCGGCTACTAACAGAGTAGTTGTACATAACAGTTGTACATAATCAACTGTCATTATAGATCCCTTTCTTACACCTCGCTGTTGCGAACTGACGTTGCAGCATAGCACAGACACAAGTGTGAATTGCCGGTCGGGGTGGCCGAGCGGTTATAGGCGCTACAGTCTGGAACCGCGAGACCGCTACGGTCGCAGGTTCGAATCCTGCCTCGGGCATGGATGTATGTGATGTCCTTAAGTTAGTTAGGTTTAAGTAGTTCTAAGTTCTTGGGGACTGATGACCTCAGAAGTTAAGTCCCATAGTGCTCAGAACCATTTGAACCAAGTGTGAATTCAGCGAAAGGCGAAAAAAAAAAAAAAAAACACGAGGGAGGTTTCAACAGGCTCGCCCGCATCGCAGTCCATCCCCTTACCACGACGCAATTGCTCTGCTGGTCTGCTGTATATTGCAGTTCTTGTCCTTTGACCGTTCACTGTCCCTATTTTGCTTTTTTTCGCAGTTCAATACACTTCATCTTGTTTCCATGCTTTATCTGTGTTCAGGTTTTGAATGCCTGTCCACTGGGCCCTGTTACCACTAAATCTGAGGGGAGTGCGATGGGGAGTTTCCCTCGTAAGTAAGAAGTCAGTGCTGTAGAATGCTCTTTGTAAATCCGAGTTGGGATTCCATCCGCATCTGGTGATTTATTTGCTTTCAACTCTTCCAGTTGCTTTTCTAATCCAGGGATTCTAATTACTATGTCGTCCACACGGGAGTCTGTTCTTTGGTCAAAGGAAGGAATATTTGTACGATTCTACTGCATGAATGATTTCTTAAACACGAAATGTATAAGTACAGCATTCGTTTCGCTATATAAAACTGCCACGCCACAATGGTCAATGAGCGACTGGATGGAAGCCTTAGACCCGCTTAGCGATTTTACATAGGACCAGAAATCTCTCAGTTCTCGGTTAGATCTTTTAATAAGGCATGACGTTGCTAGTTGTATACTTCGCGCATAGATCTCTTTTCACACAAGCACGTATCTCCACTAATCATTGTCTGTCGTCATTTGCGCGTTTTCTTTAGAACCGACAGTGCGACAGCCTTTCCTTCCTCAGTATTTTCCGAATTTCTTTGTTGAGGCATGGTGCGTCTTTCCCGTCCTTAATCCACTTAGCAGGTACTTATTTCTCCAGACCATGATTTTCAGTCTATTTAAACTTTGCCCATAATACGTCTCCGCCATATTAATGGAAATAAGTGATAACAATTCAATAAGTGAGATGCTAACACCTGCTTATCTGCCTTTCTAGCAGAAACCCTCTTCTAGAGTTCTGGACTGATTTATTAACTTTCGTAACTTGCTATATTGACATGTTGTTGTCGTTCTGGTGTTCAGTACAGAGATTGGTTTGATGCAGCTCTCCATGCAACTCTATCTTGTGCAAGCTTCTTCATCTCCCAGTACCTACTGCAACCTACATCCTTCTGAATCTGCTTAGTGTATTCCTCTCCTGGTCTCCCTCTACGATTTTTACCCGCCACGCTGCCCTCCAACTAAATTAGTGATACCTTGATGCCTCAGAACATGTCCTACCAACCGATCCCTTCTTCTAGTCAAGTTGAGCCACAAACTTCTCTTCTCCCCTATCCTATTCAATAACCCCTAATTAGTTATGTGATCTACCCATCTAATCTTCAGCATTCTTCTGTAGCACCACATCTCGAAAGCTTCTATTCTCTTCTTGCCTAAACTATTTATCGTCCACGTTTCACTTCCATACATGGCTACATTCCACACAAATACTTTCAGAAACGATTTCATGAAACTTATACTCGATGTTAATAAATTTGTCTTTTTCAGAACTACTTTCCTTGCCATTGCCAATCTACATATTATATCCTCTCTACCTCCACCATTATCAGCTATTTTGCTCCCCAAATAACAAAACTCATTTACTAATTTAAGCGTCTCATTTCCTAATCTAATTCCTGCGGCATCACCCGATTTAATTCGACTACATAACATTATCCTCCTTTTGCTTTTGTTGATGTTCATATTCTATTCTCCTTTCAAGACCCTGCCCATTCCGTTCAGCTGCTCTTCCAAGTTCTTTGCTGTCTCTGACAGAATTACAAAGTCACCGGCGAACCTCAAAGTTTTTATTTCTTCTCCATGGATCTTAATTCCTATTCCAAATTTTTCTTTTGTTTCCTTTACTGCTTGTTCAATATACAGATTGAACAACATCGGGGAGAGGCTACAACCCTGTCTCACTCCCTTCCCAACCACTGCATCCCTTTCATGCCCCTCGACTCTAATAACTGCCATCTGGCTTCTGTACAAATTGTAAATAGCCTTTCGCACCCTGTATTTTACCCCTGCCACTTTCGGAATTTGAAAGAGAGTATTCCAGTCGACATTGTCAAAAGCTTTCTCTAAGTCTACAAATGCTATAAACGTAGATTTGCGTTTTCTTAATCTATTTTCTAATATAAGTCGTAGGTACAGTATTGCCTCACGTGTTCCAAAATTTCTACGGAATCGAAACTGATCACCCCTGAGGTCGGCTTCTACCAGTTTTTCAATTCGTTTGTAAAGAATTCGTGTTAGTATTTTGCAGCAGTGGCTTATTAAACTGATTGTTCGGTAATTTTCACATCTGTCAACACCTGCTTTCTTTGGGATTGTAATTATTATATTGATTTTGAAGTCTGAGGGTATTTCGCCTGTCTCATACATCTTGCTCATGGTAGAGTTTTGTTAGGCCTGGCTCTCCCAAGGCTGTGAGTAGTTCCATGGAACGTTGTCTTCCCCGGGGCCTTGTTTCGACATAGGTCTTTCAGTGCTCTGTCAAACTCTTCAAGCAGTATCATACCTCCTATTTCATCTTCATCTACATTCTCTTCCATTATTATAATATTGTCCTCAAGAACATCGCCCTTGTAGAGACCCTCCACATACTCCTTCCACCTTTCTGCTTTCCCTTCTTTGCTTAGAACTGGGTTTCCATCTGAGCTTTTGATATTCATGCAAGTGGTTTTCTTTTCTGCAAAGGTCTCTTTAATTTTCCTGTAGGCAGTATCTATCTTACCCCTAGTGATATGTGCCTCTACATCCTTACATTTGTCCTCTAGCCATCCCTGCTAAGCCATTTTGTACTTCCTGTCGATCTCATTTTTGAGACGTTTGTATTCCTTTTTGCTTGCTTCATTTACTGCATTTTTATATTTTCTCCTTTTATCAATTAAATTCAATATCTCTTCTGTTACCCAAGGATTTATATTAGCCCTGGTCTTTTTACATACATGATCCTCTGCTACCTTCACTATTTCGTCTCTCAAAGCTACTCATTCTTCTTCTACTGCATTTCTTTCCCCCATTCTTGTCAATCGTTCCCTAATGCTCTCCCTGAAGCTCTCTACAACCTCTGGTTCTTTCAGTTTATCCAGGTCCCATCTCCTCAATTTCCCACTTTTTTTTGCAGTTTCTTCAGTTTTAATCTACAGTTCATAACCAATAAATTGTGTTCAGAGTCCACATCTGCCCTGGAAATGTCTTACAATTTAATGATCACTAATCACAGTCTCTATACTGACACTGTCGACAACGTCCGGCATGTTTGGAGCTACGAGGTCTAAGATATACTGAGGTGGCAAAAGTCGTGGGATACCGACCTGTATCGTGCCCGACCTCCTTTTTCCCTGCAGAGTGCAGCAGCTCGACGTGGTATGGACTCAAGACGTCGGTAGAAATACCCTACAGAAATACTGAACCATTCTACCTGTGCAGCCGTCCATGATTGCAGAAGTTTTGCCGGTGGAGGATTTTGTACACGAACTGAAGTCTCGATTACATCCCATAAATGTTCGATGGGATTCATGTCGGGCCATCGGGTGGCCAAATCATTCGCTCGAATCTTTGTAGCATGTCCAGTATAGTCGGGCTACTTTGCGTGATGTGAGTGTAGGGGAGTCGAAACACGTAGTGACCCCTGACGTCATATCAACTTGAGATTTTTTATACATGTAATTCATTTCTAAATTTTATTGATTATTTGCAAAGAATTTAATTATGTACCACATTTAATAGGTAATGGGTTTTAATGAGATAGATTTGAATATGTTTTGACATAGAAAATCACCTTGTTGCATTATGTATGATATGTTTTCTCTTTGTAACAAAAAAAAAAAACCCTCCCGTGTTGTTCGAGTGCCGCGCAGGATTAGCCGAGCTGCAGTCATGGACTGTGTGGCTGGTCCCGGCGGAGGTTCGAGTCCTCCCTCGGGCGTGAGTGTGTGTGTTTGTCCTTAGGATAATTTAGGTTAAGTAGTGTGTAAGCTAAGGTTGAAAAATGGTTCAAATGGCTCTGAGCACTATGGGACTTAACATCTGTGGTCATCAGTCCCCTAGAACGTAGAACTACTTAAACCTAACTAACCTAAGGACATCACACACATCCATGCCCGAGGCAGGATTCGAACGTGCGACCTAAGCGGTCGCGCGGTTCCAGACTGAAGCGCCTAGATCCACACGGCAACACCGGCCTGCGTAAGCTAAGGGACTGATGACCTTAGCAGTTATGTGCCATAATATTTCACACACATTTTAACATGTTGCATGTTGCATCAGTCGGGCAAATGGGTACACAGGGATTGCAGCGCATCACAATCTCTTTTCAACATTCTTTTTGTTCGAGTGCGCGTTCGAGTATTCGTCAAGTGTGGATCTTCTGGTAACTTTCATGAATGGACACAGAATTATTAATTTACAACCAGAAGTTGATTTAAAAATTATTCTAGGGAACCACTGCCCGACTTTGGTGCAAACAAATCGCGCGCGAATTCTCAAATATCGGCGCGGAGTTTAAGATACGCGGCTGGATATCGGGCATTATCGTCGCGTGTATGATTCAGTAACTTTAACCGCAATTTGCGGGCATTACCTTGATAATAACTATCAAAGACTTATATGAGCGGCTTAGTAAGCAAGCGAGAAGCGATTTACTGTCGGGATCCGACAAATATTAATCATTCTATAGTCAGCTTGCTGATACGTTGCTTAGAAACTCATAAACGGACAGTGTAAGAATTACTGAAACGATCTTTTAAATATCAATGACCACTATACGCACATGAGAAGCTAATTACTCTGTGAGTGACTTCCGGATTGGACGTGTTTTTTTTTTTTTATTTCAGCTAATTGGTATTAATAAACTTCTTTCGAGGTTCAAGATTCATCAATGGTGTCGCGCTCATTCAATTTAGTAGAACGATGGATAGTACTAGCTACGCTACTATTTATAGTTTTAAAAGAAAAGAGAGCACATACCTGTTTTTTCTTTTGAGAAATGTTCGTACTTCAGTCATCAGTCTTCTCAAACCAGATGCACAAGTGACGCTCCCTCACAGCACTACGATATCGTGCACCACCACACACATGTGCCCCCTTCTCACTACATTTCTCCATTGAAAACCCTGAGATACAGCCGCGGTACGAAGAAGGAAGAAAGAAGAGGAAAGATCAGCGAAAGAAACGGAACAAAGAGAGAAGGGGAGGCCACATTATCCACAACGCTCTTCAAACCAAAGCGAACAATTGTGAGTCGTCGGCCAGTGTGGCCGAGCGGTTCTAGGCGCTTCAGTCTGGAACCGCGTGACCGCTACGGTCGCAGGTTCGAATCCTGCCTCGGGCATGGATGTGTGTGATGTCCTTAAGTTAGTTAGGTTTAAATTGTTCTAAGTTCTAGGGGACTGATGACCTCAGAAGTTAAGTCCCATAGTGCTCAGAGTCATCTGAAACATTTTTTTGAATTGTGAGTCGTTGACACGGCTCATTGTTACCCATTGTTCTCTGGGAACACAAAGTCCATGAATGGCTGCAAATGGTTTCCAAGTAACCGAACATAACCATTTCCAGTCAGTTATCGGTTCAGTTGGATGAGAGGACCCTGTCTACCTTGTAAACACAGCCCACACCTTGGTGCAGACACCACAAGCTTGCACAGTGTCTTGACAACTTGGATCCATGGCTGCATAGGGTCTGCGCCACAATTGAACACTACTTTCAGCTCTTACTATCTGATGTCTGGACTTATCTGACCGAGCCCCGGTTTTCCAACCTAGGGTCCAACCCATATGGTCACGAGACCAGGAGAGGCGCAACAGGCGATGTTGTGCTCTTAGCAAAGGCGCTGGCGTCGGTCGTCTGCTGCCACAGCCCATTAACATCAAGTTTCGCCGCACTGTCCCGACGGGTATGTTGTCGCACGTTCCACATTGATTTCTCCGGTAATTTCACGCAGTGTTGCTTGTCTGTTAGTATTGACAACTTATGAAAACGTCGATGCTCTCGGTCGTTAAGTGAAGGCTGTCGGGCAGTGCGTTGTCTGTGGTGAGAAGTAAAGCCTTAAATCTAGTATTCTCGGCACACTTTTGACTCTGTGGATCGCAGATTATTGAATTCCCTAACGATTTCCGAAATGGATTGTCCAATGCGTCTAGCTCCAATTACCGACTTTGCGGTCGAAACAGAGATCTAAACAAATAATAGCAGAACAGAAGCTGAAATAATACACAAAGGACTAACATACCTTGGCAGCGAGTAGGCATTGATTGAAATCAATGGGGAAAGTTGAAAATTTATACCGGACTAGTACTCTAACTCGAGTCTCCTGCTTAGTAGGCAGAGGCTCATATACACTCCTGGAAATTGAAATAAGAACACCGTGAATTCATTGTCCCAGGAAGGGGAAACTTTATTGACACATTCCTGGGGTCAGATACATCACATGATCACACTGACAGAACCACAGGCACATAGACACAGGCAACAGAGCATGCACAATGTCGGCACTAGTACAGTGTATATCCACCTTTCGCAGCAATGCAGGCTGCTATTCTCCCATGGAGACGATCGTAGAGATGCTGGATGTAGTCCTGTGGAACGGCTTGCCATGCCATTTCCACCTGGCGCCTCAGTTGGACCAGCGTTCGTGCTGGACGTGCAGACCGCGTGAGACGACGCTTCATCCAGTCCCAAACATGCTCAATGGGGGACAGATCCGGAGATCTTGCTGGCCAGGGTAGTTGACTTACACCTTCTAGAGCACGTTGGGTGGCACGGGATACATGCGGACGTGCATTGTCCTGTTGGAACAGCAAGTTCCCGTGCCGGTCTAGGAATGGTAGAACGATGGGTTCGATGACGGTTTGGATGTACCGTGCACTATTCAGTGTCCCCTCGACGATCACCAGTGGTGTACGGCCAGTGTAGGAGATCGCTCCCCACACCATGATGCCGGGTGTTGGCCCTGTGTGCCTCGGTCGTATGCAGTCCTGATTGTGGCGCTCACCTGCACGGCGCCAAACACGCATACGACCATCATTGGCACCAAGGCAGAAGCGACTCTCATCGCTGAAGACGATACGTCTCCATTCGTCCCTCCATTCACGCCTGTCGCGACACCACTGGAGGCGGGCTGCACGATGTTGGGGCGTGAGCGGAAGACGGCCTAACGGTGTGCGGGACCGTAGCCCAGCTTCATGGAGACGGTTGCGAATGGTCCTCGCCGATACCCCAGGAGCAACAGTGTCCCTAATTTGCTGGGAAGTGGCGGTGCGGTACCCTACGGCACTGCGTAGGATCCTACGGTCTTGGCGTGCATCCGTGCGTCGCTGCGGTCCGGTCCCAGGTCGACGGGCACGTGCACCTTCCGCCGACCATTGGCGACAACATCGATGTACTGTGGAGACCTCACGCCCCACGTGTTGAGCAATTCGGCGGTACGTCCACCCGGCCTCCCGCATGCCCACTATACGCCCTCGCTCAAAGTCCGTCAACTGCACATACGGTTCACGTCCACGCTGTCGCGGCATGCTACCAGTGTTAAAGACTGCGATGGAGCTCCGTATGCCACGGCAAACTGGCTGACACTGACGGCGGCGGTGCACAAATGCTGCGCAGCTAGCGCCATTCGACGGCCAACACCGCGGTTCCTGGTGTGTCCGCTGTGCCGTGCGTGTGATCATTGCTTGTACAGCCCTCTCGCAGTGTCCGGAGCAAGTATGGTGGGTCTGACACACCGGTGTCAATGTGTTCTTTTTTCCATTTCCAGGAGTGTATACAGGAGCTGAAATGTTGAAATTTGTTCAAATATTCTTCACAAAGGAAAATCGAGGAATTCGGCCATGATTTAGTAGCCGTATGGCTGCGAAGATCTGTGTCATGGTCTTCAATATTATTGGTGCTGAGTGCAGCTTAAATCGCTAAAATACAGTAACTCCGCAGGGATCACTGTTGTCTCTGTCAAGTTCTGGAAAGAATTAGCGAGTGAATTACGTACAGAAACACAATGTACCGCAGATTCCTTGAACAGGCTAATGTTTCCATCTACACAAATGGAAGTTTGGAAGGAAATGAACCACTATATACTTCACATTGAGTTTTAGGCGAATTTGCGACTGAATTAATTCAGTTCCAGACCATAGTCTACTGCAGATACCTTCAGCAGAGAAATGTTCTCGTCTACATTAAAAGGAAGTAGAACTGATTCACCACAACATTGACAGCCATTTGTAGACAAATACTGAGTTCGAATATTTTGAGGCACCTGGCAAAAAATTACCTTATCAATACATATCAGTACTGGTTCCGGAAACACTGATCGTCCGAAACCCTGCAAACTCCCTTCATACACGATATAATCTGTGGCATAATTCAGAGGATTAGGTGGTACCAGACTTTCTAGAACCTTTTTGACGCCTCCTAAAGAAAATACAGTCCCATAGGACCAAGTTTGCGATTTGTACGAAAACATCTTAACAAGCAGAACACAGCCAGTTATAGTGGACAGAGAGTCACCTACAGAGGCTGAAACAGTATCTGGTGTGCTCCAGGCGACTGTCATAGCACCATTGCTGCTCACCCTGTATGTCATATCTCGAAAGAAATATTAGTCTCAAGCAACGACTAGGTACTAGATCTTAATGTAGAAGAATGCAAAGTGTGCTCTTAATGAAACGTAAAAATGTGGCTAACATCGATTACGATATCAATGAGCCACGAGTAAAATCAGTTACGTCACAAAAATGTTTGTGAGTAATAAAGCGTTGAGCTGTTAAGACATAGAGTCAGTCGAAAGTGAAGCAGGAGTCGATTCGCAGTTAGGATATGGGCAAACCAATTTCTGTCTACAATATACATTCCATGCAGACACCTGCGCGGTCACTTCTTGAATACTGTTCGATTGTATGGGATCTGTAACAGGTCGGACTAACGGAGACATCGGGCATACACACTGACGGAAAAAAAAAACACGACACCAAGAAGGAGTTGTGCGACGTAAACGAAAGTTGGCAGGCGTGTTTCTACGTCCGAAATATGGTGTTTATTAAAATTTAGCTCCAGTCACTTAATAATGGCGCTAGTAGCGTCACTATGAGGTTGCATTTCAGGTTTGCTTTAAACACACACTGTAACGATTGTGAGAGTTAATTACCGTTGAGATTGGAGGAGGTGAGTTGATGTTAGTCAAGAATACCCTATAGGCGACAAAGGCACGTTTATCAGCATCTCACTGAGTTTGAACGATGTCCTGTAGTAGAGCTACGAGAAGCTGGATGTCCATTCTGCGCCGCGCGCGACTAGCCGAGCGGTCTTAGGCGCTGCAGTTCAGGACTGTGCGGCTCATGCCGGCGGAGGTCCGAGTTCTCCCTCGGGCATGGGTGTGTGTGCTTGTCCTTAGAATAATTTAGGTGTGACGTCACGTGTGCTGCACTGCTGTTGAAATAGCTCGTTAATATTTTATAAATTTTAGACTTCATTTACTTATTTTAAAGTTTATTTGTTTTAATATTTGCCGTAAAAGTAACTTATTAATGGATTTTCATTAATCTCAGTCTTTCTTCCTGTGTTATTGACTCGAGTGGTCTGTTATTTGTAAGTCTGCTTTCGTCGTTCGTCTAAGCCTCGCGCCTCAGTAATGTGTTTACAAATTGCGGCGTGCACTGCAGCTGTAGCAGTTGTAAGCTAAGTACTGACAAACTTATTTGTGCTCTGTAATACAGTTATTAAATTTAATAGATTTCAGCGGTGTTGCGTGCCGTTTGTGGCGAAATAACGACTTAATAAACTTTTGTAATCGTTCGCTCGCTGTGTTTTAGAGAGTTTTCAGTGTGTTGAAGTCGTCAGTAATTTTCGTGCTTTAGTTTTCAACTGACGTTTATTATTCTTTCTAGTGAAATATTTCAGTAAAATTTTCATATAGTGTTTTAACTTCGCTTAGTGTTACAGTGGTAGTTTTAATTTTTTGGTTGTAGCTAATAATTTTGTGAAGTTTTGCTGGTATTGGTATCGGCTGTGTTGTAGTATTAATACAAGTAGCTGCTTTCTTAGTAGGCAGAGAATTTCGAGACCATTATTGTTAGTTCTTAAATAGTTCTACGGGTGTAACTGAACTTTGGTAACGTAGACGTATAGTTTTTTTTTCAGTAACTGTAAAATTTACCATGAGTGAAAAGTGTGGGCTCTGTCGTAGGTTTGTGAGTAGTGGATTACGGTGTGGGATTTGTTCAAAGTATTTTCATTGGGGGGAATGCAGTGGGGAAGCCAGTGGTCATTTTAGGGAGATCCTCTCCTGGGAATGTAGAATCTGTAGTAGAAACAAGTTAATAGAGGAGCAGGAGCGTAAGATCTGTGCCCTTCAGGTGCAGTTACAATGCGCAAAGGTGGAACTAGATAGGTTGAGGAGGGTGAAGGGTGGTGGGGAATGAGAACTGGCAGTTGGCAAGAAGGTAGCTAGGAAGAGGAGGTACTCAGACAGTTTTTCTTTGCATACATGCAATAGATACGACCAACTGTCAGAGTTGAGTGGAGAGGAGCCTCGTGTAGCCGTAGATGTAGGTAACTTGCAGCAGTCCTCAGCAATTAGGAGGCCTAGGTTAGTTGCAAAGTCTAGCAGAAAGAAGGTTCTGCTGCTAGATAGTTCCCACGGTAGAGGTGTGGGCCAGAAGTTGCAGGAAGTGTTGGGGAGTGAGTACCAGGTCACCAGCATTGTGAAGCCTAGTGCAGGGTTGGCTCAGGTGACTGAAAGCATAGGGGAGTTATGTAAGAATTTTACGAAAGAGGATCAGGTAGTGATAGTGGGTGAAGCAGGGAACAGTCTCGATAGGGACGAGGAATATGATGTCAGTTAAGATAGCTACTCAAACTGGTGGCACTAATGTGCATTTCGTGCAACTGTTTCAGCGTCATGATCGGCCTCACCTTAATGCGGCTGTTAGGCGCGTTAATGTGGGGCTGGGGAAGGCACTGATGGCGGAGGGCATGGATCACATCTCAGTGGTGCCAGTTGGGTCTATCAGTAGATGGGGTTTCACTAGGCATGGCCTGCACCTCAATAGGTATGGGAAGGGGAGGCTGGCTAAGCTTATAGGTGACAGTGTAGTGGGTGGTGGTGGTGGTGGTGGTAGTGGTATCACTCATGAAAAAATTCCTATAGTAGTTGGTGTTAGAGCTGCACCTTTTTGAGACTGAAGTCAGCTGATAGGTGTACCTGCTTAAAGGAAGTGCCTCTAACTAAGGGCTCACCTCCAGAGGATGTAATGTTTCCAAGTAGAGAAGGAATTAGCATATTTCGTCAAAATATAAGAGATATTAGAGATAAAGTTAGTGAACTGCTAATAGATGTTAACTCTGAAATTATTGGTATATCAGAGCACCACTTAAATAATTTGATAATTCAGAGGCTTCCTTTACCAGGCTACAGATTAGCTGGCTGTTTCTCAAGGAGTTCTTTGCGGGGTGGGGGAGTGGCTCTGTACGTAAAAAACAGTATTTCATTTGAGTCCATAGACGTATCACGACACTGCACTGAACAGATATTTGAAAGTTGTGCAGCATTAGCTGAATTTAGTGAAACTAAACTTCTAATTGCTGTTGTTTATAGGCCCCTTAACTCCGACTTTAGAGCATCTTTGCTTAAGCTAGAGAGGGTTCTTGATTCACTTTGTAGGAAGTACCAGAAAGTAGTTATATGTAGTGACTTCAATATTAATTTTGTACATGATTGTGCAAGGAAAAGGATGTTGGTAGATCTCCTAAATTCATATGATCTGATGAAAACTGTATTTTTTCCAACTAGGGTGCAGGGGAACAGTAGCACAGTCATAGACAATATTTTTATTCATTCTTCATTACTAGATGGTCATTCTGTTAGTAAAAGGGTGAATGGCCTTTCAGACCATGATGCACAAATTTTAACACTAAAAGGTTTTCGTACTCTAACCAATGTCGTATTTAATTACAAACTACGTGGGAAAGTTAATCCAACAGCAATAGAGAGTTTTTCAAAACTTGTCAAGGAACAAGAGTGGCAAGATGTTTATAGTGCCGATAATATAGATGATAAATACAATGCTTTCCATAACACATTTCTCATGCTCTTTGAGAGTTGCTTTCCATTTGAACATTCTAAACGGGGTACTAGCAGTAATGGACAGCCCGGTTGGCTGACTAGTGGCATAAGGATATCATGTAGAAAAAAGCGGGAATTATATCAAAATGTTAGAAGTAGTCACAATCAAGCTACAGTAGCCCATTACAAACAGTATTGTAAGGTGCTTAAAAATGTTATTAGCAAGGCAAAAAGTATGTGGTATGCAAATAGAATAGCTAATTCACAGGATAAAATTTAAGCCATATGGTTAGTTGTGAAGGAAGTGTCTGGTCAGCAGCACAAGTTTGACGATATAAAGTCAGTTTGCAGTAATAATATTTCTGTTATTGATAAATCAGATATATGTACAGTATTTAACAACCATTTTCTGAGCATTGCTGGTGAATTAAATAAAAATTTAGTATCTACAGGAAATCATATAAATTTCTTAGCAAATGCCTTTCCGAGATTGACGTCTGATATACTCCTTTGTGATACAGACAAGAGGGAGATTGAGACAATAATCAAATCACTGAAGACTAAGGACTCTCATGGTTATGATGGACTGTCTAGTAGAATATTAAAGTACTGTGCTGCATATGTTAGCCCTGTATTTAGCCATATTTGTGATTTTTCCTTTAGGAATGGTCAGTTTCCTGAGCTATTAAAGTACTCAGTAGTAAAGCCGCTTTATAAAAGGGAGAAAGGGATAATGTAGATAATTTTAGACCTATTTCTATGCCATCAGTGTTGGCAAAAGTTATCGAAAAGGCTGTGTATGTAAGGTTAATTGATCATTTTATATCACACGATTTGCTATCAAATGTACAGTTCGTATTTAGAAGTCGTTTGACAACTGAAAATGCTATATTCTCTTTTCTCTGTGAGGTACTGGATGGGCTAAATAAAACGTTTCGAACGCTTGGCGTATTTTTTGATTTAACAAAGGCATTTGACTATGTTGATCACACAATATTGCTCCAGACGTTGGACCATTACGGAATAAGGGGAGTAGCTCACAATTGGTTCACCTCTTACTTTAGCAACAGGCAGCAAAAGGTCATTATTCACAATGTTGATAACGGCTGTGATGTGGGGTACTGTCAAGTGGGGGGTGCCCCAGGGATCAGTGTTGGGGCCGCTCCTGTCCCTTATTTATATAAATGATATGCCCTCTAGTATTATGGGTAACTCTAAAATATTTCTGTTTGCTGATGACACTAGCTTGGTAGTAAAGGATGTTGTGTGCAACATTGACTCGGTTTCAAGTAGAGCAGTACATGACCTCAGTTCATGGCTTGTAGAAAATAAACTAACGTTAAATCACAGTAAGACTCAGTTTTTACAGTTCCTAACACACAATTCGACAAAACCTGACGTTTTAATCTCACAGAACGAGCATATGATTAGTGAAACTGAACAGTTCAAATTCCTAGGTGTTCAGATAGATAATAAGCTGTCGTGGAAAGCCCACGTTCAGGATCTTGTTCAAAGACTTAAAACTGCCATTTTCACTATTCGAACGGTATCGATAGTGAGTGATATTTCGACACGTAAATTAGTCTACTTTGCTTATTTTCATTCACTTATGTCGTATGGTATTATGTTTTGGGGTAACTCTTCCCATTCTAGAAGGATATCTTTGGCACAGAAACGGGCGGTTCGGGCAATAAGTGGTGTGAGTTCACGAACCTCTTGTCGACCTCTTTTCCCGAGTCTGGGTATTTTGACATTGGCCTCTCAATATGTATATTCCTTATTGTCGTTTCTTGTTACCAATATTAGTTTATTTCCAACAATAAGCAGCTTTCACTCGGTTAATACTCGGCAGAAATCAAACCTCCATTTGGATCGGACTTCCTTAACTCTTGTGCAAAAAGGTGTGCAGTATACTGCTGCATCCATTTTCAATAAGCTGCCACTCGAATTAAAAAATCTTAGCAGTAATCCACGCGCTTTCAAATCGAAACTGAAGACTTTCCTCATGGGGCACTCCTTCTATTCTGTCAAGGAGTTCCTTGAAAAATTAAGATGATTCTCATTGTATTGCTGATAGCGTTTGCTTAAACTTATGGACTGATTTTCTTTCAGTTTCATGAACATTTATTTTTATCTGTTATTACTTTTTATGTTGTAAGTTCATGTACTGACACGTTCCATGACCTTGGAAATTTGCTCCTCAACTTGTTCCTACGGAACTTTACATTTAAGTAAATAAATAAAGTTAAGTAGTGTGTAAGCTTAGGGACTGATGACGTTAGCAGTTAAGTCCCATAAGATTTCACACACACTTCAACAATTTTTTTGTCCATTCTGCAGTTTTGCAGGAAGACTTGGCAGGAATGTAGCCACTGTACATAACTGCTGGCAGCGGTGGTCACGAGAATGTACGGTCGCAAGAAGACCGTGCTCCGGACGGCCACGTGGCACTACCGAGAGGGAAGACCATCGTATTCAGTGTATGGCTGTGGAGAGTCTTACTGCACCTGCAGAAACTTTTTGAGCAGCAGTTGGCACCACAGTGACAAAACGAACTGTTACAAATCGGTTAATTCAAGGACAGCTCCGAGCCAGACGCCCTGTAGCGCGCATTCCACTGACCCCAAACCACTCCCATTCGTGACTTCAGTGGTGTCAAGCGAGAGCTCATTGGAGGGCAGAGACGAGGTTTGCTGTGTCTTCTCATGAAATCTGGTTCTGCCTCGGCACCAGTCATTGCCGTGCCTTGGTTAAAAAAATGGTTCGGACAAGGGAACCTCCCCATCGCACCCCCCTCAGATTTAGTTATAATTTGGCACAGTGGATAGGCCTTGAAAAACTGAACACAGATCAATCGAGAAAACAGGAAGAAGTTGTGTGGAACTATGAAAAAATAAGCAAAATATACTAACTGAGTAATCCATGGGCAATATAGGCAACATCAAGGGTGGTATGAGCACAGGCGCGCCGTGGTCCCGTGGTTAGCGTGAACAGCTGCGGAGCGAGAGGTCCTTGGTTCAAGTCTTCCCTCGACTGAAAATTTTAGTTTCGCAAAGTTATGATCTGTCCGTTCGTTCATTGACGTCTCTGTTCACTCTAATAAGTTTAGTGTCTCTGTGTTTTGCGACCGCACCGCAAAACCGTGCGATTAGTAGACGAAAGGACGTGCCTCTCCAATGGGAACCGAAAACATTTGATCGCAAGGTCATAGGTCAACCGATTCCTCCACAGGAAAACACGTCTGATATATTCTACACGACACTGGCGACGGCATGTGCGTCACATGACAGGAATATGTTGTCGACCCACCTAACTTGCACACTTGGCGAATGGGTAAAAAGATTCTTCTACCTTGCCCGATTTAGGTTTTCTTGTGGATGTGATAATCACTTCCAAAAATTTATGAAAACATAAGAGTGTGTCACATAAACTTCAACAAATGAATGCAACAGTTTCACAGTCGCACAGTTTTCTCTGTGCTCTGTCAAAACATATGTTTTTAAGGTTTTCAAATTTGTCCGCGTGTAGACCGTCAAATCCTGCATATGTCCAAGCAAATCTGAACATGTCCTGGAATTTTGCACAACGAAGTTGATTATGTGTAAGTGCCTGAACTCTGATAATTGTCTGAAAATAAAAAATTTTCACCCGAGGAACCAAAGACCTCTCGTTCCGCAGCTGCTGACGCTAACCACGGGACCACGGCGCTGTTGCGCTCAGATCGTCCTTAATGTTGCCTATGTTTCCTATGGACTGCTTAGTTTGTATATTTTGCTTATTTTTTCATAGTTCCACACAATTTCTTCCTGTTTTCTCGATTGATCTGTGTTCAGTTTTTCAAGGCCTGTCGACTGTGCCAACTTATAACTGAATCTGAGGGGGGTGCGATGGGGAGGTTCCCTTGTGAGCACTATGGGACTTAACTTCTGAGGTCATCAGTCCCCTAGAACTTAGAACTACTTAAACCTAACCAACCTAATGACATCACACACATCCATTAACGCGGTCGCGCGGTTCCAGACTGTAGCGCCTAGAGCCGCTCGGCCACTAACGTCGGCTGCGTTGGTTAGAAGGAGGCCAGCTAAGGGCTTGCAACAAACCTATCTGCCTCCTACACACGCTGCACCAACTCATGGAGGTATGGCCTGTGGTGTGATTTCGTATGACAGCAGGAGCATTCTCGCGGTTATCCCGCGCACCATGACTGAGTATTTGTACGCCTGTCTTGTGATTCTACCCGATGTGCTGCCATTCATGAACAGCACCCAAGGGGCGTCTTCCGAATGGGATAAAGCTCGCCTACATACCACTGCTGTAATCCAACATCCTCTAAGAGTGTCGAAGTGTTGCCTTAGTCTACACAGTCAACAGATCTGTCTCCAATCGAGACATATGGGACATCATCGATAGACAACTTTAGCATCATCCACAAACAGCATTAACCGTCCTTTTATTGACCTATCAAGTGCAACAGGCATAGAGCTCCATCCCACAAACTGACATCTGGTATCTGCACAACACAACGCATGCACTTTTGCATGCTTGCATTCGACATTCTATCGGTTACACCGGTTATTAATGTACCAGCATCTCACGTCTGCAATGGCTTATCTCGCGCTCACATTAGCCTGTGATCTTATAATGTTCATCAGTTAAATCTTGTATGTTAACTAGACTGTATTTCCGAAATTTCATTACTTTACGTTAATTATTTTTTGATGTTGCGATATTTTTTCCGTCAATATACAAATAAGTATGACGTGAATGGTCGTAGGTTTCTGTGAAGAGGGAGGGTAACCAACAGACACTCCGGAAAAGTCGCCGTACTTCTCCCGAGAAATTGCTTAGAAAATCCAAAGTCCGGCAGATGTCAGACCGTACGATTGTTGTTTATCCCACTACGAACTGATCCTGTAGAGACCTTTTAGGTAGAATTAGGCGAATAGCAGCACACACAGATGCGTACGAGCATTCATACCTCCCACCGCCCCCCCCCCCTCCGCCACTCCACGCCATCCAACGCCATCGGTGAATGGTGCGAGAAAAAAAGTACAGTTTAGCAAAAAATACTCTCTGCCAGCTATACACTTCATATTCATTGACAAAGTGCACATGCAGAAGTAGTCGTAGATGCACTTTCAGTTCCTCTTACGTTTGGCTCGGGCCAAGAGATCTGCCGTTATAAAAAAAGCTGTTATAATTTGTGTGTTACATTCACCAATAGTGATCCGTAGTTCACATTCAGTGGACAGCGCCACTGATAGTAGCGGTGCAAGCACTTCGCAGTAAGCCGGCCGGTGTGGCCGTGCGGTTCTAGGCGCTTCAGTCTGGAACCGCATGACCGCTACGGTCACAGGTTCGAATCCTGCCTCGGGCATGGATGTGTGTGATGTCCTTAGGTTTGTTAGGTTTAAGTAGTTATAAGTTCTAGGGGATTGATGACCCATAGTGCTTAGAGCGATTTGAACCATTTTTGAATCCCCGTAGCTGTTAATACATTTTTATTCCATTTTGAGATAAGACAGTCAATGCCTTAATGGATAAATGTTTGCGGTTACCTATGGAACCACGATTCTACCCAGGCGTTCACCTCTTCGTCCGATGCAAATCGACGTCCACGAATCTCCAAAAACGTGAAAACCGCATGGGGAGAGATCGGGCGTGTATGGAGGCTATATATGGTTCCCCAGAGATACCTCTGCAGCGTAGTTTAAACAACAGTCACAAAAGCTCCTGAGAATTCATCATGTCCTTTCTGCTCATTGACTTTCTGGAACACGGCGCCACAATTAACGCACTACGGTGTGTGGACGCTTTGCAAAAAACTGAAGCGTGCCATCAAGTCCAAGAAACTGGGAATGTTGACGGACGGTATCATTCTGTTGCAGGGAAATGCCCGTCCACATGTTGCCAAGATTGTTTCGCAAACAACAGTCGCACACAACAGTAGATTAGAGAGGAATTCCGCCTTATGAGAAACACCTGTCTTGCATAAGTTGGAATTCCTCTCCAGTTTTCTTATAAAGCACTGAAATAGGAACTGCAACAATCACAAGATGATTAGCATATAATAGATTCGCTAGAGCATTACGGATTGTTACCCTGTGATTGGATGAATATTTTTTGTTGAAGCTAACCCTTCAAGGGTGGTCGTAGCTTTCTCGAAGGTCCGATGCACACCCCGCCTCGCTACTGACAAAGGGCAGACATCAGACACGGCCAACAGATTCGGCTCATATTTGGCAGGTCGCTTGTGTGCAACCTAAAACGAAAGATATCCCGTTTTGAGATAACAGCTCCGAAAGTTCAATACTCGCAGTCGAATCAGAATTGAAGGGATTGATAGGTAACTGAAAATTGAGTACTTTTCATGATTATATGTGGTATACCCTCCCCTCATGAACCACGGACCTTGCCGTTGGTGGGGAGGCTTGCGTGCCTCAGCGATACAGATAACCGTACAGTAGGTAAGCCTTTTCAGTAGTTGCAAGGGCAACAGTCTGGATGATTGACTGATCTGGCCTTGTAACAATAACCAAAACGGCCTTGCTGTGCTGGTACTGCGAACGGCTGAAAGCAAGGGGCAACCATGACCGTAATTTTTTCCGAGGGCATACAGCTTTACTGTATGATTAAATGATGATGGCGTCCTCTTGGGTAAAATATTCGGGAGGTAAAATAGTCACCCATTCGGATCTCCGGGCGGGGACTACTCAAGAGGACGTCGTTATCAGGAGAAAGAAAACTGGCGTTCTACGGATCGGAGCGTGGAATGTCAGATCCCTTAGTCGGGCAGGTAGGTTAGAAAATGTAAAAAGGGAAATGGATAGGTTAAAGTGAGATATAGTGGGAATTTGTGAAGTTCGGTGGCAGGAGGAACAAGACTTCTGGTCAGGTGACTACAGTGTTATAAACACAAAATCAAATAGGGGTAATGCAGGAGTAGGTTTAATAATGAATAGGAAAATAGGAATGCGGGTAAGCTACTACGAACAGCATAGTGAACGCATTATTGTGGCCAAGATAGACACAAAGCCCATGCCTACTACAGTAGTACAAGTTTATATGCCAACTAGCTCTGCAGATGACGAAGAAATGTATGATGAAATAAAAGAAATTATTTAGATAGTGAAGGGTGACGAAAATTTAATAGTCATGGCTGACTGGGATTCGGTAGTAGGAAAAGGGAGAGAAGGAAACGTAGTAGGTGAATATGGATTGGGGCTCAGAAATGAAAGAGGAAGCCGCCTGGTAGAATTTTGCACAGAGCACAACTTAATCATAGCAAACACTTGGTTTAAGAATCATGAAAGAAGGTTGTATACATGGAAGAACCCTGGAGATACTAAAAGGTATCAGATAGATTATATAATGGTAAGACAGAGATTTAGGAACCAGGTTTTAAATTGTATGACATTCCCAGGGGCAGATGTGGACTCTGACCACAATCTATTGGTTATGAACTGTAGATTAAAACTGAAGAAATTGCAAAAAGGTGGGAATTTAAGGAGATGGGACCTGGATAAACTGAAAGAACCAGAGGTTGTACAGAGTTTCAGGGAGAGCATAAGGGAACAATTGACAGGAATGGGGGAAAGAAATACAGTAGAAGAAGAAAGGGTAGCATTGAGGGATGAAGTAGAGAAAGCAGCAGAGGATCAAGTAGGTAAAAAGACGAGTGCTAGTAGAAATCCTTGGGTAACAGAAGAAATATTGTATTTAATTGATAAAAGGAGAAAATATAAAAATGCAGTAAATGAAGCAGGCAAAAAGGAATACAAACGTCTCCAAAATGAGATCGACAGGAAGTGCAAAATGGCTAAGCAGGGATGGCTAGAGGACAAATGTAAAGATGTAGAGGCTTATCTCACTAGGGGTAAGATAGATGCTGCCTACAGGAAAATGAAAGAGACCTTTGGAGATAAGAGAACAACTTGTATGAACATCAAGAGCTCAGATGGAAACCCAGTTCTAAGCAAAGAAGGGAAAGCAGAAAGGAAGAAGGAGTATATAGAGGGTCTATACAACGACGATGTACTTGAGGACAATATTATGGGAATGGAAGTGGATGTAGATGAAGATGAAATGGGAGATACGATACTGCGTGAAGAGTTTGACAGAGCACTGAAAGACCTGAGTCGAAACAAGGTCCCCGCAGTAGACAACATTCCATGGGAACTACTGACGGCCTTGGGAGAGCCAGTCCTGACAAAACTCTACCATCTGGTGAGCAAGATGTATGAAACAGGCGAAATACCCTCAGACTTCAAGAAGAATATAATAATTCCAATCCCAAAGAAAGCAGGTGTTGACAGATGTGACAATTACCGAACAATCAGTTTAATAGCCACAGCTGCAAAATACTAACACGAATTCTTTACAGACGAATGGAAAAACTGGTAGAAGCCGACCTCGGGGAAGATCAGTTTGGATTCCGTAAAAAATACTGGAACACGTGAGGCAATACTGACCTTACGACTTATATTAGAAGAAAGATTAAGGAAAGGCAAACCTACGTTTCTAGCATTTGTAGACTTAGAGAAAGCTTTTGACAATGTTGACTGGAATACTCTCTTTCAAATTCTAAAGGTGGCAGGGGTAAAATACAGGGAGCGAAAGGCTATTTACAATTTGTACAGAAACCAGATGGCAGTTATAAGAGTCGAGGGACATGAAAGGGAAGCAGTTGTTGGGAAGGGAGTAAGACAGGGTTGTAGCCTCTCCCCGACGTTATTCAATCTGTATATTGAGCAAGCAGTAAAGGAAACAAAAGAAAAATTCGGAGTAGGTATTAAAATCCATGGAGAAGAAATAAAAACTTTGAGGTTCGCCGATGACTTTGTAATTCTGTCAGAGACAGCAAAGGACTTGGAAGAGCAGTTGAATGGAATGGATAGCGTCTTGAAAGGAGGATATAAGATGAACATCAACAAAAGCAAAACGAGGATAATTGAATGTAGTCGAATTAAGTCGGGTGATGCTGAGGGAATTAGATTAGGAAATGAGACACTTAAAGTAGTAAAGGAGTTTTGCTACTTGGGAAGCAAAATAACTGATGATGGTCGAAGTAGAGAGGATATAAAATGTAGACTGGCAATGGCAAGGAAAGCGTTTCTGAAGAAGAGAAATTTGATAACATCGTGTACAGATTTATGTGGCAGGAAGTCATTTCTGAAAGTATTTGTATGGAGTGTAGCCATGAATGGAAGTGAAACATGGACGATAAATAGTTTGGACAAGAAGAGAATAGAAGCTTTCGAAATGTGGTGCTACAGAAGAATGCTGAAGATTAGATGGGTAGATCACATAACTAATGAGGAAGTATTGAATAGGATAGGGGGGAAGGGAAGTTTGTGGCACAGCTTGACCAGAAGAAGGGATCGGTTGGTAGGACGTGTTCTGAGGCATCAAGGGATCACAAATTTAGTATTGGAGGGCAGCGTGGAGGGTAAAAATCGTAGAGGGAGACCAAGAGATGAATACACTAAGCAGATTCAGAAGGATGTAGGTTGCAGTAGGTACTGGGAGATGAAGAAGCTTGCACAGGATAGAGTAGCATGGAGAGCTGCATCAAACCAGTCTCAGGACTGAAGACCACAACAACAACATGTGGTGTACGCAATCACATATTATTCTAGAAATCGAAGAAATGTCATAGCTGCCTCTTACGTATCCATGCTGGTGCACAAAAGTGCCGTTTGTGAAGCATTCAAAGCATTTGGCTGACAAGCACAGATCCAATGTTCTATTCACGAAAGAATTGTGCTATTTTCTAAACTGTATTTTCTTCCGCATCGAACTTGTTAGTAATCGGAGGACAGATGAGGTAAGAAAAACAATAGCGAATTATTACAAAGCGAGCAAATAAATGTGTTAGAAGACTTTGATCGGTAACGAATTAAAAATTTAGCCCTGGTCGTCTTACAATGGTCCTTTCACTCACTGTGTTACATTTCCTCACTTTACTTTGATCAACTACGTAAATGACGGTTGGCATGTAAACACTCGAAGCAAACACGCTCATGGCATCAAGTACATCCAATGACTGGAATCTTCACGCAACTATATTGTTCCTCCTGAAGATTCGGTAAAAAGGAGACTTAGTTTATTTAAAATATTTGTTCTTGGGATATTAATATTGATGCATACCAGACATACGATTAAATCGCCTGAAAAATCGGATCTGCCCAGGGTGGCGGAGCGGTTCTAGGCGCTTAAGGTCTGGAACCGCGAGAATGCTGCGGTCGCAGGTTCGAATCCTGCCTCGGGCATGGATCTGAGTGATGTGCTTAGGTTAGTTAGGTTTAAGTAGTTCTAAGTTCTAGGGGACTGATGACCTCAGAAGTTAAGTCCCATAGTGCCCAGAACCATTTGAACCATTTTTTGAAAAATCGTTGCTGGAAGTTGATCATGAAGCGTTGATCAGTGCGGTTAGGCAATTCCCGTTGGTTTTCCAGAAACAACTGCAATTCTGAAACATAAAGAAATTCCATTCTCTCCCGTGCCTGGCTGTAAAAAGGCACCGCGCTGTTGGTGGTCTATAGTCTCTTGTGACAAATTCACAGCAGTCTGTATCGGACTTGTTTTCATAAAACGGGGCTTAAAATTTTAATTCGTTATTAATCAAAGTACTCTGAGAAATTAATTTACCTTCCTCTTTATTATTCCTTATTGATGTACTTACCTTACGAGGTGCATTCAAGTTCTAAGGCCTCCGATTTTTATTCTCTGGACTGGAAAGAGATAGAAACATGCGCATTGTTTTAAAATGAGGCCGCGTTCATTGTCAATACGTCCCAGAGATGGCAGCACCATACGGCAGATGGCATTTTACCGCCAGCGGCGAGAATGAGAACTATTTTAAATACTTAAAATGGCGACGTTTTCCTTACTTGAACAGCGTGCAATCATTCGTTTTCTGAATTTGCGTGGTGTGAAACCAACTGAAATTCATCGACAGTTGAAGGAGACATGTGGTGATGGAGTTCTGGATGCATCGAAAGTGCGTTCGTGGGTGCGACAGTTTAATGAAGGCAGAACATCGTGTGACAACAAACCGAAACAACCTCGGGCTCGCACAAGCTGGTCTGACGACATGATCGAGAGAGTGGAGAGAATTGTTTTGGGGGATCGCCGAATGACTGTTGAACAGATCGCCTCCAGAGTTGGCATTTCTGTGGGTTCTGTGCACACAATACTGCATGACGACCTGAAAATGCGAAAAGTGTCATCCAGGTGGGTGCCACGAATGCTGATGGATGACGACATGGCTGCCCGTGTGGCATGTTGCCAAGCAATGTTGACGCGCAACGACAGCACGAATGGGACTTTCTTTTCGTCGGTTGTGACAATGGATGAGATGTGGATGCCATTTTTCAATCCAGAAACAAAGCGCCAGTCAGCTCAATGGATGCACACAGATTCACCGCCACCAAAAAAATTTCGGGTAACCGCCAGTGCTGAAAAAATGATGGTGTCCATGTTCTGGGACAGCGAGGGCATAATCCTTACCCATTCCGTTCCATAGGGCACTACGGTAACAGGGGCATCCTACGAAAATGTTTTGAAGAACAAATTCCTTCCTGCACTGTAACAAAAACGTCTGGGAAGGCCTGCGCGTGTGCTGTTTCACCAAGACAACGCACCCGCACATCAAGCTAACGTTACGCAACAATTTCTTCGTGATAACAACTTTGAAGTTATTCCTCATGCTCCCTACTCACCTGACCTGGCTCCTAGTGACTTTTGGCTTTTTACAACAATGAAAGACACTCTCCGTGGCCGCACATTCACCACCCGTGCTGCTATTGCCTCAGCGATTTTCCAGTGGTCAAAACAGACTCCTAAAGAAGTCTTCGCCTCTGCCATTGAATCATGGCGTCAGCGTTGTGAAAAATGTGTACGTCTGCAGGGCGATTACGTCGAGAAGTAACGCCAGTTTCATAGATTTCGGGTGAGTAGTTAATTAGAAAAAAATCGGAGGCCTTAGAACTTGAATGCACCTCGTATTAATAATTCTATTCGTACTAATTTAGATACAAAAAATGTACAAAAAAAAACTACAGAACTCATTTGGGAATCGAATACAACTTCTCCGCGGTCCAGTCAAACGCCTTCGTCGCTATGCCAGCTGTGCTTTCATTTATCAGGGTGTACCTTATTGATAAAGTTTATTTCCTCGATTTGAAGGAAAATACACGTTTCCGAACCCCATATGTAATGATGAAAAATGCTGAATTTTCAAGTATCTGACGATCCCGTCAGTTCTGAGTCGCTTGTGCGTCATGAAATTTAGGGCCGGTTTTCTCATAAACGGAGGGGTATTGAGCCATAAAGTCTTACCTTCTTGATTGCTCTAAGGCGACCTGCCAAATATGATCTGAATCGGTTGGCCGTGTCCGAGGCCTTACCTTCTGAATGAAGTAAAATTCCGTTTCCGCATGATCCCGCGAAGAGGCGTTACGACACATGTTTTGAACACTCGAGAACAGTTGGTCGTTCTGAGCTGCTGTCGTCCACAAAGTCAACCGATGCAGAGAGAATGGTACACATGTTCTTTAGCATCGGAATCCAAATACAATTCACTTTCACAACCTCCTACTTATAATTGTCGGGATGGTTAGTAACTTGTACTGTCTCTGTATAGCCTCACCCTCCCCCTTCCGATTAAAATTATTGGGCAGTTTAACAACATCTACGGTCTCTATGTAGAAGCTTTTCATAGTATCCGATTGTGACTGCCAGATGGAAAGCGGTGGTGCAGTTGTTAGCTCAGTGGACTCTAATTCAGTAGGACGATGGTTCAGATCCTAGTACAATTAATATAATTCCCTCTTTCCCCCGTGAACCATGGATCTCGCCGTTGGTGGGAAGGCTTGTGTGCCTCAGCGTTGCAGATAACCGTACCATAGGTGCAACCACAACAGAAGAGTATCTCTTGAGAGGGCAGACAAACGTGTAGTTCCTGGAGTGGGGCAGCAACTTTTCAGTAGTTGCAGGGGCAACAGTCTCAATGACCGACTTATCTGGCCTTGTAACATTAACCAAAACGGCCTTGCTGTGCTGGTACTGCGAACGGCTGAAAGCAAGGGAAAACTAAGGCCGAAATTTTTCCCGAGGGCATGCAGCTTTACTGTATGGTTAAATGATGATGGCGTCCGCTTGGGTAAAATATTCCGGAGATAAAATAGTCCCCCATTCGGATCTCCGGGCAGTAACTATTCAGGAGAACGTCGTTATCAGGAGAAAGAAAAGTAGCATTCTGCGGATCGGAGCGTGGAAGGTCAGATCGCTTAATCGGGCAGGTAGGTTAGAAAATTTAAAAAGGGAAATGGACAAGCTAAGGTTAGATACATTGGGAATTAGCGAAGTTCGTTGGCAGGAGAAACAAGACTCATGGCCAGGTGAATACAGGGTTATAGATACAAAATCAAATGAGGGTAATGCAGCAATAGGTTTAATAACGAAAAAAAAAAAGACAGGAGCGCAGATAAGCTACTATGAACAGCATACTGAACGTATTATTGCAGCCAAGAAAGACACGAAGCCCACACTTACCACAGTAGTACAGATTTATATGCTAACTAGCTCCTCAGATGATGAATAGATTGAAGAAATGTATGATGCAACAAAAGAAATTATTCAGACAGTTAAGGGAGATGAAATTTTTATGGTATGGGGAACTGGAATTAGACAGTAGGAAAAGGAAGAGAAGGAAATATAATTGGTGAATACGGAATTGGGGCAAGGAATGAAAGAGAAAGCCGCCTGGTAGAATTGTGCACAGAACATAAATGAATCATACCTAACACTTGGTTTAAGAATCATGAACGAAAGTTTGTAGCCTTCCCGTTTCAATAAAAAAATATAAAATAAAGATGTGTAACCTTCCGAACAGAAAATAAAAAATAAAATTAATCAAATTTGGATAATTAAATTCTGACGCATGAAAACTGACAAATCCCAACTCATGAGAAACTGACAAATTCTGACGCAAGCAGCGCTACACCACGGCACTGTGAAACCAATCTGAACCTTATAGATTGACGACTACATGGCGTTTTGTGTGCACCACGACCAAAATAGTGGACAGAATTTATGTGATCGCTCTAAGCTTGTGGTTATAGCTTGATACCAGTACCTAACCAATTTTAATTGTATATTACAGCACTGAGGATGGTCACTACATCTACATCTACATCTACATCTATACTCCGCGAGCCACCTTACGGTGTGTGGCGGAGGGTACTTATTGTACCACTATCTGATCCCCCCTTCCCTGTTCCATTCACGAATTGTGCGTGGGAAGAACGACTGCTTGTAAGTCTCCGTATTTGCTCTAATTTCTCGGATCTTTTCGTTGTGATCATTACGCGAGATATATGTGGGCGGTAGTAATATGTTGCCCATCTCTTCCCGGAATGTGCTCTCTCGTAATTTCGATAATAAACCTCTCCGTATTGCGTAACGCCTTTCTTGAAGTGTCTGCCACTGGAGCTTGTTCAGCATCTCCGTAACGCTGTCGCGCTGACTAAATGTCCCCATGACGAATCGCGCTGCTTTTCGCTGGATCATTTCTATCTCTTCTATTAATCCAACCTGGTAAGGGTCCCATACTGATGAGCAATACTCAAGAATCGGACGAACAAGCGTTTTGTAAGCTACTTCTTTCGTCGATGAGTCACATTTTCTTAGAATTCTTCCTATGAATCTCAACCTGGCGCCTGCTTTTCCCACTATTTGTTTTATGTGATCATTCCACTTCAGATCGCTCCGGATAGTAACTCCTAAGTATTTTACGGTCGTTACCGCTTCCAATGATTTACCACCTATGGCATAATCGTACTGGAATGGATTTCTGCCCCTATGTATGCGCATTATATTACATTTATCTACATTTAGGGAAAGCTGCCAGCTGTCGCACCATTCATTAATCCTCTGCAGGTCTTCCTGGAGTACGTACGAGTCTTCTGATGTTGCTACTTTCTTGTAGACAACCGTGTCATCTGCAAATAGCCTCACGGAGCTACCGATGTTGTCAACTAAGTCATTTATGTATATTGTAAACAATAAAGGTCCTATCACGCTTCCTTGCGGTACTCCCGAAATTACCTCTACATCTGCAGATTTTGAACCGTTAAGAATGACATGTTGTGTTCTTTCTTCTAGGAAATCCTGAATCCAATCACAAACCTGGTCCGATATTCCGTAAGCACGTATTTTTTTCACTAAACGTAAGTGCGGAACCGTATCAAATGCCTTCCTGAAGTCCAGGAATACGGCATCAATCTGCTCGCCAGTGTCTACGGCACTGTGAATTTCTTGGGCAAATAGGGCGAGCTGGGTTTCACATGATCTCTGTTTGCGGAATCCATGTTGGTTATGATGAAGGAGATTTGTATTATCTAAGAACGTCATAATACGAGAACACAAAACATGTTCCATTATTCTACAACAGATTGACGTAAGTGAAATAGGCCTATAATTATTCGCATCTGATTTATGACCCTTCTTGAAAATGGGAACGACCTGTGCTTTCTTCCAGTCGCTAGGTACTTTACGTTCTTCCAGAGATCTACGATAAATTGCTGATAGAAAGGGGGCAAGTTCTTTAGCATAATCACTGTAGAATCTTAAGGGTATCTCGTCTGGTCCGGATGCTTTTCCGCTACTAAGTGATAGCAGTTGTTTTTCAATTCCGATATCGTTTATTTCAATATTTTCCATTTTGGCGTCCGTGCGACGGCTGAAGTCAGGGACCGTGTTACGATTTTCCGCAGTGAAACAGTTTCGGAACACTGAATTCAGTATTTCTGCCTTTCTTCGGTCGTCCTCTGTTTCGGTGCCATCGTGGTCAACGAGTGACTGAATAGGGGATTTAGATCCGCTTACCGATTTTACATATGACCAAAACTTTTTAGGGTTCTTGTTTAGATTGTTTGCCAATGTTTTATGTTCGAATTCGTTGAATGCTTCTCTCATTGCTCTCTTTACGCTCTTTTTCGCTTCGTTCAGCTTTTCCTTATCAGCTATGATTCGACTACTCTTAAACCTATGGTGAAGCTTTCTTTGTTTCCGTAGTACCTTTCGTACATGATTGTTATACCACGGTGGATCTTTCCCCTCGCTTTGGACCTTAGTCGGTACGAACTTATCTAAGGCGTACTGGACGATGTTTCTGAATTTTTTCCATTTTTGTTCCACATCCTCTTCCTCAGAAATGAACGTTTGATGGTGGTCACTCAGATATTCTGCGATTTGTGCCCTATCACTCTTGTTAAGCAAATAGATTTTCCTTCCTTTCTTGGCATTTCTTATTACACTTGTAGTCATTGATGCAACCACTGACTTATGATCACTGATACCCTCTTCTACATTCACGGAGTCGAAAAGTTCCGGTCTATTTGTTGCTATGAGGTCTAAAACGTTAGCTTCACGAGTTGGTTCTCTAACTATCTGCTCGAAGTAATTCTCGGACAAGGCAGTCAGGATAATGTCACAAGAGTCTCTGTCCCTGGCTCCAGTTCTGATTGTGTGACTATCCCATTCTATACCTGGTAGATTGAAGTCTCCCCCTATTACAATAGTATGATCACGAAACTTCTTCACGACGTTCTGCAGGTTCTCTCTGAGGCGCTCAACTACTACGGTTGCTGATGCAGGTGGCCTATAGAAGCATCCGACTATCATATCTGACCCACCTTTGATACTTAACTTAACCCAGATTATTTCACATTCGCATTCGCTAATAACTTCACTGGATATTATTGAATTCTTTACTGCTATAAATACTCCTCCACCATTGGCGTTTATCCTATCCTTGCGGTATATATTCCATTCTGTGTCTAGGATTTCGTTACTGTTCACTTCCGGTTTTAACCAACTTTCCGTTCCTAATACTATATGCGCACTATTTCCTTCAATAAGAGATACTAATTCAGGAACCTTGCCCTGGATACTCCTGCAGTTTACCAATATTACGTTAACTTTTCCTGTTTTTGGTCTCTGAGGACGGACGTTCTTTATCAACGATGATAATGTTCTCTCTGGTAAGCCGTCAGGTATTTTATCGTTTCGCCCAAGGGGGGGTCCCTCTAACCTAAAAAACCCCCGTGTGCACGCCACACGTACTCTGCTACCCTAGTAGCTGCTTCCGGTGTGTAGTGCACGCCTGACCTGTCTAGGGGGGCCCTACAGTTCTCCACCCAATAACGGAGGTCGATGAATTTGCAACCATTATAGTCGCAGAGTCGTCTGAGCCTCTGGTTTAGACCCTCCACACGGCTCCAAACCAGAGGACCGCGATCGACTCTGGGCACTATGCTGCAGATATTAAGCTCAGCTTGCACTCCGCGTGCGATGCTGGTTGTCTTCACCAAATCAGCCAGCCGCCGGAAGGAACCAAGGATGGCCTCAGAACCCAAGCGGCAGGCGTCATTCGTTCCGACATGTGCTACTATCTGCAGCCGGTCACACCCAGTGCGTTCAATAGCTGCCGGAAGGGCCTCCTCCACATTACGGACGAGACCCCCCGGCAAGCACACCGAGTGCACACTGGCATTCTTCCCCGACCTACCCGCTATTTTCCTGAGGGGCTCCATAACCCGCCTAACGTTGGAGCTCCCTATAACTAATAGGCCCGCCCTCTGTGACTGTCGGGACCTTGCCGGAGAATCGGCCACTGGCCCAACAGGCGAGGCATCCTGTGGTGGCTCGGAAACGATGTCATCACCACTAGGAAGCACCCCGTACCTGTTGGAAAGGGGTAAGGCAGCCGCCACGCGGCCAGATCCCACCTTCGCCTTTCGGCCAGGCACGCGCGAGCCCACCACTGTCCGCCATTCACCCTGGAGTGATGGCTGACCGGTAAGATGCTCACTGCCGGAAGACGCAGCGACATCAGGGGTTCCATGTGATTCCAAGGCCACCGAAGTAGGCATAGGTCTCACCACAGTTGCCCCAACGCCACTACGAGCCGACGCCTGCGCCTCGAGCTCGATGAGCCTAACAGACAAAGCCTCCACCTGTCCCCGAAGAGTGGCCAATTCTCCTTGCGTCCGCTCACAACAACCACAGTCCCTACACATGACTATGTTTACCCTACTCTATACGGTGACAAATTCCCAAGATAATCTTCTGATGAGCTACTCTGATAATCAAGAAACACTCACTGAAATACGAGACGCGAAAACGACGCTAGGTTTTCCCAGAAAAACTATTTAAAAGCTAAGCGCAGCAAATAAGTACAAAAACACTGTTATTGAAATAAAAGGTTCTACCTAGTAAGCACTCGAACACGCAAGAAATTACAAAAATAAACTAGTAATTACACAGATAACTGAAAATAAGTCGCTGCTGTTTGTAAAATATGTAAGAAGCAAACGGTGTACTCGCCTTAGTAGCAGCAGGAGCTAGCGATGCGCTCTCGCTGACGGTCTAACTGACACTGACACTAAGTGACCGAAAATCGACTTTGCCGACAATAAAACAACAAAATACGGCCAATGCTGATTTTCCTTCCAATCTGAATCTGTCCTCGAGAAATACACTGAAAAATTCCCACCTCGTGATGGTGTCGCCGGACAATGCCGTCCACATATCTGCTCGCAAGTGGCACAGCTTAGTGCAATGCTGGCCCATCCGCCAGCACTGGATAACACCCACCTGAGATCCGAACTACGAGAAAAACCGACTTTACCCAGTGACACAGCTGCGGAGCCGGTCGTCCGATCACCAAAGAACACATGACTATGATCTGACACAAATTTTGGGATATTTTAATCTAGATAAACGACTGGATCGGGAGTGGCAATGACCAAACGGGATATTTCACTTCCATAGTTGACTGGCAAAAACAATTATATTCTGAAAATTTATTACGTTATTGATAAAGATTCACAATCCATCACACGGAAAAACCGAACACATTTCAAATCTGGGCCAACTGTTATTGACGAATCACAAAAGAAAAGATTGAAACAAATTCATATCAAAATCCAGACAAACGACCCACCACGCGCATGTCAATAAAAGTAATAAAATTTACGTTACAATAGATGGTTGACCCAATCACACTGTTGATCTTTCATTATATTAACAACCATTCATCTGCTCATCAAAATCTCACTCGATGGCTACACGCAGCTCTACGGCTGATCACAATCACTATTCAGTTCCACATAATAAAATTACACAATCTGTTCTGCACTGTGACTTTAACAACTACCAACTATAAACTGCACTGCACCAGCGACAGATCACAAACACACTGCAGCAGCGAGCGACCGCCACTGCAGCAGAGACTACTCTGACCTGAGACTCTATTGCCGCTCTCTTTTGACAGGAGCAAAGATAATTTATGTCTCAGGCAGCGCCTGTGAATTGTCGTTATAGCAAGTGAGCAGTACATCGAGATTACATTCGCTCCAGCAGGGTGGTGAGCCCCTTAAAAGTTGTATACGTGGAAGGGGCTTGGAGACAGTGAAAGGTTTCAGATAGATTATATAGTGGTAAGACAGAGATTTAGGAACCAGGTTTTAAATTGTAAGATATTTCCAGGAGCAGATGTGGACTCTGACCACTATTTATTGGTTATGAACTGTAGATTAAAACTGAAGAAACTGCAAGAAGGCGGGAATTTAAGGAGATGAGACCTGGATAAACTGACTAAACCAGAGGTTGTACAGAGTTTCAGGGAGAGCATAAGGGAACAATTGACAAGAATTGTGGAAATAAATACAGTAGCAGAAGAGTGGGTAGCTTTGGGAGATGACATAGTGAAGGCAGCAGAGGACCAAGTAGGTAAAAAGACGAGGGCTAGTAGAAATCCTTGGGTAACAGAAGATATATTGAATTTAATTGGTGAAAGATGAAAATATAAAAATGCAGTAAATGAAGCAGGCAAAAAGGAATACAAACGTCTCAAAAATGAGATCGACAGGAGGCGCAAAATGGCTAAGCAGGAATGGCAAACTTTTCAAAAATGAGATCGACAGGAGGCGCAAAATGGCTAAGTAGGAATGGCTAGACGATAAACGTAAGGATGTAAGGCATATATCAATAGGGGTAAGATAGATAATGCCTACAGGAAAATTAAAGAGACCTGGAGAGGTAAGACAACCACTTGCATGAATATCTAGAGCTCAGATGGAAAACCAGTTCTAAGCAAAGGAGGGAAAGCAGAAAGGTGGAAGGAGTACTTAGAGGGTCAATACAAGGGCGATGTACTTGAGGGCAATATTATGGAAATGGAAGAGGATGTAGATGAAGATGAAATGGGAGTTATGATACTGCTTGAAGAATTTGATAGAGCACTGAAAGACCTAAGTCGAAACAAGGCCCCCGGAGTAGACAACATTCCATTAGAACTACTGACGGCCTTGGGAGAGCCAGTCATGACAAAACTCTACTATCTGGTGAGAAAGATGTATGAGACAGGCGAAATACCCTCAGACTTCAAGAAGAATATAATAATTCCAATCCCAAAAAAAGCAGGTGCTGACAGGCGTGAAAATGACCGAACCATCAGTTTAATAAGTCACAACTGCAAAATACTAACACGAATTCCTTAGAGACGAGTGGAAAAACTCGTAGAAGCCGGCCTTGGGGAAGATTAGTTAGGATTCCGTAGAAATGTCGGAACACGCGAAGCAATACTGACCCTGCGACTTATCTTAGAAGACAGATTAAGGAAAACGCAAACGAACGTTTCTAACATTTATAGACTTAGAGTAAACTTTCGACAATATTGATTGGAATACTCTTTTTCAAATGCTGAAGGTGGCAGGGATCAAATACAGAGATCGAAAGGCTATTTACAATTTGTACAGTTACCAGACGGAAGTTATAAGAGTCGAGCAGTAGATGAGGAGAGAGTGAGACAGGGTTGTAGCCTATCCCTAGTGTTATTCAGTCTGTATACTGGGCAAGCAGTAAAGGAAACAAAGGAAAAATTAGGAGTAGGAATTAAAGTCCAGGGAGAAGAAATAAAAACTCTGTGGTTTCCCAATGACATTGTAATTGTGGCACAGAAAGCAAAGGACCTAGAAGAGCATTTGAACGGAATGAACAGTGTCTTGAAAGTATAACCCTACTACTACTATTGTAATTTAGGGGGTACTGAACAGAATTGGGGAGAAGAGGAATTTGTGACACAACTTCACTAGAAGAAGGAATTGGTTGGTAGGACATGTTGTGAGGCATCAAGGGATCACCAATTTAGCATTGCAGGGAAGTGTCGAGGGTGCAAATCGTAGAGGGAGACCAAGGGATGAATACACTAAGCAGATTCAGAAAGATGTAGGTTGCAGTAGTTACTCAGAGATGGAGAAGCTTGCACAGGATAGAGTAGCATGGAGAGCTGCATCAAACCAGTTTCTGGACTGAAGGCCACAACAACAACAACATAATTTCTTCTGTCGTGTTAAAAAATTACTGTGTATAATCATAGCTGCTTCACTCATCTGCTTAATCACATCAGTATATTTTATCTGTTTGTAATTTAGGACCTATTAAAGACAAAATTATTTTGTTCAGGCGCACCAGTGAAATATGTCACCGAAGTTCATAGTTCAACTTATTTTCTTCTATGAACAACGATCGTAATTTGTGTATAGGTCAATACTTAATGTGTCACATATTTTATCGTAGGTAAATAATCTTGCGTCGCATTTTCACTGTAATAACTTTTCTCGTTTTATTCCTAAAAGTAACATTTATATTTTTCATCTCTGGAAATGGAGATACTCTGTAGATGCAATAAATCTTTGGACCCACAAAGATTTCAATGCATCACATATTTATCTTTGTACCTGATGATCGCGCAACAGCCGATAACCGGTTTGTGAAATAAATAATAAATATTGTAGAATATTACACAATTTTTGTGTGTTTTCATTCCTAAAATGCTTAAAAACTTCTCATGTACCGTATTTTGCAATATGGTGCGTCTGACCTTCCTTGAGCTAGTGTGCGACTCCGTTCGTTAAGACTTTGCTCGTAGATGTCTCCGGGTCGAACCGTACACCGTCTCGATATGGTAGTGACTAGTCAATCCACTACAGTGGTGATTCAGCAGTCAAATGTTTGAGGGGAGACATGTAATGCGAGTAAAAGATTATTAAACGCAGAAGATCATGAATGTCACAGTAATGTTGTACGAGACACTGCAGTTTTATATTTTACACAACTGGTTCATTCAGAAACACTTAGCTTCCTGCTGAATGGTGGTCCTTAGTGAAATAAAATATGAGTTCATCTAGCAAAAACATCCCATTTTCAACTGAACTAGCAGCACACGAGTGATGATAGATAGTCTTCATTTAATACGCTCCTATCACTAGGTGCGTTTATACATCAGTTCTTATAACTCCACTCTCAGATGCGTAAACTAAAGTCCACGTGTAACAAAATTCAGTCCCATGCTCCGACAGCCGACAACCGACAACCACAACTGTCTACATTCAGACTCTGTCACTTGGCTGTACTCCCGGTCGCTAAATATCCAAGTCTTCGAGGTCATAACCGAACATCCACTCCTACATCAGAAAAACCAGAATCAGCCCTCTCTCTCTGATGGCCGTAACACAACCCTTCTTTTCTTTTTCAGCAGCTCCAAGAGCACATATTCTACCACCGCCTTCACCCCCGCGTCACGAAGCTTTAGCCAAAGGGGTCTCATGTAGCTCCCTACCACATAACGCACTTCTTACAAACTTTAAACACTTCGTGTGAAATTGACATGGCATGAAAATAAATTTAAATTGTAAATTAAATGTAAACGGACCACCATTTCTACACTAATAACTGCACAATAATTTACACATGTTGCGGGAAACATTATTTGATACCATGTCTACTGACACTAGCTACTATTCCTTTAAACATAGACGTATGAGTTACTTAGACAAGGCTATGCGTTTCTCACACTTTCAGTCATATGTTAAGTTGTTATGCTATTATTTATGCACCGCTTGATTTATAAGCATAAGTGTGGCGTACTTTCTGGTATGACACACTTAACATAAACACATCCTCACAGAGTCTGGAACCGAGCGACGGCTAAGGTCACAAGTTCGAATCCTGCCTCGGGCATGGATGTGTGTGATGTCCTTAGGTTAGTTAGGTTTAATTAGTTCTAAGTTCTAGGCGACTGATGCCCTCAGACGTTAAGTCGCATAGTGCTCAGAGCCATCTGAACTATTTGAACATCCTCACAGAATATTTCGTACTAGTGTAATTTGCGTTGTTATTCATGATAATGACTACTGTGCAATTCCATTATCTGATATCATGTCTATCTCGTAAAATAGTCTTGTTTATTATTTATAGTGTGTAAACGTTTACATTGTAGAGTCTAGCTACGCTTGTAAATGCAATTGGTGCTTGTGTAGATGGGATTGCTTTCTTGGACTCACATATAACCCCAAAGATAACCGCAACGATATTTTTCGTCTCATTCTTAGTGTTCGTTCTATTCAGAGCCTTGTTATTTACAAAAACATCTGCGAACATCTGTAGCTGCTAGCGACTCTCTCGGCGTTTACCTGTTGGTGTTTACCACTTAGGATTATACGCTTACTCCTGGCTAATCCCTCATCTGCTCTTTTCATAACGACCTCGCAGAACCCATTAATGTTCGCCCAGCCTCCGTTCCTAAACACAAAGCACAATGAGTAGTTTGCTACAGTGATTCCGTGTTGGACGCATTTCCCGAAAGGGAACCATCTCTGGCGTTCTTTAGCAGCTTAAACTAATGGTTTCGCTCCTTCGCCGCTCTAAGCTTTCCATGGACCGTGTATTACTGTTTACGCTTCTGGGCCTTACCGCAGCGGTATATTTTTGCCTGATTTCCCCAGCTTTAACAAATAACTCTTGAGGCAGCCTGAGGCTTTGTCTCCAACTTTCTCAAGTTACAGTTGCAAGCGTTGTTCCAGGCGACAAACCCTTACTTTAAGACTGACATTTTCCAACTGAGTCTAAAAATCACGAAGATAGTGAATTTGCGTATACACCATTCGCATTCCCAACAAGTGCCCTGTTTTCTTCATCGCAGCTAGATCAGCAACTGGACTTCACAAATCAATAAACGGGGACTTGTATACAGAACTGTGAGTGTCCAGTCGCAGTGCTGTTTACACTGAGGTGAAAAAAAGTCGTGGGATAGCGTTATGCAAATATACACAACGCTTAAAAGAGCAGTGACTTGGCGGATGCGTCATTTATACTGAGGTGATTCGTGTGAACTGGTTATCGACCTGATTATGACCGCACTAAAGGAATTAACAGACTTTGGACGCGGAATGGTAGTTGTAACTAGACGCATGTGAAAAAAATGGCTCTGAGCACTATGGGACTCAACTGCTGTGGTCAGAAGTCCCCTAGAACTTAGAACTAATTAAACCTAACTAACCTAAGGACATCACACACATCCATGCCCGAGGCAGGATTCGAACCTGCGACCGTAGCAGTCGCACAGTTCCGGACTGCGCGCCTAGAACCGCGAGACCACCGCGGCCGGCGACGCATGTGACATTCCATTTAGGAAATTTAGGAAATTCAATATTCCGAGATCCAAAGTCTCAAGAGTGAGCCGAGAATACGTTTCTGGCATTACGTCTCACCACGGACAACGCAGTGTCCGACGGTCTTCACTTAACGATCGAGAGCAGCGGCGTTTGCGTAGAGTTGTCAGAGTTGTCAGTGCTGACAGACAAGCAGTACTGCGTGAAATAACCGCAGAAATCAATGTGGGGCGTACAGCGAACGTATCCGTTAGGACGGTGCGGAGAAATTGTGCGTTAATGGCCTATGGCAGCAGATGACCGAAGAGAGTACCTTTGTTAACAGCACCACATCACCTGTATGCCTCTTCTAGGCTCGTGACCAAATCGGTAGGATCCTGGCCTGATCAGGTAAGTCCCATTTTCAGAGCTGATGGTAGGGTTCGGGTGCGGTCCACATCTCACGATGCCATGGACCCAAGTTGTCGAAAATGTACTGTGCAAGCTGGCTCCATAATGGTGTGGGCTGGTTTTACATGGAGTGGACTGGCTCCAACTACACTGATCATTGACTGGAAATGGTTATTTCAAGTACTAGGAGACCATTTGCAGCCATTCATTGGACTTAATGTGCTCGAACAGCGATGGAATTTTTATGGGTGAGAATGGGCCTTGTCACTGGGTCACAACTGTTCGCCAATGGTTTGAAGAAAATTCCGGACAATTGGAGTGAATGATATGGCTACACAGATTACCCGACATGAATCCCATCGAAAATTTATGGGACATCATCGACAGTTCAGTTCGTGCATAAAATCCTGCTCCGGTAACACTTTCACAATTATGGAAGGCTGTAGAGGCACCAAGGGTCAATATTTCTGCAGGGGACTTCCAGCGACTTGTTGAGTCGATGCAACGTCGAGATGCTGCGCTAAGCCGGGTAAAAGCAAGTTTCGACATAATATTAGGAGGTATCATATGACTTTTGTCTCGTCATTGTAATTGTTAATTTGCCGTTGGTGGCGAGGCTTGCGTGCCTCAGCGATACAGATGGCCGTACCGTAGGTGCAACCACAACGGAGGGGTATCTGTTGAGAGGCCAGACAAACATGTGGTTCCTGAAGAGGGGCAGCAGCCTTTTCAGTAGTTGCAGGGGCAACAGTCTGGATGATTGACTGATCTGGCCTTGTAACATTAACCAAAACGGCCTTGCTGTGCTGGTACTGCGAACGGCTGAAAGCAAGGGGAAACTACAGCCGTAATTTTTCCCGAGGACATGCAGCTTTACTGTATGATTAAATGATGATGGCGTCCTCTTGGGTAAACTATTCCGGAGGTAAAATAGTCCCCCATTCGGATCTCCGGGCGGGGACTACTCAAGAGGACGTCGTTATCAGGAGAAAGAAAACTGGCATTCTACGGATCGGAGCGTGGAATGTCAGACCCCTAATCGGGCAGGTAGGTTAGAAAATTTAAAAAGGGAAATGGATAGGTTAAAGTTAGATATAGTGGGAATTAGTGAAGTTCGGTGGCAGGAGGAACAAGACTTTTGGTCAGGTGATTACAGGGTTATAAATACAAAATCAAATAGGGGTAATGCAGGAGTAGGTTTAATAATGAATAAAAAAATAGGAGTGCGGGTTAGCTACTACAAACAGCATAGTGAACGCATTATTGTGGCCAAGATAGACACAAAGCCCATGCCTACTACAGTAGTACAAGTTTATATGCCAAATAGCTCTGCAGATGATGAAGAAATTGATGAAATGTATGACGAGATAAAAGAAATAATTCAGGTAGTGAAGGGAGACGAAAATTTAATAGTCATGGGTGACTGGAATTCGTCAGTAGGAAAAGGGAGAGAAGGAAACATAGTAGGTGAATATGGAGTGGGGGGAAGAAATGAAAGAGGAAGCCGCTTTGTAGAATTTTGCACAGAGCATAACTTAATCATAGCTAACACTTGGTTCAAGAATCATAAAAGAAGGTTGTATACCTGGAAGAATCCTGGAGATACTAATAGGTATCAGATAGATTATATAATGGTAAGACAGAGATTTAGGAACCAGGTTTTAAATTGTAAGACATTTCCAGGGGCAGATGTGGATTCTGACCACAATCTATTGGTTATGAACTGCGGATTGAAACTGAAGAAACTGCAAAAAGGTGGGAATTTAAGGAGATGGGACCTGGATAAACTGAAAGAACCAGAGGTTGTAGAGAGTTTCAGGGAGAGCATAAGGGAACAATTGACAGGAATGGGGGAAAGAAATACAGTAGAAGAAGAATGGGTAGCTCTGAGGGATGAAGTAGTGAAGGCAGCAGAGGATCAAGTAGGTAAAAAGACGAGGGTTAATAGAAATCCTTGGGTAACAGAAGAAATATTGAATTTAATTGATGAAAAGAGAAAATATAAAAATGCAGTAAATGAAGCAGGCAAAAGGGAATACAAACGTCTCAAAAATGAGATCGACAGGAAGTGCAAAATGGCTAAGCAGGGATGGCTAGAGGACAAATGTAAGGATGTAGAGGCTTGTCTCACTACGGGTAAGATAGATACTACCTACAGGAAAATTAAAGAGACCTTTGGAGAGAAGAGAACCATTTGTATGAATATCAAGAGCTCAGATGGCAACCCAGTTCTAAGCAAAGAAGGGAAGGCAGAAAGGTGGAAGGAAGAGGGTTTATACAAGGGCGATGTACTTGAGGACAGTATTATGGAAATGGAAGAGGATGTAGATGAAAATGAAATGGGAGATAAGATACTGCGTGAAGAGTTTGACAGAGCACTGAAAGACCTGAGTCGAAACAAGGCCCCGGGAGTAGACAACATTCCATTAGAACTACTGATGGCCTTGGGAGAGCCAGTCCTGACAAAACTCTACCATCTGGTGAGCAAGATGTATGAGACAGGCGAAATACCCACAGACTTCAAGAATAATATAATAATTCCAATACCAAAGAAAGCAGGTGTTGACAGATGTGAAAATTACCGAACTATCAGTTTAATAAGTCACAGCTGCAAAATACTAACACGAATTCTTTACAGACGAATGGAAAAACTGGTAGAAGCGGACCTCGGGGAAGATCAGTTTGGATTCCGTAGAAATGTTGGAACACGTGAGGCAATACTAACCTTACGACTTATCTTAGAAGAAAGATTAAGAAAAGGCAAACCTACGATTCTAGCATTTGTAGACTTAGAGAAAGCTTTAGACAACGTTAACTGGAATACTCTCTTTCAAATTCTGAAGGTGGCAGGGGTAAAATACAGGAAGCGAAAGGCTATTTACAATTTGTACAGAAACCAGATGGCAGTTATAAGAGTCGAGGGGCATGAAAGGGAAGCAGTGGTTGGGAAAGGAGTGAGACAGGGTTGTAGCCTCTCCCCGATGTTATTCAATCTGTATATTGAGCAAGCAGTAAAGGAAACAAAAGAAAAATTCGGAGTAGGTATTAAAATTCATGGAAAAGAAGTAAAAACTTTGAGGTTCGCCGATGACATTGTAATTCTGTCAGAGACAGCAAAAGACTTGGAAGAGCAGTTGAACGGAATGGACAGTGTCTTGAAAGGAGGATATAAGATGAACATCAACAAAAGCAAAACGAGGATAATGGAATGTAGTCAGATTAAATCGGGTGATGCTGAGGGGATTAGATTAGGAAATGAGACACTTACAGTAGTAAAGGAGTTTTGCTATTTAGGGAGTAAAATACCTGATGATGGTCGAAGTAGAGAGGATATAAAATGTAGACTGGCAATGGCAAGGAAATCGTTTCTGAAGAAGAGAAATTTGTTAACATCGAGTATAGATTTAAGTGTCAGGAAGTCGTTTCTGAAAGTATTTGTATGGAGTGTAGCCATGTATGGAAGTGAAACATGGACGATAACCAGTTTGGACAAGAAGAGAATAGAAGCTTTCGAAATGTGGTGCTACAGAAGAATGCTGAAGATAAGGTGGGTAGATCACGTAACTAATGAGGAGGTATTGAATAGGATTGGGGAGAAGAGAAGTTTGTGGCACAACTTGACTAGAAGAAGGGATCGGTTGGTAGGACATGTTTTGAGGCATCAAGGGATCACAAATTTAGCATTGGAGGGCAGCGTGGATGGTAAAAATAGTAGAGGGAGACCAAGAGATCAATACACTAAGCAGATTCAGAAGGATGTAGGTCGCAGTAGGTACTGGGAGATGAAGAAGCTTGCACAGGATAGAGTAGCATGGAGAGCTGCATCAAACCAGTCTCAGGACTAAAGACCACAACAACAACAACAACAACAGATGTCCATTTATATGAAGTGCTGCGTTAGCTATAAAACTGCGAAAACGATTAATAAATAAATATTGAAATACCTACTTCTATAGTTAAGAAGCCAATTTTCGGTATGCGGCAGAGGACTTCTGACACCTTCATAGCTTCCTCTCTTTTCTGTTCTAACCGTGAATGGTGGTGCAGGAAGACCAACTTCTGATAAATCTCTAACTTGGCAGCGACTTCTCTGGTTCTGCCAGCGTGGTCGCCTCAAGAGATGTACGTGGGAGACTATAATACGTTGCCCAACTCTTTTTGGAACGTTCGGTCTAGGAATTGCAACAGCAAACTTCTCAATGATGCTCAACGCCTCCCTTGCAGGGTCTGCCAATGCAGTCTGGCGAGCATCTCGCTGACACTTTCGCGCTTACTAAACAAACCCGTGCCGAAACGCGCCGCTCTTCTGTGGAACACCTTGAAACCCTGTATTAAATCCTAACTGGTTAGGGTCCCACACTGACGAGAAATTCTCACCAGTCGGTCGAACAAGGATTTCGTAACCTTTCTCTTTCATGGATGAATTCCTTAGATTCAACTGTGGAATTTGGCATCTGTTTTCCTGCAATTGCTTTTATGTGGTCGTTCCACCTGAGATCACTACGGAGGGTTGCTCCCTTGCACTAAATTTTTCTGTTGATTTATAGCCAGTAGTGTAGGGTAAGAGTAAAGGAAAATGTTCAAATATGTGTGAAATCATATAGGACTGAACTGCTACGGTCATCAGTCCCTAAGCTTACACGCTACTTAACCTAAATTATCCTAAGGACAAACACGCACACCCATGCCCGAGGGAGTACTCGAACCTCCGCGGAGATCAGCCGCACAGTCCACGACTGCAGCTCCCTAGACCGCTCGGCTAACCCCGCGCGGCAAGAGTAATGGATTCTGCCCACCTATTTATCCGTAAGGCGTTAACTTTGTTTATGTTGAGGGTCAACTGGTAGGTCATGTACCACGCGCCGATCCTCTGCAGGTCTTCCTTCATTTCCCTTCAATATTCTGGAATTGCCGTTCTCTTGTACACAACATAACGAGCGGGATGAAGCGTTACTTATCACAGCGGACTTTCTTTCGGGAGTACGACGGTTAAAATCCCCGTTCGGTCATCCACATTTAAGTTTTTCGAGATTTTCCTAAATCTCTCGAGACAAATGTCGGGATGGTTCCTTTGAAAAGGGCACCGCCGATCTCCTTCCCCGTCATTTCGTAATTCGAGCTTGTGCTCCGTCCCTAATGACAGCACTGTCGACGGGACGTTAAACTGCAATCGTTCTTCCTTCCTTCCTCTTTCCTCCACAACTGCATCAATCTCGAATAGCCTCACGGAACTTCCGGCGTTATCCACGAAATCATTCATACACTGATAGGAAAAAAATAACAACACCTAGAAGAAACTGTGCAACCTAAAAAAAGGTTGATAGGCGTGTTTCCACATCTGAAAGATGACATCTATTCAAATTTCGCGCCAGTCGCATAACAGTAGAGATAGACGCGACACTATTAGAATGCAAATCAGCTTCGTTTTAAATACACATAGTACCGGTCGTGAGCGTTAGTTACCTTTGAGACAGGGCGTGGCGAGTTGATGTTAGGCAAGAACGCCTTTAAGGCAACAAAGATGCCATTATCAACACCTCACTGAGTTTACGAGGCCATATAATAGGGCTACAGGAAGGTTTATACTCCTTCTGCGATACTGCGGAAAGACTTGGCAGAAATATACGCACTGTTCGTGACTACTGACTGCGGCGACCACTAGAATGTTGTGAGCGTGGGGTTGATCTACTATTCTGTTATTCTGCGCAACGGATTAATCTGAGATGTACCCTTTACCCTGTGGCTCCTGCAAGATGCAATTTCCACCCCCACACTACTAGAGAAGTCAGACAGACGCTCCTAACGTTCTAAAGAGAAATGCCTGAAAAACTTTCAGCAATAAATATGTTCTGGAGTTGTCCGCTGTAAGGAAATGACACAAAAATTCACAAAATTTCTTACGTAACTAGTGTGATACTTGGGTACTGGAGTAGCTCTAGTTAGTGTAAGAAAAACATGAAACTAACGAAAGTAATTATTTATTTTGTAAAAACTTTTAGTTATGAATTGAAAAAGTTATATCCTGGTTCTTTTTGGAATGTGAAGTTACCTCTCAGGGATAGGATTCACTAATGAAATTTCTATACAAAGTTTAAGATTGTTATTAACTTGGCAGAATGGCTGAGAGGAGCGCCTACTCAACTTGAATAATTATCGTTTAGAATGTTGCTAGGTATGGTCGAGGCTGTCGCGTGTGAAATGCAGTGAAATGTACTGTTGTGGAGGAAATATGAGGCTCGCAATAGCTGTAGCGCACAATACTGTAAGCTGCAATGACTGCTGTTTGCGCCGCTCGTTGCTGATAAATAAGATAACTCTCGTTCTATCTGGATTGACCTTCGCCAATCAAACTCTCCCTACGCCTTGATGAAGTCAAGGATTCCTATTCACCCCTAGTCTAACTATTGGCGTGGTACACCAGTCAGATAACCAGTCCACCGCGATGCCACTCAAAAATTCGCTCGCAGGCGTTTAACAATAACTCTGTCCATTCACACCGCACAATAAGTGTGTCGGCCAACACAGTGAACAACGCTTAATCGCAAGGACTCAATATAGAGCCGCACTTCGATTCGCTCTCGACAGAGGTGCTGTCCCAGTGAAGTAGTGAGGAGAGACTTGTTCCTCGCTCCAAGAGCGACAACGGAACGGCGCCTCTCTACGCCAGATGTGAAGGGGTATATCTTTCGGTCTCTTCCATTACTCCTTCAGCTCAAGGCGTCAGGAATATCGTCTGCCAATCAGCATTGCTCTTCTAAAACGGGAGAATGACGTTTCATTTAAGGCGACCAATCCGGAAATCCGTAGTATCGGCGTTTGGCGTTTCCTGTCTCCCTGAAACTGCGTGCTATGTGTAAAGAATGCGTAGGTTGGACACTCCCACACAATGTAGCGGAATTTGCTTTTAAGCCGAACGCGGGGTCGTTCCTCCTTTCCCTCGGGCGAACGCTGTCAGCTCCACGGGCGGCCACCGGCCGAAGTAGATGGGTTGGGACTGGCCTCCTGGCGTGCGGTTGCCTCGCTCGAACTAAAAGCTCCTGTGACCGTCGTGTCTGGAATGTATGTGTGTACGCCAGCCTCGAGTATTTCAACCGCGGTGCACACTTGCGATTTATTAGTTATTTGCATATCGTTTACATGAATTCTTACAACATTGATTTTGTCTTATCGAGTTTGGGTTCGAATGAATATGATTGTAAGGGCGGAATATGTAAGCAATGAAGGTCAGGAGACCACAACTTCTTACAATGTACTGTTGCAATAGAATTGGGGTTCCGGATCGCCACGTGACACTACCGAGAGGCTATACTATCGTGTTCGGCGTATGACTCTAGCACATTGTACATGCAGTAGCAATCTGAGCAGCAGTGACACAATGAACTGTTAGAAATCGCTTACATGGAGGGCGGAAATCGGTTACGTCAAGGACAGCGAGCCAGACGACATGTAGCGTGCATTCCTCACTGCAATTTGCGACCTTAGTTATGTCAAGCGAGAGTTCACTGGAGGTCAAGGTGGAGGTATGTTGTGTTTTATGATGAAAACTGGTTGTGCCTCGGCGCAGGTAATGGCCGTGTGTTGGTTAGAAGGAGATCAGTTGAGGGCCTGCATCCAACCTGTATGCATGCTAGACACACTGGACTTATACCTGGAGTTACGGCATGGATGCGAATTCGGACCGCAGCTGTATGGCAGCAGGAGAACTCTCATGGTTATCCTCGGCACATTGACTACAAAATTGTACGTCAGGCTGGCGATTTGACCTGTTTTGCTGCCATTCGTCAACAGAATTCCAGGAGGTGTCTCCCAACAAGATGATGCTCGCCTACAAAGCGCTTTGGTAACGCAACATGCTCTACAGCGTAATCAAGTGCGTATGGGACATCATCGGATGACAACTCCAGCGCCACCCACAACCACAATTATCCATTACTGAATTGACAGACCAAGTGTAACATGCATGGCACTCTATCGCTCATACTGGCATCCGGCACCTGTATAACACAATACATGCACAGTTGCATACTTGCATTCAACGTTCTGTTTGAACAAGATCCAGTCAATGAGCAAACCATCTTGGCTGGTCAAGAAGTAATGTCTTCCATAGCAGAAAACAAAAGAGAAAGATGCTTTAAACTTATGGAGGAAACAGATCTTTCAATTAGTAGCCAGAAGGCCTGGAAACTCCTGAGAAAACTAAATAACGATCCAACCAAACATGCCAATCACGCTAACATCACTCCAAATGAAATTACTACACAGATTCTTGAGAATACTAAACCAAGATCTATAAAAAATTCGTACTTCAAATTAGAGCTTAAGGAACAATCTCAGAGTAAGAACCTGACTAGACCATTCAACCTAGGTAATTTAGAAGAAGCCATTCACAAATGCGAAAATGTCAAGGTAGCAGGATTAGACGACATTTGTGTGGGGCAAATTAAACATTTTGGCACCGCAACCAACACTTCTACAGAATCGGCGTTTTTTTCGTGGATTTCCAAGGAAAAACAGCCGATGGAGAACTCAAAAGAACGGTCTCCCGCAATGAAGTGTACTGTCACCTATTTTATTTAGGGTGCAAGAAAGGGCAGCTCGTTTTGTATTATCACGTAATAGGGGAGAGAGTGTGGCAGATATGATACGCGAGTTGGGATGGAAGTCATTAAAGCAAAGATTTTTCGACGCGGCGAGATCTATTTACGAAATTTCAGTCACCAACTTTCTCTTCCGAATACGAAAATATTTTGTTGAGCCCAACCTACATAGGTAGGAATGATCATCAAAATAAAATAAGAGAAATCAGAGCTCGAACACAAAGGTTTAGGTGTTCGTTTTTCCCGCGCGCTGTTCGGGAGTGGAATGGTAGAGAGATAGTATGATTGTGGTTCGGTGAACCCTCTGCCAAGCACTTAAATGTGAATTGCAGAATAATCATGTAGATGTAGAAACCTGTATAACCACTGTCTGTTTTTTTTTTTTTTCAAGATCGCGAAATTATGGCGCATGGCACGCGTGATTGCGATACTAAAACCTGGAAAGTCACCAACGGATCCGAGGAACTACAGGCCAATATCTCTCCTTTGCCATCTCTATAAGATCCTAGAGAGAATGATTCTTCACCGCTTAACTGCGGTAGTTGATCGACTTCTTATCTCGCAGCAAGCTGGCTTTAGATCAGGCAAGAATTGCACCTCACAAATCCTTTATCTTTCTCAGTTCATAGAAGATGGCTTTGAGCAGAGAAAGATAACAGGTGTAGCTTTTGTTGACCTTTCGGCGGCCTTTGACACCTTAAATCACAGAGTGTTACTGCACAAAATCTACATCCTGACTAACGACTACGCGCTGACAAGGATAATTGCAACACTCCTACAGAATCGACGTTTTTTCGTGGACTTTCAAGGAAAACACAGTCGATGGAGAACTCAAAAGAACGGTCGCCCGCAAGGAAGTGTACTGTCACCTATTTTATTTAATGTATACACTAACGATCAACCACAGCCTCAAGGATGCAAAAGTTTCATATATGCTGATGACCTTGCTCTTGCTACCCAAGGCACTCGGTTTGAAGATGTAGAGATAATGCTTACACACGGTATACAACAGCTTGGTACTTACTATGAAAAGAATCAACTCGCACCAAACCCTAAAAAAAAACGCAAGTGTTTTCATTCCATCTGAAACATAGACAAGCCGACAGGAAACTTGAAATATTCTGGAATGGAGTTGCACTGGAATATTGTTCCCACCCCAGGTATTTGGGTGTCACTCTCGACCGTACATTAATCTACAACATTGTCTGAAGCTGAAGCGCAGAAAGTATCCTCCAGAAACTACCTTCTTCGGAAACTGGCGGAATCGAACTGGGGTACACATCCACAAACATTAAGAACAACGGCTCTTGCCTTATGCTATTCTGCAGGAGAGTATGCTAGCCCAGTGTGGTACAATTCAGTACATGAAAAGCAGATTGATGTAGCCTTAAATGACAGCTTTAGGATTGTTACAGGCTGCCTAAGGCCAACCCCCATTGACAAAGTTCAATGTCTCGCTGGGATTGCTCCATGTGACATCAGAAGAGAGGTCGCCGGTAACATAGTCGTAAATCAAATACAGTGACCTCACATCCACTCTTTGGACGTCAACCTGTCAAGCCAAGACTGAAGTCCAGGAAGAGTTTCCTAACAACTTCACAGCCCTTAGAAGGATCCGCTACGGCTACTCGACTCACCAAGTGGAAAGAAAGATGCCAACACCTGTGAAACTGGATGACACCACAAGAATCCCTGCAGCCTGGACATCTGGAAGTCCTTGAACAGACTACGGACTGAAGTCGCCAGATCGAGGGACAATCTCCTTAAATGGAACTTCCAACTGTCAAATGCCAACACAACACTGTGCGGATGCGCTGAATTGCAGACAACCCGGCATCTCCTCAAATGTAACTTACGCCCAACCAGCTGCAGCATGAAGGACTTAACGTCTGCAGCACCCAATGCTATCAAAGTTGCCCAATTAGTCGTGAATACTGTATAGTTTTCTTTGTATGTATTGTATATGTGTTCGTTTTAGTGTACCTCTGACACGAATAAAGAAAGAAAGAAGGTTCAACGTTCTGGCGGTTACACCTGTTATTAACGCACTATCATTTCACATTTGCATTAGCTCATCTCGCACTTACATTTACCTGTGATCTTGCAATGTTAATTACTTAAATATGTCACCTAGACAATTATACTCATGAAATTTCATTACGCTACATTAATTATTTCGTGGTGTTGCGTTTTTCTTAGGTCAGTGTATAAAACATGAAAAGTATCACTCCTGTAACACTCCCTTGGGGTACGCCTGAAATTGCATTTAAAACTGATGGTTTCCTCCAGTGATGAGCGACGCGTTGGCTTCCATCTGCTGGGAAGTCATCACTCCAAGAAGCCATCAATCCAGAGAGGAAGCTGCTTTCCTGTTCCTTGCATTTTGTTCACTGGTTAATACTGAGGAACTGTGTGGAATGCCTTCCGGCATCAACCCTGACGCAGTTTTCTGCTAAACTTTGTACCTGTAGGACGAACAGAGCCAGTTGAGTTTCACAAGATCACTTTTTGCGGAATACGTGTTGTTTACTGCAAAGTCAGTTTTCATTCTCGAAAAAGGTGATAATACGCGAGTATAAAATCAACTCCAGTTCTACAACAAATTGGCGTCAGCCACATACGGCTATAATTATTCGCATATGCGCTACAACTCCTCAACAGAAGTAACGTTTGCCTTTTTTAATCACTAGAAAACTTGCAACGCTTCGATGTTCCAGCGACCCACGATGAACTGATGCAAGATTTGGAATTATTTCCTTCATATAATCTCTATAGAATCGTACGGATATTCATCACGTCCAGTTTCAGTTTCTCTGTCGAACATCTCCGTTGATATTCAATTCCACAATCACTTGTCAACTTATCGCACGAGGGGCGATCAATAAGCAGTACAACGTAGTTTTTTTCTGAAAGCAGGTTGGTTTTATTCAGGATATTATTCCCCACTCTTTTGGCTAAAAAATCCTGTTTTTCAACATTATGCGACGGCCTTGCACCACTTTGTTGGGAGGACCAGTATTCCCGCATGGTACAATTCTATTGGTCGACGTGAGACCCAGTGTCTTGCTCCAGTGACGTTTTGTGAGATCCTCTCGGGTGTCATTCTGTAGACGTCATTCTGAACAGTGGTCCTCTTTCTACATCGTTTTGAAACTGAAACTTTAATCATGGAAACACTGTATATGTCAAGTTTGGTTGAAATCAATTCATTGACCTCAGAGGACGTGTGAAACGTACATTCATACAATAATTTTTAGAAAATATCTATTGAAAAGTATTATACTTGAAAAGGTAAAAATTTACGAACGTTAAGCGTACATTTATTTGATGGTCAGGCGTATAATTTCAGTCCTGTGAAAGTTTTGTTGTGACATTACAATTCAGGGACAGTGGGGGTGTGCTAGACTCCTTTCTTCGCTACCACTATCAGAAAAATAGTTGTGGCTAACGAATTAATTGGCTGATATGGTCTCGTTATCTGACCCGACTATTAGAACTAATATAAAGTTGTCTGGTTTCGGCGATCTCATTCGCCTGGAAACACAATAACTTACTATTTGATTGGCGGATCTGTATGGATGAGGTTTTATTTTCAACTATAGGGTGTATCCTATAAAATAAATTAAAATTCATCAAGTTCCAGCTGACTAGTCTCCAATTACGACAAAAAAGTAACGGTTGTGTAAAATTTCGAGAACTTTCCTAGAGTTCGAAGATTAAAAACAAAGGTACAATCGGGGCTACCAAAAACGCCTCAGATATGTAGCCAGACAAATACTGAAGCCATAAACTCCAAGCTACCGTCCGGAACTACCGCATGGAGGAATGTAACAAATTCAGAGAGGCGCATATAACAGTGGTTCCCAGCTTGGCGGTAAAATGTAATTTTCTGAGGGGTAAAAGCGAAAGCGTTCAGTTGTGTTTCAGTCACGAAACTAAGTTTATTTTTAAAAGACCATTAATATTTCGTACGACTGTAATTCTGATTATACAACTTGCCAGTTAATTACAATTTTTTTCCGCATGCTAACATTAACGCGCGACACAAAGCCGGGATGTTACAGCTTGTGAAACGAATGTCTGAATATAATTTTTCCTTTAGCCCACCCACTGCAAACATAGTTCGTAGTTTGTACCACGTATTTATGAGAGTAAAGTTGAGACATATAAATCACGTATGTTAAAGTAACTCATGAAAATGTCTTCTCCGAGTTGTAGTTTGTTCCAGCAATAGACCACAAATTACTTCGTTATTCGCGGGCTGTGGGTGTAGCAAGTGTCGCTAGGCAGAGGAGTGTCCGGAGGTGGAGCATGTTTTGGAACGAGTGTCCACCCTGACTGTGGATAATTAGCTTCCTTCTTTCAGCAGGGGTTTTATTGGCTTATTAGTTCTTGGTTTAATAAAACACCCACAAGCACTAAATTCATCTATCTTTCACTTTAAAACCAAAAGCGTTCAAAGATTCTTTATCAATCTAAAATTTAGTTAGACGCTCATGTTGATAACGGAGGAGCGAGCTGGGAAAGGGGGAAGGGCGCCAGTTGATATCTTATGGCACTCAGGGGTAACAGCCTCCGAAAGATTTGGAGCCACTGGCTTATAATGTCAACATAGGCCAGGCCACAGAAAAATCTGTAATATTGGTACGATGTACCCTCCGCCATGCACTGTACAGTGGCTTCTGTGGTATTTATGTAGATATCGATCTAGAATACGGGGATACAGGCCACGCAAATACAATCCGACGAGTGGCGGAGCGTGTACAGATGTGTATCAGTTCAAAGAAGAGTTCAGAGTTCAAACAGAGGTAGATCCCAGTCCGAATCGGAAGTACACCCTTCCCGCTGCTTCTTAATCCTTTAAAACTGTTTTCTTGCAAGGGCGCTGACAAGCACTTCACGACTATTTTTCAAGACCATTTGTTTGGCTGTAGGAACGATGTACTTGAACGTTTATATTCCAAAAATTATTTCTAATCTGTCATAAATAGAGTCACTATATTCGTTCGAATTGAATTTCCAGAAAAGGACACATCACATATTTTTGGTCAGAGGAATATTTCTATAGGCTCGATGAGAATTGCATCTCGTAATCGGGTAAGGGAGTCAGTCGACCATATTAATCACGGAGCAATAATGTTATCTTGGAACTCTTCCATTTGGTCCGTGTTTGCATACAAACAGTAATATAGGAAAATTGAGTCCTCCTTGGTGCAAAACACCTTGTTAATCGTATATTTCTTTATTATCCCAAACTAGTTTCGGCGACAAATATCACCATTATCAGTGGTGTTTTTTTAATCTTATTTATTGTATGTTACAGCATGTTTTAAGCAATTATTGGCGCTGTTTGCGACATATTTTCTGTGTTCTGCTCTTTTTTTCTGTTGCCGTCTTTTTACTTAGCGAACATTGTGTCATGTTCGTTGGATGGGATGTGGCTGCTTTTATAAACAGAAAAGTATTGTATTATGTGCGTTCTACGTCTCCTCCGAAAGCAATAAAGTGATTTCAGCCAAACGTGTTACATACAGGGTGTCCATGATTAGTTCCAGTTTCCGAACGCTGTAGAAAGAGGGACACTGCCCAGAATGACCTCAAATTTGAACAGCGTATTATTGACGCAGGAGGAAACGTCATGGAACAAACAACCTTTGTCGTAGGGCTGTATTTTCTTTGAGCACACGGGACATGCGGGTCCTGTTACCGGTACCCTCATTGGCAATCTCTATGAGAGACCTTTGCGCATCAACTTCATTCCAACCGTTCAGGAGTTTGGATGTGTGGGTAATATCACATTTATGCAAGGTGGAGCTCCTCTGCACACTGCACAGCCCGTGAAGCGGCTGCTGCAGAGGCATTTCGGAAATGCTAGAATTATCAGCCGTCATTTCCCTACAGCCTGGCCGTCCAGATAACCTGATCTTAATCCGTGTGACTTCTGGCTGTGGGGTTATCTGAAAGATGTTGTGTTCTGCGCTGTAATTACGAACGTAACTCAATTGAAGCCACACGTGGAGCAACGCGTTTTAAACGTGACCCCCGAGACACTCAGATCTGTTGTGGAATATGCTGTTTCTCGATTTAAACTTGTGGCAGAAACCAGTGGACAGCATTCTGAACATATATTGCCCCAGTCCCACGACAATTAGAAATCGATGTCATTTTGCTTCTTATACTGTTTTTGGCCCCAGGAAAATTAAAAACCGATTTTATCATCCAATGTTGTACGACCCTGCCGTGGTGATGGGCTTATCTGACTAACAGTAACACTACGTAGACATCAGAGCTCGTGCAGTCATGCACAGTGAACAGTGGGGATGGTGTAATGCGCAACTCAAACCATAGCACTCGTACTGCGATTAACCTGTCATTTTTAGATGACCTCATTTGCGTTAAGAAGCTTAGAGCGCCATCTACAGGCAAAATTTTAGTTAAATTTTTTCCCATGACGTTTCTCCTGCACCAGTAACATGCTGTTCCAATTTGACGTCACTCTGAGCAGAGGTTCTCTTTCTACAGCGCTTTAAAACTGCAACTTTGCTCTTGGACATACTGTAAGTCACTAATACTGTGCCGGCCGGGGTGGCCGAGCGGTTCTAGGCACTACAGTCTGGAACCGCGCGACCGCTACGGTCGCAGGTTCGAATCCTGCCTCGGGCATGCATGTGTGTGATGTCCTTAGGTTAGTTAGGTTTAAGTAGTTCTAAGTTCTAGGGGACTGATGACCTCAGAAGTTAAGTCCCATAGTACTCAGAGCCATTTGAACTAATACTGTAATAACCACACAGGGTGTGGGGTTGGGAGTAAAAGGGCTGAGACTGAAGCATAACCCAGGAACCATGCAGTAATTTCCATCAGATTTTGTACGTACATGACTCATTACTTCTATTATTTTTATAAAAACGCTGCTAGCTTAACATAATCCTAGAGTCGGGGCGAGGACGAGAAGGGGGTGCCACGTAAAAACGTTCGATTATCGCCTGTTGTATTTCGTTCCTGTATTTGATTCACTTGGAATACTTTATAAGCATGAAGCGCAATGTCTGTTATATGTGTTGTTCAGTGTGTCACCTAGATCGCGAGAATGAGCACTAGCGAACAAATAACTTAGTCGACGGGTAACAAGACCAAAGACCATGACACACGACTGGTTACTAGAGATATGTCTAACTTCGTCTCTTGGATCGCACTGTGTAAAGCATAAGAGAGTCAGTGTGTTGCCAGCGATAGCGAAGAGTCGCTGTTGTCAGAACGCCACGGACAGAATGGGAATCTATCATCAGATTCAGTGGAATGGAAAATAGTGAATCAGTACAAGTAGTTAACAAGAATATGCTCTGAATAAGTTAAATTATGTACGAATGAGATGACTAAACTGCATTTATTCCAATCGGGATGACGAATGGAAAGAAAGACGAAGTGAAGCTAGTTCTTCTCAACTAGTTACCTACATTACAAGTACTTCGTTACGGGTTGTGCCTCTTATATGAGGCTTACATCTCAAAGATAGGCACCGTGGCGATAGACGTTTCGAGGGCTATGAGATTTTTGTATTCACGGCGTTAGAAACGAAATGTCTCAGTCCAAATGTCACGATTGCTGCGAAAATAATTGTGGATGAAGTTAGCCACCAACTCGCGCCGTACAGAAGAAGCTTTCTGCCCTGGTTGTATAGAGTCCTGCGAGCCACCGTGTTAGTACGCGTGTGCGTGTGTGTGGAGGTGACGGTGGGCAGAGGGCGCCGGCAGAGGGGCCTGCCGCCGCAGCCCCGCCTGGTCTCCTTGACACGGCGCGGCGCGGGCCGTATCCATGGCAACGGCGCGGCCCGGGGCACTGCCGTCCCTCCGCAGAGCTCTGTCTGCTGCCTGCTGCGTGCTGCTGACTGGCTTGTGGCTCGCTGCTCTTGCGTCAAATACACCCAGAGCGAGCTTATGTAATTCCTGGGAAATACGAAAATTGTCTATTAGCTTTTGTGGGACGTAGTAATTGGATTTACAAAGGACAGCGTGTGTGGTAGGTATACCAGCAGCAATACACAACCAGTACATTCACTGCGCAATAACAACGGTGATGTTAACGGCGACAGCACCAGTAAAACGGACTTACTAAACACGTTTTTCCGAAATTCCATCACCGAACAAGATGTAGGAAATGAATTTTATGACGTTAGGTTTGTGGGGCGCTCAACTGCGCTGTCATCAACGCCCGTACAAAGTCCCAATCTTTGACAGTCCAATTTTTTACACAGTCCGATCTAGTCCCTGTCACGAATGATGATGATGATGAAATGATGACAACGCAAACACCCACTCCCCGGGCAGAAAAAAATCCCCAACCCGGCGGGGAATCGAATCCGGGACTCTGTGATCCAGAGGCAGCAACGCTAGCAACTTTTTTTGTCCCGTGTTGCTCGTTGCGTTTGGTCTGGGCGGACGTCACATGACATCCGTTCAAGTTCATCGTTGATTTCGTTGCTCAGTTTTTTTTATTACAGAGCGCCACCGCCTCTCTGACCGAACACTCTGAGCTACCGTGCCGGCAGTGTCGATAAAAACGTAACCCATTGAGGAATAAACTATATGCATATACTATAATAAGCGGCAACACGGTCGTGGAGATTAGACCACGAGCTGCGAACAATTTTATCAGGAATGGTTGCAGCTGAACTCAGTGACTGTTCCTTTATAGTGTGTTGGACAATAACTGCTACCAGTCACAATAGAAGGTGATTTTATTTAATTTACGAAAGGTTTCGGGCTTCTACCCATCTTCGGGTGGTTTACATTCAGTTAGTTACATGTCTCAATGCTCAGTGTTGGAGATCACTGTTTAAATAAAAAAACAAATAACGTGATCATAACTAAATAGACCAAACTGAAACAGTTGGAAGCTGCTAAGCGGCATGTGTTGTAAAGTATTACAGTACTTACATACAGCTGAAGCATCCACGTCTTTTTCACATTACATTCATCACACTTTTTACAAAAAATATCTCGATGTCCATCATGGTAAACATTGGTATTTCCTACCGTGATACTCTGATGTTAATAACTTCAGAAGCACATACACTCACAACATCTAACGTGTTCACATAGGAAATTCTCTGCACGTAAGTTCAAAAATGGTTCAAATGGCTCTGAGCACTATGGGACTCAACTTCTGAGGTCATTAGTCCCCTGGAACTTAGAACTAGTTAAACCTAACTAACCTAAGGACATTACACACATCCATGCCCGAGGCAGGATTCGAACCTGCGACCGTAGCGGTCTCGCGGTTCCAGATTGCAGTGCCTAGAACCGCACGGCCACTTCGGCTGTACGTAAGTATTGCAACACATGTCGCTTAGCATCTTCCAATTGTTTCCGTTGGGTCTATTTAGTTATCATCACATTATTAATTTTTATTTTAACACTGATCTTCAACAATGAGCGTTGTAATATATAACTGAATGTAAACCACCTGAAGGTGGGCACAAGCGCGAAACCACTTCTATTGTGACTGGTTGTTATTCCACATCCTGCATATGTAGTAAATATTCCAGAATTATAAATGCAGGTCTTCCGCTCCAGATTGTATGCTAGTGTGGCTCCTTTCAGAGTACGGTATTGAAATAGGTCCATTTTTAGCAGTAATAGACAACCGCTCCTTCCAGATAAGATCCATGTCTAAAGACCAGAAAATGGCGCACGTCACACCAAAACACAAGAATGGAAACAGGAGTAATTCGCTGAACTATAGATCCATATCACCGACATCGATTTGCAGTAGGATTGTGGAACATAAACAACCTCGAACAAAACGCTCTATTGGCGCATAACCAGTGCCTATTCAGATTCTTACGAAACACAACTGGCCCTTTATTCACACCAAGAAAAGACTGGTACTGAAATGGGATATTTGTAGACTTCGAGAAGGCTTTCGACACCATTTACCATAAGAGACTTCTAACTAAACTGCATGCTTATGAACCGTCGTCTCAGTTCTGCGACTGGATTCGTAATTTACTGACATAAAGCTCACCGTTCATAGTAACTGTTCATCGAGTGAAACAGACGCGTTATCTTGGGTTACCGAAGTAACTTTTGTAGTTCCTCTGCTGTTTCTGACCTACGTCAGGAATTAAAAAAGTAAGTTGCACATGTCGTCCCGCGCTAACACCACTGTGCAACAAGAGTGGCGCCGTCTAGAGGAGAGTACGCATTACTGAAGGCAGAGCTCTGCTGCCGCACTGACAATAGCTGCATCACAGTGTACGAATGAAATGACACGCACCCGTAATCCTACTTCAAAGCTGAAGTAAGCGGGAGAGTACGTCTGTACTGCACACACATTCACCGTGAAATTCTGGCTGTATACGGACCAAATGTAATGTCGCGTCCGGCCGTGTTGAAATGGTACCAAGAATTTGTCACAGACCGCACAGACATGAGTGATGTTGATCAGGGAAAAAGGCAGCAGCGAGAAGAGACAACAATCGCCAGGCATTCTTTTAGGCAAACTGAAAGACAGTATGGTGGAAAAAATTTTCCAATGACGAGGACGTTCATGCAGCAGTTCTCTGTAATCAAGCAACGGATTTCTATCGTCGAGGAATTAAACGATTCGTCGAACATGCCGATCGTGGTTCACAGAGTTTAGGTGAATATGTTGAAAAATACTGTCCTGTGTCGGTGTCTCTTTGAAGTGTAGTGCAGCACTCAATAAAAGTTAAGTGGACTGCCATAATAATGTATAACTTACTTTTCGAAGTTCCCTCTAATGCAGACAGTATAGGAGAGCATCTGAGAAGCTGCCTTAGACTGTTTGCAGTTGATGCTGATGAAAAGACAAAATGAATCTTAAAATTATTCAGACATCTGTATGGTGCGAAAAGTGGCAGCTGGCCATAAATAATGAAAAGCATGTGGTCCCCCACATGAGCCCAAGCAGAAGGCTACCTACACTTACAGTGAAAATGTGCTCAATTCATTAGACACAAAATTGCAGGCAACTGGTATATTTTGGGATCTGTCAAAGGCATTTGACTGTGTAAATCACAATATCCTTTTAAGTAAATTAGAATATTATAGTGTAACAGGAAATTCTGCAAAATAGTTCAAATCTTATATCTCTGGCAGGAAACAAAGGGTGTTATTAGAAAAGAGACATGTATCAAGCCATCAGGCATCATCCAACTGGGAACTAATTACATGTGGGGTCCCACAAGGCTCCATTTTAGGGCCCTTACTTTTTCTTGTGTATATCAATGACCTTTCATCAGTAACATTACCGGAAGCCAAGTTCGTTTTGTTTGCCGATGATACAAACATTGCAATAAATAGCAAATCAAGTGTAGTCTTAGAAAGGTCAACTAATGAAATATTTGTGGACATTAATCACTGGTTCCTTGCCAATTCTTTGTCACTAAACTTTGAAAAAACACACTACATGCAGTTCAGAACATGTAAGGGGTGTCCCACGAGTATATGCCTAACATACGATGACGAGCAGCTAGAAGAAGTGGACAATGCTAAATTCTTGGGATTACAGCTTGATAATAAATTCAACTGGAAGGAGCACACCACAGAACTGCTGAAGCATCTTAACAAATCTCTATTTGCAATGCGAATTGTGTCAGACATAGGGGATATAAAAATGAAAAAGCTGGCATACTATGCTTACTTTCATTCCATAATGTCATATGGGATTATTTTTTGGGGCAATTCATCAAGCCAAGCTAAAGTTTTCCGGGCACAAAAACGTGCAGTAAGAGTTATATGTGGTGTGAACTCAAGAACATCCTGCAGAAGCCTGTTTAGGGAACTAGGGATACTAACTACTGATTCCCAATATATTTATTCCTTAATGAAATTTGTAATTAAAATATATATCACTTTTTCAAACCAACAGCTCAATTCATGGAATCAATACTAGAAATAAGAATAATCTTCACAAGAGATTAAAAGTCACTTAGTCTTGTACAAAAAGGTGTGCATTATTCAGGAACACACATTTTCAATAACTTGCCAGCAGCCATAAAAAGCTTAACAACCAATGAAATTCAGTTTAAGAGAAGCCTAAAGGATTTACTGGTAGCCAACTCCTACTCCATTCATGAATTTCTCAGTAGAATATAAGTTATGCACAATTTCAGTGCAGTAATGTGTTCATCGTAAATAAGTGTGTGTGTGTGTGTGTGTGTGTGTGTGTGTGTGTGTGTGTGTGTGTGTGTGTGTGTGTAAGTACAATCTAACTTCTGCACCAGTTCAGTGCAGTAATGTGTTCATTGTAAATAAGTATTTAGTAGTTGTATTATACGTTTGTTACCTTATACATAAATAAAAAAGTTTTTTGTTTTAAATTCAGTGCATTAGTATTTGTAACATGATTCTTTCATATAGCACTCTTTAAAAAATGACGACCATGACACTTGGGACCTGTGGAATGGTACATTAGCTTATTTGTTTGAGTTGTAAATATCTGTCATGTATTGTTTTTCTGACGTGCTCTACATACTGGACAACCTACTCGCTACGGATCAATTGGAATGAAAGTAAATCTAATCTAATCTAAAAAAAAATACCATCGATTAAATTTCGGCTACACGATAAATCACACAAATTTAAATGTTGTAGATTCAACTAAATACCAAGGGAAACAAATATGAACAACTAATATGGAAACCATAAAACAGAACATTTTGTGGGAAAGGCGAATCAAGACTTCGTTTTAGTGGCAGGCGCATAGGAGATGCAACTGATCTACTAAAGAGACTGCGTACACTACGCTTGTCCGTCCTCCTCTGGAGAACTGCTGTGCGGTATGGGTAGGACTGACGGGGGCATAGAGAAAGTTCAAGGAAGCGCGGCTCGTTTTGCATTGTCACGAAATAGGGGAGTGATGTTATCGTCACGATACACTAGCTGAGGTAGTAATCACCAAACAAAGACGTTTTTCGTTGCGGCGAGATCTTTTCACGACATACCGATCACCAAATTTCTGCAAGACAAAAACATTTTGTTGGCTTGCACCTACATCGTGAGAAATGACATCTGTAATAAAATGAAGAGTTTAAGATTTGTATGAGCATTTTCCCCACGAGATATTCGAGATTGGAACGGTCGAAAAATAGACGGAAAGTGATTTTGAGAACCCCTTGCCACGCATTTAATTGCGAATTTCAAGAGTAATCATGTAGACGTGGCTGTAGATCTGAAGTTAAAAGTGCTATATGGATCAACGTCGAATGAAATTGATTTTTTCTCTAACGTTCCTTGATACACTGCTTCGTCTAAGTCCACAGTCCGTTAGCAGTAACTGCCATAGGAATCTGATCAGTGAATTGCTTACAGACCACATGTTCTAGGTATCGATATGCATGGCGAATGGGCATATCAAGAAAGATTAGTCCTGTGCTTCGCAACTGCCGTGCACATTATCAATGTCTACATAGGCCTGCATCTACACTACTGGTCATTAAAATTGCTACACCACGAAGATGACGTGCTACAGACGCGAAATTTAAACGACAGGAAGAAGATGCTGTGATATGCAAATGATTAGCTTTTCAGAGCATTCACACAAGGTTGGCGCCGTTTGCGACACCTACAACGTGCCGACATGAGGAAAGGTACCAACTGATTTCTCATACACAAACAGCAGTTGACCGGCGTTGCCTGGTGAAACGTTGTTGTGATGCCTCGTGTAAGGGGGAGAAATGCGTACCATCACGTTTCCGACTTTGATAAAGGTCGGATTGTAGCCTATCGCGATTGCGGTTTATCTTATAGCGACATTGCTGCTCGCGTAATACGGAACGCCGTGCTGGATCCCAACGGCCTCGTATCACTAGCAGTCGAGATGACAGGCATCTTATCCGCATGGCTGTAACGGATCGTACAGCCACGTCTCGATCCCTGAGTCAACAGATAGGGACGTTTGGAAGACAACAACCATCTGCACGAACAGTTCGACGACGTTTGCAGCAGCATGGACTATCACCTCGGAGACCGTGGCTGCGGTTACCTTTGACGCTGCATCACAGACAGGAGCGCCTGCCATGGTGTACTCAACGACGAACCTGGGTGAACGAATGGCAAAACGTCATTTTTTCGGATGAATCCAGGTTCTGTTTGCAGCATCACGATGGTCGCATCCGTGTTTGGCGACATCGCGGCGAACGCACATCGGAAGCGATACTGGCGTATCAGCCGGCGTGATGGTATGGGATGCCATTGGTTACTCGTCTCGGTCACCTCTTGTTCGCATTGACGGCGTTCTGAACATTGGACATTACATTTCAGATGTGTTACGACCCGTGGCTGTACCCTTCATTCGATCCCTGCGAAACCCTACATTTCAGCAGGATAATGCACGACTGCATGTCCCAGGTCCTGTACGGGCCTTTCTGGATACAGAAAATGTTCGACTGCTGCCTGGCCAGCATATTCTCCAGATCTCTCAGCAACTGAAAACGCCTGGTGAGTGGTGGCCGAGCAGCTGGCTCGTCACTACTCTTGATGAACTGTGGTATCGTGTTGAAGGTGCATGGGCAGCTGTACATGTACACACCATCCAAGCTCTGTTTGACTCAATGCCCAGGCGTATCAAGGCCGTTATTACGGCCAGAGGTGGTTGTTCTGGGTACTGATTTCTCAGGATCTATGCACCCAAATTGCGTCAAAATGTAATGACATGTCAGTTCTAGTATAATATATCTGTCCAATGAATACCCGTTTATCATCTGCATTTCTTCTTGGTGTAGCAATTTTAATGGCCAGTAGTGTATATTTACTGTGAGCAAGCCACCTAGTGGCGTGTTGCAGAGGGTATTTCCTGAATTGCTACCACTTACTCCCTTTACTTTCCCAGTTGCGAATGGTACGCTGGAAGAACGGCTCTTGGTAAGCTGTTGTTCAGCTCGAATCTCACTAATTTCACGTTTATGGTCTTTCCCGAGACCCATGTAGGAGGAAGCAATACATTGGTTGAATTGAGAATTATGCGAAAAGTGATTCTATGAACCCCAAGTCAAATACTGTGAATGGCAGAGTAATCATGTAGATATAGATGTAAGTGTACGGCGCTAAGGAAAACTGTGATGCATATGACTGCCTGAAGTGCGGTTTGTTCCCCATTTTATTTCATTCCATTTGTAAAAGCAACAGTATTCGTTTGTTTCGGGGAACCATCCCCGTTGCTGTGATATTGGACCCAAGCGCCTGGTCGTAACACAGCGTATGTTGTCAAAGTCACTCAAAACAGCAGTTTCTCCGTTAGAAACGATCGGTAGATATCTGAGTTTTTCTGTCACCTATGCATAGGAGCAACTGAATCAGTGATAATAGCTGGGTTGGAGAGAACAGTGTTTCCTACTGCTTGCTCAGTATACAGATTTGTTGACATGACGATGGGTTACAACAGAGCTTCAATGTCTTCTCAATTTCTGCGCCCCTTTCAAGTCCTTCGACTCATAGAACTGCACCGTGGTTACCGTGTAAACAGTAGAAAATTTTCGCTCGTCGTATTTTATCCCTGATAACTTCAAAATTCCGAAGATTATGTTGTTGTCGATATTGAAATGGTTCAAATGGTTCTAAGCACTATGGGACTTAACATCTGAGGTCATCAGTCCCCTAGACTTAGAACTACTTAAACCGAACTAACCAAAGGACATCACACACATCCATGCCCTAGGCAGGCTTCGAACCTGCGACCGCAGCTGCAGCGCGGCTCCGGACTGAAGAGCCTAGAATCGCTCGGTCACAGTGGCCGGCTGTTGTCGATATTGTGAAACATTATTTCTACATCTAGTAATGCCATAAATGTGTATTTACCTTACTTCAAACAGTCTTTTAAGGCTAAGGTAAGTTGTAAGGTCCGTATTTCTTCATGTATTCTTACACTTCTCCAGAACCCAAACTGTCCTTTCCCCAAATCAGTCTCTAACAGTAGTTAATAGATACGTGCTTCTAATTCAGTTTCTCATAAGAGTACATAATTTGTAATGTAATGTTCTTTGGAAACATGAGAAGGAAGTACACACGGATATGCATATTATTTTGGACACTGTACTAAGTTGGTACCAGACGTGAACAGAATGCCAGCTCATGAAGTGAACAAACTGTAGGAGAAAATCTTAAATTTTGTTTCTATTCAATTTTAAACTAATTGCACACTACAACTGTACAAATTTCTCTGTGTTAAACGCCGATGATACTAAATGTACTTCCTACTAAGTACAGAGAAAATAAAAGGTTCCGCAGACATACATAGTAAATATAGATATTGATGTTGTATAGGAACAGAGGGACCGGAATAAACTTACAGGGCTGTTGATCGAATTGCTAAAAACTGATCGAAATTGAAATAGAGGTACGCAGCTGCAAAAGACAATCCGAGTCTCTGCTGTGGTAACGGAAGGATAGGGGCATAGCGTAGTTTTTTTAATGACATCTCTTTCTAGAGGAAGTCCAGGAACTTTGCAGCATCTGATACTGCGAGAAAAATTTCGAACGCAGTATTCATCGAGTTAATTCCGATGTTCCAGCAGCACAGAGCGGAAATTAAACGGAAGCTCGTTAACAGAGTCAACGAAGGCAGCGCAGGAAGGACGCTCCCCCAGCATTTGTCAGAGACAGGGCAGCGCCGCCAACGGTACAAGACTGCAAACGGCGCTGGCTAAATTAGAACGATCGTGCAAGGGAAACAAAGCGCCCTTATGCAAAATCATTGCGTGATATGAAAGTAAATAAGAAATATTTAGATTTGCCTTTTATGATATTAAGAAAGAACCTCAAGTGATCTGGAACATATTCGATTGCAATTTTTTTTTAACATTTTTATAGGAAAACAGCGATCTTGTGGTATTATAACTTATTTCAATACACACAGTCGTGACCGCATTTAAGTTGTTTACCTTTATGTTCAGATGACCGCTTTCGATCTACTAGAAGATAATCTTCAGAATTTACACTCTATGAAGAAGAATAAAAAGTAATGCTACAGGTACAATCTAAAAGAACACTAAAACAAAGAATGTAGTAAAAAAGCCCAGCGGTATACCATCAAGGGTATCAGAGGGCGTTGAGCCTTTCAAATGAGCATCAGGCAACGATCGACAGAAATAGGGGAAAGAAATACGGTAGAACATAATGGTTAGTCTTGAGTGATGAAATAATAAAGACAATGGAGAACCAGATAGACAAAAAGACGAGGCTCAATAGAAATTCTTGAGAATATAAGAAGTGCTGAATGTAACTGATAAAACGGAGAAATATAAAAATGCAGAAAATAAATCAGGCAAAAAGAGCCCAGACGCCTAAAAAATGGGTTTGAAAGAAAGTGCAAAAATTATTAAGAAGGTATGGCTAGAAGACAAATGTAAGGCTGTAAAAGCATGCATGACTGTGGGAATAATAGATGTCACCTATTGGAAAATCAAAGATACCTTTGGAGAAAAGCGAGCCACCTGAATGAATATCAAGAAATTAGATAACAAAGCAGTACTAAACAAACTAGTGAAAAGTAAAATGTGGTAGGCATATTTATAAGAGAAATAAACTTGAATAGAATAGTATAGAAATGGAAGAAGTAGTAAACGAATATGATACGGGAGATATGACAGTGCGTGAAGAATTTGACAGAGCACTGAGTAACCTAATTCGAAGCAAGGCCACTGGAGTAGACAACATTCACTCCAAATAAGCTACATCCTTGAGAGGGCTAACCATGACAAAACTATATTATCTGGTACGCAAAATAAATGGGACCGGCGAAATGCCCTTAGACTTCACCAAGAATGTAATTTCACCAATGTAAAAACAAGACACGTGCTGACAAGTATGAATATAACCGAACTATCGGTTTAATAATTCATGGCTACGAAATACTGACACGAGTTTTTCCAGATGAACAGAAAAACTGCTAGAGGTCGACCAATCAATTTGGGTTTCGGAGAAATCGAAGCATGTACAGGATCATACTAACCTTAGGGCTTGTCTTAGAATATGGACTGAAGGAAGACAAACCCTAATTCCTAGCATTTGTAAATTCAGAGAAATCTTTTGACAATATTATATCCAATAAGTAGTCACGGGTTCTTAACCACCCATCACGGATAAGCTTAATCTATTTCGTTGCTTAGGTACGGATACTTGAACAGTTTCATTTGTTACAGTTACGTCAATTTACAGGCTGCCTATGAACGAGAGCCCTGTGCAAACATGGCATGGACTGCCCTAAATGTAGCTGTTTATGGCTCACTTTTAGCCTTGCTTTATAGCTCCTGCTCTTTCGTATAGTCTCTAATGCCGCTCGTTTTGAGGTTATTTAGACTTAAGGACCGGGCCGCCGCTTGCAGCATATGACTGATTTAACGTCAGACACTTGTGAAATGTGGTTTCAGCGCCGTCACTTTTCCATACTCCCTCTGATGAAACATGTACTGCAAATGTGCTGCCTTATAACTTACAGCATCTTGGACATGTACACTTTGTACTGATTTTAGGTATGTTCGTTGTAGTCTATATATATTTTTGACTTTATTTGCTTTTGTACGATGAGTAGCTTTTCGTGAGTCTTTACTGTTCAGACATACAGTTTCATTTTTAATTTGCAGTTGCACCTGAAGATGGGACTCACACTCCGAAACCGGGTTATGTAAGACTTCTGATAAAGATTTTGTACAACTGTCGCGAAAGATTCGGTTACGTACAATTTACATGACAGTTGTGGATGTTCTGCTAATAGAAATTTATAATATTTATTGGACTATAATGTCTGAAATTCAGAGCAGGGGGAAATACACGGAGCGGAAAGTTATGTCAACTGGTATAGAAACCAGACTGGAATTATAAGAATCGAAGGACGTTACAGGTAGGACGTAGTTGAAAAGAGGGTAAGATAGAATTGTAGCCTATCCTCGAGGTTATTCAATCTGTGCATTAAGCACTTTGTGAAGAACACCGGGGAGAAATTTGGATATGTAACTGAAGTTTGCTGATAACACTGTAATTCTGTCAGAGACGTCAAAGGACATGGAAGAGCCGTTGAACGGAATAGATTGTGTTTTGAAAATAGCTTGTAAGATGAACGGCAACAGAAGCAAAAAGAGGGTAACGGAATAAAGCGGAATTAAATCATGTGATGCTGAAGGAATTAAATTAGGATATGAAAAGCTAAAAGTAGACGACGACCTTTACTAGTTGGGCAGAAAAAAAACTGACGTTGACAGAGGTGGGGAGGTGAAGGAGAGTAGTGTTTAACGTCCCGTCGACAATGAGGTCATTAGAGACGGAATACAAGCTCGGATTAGGGATGGAGGGTGGAAGGAAATCGGCCATGCCCGTTCAAAGGAACCGTCACGGTATTTGCCTGAAGCGAATTAGGGAAATCGTGGAAAATCTAAATCAGGATGGCTGGCCGCGGGTTTGAATCGCCTTCCTCCCGAATGCAAGTCTAGTGTGCCAACCACTGCGCCACCTCGCTCGGTCGTAACTGTAACAAACGAAACACTATTCAAGTATTCGTAACTAAGCAGCTAAACAGATTAATTTTATCTGTTATGAATGATTAAGAACCCGTGACTATTCATTCGATATAATATTGTCAAAAGCTTTCTCTAAATCTACAAATGCTAGGAAGTGGAGAAGAAATAAATTCTAGCATTACAATGGCAATAAAAACATTTCTGAGAAAGAGAAATTTGCTAACATCGAATAAAAATTTAAATTTTAGGAACTCTTTCCTACAGGTTTTTTTCTCTGTATTGTAGCCTTGTACAGAAGTAAAACGTGAACAATAACTAGTTCAGGTAAGAAGACAGTAGAAGTTCTGGAAGTGTTGTACTAAACAAGAATTAGTTGGTTAGATCGAATGACTAATGAGGAAGTACTGGACCTATTATAATTAGGGAAAAACCAAAACTATGGCACACCCTGAGGAAAAGAAGGGCTGTCTTGAACCTGCGCATTGTGAGGCGTCAAGGAATCGGTCAATTTGATAACAGTGAGAAATGTGGGGGGGGGGGGGGGGGGGAAGAGGAGGAGGTGCAAATTGTAGAGAGATCCCAGTAAGGAGTTTCGAATGAATGTAGGCTGCAGTAGTTAGGCAGAGGTGAAAAGGCGTTGCGAAGGATGGACTAGCTGCCTTGAAGGGCTGCATAAAACCAGTCTTCGGACACAAAGCTGAAGTAAAAAAGTGATGTCGACAGACATTTCTTTAATTCGCTCTTGGATTGTACGTTACTTTTTCATGAAGACACTGCTTTCCCTTCTTTGCCTATTATTGGTTCCCCATCTGAGCTCCTGATATTCATACCAGTGGTTGTTTTTTCTCCATAGGGCTCTTTAATTTTCCTATAGGCAGTATCTGTCTTACCCTAGTGTTATGTGCCTGTACATCCTACATTTCTTCTCTAGCCATCCCTGCTTAGCCATTTTGCACTTCCTGTCGATCGCATTTTTGAGACGTTTGTACTCCTTTTCACCTGCTTTATTTACTGGAATTTTATATTTTCTCCTTTCATCAGTTAAATTCAATGTCTCTTCTTTTACCCAAGGATTTCTACTACTCGTCGACTTTTTAACTATTTGATCCTCTGCTGCCTTCACTATTTCATCTCTCAAAGCTACCCATTCTTCTTCTACTGCATTTCTCTTCCCTGTTCTTGTCAATCGTTCCCTAATGCTCTCTCTGAAACTCTCTACAACCTCCGGTTCTTTCAGGTTATCCAGGTCCCATCCCCCTAAATTCCCATCTTTTTGCAATTTCTTCAGTTTTAGTCTACAGTTCATAACCAATAAATTGTGGTCAGAGTGCAGATCTGCCCTTGGAAATGTCTTAACAATTTAAAACCTGGTTCTTAAATCTCTGTCTTACCAGTATCTCCAGGCCTCTTCCACGTATACAACCTTCTTTTATGATTCTTAAATCAAGTCTTAGCTATGGTTAAGTTGTACTCTGTGCAAAATTCTATTAAACGGCATCCTCTTTCATTCCATATTCACCTACTATTTTTCTTTCTCTTCCTTTTCCTACTATCGAATTCCAGTCCCCCATGACTATTAAATTTTCATCTCCCTTAACTATCTAATAATTTCTTTTATCGCATCATACATTTCTTCAGTATCTTCATCATCTGAGGAGCTAGCTGGCAGATCAACTTGTACTACTGTGGTAGATGTGGGCTTCGTGTCTATCTTGGCTGCAATAATACGTCCACTATACTGTTCGTAGTAGCTTATCCGCGCTCCTATCCTTTTTTTCATTATTAAACCTATTCCTTATTTGATTTGGTATCTATAACCTTGTATTCACCTGACAAGAAGTCTTGTTCCTCCTGCCACCTCACTTCACTATTTCCGAGTATATCTAACGTTAACCTGTCCATTATGCCTTTTTAAAAAATTTTCTAACCTACCTGCTCGATTAAGTGATCTGACCTTCCACGCTCCGATCCGTAGAACGCCACTTTTTTTTCTCCTGATAACGATGTCCGCCTGAATACTTCCCGCCCGGAGATCCGAATGGGGGACTATTTTACCTTCAGAATATTTTACCCAAGAGAACGCCACCATCATTTAACCATACAGTAAAGCTGCGTGCCACCGGAAAAATTAGGGCTGTAGTTCCCCCTTGCTTTCAGCCGTTCGCAGTATCAGTACAGCAAGGCCACAACAGTCAATCATCCAGACTGTTGCCCCTGCAACTACTGAAAAGGCTGCTGCCCCTCTTCAGGAACCACGCGATTGCCTGGCTTCTCAACAGATACCCCTCCGTTGTTGTGCACCTACGGTACGGATATCTGCATCGCTGAGGCACACAAGCCTTTCCACCAATGGCGAGGTTCATGGTTCGTGGGGCGGAAGAAATGAATTATAGCAACTGAAATGGCCGTACTAGGAACTGAACCGTCGTCCTACCGAATTCGAGTCCAGTGCACCAACAACTGCACCGCCGCGTTCCATCTGGCAGTCACAATCGGATACTATGAAAAGCTTCTACATAGAGACCGTATGTTGTTAAACTGCCCAATAATTTTAATCGGAAGGGGGAGGGTGAGGCTGTACAGAGACAGTACAAGTTACTAACCATCCCGATAATTTTAAGTAGGAGGGTGTGACAGTGAATGGTATCTGGATTCCGATGCTAAAGAACATGTGTACCATTCTCTCACCATGGGCTGTCAGTATTGGCGGACTACAGCAGCTGAGAACGACCAACTTTGCTCGAGTGTTCAAAACATGTGTCGCACGCCTCTGCACCGGATCATGCAGAAACGGAATTTTACTTCATTCAGAAGGTAAGGCCTCGGACACGGCCAACCGGTTCAGGTCATATTTGGCAGGTCGCCTTAGTGCAGCCAAAAAGGTAAGGCTTTATGGCTCAACACCCCTCTGTTTATGAGAAAACCAGCCCTAAATTTCATGACGCACAATAGACTCAAAACTGACGGGATCAATAGATACTTGAAAATTCAGCAAATGTCATTATTACATATGGGATCCGGAAACGTGTATTTTCCTTCAGATCGAGGAAATGAACTTTATCGATAAGGTAAACGCTGATAAATGAAAGCACAGTTGGCACAGCGACGAAGGCATTTGACTGGACCGCGGAGAAGTTGTATTCGAGTCCCAAATGAATTCTGTAGTTTTTTGTAAATTTTTTTGTATCGAAATTGGTACGAATAGAATTATTAATAAGGTAAGTACATCAATAAGGAATAATAAAAAGGTAGGTAAATTAATTTCTCATAGTACTTTGATTAATATAGAATTAAAATTTTAAGCCCTATTTTATGAAAACAGTTCCGAGTAAGACTGCTGCGAATTAGACACAAGGGACTGTAGACAACCAATCGCGCAATGCCCTTTTACAGCCAGGCACGGGACAGAATTTTATTTTGATGTTTCAGAATTGCAATGTATTTCTGGAAAAGCAACAGAAATTGCATACTCGCGCTGATGCAACAACGATTTATGATCAACTTTCAGCACCGATTTTTCAGGCAATGTTACTGCATGCCTGGTATGTATCGAAATTAATTTCCCAAAGCCTCCCCACTAACAAAAAGGTCCATCATGGTTCATTGTGGGGGGGGGGGGGTAGGGCATCATTAGTATGGTAACATAATTTTTCGCTTTGACCTTCTTGGATGAATGTCTTTCAGTTTTATTGCTACATCATATTTGTTTGAATACTCAAGCTTTCGGCAACTTCCTCTTTCAGCATCGTCAGAAGACAACTGTCGACGTCCGCCACATTTACGTTCTTATGTAGTTGGCCTTATACACACTTATAACTCAATGGGCAAAGCTTTTATCACCCAGCATAAAAAGAGGGTAAACACGCTGTTGTATAGAACTGATTAAGAATTTGTGAAAGCGTTCACACAGTCCTCCCCCACCTGGGTCCCATGCTGCATGTGGTCCAAGGCAAGTATCACTGAGGTCCAAGAAGTGAGCATCTATCACACGACCAATAAAAAAATTCCATAAAATTATATTTATGCAACGTTACGATAAGTTGAATGTTTTCAATACGAAACTCCTGCCACGCGATACTATTTTCTCTCTCTCTCTTTCTTATCTCAGTGGTTATTATTATTAGAGTTAAGTATATTATGTGCGGCCTAAAAATACTTGTCTTCTTCCATTGTGGCCCAGGTATGCTAAGAGGTTGGGCACCCCTGCTCTACAGTTTGTCTAAAATCCACAAAGAAGGCATTGCAACACAACCTACCATTAATGCTATACTTTCTACAACATACGGGCTCGCGAAATATTTAGAAAGTTACTAACGACAATAGTTTGCCGTTGTGACCATCGGATTAAAAAGTTCCAAAATTTTTGACACAATTAAACAAGTCAGAATTGATCTAGACGTATCATGATCTGTTTGAATGTGGTCTCTCTGAGATTAGCAGATTGCTTTCCTCCGACACTGTCAGATTATTTCATCAGATTCTGACCACCACCTACTTTTTGTGTAGTGGTAAATTATACGAAATAAGTAATGGAATAACCATTGATTCTCGTTTATCTCTTTCTGAGGTTAATTTCTTTGGGGCGCATTTCGAAGAACACGCCCTAATTCGACTTCGCTTCAACCATCCTTCTTGTTTTGTTATGTTGATAATCACAAGGTACTGACGCTGTTCACATGTTCATCGATCATATGAATAATATCCACACTAATATCATGTTCCCTGTTGAGAAGGAGAGAGAGAGAACAGGAATATTATCTTTTTAGGTGTTTGATTTGAACGAAATTCGGATATGAATCTCGTGCGCTATTGTTTACCGGAAGCAAACACACACTTATAACTCAATGGGCAAAGCTTTTATCACCCAGCATAAAAGAGGGTAAACACGCTGTTATACAGAACTAAAACTGTTTCTGACAAGAAGCAGCTACTTTCCGAGACCAGATACAAGTAAAAATTTGTTGTGAAAGAACACCTACAAGTTAACAAGATACCAAGTTAGCCATTTCTAAGAAACGAAAACATGGGGATAATCATCACAAGATGATTAGTCTGTAACACTCCTTTCCTTTTCCAGAGTGCATCAAACATAATAGGCAGAGACGTGGTCAGGTAAGATATCCATTCTATTTTCCGACCACCCAAGAATTTTGTAGATGCAGCACACATTAATTACAAACTTGGTATCAATATTTCTAGAATTTATAAAAATGCTTGTCAGTATTGTAGCAGGTGTATTGGCAAATGTACATATGTACGATTTGAGAATATCGAACATGAGGTAGCTAGAATCAGAAATGGCTATGTTCAAGCAAAGTAGTTTTGAGAAAAATTACAATATTTATTTACGCTAAAAGTCATTAAAAACAGTCTCGATCGCGTTTTCAGATTTCTGATGGTCTGAGGAAAGGGGCAGAAGCGATTAATAACAAATAAAAAAAAGCTGAAAACGCGATCGACATTGTTTTTTTTGGATTTTTAGCATTTTATACCAATCACTGTGCTCCAGTCAAAGAATGCGTTCTAAAATTTTTGAATTTATTTACGCATTGTTGCTTCACAGTTTTCTTCCATTTGTGTGCGAAACAATTAAATTAGGACGAAAGGAAATTAAAAATGGTTTTACTAGAAAGTGTGAGTAATTTATGATCAAGATATGGAGCAATACCCTTCGAACATAGCGACTTTTTCGATGGTGTTAAGCCACAGTCACGCAATACTTTTTAAAAAAGTAGACCACGATTTGACTGTGAATTGTTATATTTATCTTTTGTACTACTCAGATTTCGGCTTTTATGCCATTATCAAGTACAGTGCTAAAAGTTTTTAGACCATTATTAAAACATAATCGGAAAGGTAGTCACTGCCTTTTGACTATGTATTATTATATTTATCTTTTATCCTATCCAGATTTAGGTTTTTGTGCCATTATCAAGTTCATTGCTAAAAGTTGTTTGACTGTTATTAAGTCATATTTGTTAAGGCAGTGACTACCTTAACAAATATAACTTAATGGTCTAACAACTTAGTTGTAGTTGATAATGGCATAAAAGCCAAAATCTGGATAGGACAAAAGATAAACATAATAATATACTGTCAAATGGCGGTTTAAAATAGCAACTTTTATTACTAGCCAGCTGGACATAGCCAGTTCTGTTCCTTCCATAGTTGGACATAAACAGTTTTTTCACATATGCGTACTGAACAGCGAAAAAGAAGCTTATTAATTAACCAAAACTGAAATCCTTCCAGTGGGTTACAATTAAAAGAAAAACGATTTTTTTAAGAACTTGATACAAAACCACCTATTAGGCAACAATTAAATATTGAATGTTAAATTAAAGTTGTGAAATTGCTTTTAAGTTTTTTCAACCTTTGGTTCCTTAAAGTTGTCAGAATAATTTACATCCATACCAAATGCATTCTCATTTGCACCACCAATGAACTCTTCTCTGAAATGCATGGGAAGTAATTATCTGTATCTTTCAGTTTCTCTTTCTTGATTGTAACTAGAGGAATTATTGGCATTTTGTTCATCACAGAGCACGTCTTCCCTCTTTTGCATTTTGCTTTATATTGCTTGGCCACAGTCGGTTCTGTAGTTTAGTTCACCTCTCACAAATATATTTCCAGATTTCGACTATTTGATGAAAATAGGTCTTGAAGGATTGAAACCGGAATGCCACGCTCCTAATGGTTTAATAATTTCTTCTTCAACATTCTTCCATTATAAATTACTGTACCTTCGCCATATTTTCTTACTGTTGCATGGTCCTGAAATATAATGATATACCCTTCTAGAAGTATTATTATGTCTCTTTTTCACATAAACTTCTCAGTTCCCATGCAAAAATGATAAGGTGGGATGTATGAATGTCCAGTTGGAGAAAAAATTAATTGAACTTCTTTTATATTATGTGGTACATTGTGGGTAAGCCAGTAACAAATTCTTATTCTGGCCACCCCAACCATTTGATATACGCCTGACTTCTTTCTCATCTTCATATACTGGCGATGCAATTTCATTTGGTCCTTTGGCGGCATCGCTTTCTTTCCACACACAAACGAACATGATTTCGTTATTTTTATTTTGTTTTGAATATCTTCCACTACCAGTGAAACTGTAATAGTGCAATTGTCTTGAATAATGTGCAGCTTGGTCTGGTACTTTGTGCAGAACTAAATTTTTTGGCAGTCAAATGAAAACAGCACCACTCCTTCTTCTGGCGTCTTTATAATATCAAAGAACGCCTTAGCTCTTAGTTTACGTATCCTTAGATCAGTAGTACTTTGGGTCCTCTCGTTGTCATCATTAGTTTAAGGATTTCTTTTGACGTAACGCACTTAGAACACGCATTTGTTGCGGAGTTCCGAATACAGTATTAAAATTCTGATTTAAAAAGGTACGGAAAATAGCTTTCTTAACCTTTAGATCAGCAGCGACATAGTGATTATATTGTCTCCATAATTTTGCAATACTTAATTCAGAGAAAGATACTGTATGCATGTAACATCTCCTGGGCAATAGCATGCTTCAACAGCATGCAAATTTTCTGAGAACCACGTCATAGACTGTCTTCTTGATTCAGATGCCTTTCCTTCATAGCCACCACCTCGAAGCTCATTACGAGCTAAGCCAGTTAGTATGTGTCTTTTACATACTCGTTGGTCTCTGTCCGTATATAACTGTAGTATTCCAATGAATGTGTCTCTGCAAAGTAGAATTACCATTGCATTCTCACTGAACTCAGAACTGCTTTCTTCACGTAAAATGTAATTGAACTTCGCTTTGCTACTTTGGATCTAGGTGCTTTTCTTGATCTTGGCCTTTCAAGAGGAATGGCTGTAGTATTCTTCAAAATCAGATAGCCCTGTTTAGATATTTTAGACGTAACATAGAATGTTGCATGGAAATGCTTTATGTCACGATTGCTTAGCGAACTGCCACAAATAGGAGGTCTTGGTGGCTTGGAGGGTGAGTGCCCAAAATAGGAGGTAGATAATATTGTTCTTGCTCATCGCAATGTACATGATTATCAAAACACGTAAAAAACTTACATAATTATTCTTGCTTTTGCTGCCTATTTTTATTTGGTTTCCAATTCGCTTCAACGCTCACTTTATTACGCCCTCTTCCACCGGTGTATTTTACACGTGCATCCATTTCAAGATTTTAAAATTAACTTTAAGAATTAAGTTATTTTCAGCTTTATGTACTGATTTTTGAAAATCTTACAATGCGACAATCGCAATATCTATTTACACAACAGTGCGTGCATATTACACCTAATCCAAGTTTGCCAACACTCACTAACAGAATGCCGCTTCCGGAACTTTTGTAAAAGAAACCTCAAAGTAACGGACTTCTGTGACTAACATTTTCAGTCAACAATGATTTTAAAGTAACTTGTATAAACATTACAGTGTTAAAATTTTAACGTATTTGTGGCCAGTTCTGACATACAGGATGATTTTTGTCACAGTGTACAAACTATAGAGATTGATAGATGAGAGGATACGGAACAAAAAACGACTAATGAACTTATGTCCGGCAATGCATGGTTTCCATGCTAGAGACCATTTATTGAATCATACATTGTTACAGAGACTCCCGTCTAGTACGCGCTGTACCATGCAGCCACAGTTACAGTATGTGTTGAAAATGGTTTCCATGTGCCTCAACGCATGCATGTACGCGCCGTCTCACACGTTCACATCGGCTGGGCTGCATCCGAACAGTGTCAAAGTCAGCACGAATAGGTTGCTCCAGTGTCTCCACAACTGGAACGGGCTCTACATAGATGATACTTTCGAGATGGCCCCATAACCAGAAATCGTACGGGTTGAGATCCGGTGAACGAGCAGGCCATGCAACTGGGCCCCTCGTCCGATCCATCGACCAGGGAAGAAGACACGACTGAGATGCGTCAGTACGTTAACGGCGAAGTGAGCTGAAGCTCCGTCATGTAGCAGCCACATAACCCTTAGACTCATTAGTGGTACTTCTTCCAACAGGGGAGGCAAAGTCACTCGCAAGAAACGCCGATGGTTCTGGCCTTTTAGGCGACGTGGAAGGAAGACTGGTCGCAAAATACGGTCGCCAGTTATAACGGCCCACACATTCCGGCTGCACCGATGCTGATGATTCGCTGTCACCATACCACTCGAGTTCTGCATACTATCTCACAGATGACAGTTACGAAAGTTGAAGATACCACTCCGCGTAAAAGTGGCCTCATCTGTAGATGGATGACACAAATCCCGAACTCGTGGTTGCTTGGTGAAGAAACCAGTGACAAAACTGCTCCCGATGCGAAAAGTCTGTCACTAGTAAACCCTACTCACGCTGTAAGTGATAAGGGTAGTACCAATTGTCAAGAGAACGTTCCAACGTTCCACACTGTCGTCTGGCTTACCCTGTACTGACGAGCCAACTGCCTGGTACTGACACGGCGGTCACTTTCCACAGTGTAAACCACATTTTCTTCGAAGTCTGGTGTCCGAGCATTTCGGTTACGTTCTTCATGATTTCCTGCTTTCTGAAACGATCCTGTCTCAGAAAACGGCGAAACACTGCTGCAAACATTTAATGATGTGATTGTTGTCAGCGAGAATAGGTCTTCTGATACAACCTTCTTGCCCTCCGCCCGTCGTCATTTGCTTTTCCGTAAGTAAACACCATGTCGGGAAGCTCTCGATTCTAATACGGAACCATTGTGCACAACTCTGTATCACATCCACTACACGAGAAGTGAATCGGACACAACATTAGCAATAAGTATGGCAGGAGAGTGCGCTAGGGTATGATGTATGAGGAACAGTACCACCCTATTGGAGGAAGCCATGCATTTCCGGACATTAGACCTTTTTATGTTCCGCAACCTCTTAGTGATCAATCCAAAGAGTTTGTTCACGACGGAAAAAATCACCCTGTAGAGCTTATAGCTGATCTTATATTTTATAAGGGACATTCCTAGTTTTGATATGGGCATGACATGGCAAGTTTTGGTTTTTACACGCATCTGGACATGCACAATTTTTGATAATACTGTCCCATTTTAGAACTACTTTTAAGGCGATTATGGACAGATTTATTGAATAAAACGTATAGGAACATAGTCATCGCTACCAACTGATTCAGAATACAACGCTATCTTTTTAATTGGTATAGCCAGTTTTGATTCAAGCCCCGTCAGTCATAAAACCGACGCCACATTAAATATCGTGATTTCGAGAAATCTACTGTTGCCGAACACACCCTCATAAACTAGTATAGATTATGTTTGATGAAACCAAAATCTTATACCTCGCATCTGCCCAATTAGAGCTACTGAGATTAATATGTCCAACAATCACTTTAATCGGAGCAGTTTCTGTACACGTGATGCTGAAAGGCTGCAGACAAATAAGTTATCTAGCATCCAACGGAATCATTATCGCTGTTAAGGTTGCTCCATCACAAACATCAATATAATCTCTAGTAGCTTACAGAATTCCATGACTTCGTGACGTCTGCATGATATAATTCGGCACGCTCTGAAACAACCACACGGCCTACTACTACAATAGTTAACATCTTACGATGTCGACAAGTAAATCGTTGAAAGTTTGAATATACAAACAAATCTGACGTAACAATAAAAATGGAGTAACATTTACTCCAATGATCAATAGAATTTCACACAGCAAACTTTACAGATCTTACTGTTGTTTAGTTAGACTATCGTTACGACAGTTAAAAACAAAGATACAATTTTCAGAGAAACGACAGTTACTCCGCGGAAAAGAAGGTACACAGAGCGATTTTGCCGTGATGAAAGTGGGATTTCTACTACTCTTGTCGCGCAAATTCGTACACCTGTTAATAACACCAATCAGGTCAGTTTTTCCAAAATTAGGAGTTCCTAAATTCGATCTTTTGCAGTACCGAATAAATTCTACGAAAGTTCTCTACCTCTTATCTTTTCTGGTATTACACAAGGAGCTTAATGTGACAGGAATCTCCGTTAAACAGTGCAAGTGGGACATCGCCAATGTATGTTAGAAGAAACAAAGGGACCAAGATAGAGCCCTGTGCAACACCAAAACTAATGACATCAAAATCCGAGTATCTGGAATTAATGCACTCAGCAGATGCTGCATAACTTGCTGTGTCAGTTGATCTATAATGTTCTACCTGCTCTTGCTGCAGTTATTTTTATTAAAACTTGAGCCGTGTGCCGCTCATGTTGGTGCGATTGGTAGGTTGGCATCGTGTAATAGGGATAGTGGCATGTCGTTTTCTTCTTCTGTTTACTGGCGCCACTAGGTTTGCTAGCATTGTCTGTGCGTGAGTGGCAGCTGCAGCGTTTATCGATATCTAGTACCCGTACTATCTTTGGAAGGACGTGAAGTGTTTCTCCGGGTCAGGTGTGTGAATAGTTCAGTTGGAACGGAGCAACAGAGAGGTCCGGCAGCGCGAGAACAGGCCGGGACTGCCGGCGGCACGCAGGCATTGCCGGATCGAGGGCCTGTAGTTGCGAGGGCCACAACCTCGTTGTCCACCGGATCCAGGACGTTGAGTTGAGTGACCATTAATACTGTAGTGAAACCTCCACTATTTTGTGATCACGCCGTTCGTTCGTGCGTTGCTGCTCGCAGGGTCGCCGTGAGACGAACAGCAGCAAGTGGAGCGTGTCGAGTTGGCGGAATCTGTTAGCCGTCTTCTACTGCCTGTTATTAGTTTTTGAGTATTGTGTTATTATTGGTGAAGTGCGACCAGCGGTATTTTACTGCCTAGTGGCCGCTAACGCCTCAGTTACCTGCCCTGGAGGTTAGCGTATTTTTGCTGCAGTGTACTTTTCCTCGTCTTGCCGATGCTGTCCAGCATGACGTGTAGTTCGACAGCCTCCTTAATTGCGGTGTGGATTGTGGTTTCTTTTGTCTACCTTGGTTGTAGTGATTCCTTCTGCCTTTCGATGTTTTAAACACCGGATTCTGAAGACGCAGTGCTGCCTGTCACTTCGCCCTCGCTTGAATTATTCCATCGTTGTATTGGTTATCATACATTAGGTGGACTTGGTAAGAGGATTGATCTGCATTTAAACTATCCCTAGTTTGAGTTACCATCCTGTTAGGTGAGCATAACTCTTGGCTGCCTGTCTCACCACTTACGCAGCTGTAGGGACTTTCTCAGGCCGATCCTTGGAGTACCGTCTGTGGATCACTCCCTTCCTTATTTGGTCTGATTGTGTCAATTGTTTAAAAATAATGTTTTGTTTAAATTATTCCTATTGCTTGTGGCCTTCAGCCGACAACTAATTTGAATTATTTCCTAATAAGGACTTCAGCTATCAGGGTAGCTTAAGTTACAGTCAATTTTTTAAATGATTGTTTAAAAAATTATTTTGGTATTTTTTAATCTGTAATTGTCTTCATCATTTGTGATTCAGGCCGTCAGCCGTTAATTGTTCTGAAGTATTGCTCGTGGCCTTCAGCCGACAAATAATTTGAATTCTTTCTTAATAAGGCCTTCAGCCCTTCAGACATCAGTGTACCTTGTGTTACAGCCAATTATTTTAAAAAAATGAATGTTTTTAATAAATTATTTACTTAAATAAAGCGTACGTGTTTACTGGCAACCAACGGTAACTGATTAGGCCCCGTCCATACTTTTTCCTGCTTTCCCTAAGTCCCACGTCTGAAAACTATAACTCTTAGTAGTATTTTAGTTATAAGGGGCGATCTAAAAGTTTTAGGTCGAAGGCCGTACAGTCCAGAATCGGTATTTCAATTGGGCAAAATCTCTTTGAGCACTGAAGCATTCATCCCACCGGTGCGCCAGGTTGACTCTTCAAGGTCTCTTTTAAGCTACCGAGGATGTGAGAGTTAGGGCTATAGGGTGGAGGGAGGGGCGGGGGGGGGGGGGGGGAGGGTGGGCTCGAGTGTCTCCCACTTGGCGTAACTTCTGGATTACGATCTACCGACAGCATGTATCGAACCGCGACCAGGAAGGAACTTGGCACACCGCTTCACAACGGTGACAGACTTCTTGCTGCCCGATACGCGTTCTTCACTCTCCAGTGGATTTCTACTGGTGTTTGTCCTCCAGCAACCAAGAAAACAATAACATCACGTTGGTCCTATTTGGCAGTGACATCGTCACAGTTCACGTTTCCGCATTTATTGCCACACAAATACCTTGCCTACACGCCGGTGCTTATATGCCTTCATTGAAGTCGTGATACGTTGCAAACTCGCGGCAGCAACTCCCTCAGACAGAAACTTTTTTTATCAACCCTTATAGACTGAAGCGGCAAAAAAAGTGGTATGGGCATGCGTATTCAAATACAGAGATATGTATACAGGCAGAATACGGCGCTGCGGTCGGAAAAGCCTATATAATACAGCACGTATCTGCCGCAGTTGTTAGATCGGTTACTGCTGCTACAATGGCAGGTTATCAAGATTAAATAAGTCTGAACGTGGTGCTATGGTCGGCGCACGAGCGATGGGACACAGCTTGTCCGAGGTAGCAATGAAGTGGGGATTTTTTGGGTACGATCAATTCACGAGTGTACCGTGAATATCAGGAATCCGGTAAAACGTCAAATCTCCGACATTGCTGCGGCCGGAAAAAGATCCTGCAAGAACGGGACCAACGACCACTGAAGAGACTCGTTCAAAGCGACAGAATTGCAACCCTTCCGCAAGTTGCTGCAGGCCTCAATACTGGGCCATCAACAAGTGTCAGCGTGCGAACCATTCAACGAAATGCCATCGATATGGGCTGTCGGATGATTGCACGACACAAAGCTTTACGCCTCGCCTGGGCCAGTCAACACCGACATTGGACTGTTGATGACTGGAAACATGTTCCCTGGTCGGACGAGTCTCGTTTCAAATTGTGTCTAGCGGATGGACGTGTATGGATATGGAGACAACCCTATTGATCCATGGACCCTGCATACCAGCAGGGGACTGTTCAAGCTGGTGGAGTCTCTGTAATGATGTGGGGCGTGTGCAGTTGGAGTGATATGGGACCTTTGATACGTCTAGATACGACTCTCACAGGTGACACATACGTAAGCATCCTATCTGATCACCTGTATCCTTCCATGCCCTTTCTGCATTCCGAAGGACTTGGGCAACTCCAGCAGGAAAATGCGACATCCCACACGTCCAGAATGGCTACAGAGTGGATCGAGGAACACTCTTCTGGGCTTAAAAATTTCCGCTGCCCACAAAACTCCCCAGGCATGAACATTATTGAGCATATCTGTTCAGAAGAGATCTCCACCCCCTCGTATTCTTACGGATTTATGGACAGCCCTTCAGGATTGATGGTGTCGCTTCCCACCAGCACTACTTCAGATATTAGTCGACTCCATGCCACGTTGTGTTGCGGCACTATTGCGTTCTCGCAGGAACCCTAGACGATATTAGGCAGGCGTATCAGTTTCTTTGGATCTTCAGTGTGTGTCATTTTCGCGTTGAACTGTGATTTACCTACTGCTACTACGGCATAACGTGCTTAGTGTAACTGAAGATATTTGTCGAGTTACAGGTTGTGTGGCCCTACTGACAGTCCCTGATCTCTGCTCGTCGTACAAGCCAGGACAAACTTTCCAAATGTAAACCAATCTTCGAACACGAGAAAATGTATGTACAACGATGTATCATACACTACTGGCCATTAAAATTGCTACACCACGAAGATGACGTGGAACAGACGCGAAATTTAACCGACAGGAAGAAGATGCTGTGATATACAAATCATTAGTTTTTCAGAGCATTCACACAAGGTTGGTGCCGGTGGCGACACCTACAATGTACTGACATGAAGAAAGTTTCCAACCGATTTCTCATACACAAACAGTAGTTGCCCAGCGTTGCCTGGTGAAACGTTGTTGTGTTGCCTCGTGTAAGGAGGAGAAATGCGTACCATCACGTTTCCGACTTTGATAAAGGTCGGATTGTAGCCTATCGCGATTGCGGTTTATCATATCGCGACATTGCTGCTTGCGTTGGTCGAGATCCAATGACTGTTAGCAGAATATGGAATCGGTGGGTTCAGGAGGGAAATACGGAACGCCGTGCTGGATCCCAACGGTCTCGTATCACTAGCAGTCCGGATGACAGGCATCTTGTTCGCATGGCTGTAACGGATCGTGCAGCCACGTCTCGATCCCTGAGTCAACAGATGGGGACGTTTACAAGACAACAACCATCTGCACGAACAATTCGACGACGTTTAAAGCAGCATGGACTATCAGCTCGGAGACCATGGCTGCGGTTACCCTTGACGCTGCATCACAGACACGAGCTCATGCGATGGTGTACTCAAAGACGAACCTGGGTGCACGAATAACAAAATGTCATTTTTTCGGATGAATCCAGGTTCTGTTTACAGCATCATGATGGTCGAATCCGTGTTTGGTGACATCGCGGTGAACGCACATTGTAAGCGTATATTCGTCATCGCCATACTGGCGTATAACCCGGCGTGATGGTATGGGGTGCCATTGGTTACACGTCTCGGTCACCTCTTGTTCGTATTGACGGCACGTTGAACAGTGGACGTTCATTTCAGATGTGTTACGACCCGTGGCTCTACCTTCATTCGATCCCTGCGAAACCCTACATTTCTGCAGGATAATGCACGACCGCATGTTGCAGGTCCTGTACAGGCCTTTCTGGATACAGAAATTGTTCGACTGCTGCCCTGGCCAGCACATTCTCCACATCTCTCACCAACTGAAAACGTCTGGTCAATGGTGGCCGAGCAACTGGCTCGTCACAATACGGCAGTCACTACTCTTGATGAACTGTGGTATCGTGTTGAATCTGCTTGGGCAGCTGTACCTGTCCACGCCATCCAAGCTCTGTTTGAGTCAATGCCCAGGCGTATCAAGGCCGTTATTAGGGCCAGAGGTGGTTGTTGTGGGTACTGATTTCGCAGGATCTATGCACCGAAATTGCGTGAAAATGTAATCACATGTCAGTTCTAGTATAATATATTTGTCCAATGAATACCCATTTGTCATCTGCATTTCTTCTTGGTGTAGCAATTTTAATGGCTAGTAGTGTAAATTCAAGATTATTGTTTCACGTCATTCGGTTCATTTTTAAAGATGTTTTCTCTTCATTCCCGTACCTGCCCTTATCCCAACGCACTTTCACGGATTTATGGAGAGCCCTGCTGGACTGATGGTGTCAGTTCTCTCCAGCACTACTTCAGACATTAGTCGAGTCCATGTCATGTGGTGTTGCGGCACTTCTGCATGCTCACGAGGGCCTACGCGGTATTAGGCAGTTTCTTTGGCCCTTCATTGTACTTAAAGCTTCAAACAGCTTAATAGACTGTTCAACGATAGAATAAATCAGTCGTTTCAAACGTCTAGTGAATTGCCTAGCGCCCTGCGGTACAAAAACGCAAACGACGGTGGAGAGCTGCGGTGAGCTTTCGCCCGGCAGTGGAGCGTGGCGGAGGTGTTTTGTGCCCGAAGGAGGCGGCCTGAGGCGACGCCTCGGCGATCAGCGGGCCCCACGGCCTGATTCAGGCGCGATCGATGCCGGCCCGCGGCAGGTGTGGGGGCGGCGCGTGGGAGGGGCGCCGGCACAGCCCGGCACTCGGCGGCCGCCCGCGGCCTGCTGGCACACGCTGCCACGTCCGGCAGGAAACGGGCATACTGCAAGCGGTGACAGTGGCCGCATTATGCATGAAGACCGTACTATAAATTCCGTCCCGCTCCTGGGGTTCCAGATATACCGGCTGATAAAAGAGTCAGTACAAATTTGAAAACGTAATAAACCACGGAATAATGTAGATAGAGAGGTAAAAATTGATACGCATGCTTGGAAGGACATGGGGTTTTATTAGAACAAAAAAAAAAGAAGCAAGGTTCACAAAATGTCCGGCAGATGGTGCTGGACAGCTAAACGTCAGTGACTGCGCATGACAATCGTGTATAAAAGGAGCTGTAATGAGAGAGAGAATCAGATGCGCCAGCATGTTGACGTTGCCTGAAAAGGCGCTGTTAGTGAAGCTGTATTATCAGAATGGGGAATGTGCTAGTTCAGCGTTACGATCCTATCGCCATAGGAAGGGGATTCTAACGGGTAAAGGTCCGTTGACAAATGCAGCTGTGGCGAGAATGATTTCGAAGGTCGAAGCAACGGGTTGTTTAGACGGTAGACCCTTTAGTGTCCGACCGAGCACAAGGCGTAATGCTGCTGAGACAGTTCAGGAAGAAATGGAGACTGCAGCGGGTTCGTCTATGCACGGGGAAGTCAGCGCTCGTGCAGTCGCTCGTCGCACCGGCATTCCATACACTACTGTTTGGTTGGCACTTAGGTGTACCCTCCGATGCTATCCGTACAAAATCCATCGGCAATATGAACTGATACCTGGCGATTTAGTGAAGCGGAGGGCATTTGCGGTGTGGACGTTTCAAAAGATGGCGGAAAATGACGATTGGTTGAGTAACGTGTTGTGGACCGACGAAGCTCATTTCACGCTCCGAGGATTTGTCAACGCCCACAACTGCAGAATTTGGGCTACACAAAATCTAGAACTGTCGTGGAAACTCCATTGCACGACGAGAAAGTCACGGTATGGGTTGGATTTACCACATCTACCGTTATCGGGCCTTTTTTCTTCGAGGAAATGCTTGATTCTGGTTTTGTAACTGCTACCGTGACGGGTGAGAGGTACGCCGATATGTTACAGAATCGCATCACCCCCAGCCTGGCTGATAAACACCTGCTGGAACGCACGATCTTTATGCAGGATGGCGCTCCACCCCATATCGTTAGACCCGTGGAAGATCTCTTGCGCGCGTCGTTTGATGACGATCGTGTGCTCAGCCGCCACTTTCGTCATGCTTGGCCTCCCAGGTCCCCAGATCTCAGTCCGTACGATTATTGGCTTTGGGGTTACCTAGAGTCGCAAGTGTATCGTGATCGACCGACACCTCTAGGGATGCTGAAAGACAACATCCGACGCCAATGCCTCACCACAACTCCGGACATGCTTTACAGTGCTGTTCACAACATTATTCCTCGACTACAGATTTTGTTGAGGAACGATGGTGGACATATTGAGAATTTCCTGTAAAGAACATCATCTTTGTTTTGTTTTACTTCGTTATGCTAATTATTGCTATTCTGATCAGATGAAGCCCCATCTATCGGACATTTTTTGAACTTTTGTATTTTTATGGTTCTAATAAAACCGCATGTCATTCCAAGCATGTGCGTCAATTTGTACCTCTCTATCTACATTATTCCGCGATTTATTCAGTTTTCAAATTTATACTGACTTTTTTATCACCAGGTTTTCTATATCCAGACTGCAATCCACTATGAAGTGTTCCACACAGAAGTTTCCCCACTGTACCACGATGTAGAGTTTCGTACCATCCTATAACTGCACCTATACTGGTTATTTCAAAGTCTTTGCATCAAACGTCCACAGATGGTAGATCACATCGTGGGAAACAACTTTTGCTAGGCACTTACCGGCGATGCTAGGCATCTTTTTGTATCAGTTATGTCCCTGAGAGGTGGCATGATGTAGCACTCTGTGGGATGCCTGTGTCTTGTATGTTGCGTATAATCCAGTCCTCTGCTTTGTATGAAAGGAGTTAGGCCTAGAAAAATATAAATTCCTGATTCGCTTCTCAAATAGCGTTCTCCGCGTAGAGGTTCTCTTGTCAAAAAGTTCCTATGGACCACTCTGCTGAGGTCATCGGTCCCTAGGGTTACACCCTACTTAATCTAACTTAAACTAACTTACGCTAAGGACAACACCCACATTCATGCCCGAGGGAGGTCTCGAACCGTCGCAAGACGCCTCAGACCACGCAGCTATGACTCTAGTAGTGTCAGAAGTTCCATGCGGCTTTTCGCGAATGATGCTGTAGTATACAAAGAAGTTGCAGCATTAGAAAATTGCAGCGAAATTCAGGAAGATCTGCAGCGGATAGGCACTTGGTGCAGGGAGTGGCAACTGACCCTTAACGTAGACGAATGTAATGTATTGCGAATACATAGAAAGGATCCTTTATTGCATGATTATATGATAGCGGTAAAAACACTGGTAGCAGTTACTTCTGTAAAATATCTGGGAGTGTGGGTACGGAACGATTTGAAGTGGAATGATCATATAAAATTAATTGTTGGTAAGGCGGGTGCCAGGTTGAGATTCATTGGGAGAGTCCTTAGAAAATTTAGTCCATCAACAAAGGAGGTGGCTTACAAAACACTCGTTCGACGTATTCTTGAGTACTGCTCATCAGTGTGGGATCCGTACCAGGTCGGGTTGACAGGGCAGATAGAGAAGATCCAAAGAAGAGCGGCGAGTTTCGTCACAGGGTTATTTGGTAAGCGTGATAGCGTTACGGAGATGTTTAGCAAGCTCAAGTGGCAGACTCTGCAAGAGAGGCGCTCTGCATCGCGGTGTACCTTGCTGTCCAGGTTTCAAGAGGGTGCGTTTCTGGATGAGGTATTGAATATATTGCTTCCCCCTACTTATACCTCCCGAGGAGATCACGAATGTAAAATTAAAGATTCGAGCGCGCACGGAGGCTTTCCGGCAATCGTTCTTCCTGCGAACCATACGCGACTGGAACAGGAAAGGGAGGTAATGACAGTGGCACGTAAAGTGCCCTCCGCCAAACACCGTTGGGTGGCTTGCGGAGTATAAATGTAGATGTAGATATAGTATGCCTATATATCGTGTCACATCTCACTTTCCATTTCTGAGAGCACACTGAGAGCGTAAAGATGTCTAGACAACAATGTCGCCCACCAAGTATAAAGTGCTGCTGAGGGATTTTGCCTGATTTCAAACAACCCACATAAAGTAACTGTCATGCATTTCCTTCTTCGAGATAGTTCTTGGCTGCACACTACAGGCGCAACGCAGATGCTGCTGCAGCATTTCGATAAAATGGTTCAAATGGCTCTGAGCACTATGGGACTTAACTACTGAGGTCATCAGTCCCTTACAACTTAGAACTACTTAAACCTAACTCTCCTAAGGACATCACACACATCCATGCCCGAGGCAGGATTCGAACCTGCTACCGTATCGGTCGTGCGGTTCCACACTGTTGCATTTCGATAGATAATGTTAGATCACTCAGCATACTGCCTGAGATTGGCTCTCTTTGATTATCGTCTCTTCGCTCACATGAACCGCTGGCTATAAGGACAGCATTTTGGCACAGACAACGAGCAACAGACCGGATTAGAGAATGGGCGGAAATCGCAGGCGGCTGCGTTCTATGACGAGGATATGGGGAAGTTGCTACCACGCAATGACTATGTAGAGAAGTAGCTTGAAGGTGTAGCTAAATTAAGTAAATACAACATTTTTGATTTTACTGTGTTTTCCATTTCACGACTGATCGGACGTTGGAAGAAATAGTCCTAATACTGGTAGGTAATAATTTAAGCGACCTACTCTTAGATATCCAGAACAGGCTGTAATTATCATATGACAGCGAAACTTGGTAGGTATGTCAATGCGTTAATGTGGAACCGACTTACAACGGGAAAACTAGTTCTAGTTTTGGCCAACAGGTGCAGTACGGAGCTGTACACTGCTTTTATCATGGTATGACATCCACGCTGACGTTTGACAAACCATAGCGTGAGTGAATAGTATGGTTATCGAATACAGAGACCATGTGCTGTTAGTGAAACTGTTTTGTGTGAAGGGTAGCAATAACAGTGCTGCATTGAGAGAGTATCACCCAACGAAACGTCCGACGAGAGAACCGATGCCATTAAATGTTTTAAAGAAGATGATAAGGGAAACATGGGTGAGCTTCGTGAGGCACCTGGAAAATGAAGGCATCCTATCCCAGTAGAAGTTCTTGACGAGGTTGCTGTTCCTGTAGCTGACCATGCAGCACGTTCCCCGTGTAGCGCCAGTGCTCGTGCAGTGTCATGACAATTATCCATCACGTTGTCGATGGTAAGGAAAGTTTTGCGGTTTATTTTACACTGGTACCCGCACAAGATCCAGATGGTGCAGCAACTGAAACCTCATCATCTGCAGCAACGTTTTGAATTTGCTCTTCGCTTTCTGTCACGGATCGAAGTTGATGACATGAGGCCGGGTAATACTCTGTGGAGTGACGCACATTTTCGGTCCATTCTTCTTTGAAGACAATATACCTAGAGGACCTCTCAGGTGTAAAGTGAAGTCTGCACCTTATGGAAACATCCTTGTACTTCATGTTATTCATGCTTTGACAGAGTGACACTGTGTAGAAAACATCGTTTTCTTTCAAGATGCGGCAACACCTAATGATGCTCGCCCAGTAAAAGATCTGCTTAATGCAACTTTCCACAAACGTAAATCTCCAGAGGTATTCCAGGTGCGTGGCCTGTAAGGTCACCTGATCTGTATCCATGAGACTCGCGTTTATCAGGGACATGTTCGGTTAACAGTGAAATCAATTTCATGCCTTTCTCACTTGTTTGAACTTTCTACCCACGTCCTGTTCCTAATCCATTATATATGGACACATTCACAGCTCAAGAGTTGCACCTGATGGCCAAAACTGGAACTATTTTTTTTCCCAGCGTATATCGGTTCCGCATTAACGCAATAGAATATCCACCAAGTTTCGCTGCCAGACGATAATTGCAGCCCACACTGCAGGTCTGTGAGTAGGTGCAATTTAATTATAAGCACCTGGTACTATGCAGCACACCTGGTTTGTCGACCCTCCTAGTTCGGTAGCATCGCGTCGTCCCAGGATCAGCGAAACCTGAAGAGCGCCAAGCTTCGCCGGCGAGCCTCAGCAAACATTTTGTGTAACAAAAGTTGTTCTCTGTAACAAGGTGTGTCATTCGTAAACGTTTGCTGCAAAGACTTTGAAACACCTTCTATACTCCGTGTGTTTCAGGAACAACAGTAAATATTTTAAGAGTTGCTAGTGTAGATTTATTCGAATAAAACATTCCATAAAACATGTGTCCAATTTTTATCAGTTACAGAGATACAGCTGTTTGATCGCAACCCAAACAAATATTCACATTAGGTATTAAGCAAAGACAAATGGCCAGTTCGAATTTGATTTTCGTAAATTCCACCTCCGATCTAAATGTAATTGTGGTGTAACTAGGGCCTGCGTCGGGTAGACCGTTCGCCGGGTGCAGGTTTTTCGATTTGACGCCACTCCGGCGATAGGAATGACATGATGATGCTTAGGACAATACAGCACCCAGTCCCTTAGCGGAGAAAATCTCCGACGCAGCGGGGAATCGAACGCGGGCCCTTAGGACTGACATTCTGTCACGCTGACCACTCAGCTACTCCACCTCCGATTATAACACACTTTTGAATCCTCTTGACACCACCACGGATAATTCTTCTGAGTTCTTTTATGGGGGCAGCACTATTCATTAACCCAATAATCAATTCGTGCCTTGCGTTTACTTTTTCTTTGAAGACCACAGCGGTCAGGCTGGTCAAGAAACGTAACAATTTTTACCGACAAATCTTCCGGAAAATTTAGGTTTTGATGACTAGAAGCTGCACAGGCCCCTTAATACTCGAAGAACATACCAATACTTAAAGCCAAAGGGACTTCTTCAAAAAATGTTGGAATGTCGTTTTCAAGAAAGTCGATATAAAGGGGCCCTGTAAAGCACTGCTGTAACACAAGAGGACCAAGCAGCTGATTGTCAAGCGCAGCACACTACACATTCACAGAGAAGCCTTCTTGAAATGTATCTCCACATTGGCCTGTGGATTTCCGGTGGACCTGCAATGAGAGCGTCGAGTGTTACTGATACCATGTCAGCTTACTCAGCATTTGTAAATACCTGGGTTGGACAAACATGTGGAAACGCCGTGGGAAATGCATGCTTGAACATGAAAGCAAATGCTGGTCAAGCCTGCAGGTTGTGCTGTTGTATTTGAACACGCATGGCAACTGTGCAATGTCCTCAATACGTTGTCAATATCAGTAGTCGTGAGAACAGTGTCCTGTGTAGTTATGAGTGCATTATTTCGGAGCTAAGTGAATTCGAATGTGGGCAAATTGTCGCTTCTCGTATGGTGGCTGCTTCCGTAACCAAGGTAGACGAAGTGTTTGGTGTTTATAGAGGCATCGAATCGAAGATTCATACCGCCTACAGGAAAAGCTGAAAAACATCATCTTCTAAGTCACAACGCGGACGACATTGTGTGTTACGACATCGCGACGGGCAGTCACTCATGAGGACTGTGACCAAAGGGAGGGACGACAAACTGAATGTCGCTCTCAGCGACTCCTGTCAGTAACAAAACAACGCGAAGGGAGGTGTTTAGGCAGGGAACCGCAGGGCGAACTCGAATTACAAAATCATTCAACAGCGATGCAAATGCTCGTAACAGGAAAATGTGGTGCCAAAGCCATAAAACCTTGAGTATGGAGCAACGGAAGAATGTCATGTGGTCGGATGAGTCTTGTTTCACACTTTTTCACACTACTGACAGAGTTTACGTCCCAAAAATGAAACATGAAACATAACGGGAGGTTCGGTGATGATCTGGGCAATCATATCATGATATTCTACGGGCTCCATGGTTACTCTGAAATGTCACATCACTGCCAAGGATTACGTGACCATTTTGGCTGATCATCCCATGGTACAACGTTTGTTCTCCACTGGTGCTGCTGTGTTCCTAGACGACAGAGCTCCTGCTTACACAGGTTGCATCGTCCAGGACTGGTTTTGTGAACACGAGAATGAATTGTCGCACCTCTCTGGCCAGCAAAATAACCAGATCTCATTACTGCATCTCAATATTACTGAGCCTTTGTCGTCTACTTTGGATAGAACGGTGTGTGATCGCCATACACCTCCATAATCGTTGCCGAACTTGCCACTAATTTGCACGAAGAATGGTATAAGATTCCCTTGAAAACCGTACGGGGCTTTTATTTAGCCACTTAGGGACGACTGGAAGCTTTTTGAATGCCACTAGGTTTCCTACACTATATGTGAAATCCAATCTCAACTCGTTTAGGGAGACTCCACAACTCTCAATTCTGTGTCACATGACTAAGAAGTCGCAGCCTAACTTGTCCCAGAACCTTGTAAGTCTCTTGTTAATGTACTCGGCTCAGCGCCAGCAGACAACGACCAGTTTTCAGGAAAATGCTGTAGACTGTGAGCTTCAGTGAAATTTTGTGAGTAGGGCTGGTCTTCTCAAATTTTTTTTTGCCAGACGCTGGAATGATCCAAATATGAACTCGTACTGCAGACAACAAGCACCGTTTGATCCACAGTGTTCTACCTTCTGCTGTTGGTTGCGCCTTGTTCACTTAATGACTGTCATGACAGCCTCATCAACATATTGAAAGAAGCCTCCAGAAATAGAAATCAAGAGCACAAAGTTATCCTTCCCAGCTCTTGCTGCAATTTTCCTGAGGGATACGATTGTTCGCCGTGAATTTGAACTGCCCACAATTTATAGACCTCTATCCTCTTACGTTTGCCTCCCCATGGCTCGAGTCACTCCAGATTTCGCACCAGATGAAGTGAGTCTCACTGGTTCAGTTTCATTGGATGAGAGCTTCTCATTATTGTTGGTTAAGTGGATCCGGAGCTTCACATGGTCCCTGTCTCCACGTTACTGGACCTCTAAATCTGTCACTGAAAGGCCACTCACAGTCCGGTGGACGAGTGGTGGTAGATGTTGCAATTCCTGTGGAGGAAACAGTATCCCCAGGAGAACATAGTATTTGTGGTACCTCTGGTACGACTGGCGCGTATCCATCAGTATTCCTCCAAATTCACCCATTCGCGGTAGCTTCCGGTTAGCTTAAGGAAGAATTTCTCTTGGTATAACTCTAAAATATTTTACTACCGGAACGGATTTTGTAAAATCCAAAGCTTCAAGAACATTACATGTTCACGTTTCGTTTCATTTCAGCCATATTGATTAAGGTCTGTGGTTTTAAAGATCCAAAGGAGTATATCATCTTTTTTTACGAAAATGAAAAAAGAGTTTGTTTTTATCTGATTGCTTCTTATTGGTCATGACTACTGCTCTATAGTACTTCTGCACTTCATGAAGTCATTCTTCTGGAACATGTTACCTGCATTGTAAAGTCCGTCTATCTTTTCTGGCTTCTTCTGTGCATCTCATCGACTAAGGCCCTATCATTCCTTCCTTTTGCCAAAGATAGTGTTTGTAATCTTTTTGCACATACTCAGTTTGAATATGTTGCTTTTGTATATACTTCGTGTCCTAGTGTACCTTCCGTCCACCTCTCCTGCACTCAGCACATTTAAAAATAGATGATCACCACCTTTCTCATTTTTCGTAAAATGTGGATCCTTTTTTTTTTTTCTTTTTGTTTCCACCAACATTCTCAACTGACATATACCAAGTCAAGAGGAAATTCACAGTTGCAGATCTGATTAGTCTCTCAGAACATGTACAGGGTGAACCAGAACTCCACCGACAAACTTTCAGAAGAGGTAGTATGGAACAAAATAAGAACAAAATGACTAGTACGGATGGACTCTAAAATGCATGCCTAAAGAGCTATGAGCACTTGTTCAACTTTGCTATTGTGAAACGCATCTCTTCTTCTACTCTCATAGCAAAGTATGCATTCAGAGTACATCTTGACTTGTCACTTGCTTTTTATTTAGCAAGGTATGCATTTCAGAGTCCAGCTTGCCTGGACTCTTTCATCTTGTTTTGGTCCTTACAACCACCTCTAAAAGGCTATGGGTGGAGTTCTGACTTAGCCTGTGTAAGCCTATATATTCAAAGAATGTTTGGGTTTGCAGCCGGTCGTCTTCGCTTCACTTCACGATATATCGACTCAGCAGACGCCCAATCGAAATATTGTGCAGTGAAGTGAACAACGACCACTGCAAGTCCTCAACTTCTCTGAATATACAGGGTGGTCCATTGATAGTGACCGGGCCGAGTATGTCGCGAAATAAGCATCAAACGAAAAAACTACAAAGAACGAAACTCGTCTAGCTTGAAGGAAACCAGATGGCGCTATGGTTGGCCCGCTAGATGGCACTGCAATAGATCAAACGGATATCAACTGCGTTTTTTAAAATAGGAACCTCCATTGTTTATTACATATTTGTGTAGTACGTAAAGAAATATGAATGTTTTAGTTGGACCACTTTTTTCGCTTTGTGATAGATGGCGCTGTAATAGTCGGAAACGTATAAGTTCGTTGTATCACGCAACATTCCACCAGTGCGGACGGTATTTGCTTCGTGATACATTACCCGTCTTAAAATGGACCGTTTACCAATTGCGGAAAAAGTCGATATCGTGTTGACGTATGGCTATTGTCTTCAAAATGCCCAACGGGCGTGTGCTATGTATGCTGCTCAGTATTCTGGACGATATCATCCAAGTGTCTGGACCGTTCGCCGGATAGTTACGTTATTTAAGGTAACAGGCAGTGTTCAGCCACATATGAAACGTCAACCACGACTTGCACCAAATGATGATGGCCCAAGTAGGTGTTTTAGCTGCTGTCACGGCTAATCCGCACATCAGTAGCAGACAAATTGCGCGAGAATCGGGAATCTCAAACACGTCGGTGTTGAGAATGCTACATCAATATTGATTGCACCCGTACCATATTTCTATGCACCAGGAATTGCATGGCGACGACTTTGAACGTCGTGTACAGTTCTGCCACTGGTCACAAGAGAAATTACGGGACAATGACAGATTTTTTGTACGTGTTCTATTTAGCGACGAAGTGTCATTCACCAACAGCGGTAACGTAAACCGGCATAATATTCACTATTGGGCAACGGAAAATCCACGATGGCTGCGACAAGCGGAACATCAGCGACCTTGGCGGGGTAATGTGTAGTGCGGCATTATGGGAGGAAGGATAATTGGCCCCCATTTTATCGATGACAATCTAAATGGTGCAATGTATGCTGATTTCCTACGTAATGTTCTACCGATGCTACTACAAGATGTTTCACTGCATGACAGAATGGCGATGTACTTCCAACATGATGGATGTCCGGCACCTAGTTCGTGTGTGGTTGAAGCGGTATAGAATAGCATATTTCATGACAGGTGGATTGGTCGTCGAAGCACCATACCATGGCCCACACGTTCACCGGATCTGACGTCCCCGAATTTCTTTCTGTGGGGAAAGTTGAAGGATATTTGCTATCGTGAGTGGGCCGTGGTGGCCGAGCGATTCTAGGCGCTACAGTCCGGACCCGCCCGACCGCTACTGTCGCAGGTTTGAATCCTGCCTCTGGTATGGATGTTTGTGATGTCCTTAGGTTAGTTAGGTTCAAGTAGATCTAAGTTCTACGGGACTGATGACCTCAGAAGTTAAGTCCCATAGTGCTCAGAGCCATTTGAACCATTTTTTTGCTATCGTGATCCACCGACAACGCCTGACAACATGCGTCAGCGCATTGTCAATGCATGTGCTAACATTACGGAAGGCGAACTACTCGCTGTTGAGAGGACTGACGTTACACGTATTGCCAAACGCATTGAGGTTGACGGACATAATTTTGAGCATTTATTGCATTAATGTGGTATTGACAGGTAATCACGCTGTAACAGCATGCGTTCTCAGAAATGATAAGTTCACAAAGGTACATGTATCACATTGGAACAACCGAAATAAAATGTACCTACGTTCTGTGTTTTAATTTAAAAAACCTACCTGTTATCAACTGTTCGTCTAAAATTGTGAGCCATATGTTTGTGACTATTCCAGCGTCATCTATCACAAAGTGAAAAAAGTGGTCCAACTAAAACATTCATATTTCTTTACGTACTACACGAATATGTAATAAAAAAGGGGGTTCCTATTTTAAAAAACGCAGTTGATATTCGTTTCACCTATGGCAGCGTCATCTAGCGGGCCAACCATAGCACCATCTGGTTTCCCCCTTCAAGCTAGACAAGTTTCGTTCTGTGTAGTTTTTTCGTTTGATGCTTATTTCGTGGGATATTTGGCCCGGTCACGATCAATGGACTACCCTGTATTATTAGGCGGCATAGTTTTAAATTTACATAAGACTATGTATTTCATAGTTTTTTCTGTCCCTGTGCCCCTCGTCCGTAGCTTTTTATTGTAAACACGCTGGTGCTCATTGTATTATTTTTTGTGCTAAAATTGGATATCTGGCCAGCGGCAGCCGCCGAGCCGAGAGGACGCCCAGCAGAGCAGCAGCAGCACTTGTCTGATAAGCTGTAAATTAATTTAGTCTTTGTTTTCTGTTCACATGCATCTGCAAAGAAGTGAACTATACGTGTGTATTTTACTGTACAAACTAGTTGTTAGATAATTAATCGTAGTTTTTGTTTTTGCGTAAGTCTTGTGCATATCCTTCTGTAGGACGGCTTCCTAGTGTAAACTGTCCCGTCGCCAGAAACTCCGTCACGCCACTAAGTTTTAATTTGGTGCTACTAGGCAGCACACAGTTTAGATCAGTGCATTGTAGTTTGAATATTTGTCTCGTAGAGTAATTTTTCGGCAAACAGAATTTCTAGTAACAGGTATCTGTAAATACATCAACTTCGGTAGAGAAATTTATTTCTGTTTAATAGCTTGCGGTCCCAGAGTACAGTGAGGAGTCTGCACATCAACTTTAGTGTTACTTTATTCTCCTTTGGTATATTTTCAAACTCGGTAGCGCTATTTGAGACCTTATATCTATTTTATACACAGTACGATATGGCTAGGGACTGTGCTTGTCGTGAGCGCATACAAGAAGAGTTGGCTGCTGTCCGTAAACAGCTGAAAGCTGCGTTGGCTACCATCGACAAGCTTCTAGCTAATGCTCGAAGTTGTGGTGGCGTCGGGGCACCAGTGACGAGACCTGCGACACTTTTGGTGCCACTGTAACCCCCTGGTGACCCGGACGTCGCTGCGGCTTCTGATACGCAATATCTGACCGGTCCGTCCTCACTCCAGAGTGGGTGGCAGACAGTGGTGGGTTCGCGTGTCACTGGGCGGAAGGCGAAAGAGGGAGCAGGCCGTGCGGCTGGCTCCCTACGTCTTAGCAACAGGTACGAGGTGCTACACAGCGTTGATGATTGAGCCAGCACGGGATGCCTCTCCTGTTGGGCCAGTCGTCGATTTTCCTGCCCAGTCCGGACAAGTACAGAGGGTGGGTATGCTAGTCATTGGGAGCTCCAATGTCAGGCGGGAGATGGAGCCCCTCAGAGAGAAAGCAGGTAAGGCGGGAAATAATTCCAGTGTTCATTCGGTATGTTTGCCGGGAGGTCTCATCCGTGATGTGGAGGAGGCCCTGCCGGCGGCTATCGAGCGCACTGGGTGCTACCGGCTGTATGTCGTGGCACATGTCGGCACGAATGACTCCTGCCGCTTGGGTTCTGAGGCCATCCTCGGCTCCTTTCGGCGGCTGGCTGATTTGGCGAAGGCAACTAGCCACGCACGCGGGGTGCAGGCTAAGCTGTCTATTTGTCGCGTCGTACGCAGGGTTGACCGCGGTCCTCTGTTTTGGAGCAGAGTGCAAGGTCTAAACTAGAGGCTCGGACGACTCTGCGACGGTATCGAATGCGAATTTCTAGACCTGCGTTATTGGGTGCAGAATTGAAGGGTTCCCCTTAACAGGTCAGGCGTGCACTACACGCAGGAAGCGGCTACTAGAGTAGCGGGATACGTGTAGCATGCACATGGGGCTTTTTTAGGTTAGCGAACTCCTCCCTTGGGAGCAAAGAAAAGATTTTCCTGTTAAATCAGCCACAGCGACCTCGGAGAATCTTGGTCCTCGCAAATCAGAGACAGAAAAGATTAGTACGATTTTAGTAAACTGCAGGACCATCCAAAGAAAAGTATCGAATTAGTATCGCTTACTGAAGGTTATAATGCACAGATAGTACAGGAACAGAAAGCTGGTTGACACCAGACGTCAGTGACAGCGAAATCGTTAGTTCAGATTGGAATGGTTATCGTAAGGATAGGATAGTCGCCAATTTCATTGCAGTAAAAAATTCGATAAAATCTAGCGAGGTTATCACGCATTCCGAATGTGAATTAATCTGGTTGAAACTGAGTATCAAAGAACGGTCAAAAATAGTGATCGGATGCTTTTATAGACCACCTGGGTCAGGATCTGTAGCTGCAGAGCGCTTCAGACAGAATTTGCAGAATATCATTAGTAATTTTCCCGATCATGCCGTTGCAATAGGGAGTGACTTTAACTTGCCAGGTATAGATTGGGAGTGTTATGCCATCAAAACTCGTGCCAGAGACAGTGAATCGTGTATCATTGTTCTGGATGTCTTGTCCGAAAATTACCTTGAGCAGGTAGTTAGAGAACCAACTCGAGAGGGTAACGCCTTAGGCTTCCTGGCAACATACAGACCTGAATTTATAGAAACAGTTAACGTAGAGTAAGGTATCAGTGATCATAAGGCTGTGACAGCATCTATGAAGACGGGTCCTACAAGGAATGTTAAGAAAGATAGGAAGATATATTTGCTCAGCAAGGATGACAGGATACAAATTTCACAATATCTCAGCAGTCAGCATCAAATATTCGGTGATGAGGACGAAGATGTGGGGAACAAATGGAAAAAATTTCGAAGGCATCGTTCAGTATGCCCTAGACAAGTATGTTCCGAGTAAGGTTTTAAGGGATGGGAAAGATCTATCACGGTTTAATAGCCGTGTTAGGAAAGCGACACGTAAACAAAGAGCACTTCATCTCAGATTAAAGAGAAGTAAAAACCTAGCCGACAAAAAAAAGCTGAACGAAGCGAAAATGAGCGTAAGAGGAGCAATGAGAGAAGCGTTCAATGATTTCGAAAGTAAGACGTTGTTAAGCGACCTGAGTAAAAACCGAAAGAGATTTTGGTCGTATGTAAAACCAGGAAGTGGGTCAAAAACATCTATTCATTCTCTCAGTGACCACACCGGCACCGAAACGGGAGATAACAGAGAGAAGGCCGAAATACTGAATTCGGTCTTCCGAAATTGTTTCACCGCTGAAGATCGTAACACTGCCCCTCCTTTCAATTGTCGTACGAACATCGAAATAACAGATACTGAGGTAACCATAGCGGAACTGAAAAGCACCTACAGTCGCTTAGTAGTAGAAAGGCTTCAGGACTAGATGAGATACCTATAAGATTCTATAAAGATTATGCGAAAGAACTTGCTCCCCTTCTAGCAGTAATTTATCGTAAATCGTTTGAGCAACGAAAGGTACCTAACGACTGGAAAAAAGCGCAGGGCATTCCCGTTTTTAAGAAAGGCCGTAAGACAGATCCACACAACTATAGACCTATATCGTTGATGCCAATCTGTTGTAGAATTATGGAACATGTTTTATGCTCAAGCATTATGACGCTTTTAGAAAATGAACATCTCCTCTATAAAAATCAACATGGATTCTGCAAACAGCGATACTGCGAAACTCAGCTCGCTCTGTCTGCTGTGTTCCTTGATTTCAGCAAGGCATTTGACATCGTCCTCCATTGCCGTTTGATGAAAAAAAACACAAGTTTACGGACTATCGGAGCAGACCTGTAATCGTATTCAAGACTTTCTTGCACATAGAACTCAACACGTCGCTCTTAACGGAAGTAAATCAGATGTAAAGGTAATATCCGGGGTACCACAGGGAAGTGTGATAGGACCGTTGCTGTTTACAATATATATAAATGATCTAGTAAAAGGAGTTGGATGCTCTTCAAGGCTATTCACAAATGATGAAGTTATCTACTCCAAAGTAGCAACACCAAAAGATAGTAAGAATTTGCAGAACGACCTGTAGAGAATTGATGAGTGGTGTGGTGCAGGCTCTGGCAGTTGACCCTGAACGTAAGTAATATTGCGCATACGTAGGATAAGAAATCCACTACCGTATAGCTACACTATTGATGACAAACAGCTGGAGACGGTGTCTGCCGTAAAATATATAGGCGTAACAGCCAGAGCGACATTAAGTGCCGTGCGGTTCTAGGCGCTACAGTCTGGAGCCGAGCGACCGCTACGGTCGCAGGTTCGAATCCTGCCTCGGCCATGGATGTGTGTGATGTCCTTAGGTTAGTTAGGTTTAATTAGTTCTAAGTTCTAGGCGACTGATGACCTCAGAAGTTAAGTCGCATAGTGCTCAGAGCCATTTGAACGGACCTTAAGTGGAATGACCATATAAAACAGATAGTGGGGAAAGCAGACACCAGACTCAGATTCATCGGAAGAATCTTAAGGAAATGTAACTCATCCACGAAAGAAGTGGCTTGTAAGGCGCTTGTTCGCCTGATTCTAGAGTATTGTTCACCTATCTGGGATCCCTATCACGTAGGGCTGATAGAGGAGATAGAGAAGATCCAATGAAGAGCGGCGCGTTTCGTCACAGGATTATTTAGCTGGTTCAGGTGGTTCAAATGGCTCTGAACACTATGGGACTTAACTTCTGAGGTCATCAGTCGCCTAGAAAACTACTTAAACCTAACTAACCTAAGGACATCACACACATCCATGCCCGAGGCAGGATTAGAACCTGCGACCGTAGCGGCCGCGCGGTTCCAGACTGTAGCGCCTAGAACCGCTCGGCCATCCCGGCCGGCTCATTTAGCTGGCAAGAGAGCGTTACGAAGATGCTAAAAAAACTTCACTGGCAGACATTACAAGAGACGCGTTGTGCATCACGGGGAGATTTACTATTGAAATTACAGCACTTTTCAGAAGGAGTCGGACAACATATTACTTCCCGCCACATACATCTCGGGTATTGCCCACGAGGAAAAAATTCGAGAAATTAGAGCCAATACGGAGGCTTACCGACAATCATTCTTCGCACGCACTATTCGCGAGTGGAACAGGATTGGATGGATCAGATAGTACTCTCCGAAAGTACCCTCCACCACACACCATTAGGTGGCTTGCAGGGTTTGAAAGAGATGAAGAGATCAAAACAGAACACTTATAATTTTGTGGTCTGTTTTATTTGCACCGTCACCTCGTTTATGTGAACACAGAAGCAAATCAGAGCCATCGAAAATATCGCCGGAGTTCTTTGACAAAACACAGACAATCTTTTATGTGCCTCTCTCTGGAGATCGTACGAAAGTTACTAAGAATATAACGATCTAGTAAGCACGAGATCGCTGATTGTACGAAATCACGAAATCTGTAGCTCCCACGAACAACAAGAAGCAACCACAAAATTTACTCTTATAGTTAGGATGACAGACTGAATTGCATACGTTCTTGTGTTGGACAACACTCTGTGAAGGAGACATGTTAGTCCGCGCGATAGGTCCGTTAGTGTTTGAGCATTCCAAGGGCACACGTGAACCACTGCAAAATAAAGTGCTCCAAAAATATTTTACACCACCTCCATAACTACGAGCGTGTTTGGGTTTAGATTCAAGAGTGTGAAAGAATAAGCGTATGAAACATTTTACTATACTGTTAACTAAAAATGAAACCGTAACCTAAATAACGGCAATCTGTTCCAAAATGCACATCTCCAAAACCAAAATTTGCTACTTGTTAACCCCGAATATTGTGTTGCTCCACGTTGCGTCCCACCAGTGCGAATGATCATAAACCGTTTTCCACCTACGCAGAGTAAGATATAAATACTGGGTTTGTATTCTCCTGCGGAGAAACTCTTAGTATTAGCAATTTCGTTACTATTTCTTCATGAATACGTCGAAGCTGGTGTCACAGAATGAATGAAATTCTGCTGTTTTTACAATTAATTCACAATCATTCGTCTCTTGACAACTTACTAATGCTCGACGCAAAAAAAAAAAAAAAACTATTTCGTAAATTAAGAAGGAAAATAACTGAAAACAAATATTAATCTTACATATGGCTTTCTCGTCGCTTGGGGCGCTAGTGTCGCTCCAGTTTCAGACGATTAAACCTTTCACAACAGGACATGTTACGAATTTGAACGTGTAATTAGATGACTATTTTACACAATACTGGCTAAACTGAACAGTATTCATGGAAGTGAATATATTAATCCCTACCTGGTGCCGAATGATATGGTTACAGTCACTCGCTCTGCCCTCTTAAAGAAGACGAAAAGTAATCACATTGGCAATTCGCACTACAATAGCAGTTTTATGTCCCGACGAGAGAAGAGTGGATCGCAGCCGGGAGCAACAAGTGTTTGGACGACTCGACACGTCGTGGCATCGACCGCCGTTATACAGGTAGTTGTGGTGCGGTGCGACCCTGCTGCCGCAGCACGGCCTGTACCCGTTATAGCCGTTGAGAGCCGGGTTAACGACCGACCCACACTAGACTCGCCTGGAGAGCCGCGAAGAACCTTCTGAGTCACACACTGCGCCAGCGGACTGGCGCCATTGACTGCTGACTCACATTTTGCCCATAGCACGTCGCCCAAATATACACTGATGGCCGTTAAAACAGCAACATTATGAAGACGGCACGCAACAAACTTTCAAATTATGCCGCGCAGGATTAGCCGCGCGGTCTTGGGCGCTGTTGTCATGGGCTGTGCGACTGGTCTCGGGGGAGGTTCGAGTACTCCCTCGGGCATGGGTGTGCGTGTTTGTCCTCAGGATAATTTAGGTTAAGTAGTGTGTAAGCTTAGGGACTGATGACCTTAGCAGTTAAGTCCCATAAGATGTCACACACATTTGAACATTCTTTCAAATTAGTACGAAGTGGATTACATGCTTGCGTATGTTAGTGATTAGTATTACAGTGCAACCATACGAAATAGGTAAGACTGCTGCCATCTACATATACGGTATATATGTAGTGCTTGATTTGCGAGGGTAGATGAGAAACATAGAATCAGATATCCTCGGTCTAAGGAAGCAGCTTAAATCACTTAATAAAGGCAAGGCCTCTGGTCCAGATTGTATACCAGTCAGGTTCCTCTCAGAGTATGCTGATAAAATAGCTCCATAGTCAGCAATTTTATAAACCACTTGGCCAGCCGGTGTGGCCGAGCGGTTCTAGGCGCTACAGTCTGGAACCAAGCGACCGCTACGGTCGCAGGTTCGAATCCTGCCTCGGGCATGGACGTGTGTGATGTCCTTAGGTTAATTAGGTTTAAGTAGTTCTAAGTTCTAGGGGACTGATGACCACAGAAGTTAAGTCCCATAGTGCTCAGAGCCATTTGAACCATATATAAACGATTGGCTCACACAAAGATCCGTACCTAAAGACTGGAAAATTGCTCAAGTCACACCAATACCCAAAAAGGTAAGTAGGAGTAGTCCGCTGAATTACAGGCCTATATCACTAACGTCGATTTGCAGTAGGGTTTGGAACATATACTGTATTCGAACATAATGAAGTACCTCGAAGAAAACGATTTATTGACACACAGTCAGCACTGTTTCAGAAAATACCGTGCTTGTGAAACACCACTAGCTCTTTATACTCACGAAGTAATAAGTGCTATCAACAGGGGATGTGAAATTGATTCCATATTTTTAGATATCCAGAAGGCTTTCGACACCGTTCCTCACAAGCATCTTCTAACCAAACTGCGTTCGTGATTTCCTGTCAGAAAGGTCACAGTTCGTAGTAATATACGGAAAGTCATCGAGTGAAACAGAAGTAATATCCGGCGTTCCCCAAGGAACTGTTATAGGCCCTCTATTGTTCCTGATCTATATTAACGACATAGGAGACAATCAGAGTAGCCGTCTTGGATTGTTTGCAGATGATGCTGTCATTTACCGTATTGTAAAGTCATCAGATGATCAAAACGACTTGAAAAATGATATAGATAAGATATCTGTATGGTGCGAAAAGTGGCAATTGACCCTGAATAAAGAAAAGTGTGACGTTATTCACTTTAGTACTAAAAGAAATCAGCTAAATTTCGATTACGTGATAAGTCACACAAATCTGAGGGCTGTAAATTCAACTAAATACTTAGGGATTACAATTACAAATAATCTAAATTGGAACAATCACATAGATAATATTGTGGGTAGAGCAAACTAAAGACTGCGATTCATTGGTACAACACTTAGAGGGTGCAACAGGTCTACCAAAGAGACTGCTTACACTACGCTTGTCCGCCCTATTCTGGAGTACTGCTGTGCGGTGTAGGATCAACATCAGGTGGGACTGACGGATGACATGGAAAAAGTACAAAGAAGGGTAGCTTGTTTTGTATTATCCTGAAATAGGGGAGATAGTGTCTCAGATATGATACGTGAACTGGAGTGGCAATCATTAAAACAAAGACGTTTTTCGTTGCGACGGGATCTTCTCAGGAAATTTCAATCACCAGTTTTCTCCTCCGATTGCGAAAACATTCTGTCGGCACCCACCTACATAGGGAGAAATGATCATCACGATAAAATAAGAGAAATCAGGGCTCGCACAGAAAAATTTGAGTGCTCGTTTTTCCCGCGTGCCGTTCGAGAGTGGAACGGTAGAGAGACAGCTTGAAGGTGGTTCATTGAACCCTCTGCCAGGCACTTTATTGTGAATAGCAGAGTAATCACGTAGATGTACCCAGCACCGGTACCACTGACGAAAAAAATTAGAACCACTCTAGACGCAAAGACGTTAAAGACAATACTTTTCGGGAAAATGATGTTGAGTCACTTGCGATTCGCTTTCAGTTGAACAAACGAGATACGCTTAAAAGATTACATGTAGATGTTTTTGATAACTGTGAGAACTTGGTGGAAATTGTGAATACAAAAGAAAGTATTCACAAATTTGATTCGGTTGACATCTATCGTCAAGAGAATTCCAATCTCATCCTAGTAAATGTGAAAAAGGTTTTCCCCAAATTAATGTGATTATTACTGACGGTGGAGCCTCTGTGTTAGCAGAAACTGTTTCTTCATCCCTTTTTCTGAATCTGAGTGGCCTCCCACTGGCTCGTTTTGACCGTTGCCGCACGAGATTTCATTTCACCGTTCAACGCACCAGGAATCTTGGCTGCACATCTTTATGGACACCAACAGCAGAGAGAGAGAGAGAGACAGGAGGGACGTACAACGAAAACATTCCAAGGCTTTGGACGGTCCTGTAAAGTGTAAGTTAAAAACATTTAGGCTTTTTTCCCTTTTTCAGCACCTTATACTTCAAATTTGCGTGTATTCACCTTACTGTAATTCCTTTTCTGCGAAAAATCGTAAACTGAGAAATAACGTTTGACTTAATTAACAAAAGATTGTTAGTTCACATGGGAGGTTTTGTTGGACGCATTTTGTCCGGTGTTTCAGCAGATATTTGCAATTTCGTTCTTGCATTGTGTAACTGGAGTCAGCCCAGACAAACAGTGCTCCTGACATCTTTCACGCTACGCTCCCTGTCGACGGAAAATCGTCAGTTAAAAAGAAAATGATTTTTGCAGTGGAATAGTACGTGTCCATTCGACAGAGAGAGTGGTCCCAGTTTCGTTTAGCGTGATATTTGTGCTATCGATATGTCTTAACAGGGACAATAAAAAACGAAGAATAAACAGCAATCCAGTAGGGACTCAGTAGCACCGCATGCTTAGCGGTAGCAGTCAGCGTGGGCCAGGGCAGTGCAGTCGCTACTGGGGAATGGTTATTCTTCAAGTTTTGCTGTCCCTCTTAATACATACGACAAAAAGAATGTCGCCCTAGACTAATCTGTGACCGACGTATCGAATAAGCACGTAAAATTTCGCTTTAAAAATTATTTTGTTTGTAACGGGAAACAAACCAACGCTTCCGTCGACACTGGGGGTCGCATGGAAGACGTGATGAGCACTCTTTGTCTGGGCAGACTCCATCTACGTAATGGAAATCGAAATTTCAAATATCCGCTGAAACACCTTCGAGAAAGCGCCTGCCGACTCTTAGAAGGGACGCCATATAAAAGGTATTAGGGGTGCAAGTGCAGATATTTTTATGAATGACTGAGGACAGCATACTGAACAACATTACATGGGTATTTACTTCATTTGTAGACTAATAATTGTAGCTATTAGGAAGAGCATGCTTTTAGTATGTTGGTTAGTACCTTCAGTAACATGTGGCAAGAACATACCATTAATAGATATTCTCCCCTGGCCAGCAGGTCAGGTGTTGAAGTATGGACACATGGATGCTAAACGGTTAGTCTGTATAATTCACTTACTGGTGCAGTTAAGATTGTGCAGAAAACATCAGATAGCAAATTATGAGATATATTCACGGGAATACTGTCGGATGCAGATAAAAAAACAAACACACTGAAGATTGTATATATTAAGGTACCAATTATTTATATTTATATTTATTACTATTTGCATTGATCAGGCTCCTTTGACTGTCACGCTAATATGAAATCGATTTGTTCAAGAGGGCCATACACAATGCCACGTAGGATCTTAGCAGTGTCATGCGACTATCGTCCTAGAGGGCTGACATATTGTTGGATCCAGTGCTGGGGTCTTACAGCCATGTTTTGTACCTTAAGTCAGGAATTTGGCTCGTTCGTACAATAAGTCCAAGGACGTATGGAGCACGACAGACTGTCAGCATGGCGGCCGTTGTTGCAGCTTGCCTTGGCGTGCTGACAGTGACGGACGTGCCAACTCTGAGTGCGGCCAATGACAACAATGGATACATAGCATCACATCATCTTTTCAGACGAATTCCATATCTGCGTACAGCCTCACAATAAAAATTTATTTGTGTGGAGGCTCCGAGGGGAATTAGTGTTCCTGAATGTCATTCATGATCGTCGCCGGGGCCAGCACATGGCATAATGGTGTGGTGTGCCATTCAGTGCATAACACAGTCATGTTTGGTTCGCATAACCGGTAATCTGGACAGAAACCGTTGCATTTCTGACTAGTTAAGGCCAGTGATTCTCCTGTGTCTTCTAGGTTATGAGGCAATATCTCGTCAAGCACGCCATGTAAACTCCAGCCACCACCATTTAGCAGGATTAGGCAAACCCCAGCCCACCAGCTATAATTGAGTGAAAATTCTTCCCCTTATGAGCGGAAAGTGACCAAGGCACCTATAAACAGAAAAAGGGCTATCATACATGGGTGGCCAGGAAATGATATGCTATACTACACACATCAAAATAACTTTCCATACCCTGGTGCCCATAACTCCTGAAGATAGACGTTGACTGTGGATATTGTATCACAGACACAGTCCTTTTGACTGTTCACGAATGTCACTAAACTCGCCCAGCCGGCAGGGGTGGCCGAGCGGTTCTAGGCACTTCAGTCTGAAACCGCGCGACCTCTACGGTCGCAGGTTCGAATCCTGCCTCGAGCGTGAGTGTGTGTCATGTCCTTAGGTTAGTTAGGTTTAAGTAATTCTAAGTTCTAGGGGACTGATGACCTCAGAAGTTAAGTCCCATAGTGCTCAGAGCCATTTGAACCATTTTTGAAACTCGCCCAAAGATGTAAACAACCATGCATGAGCAGCGCCTTTCAGATGGAGGGGGTCCGACAGCCGATCAGTTCCAGTCATTCCACCAGGAAAGAGGTACACGGCTCTTGTTGTCTGTAGTTCAGCCATGCCTAGATGGTCACTATCGCGGTTCGATCGCGTCCATATTGTTACTTTGTGCCAGGAAGGGCTCTCAACAAGGGAATGGTCCAGGCGTCTCGGAGCGAACCAAAGCGATGTTGTTCAGACATGGAGGAGGTACAGAGAGACAGGAACTGTATATGATATGCCTCACCCAGGCCGCCCAAGGGCTACTACTGCAGTGAATGACCGCTACATACGGATTATGGCTCGGAGGAACCCCGACAGCAACGCCACCATGTTGAATAATGCTATTCGTGCAGCCACAGGACGTCGTGTTACGACTCAAACTGTGCACAATAGGCTACATGATGCGCAACTTCAATCCCAACGTTCACGGCGGGGTTCATCTTTGCAACCAAGACACTATGCAGCGTGCTACAGATGGGCCCAACAACTTACTGAATTGACCGCTCAGGATTGGCATCATGTTCTCTTCACCGATGAGTGTCGCATATGCCTTCAACCAGACAATCGTCAGAGACGCGTTTGGAGGTAACCCAGTCAGGCTGAACGCCTTAGGCACACTGTCCAGCGAGTGCAGCAAGGTGGAGGTTCCCTGCTGTATTGGGGTGGCATTATGTGGGGCGACGTACGCTGCTGGCGGTCATGGAAGGCGCTGTAACGGTTGTACGGTATGTGAGTGCCATCCTCCAACTGATAGTGCAACCATATCGGCAGCGTATAGACGAGGCATTCGTCTTCATGGACGACAATTAGTGCCCCCATCGTGCACATGTTGTGAATGATTTCCTTCAGGGTAAGGACATCGCTCGACCAGAGTGACCAGCATGTTCTCCAGACATGAACCCTATCGAACATGCCTGAGATAGATTGAAAAGGGCTGCTTATGGACGACGTGACCCACCAACCGCTCTCAGGAATCTACGCCGAATCGCCGTTGTAGAGTGGGACAATCTGGACCAATAGTGTCTTGATATACTTGTGGATAGTATGCATTGACGAATATAGGCATGCATCAATGCAACAGGACGTTCTACTGGGTATTAGAGCTATCGGTATGTACAGCAACCTGGACCACAACCTCTGTAGGTCTGGCTGTATGGTGGTACAACATGCAATGTGTGGTTTTCATGAGCAATAAAAAGAGCGGAAATGATGTTTATGTTGATCTGTATTCCAATTTTCTGTACAGGTTCCAAAACTCTAGGAACTGTGGTGATGCCAAACTTTTTTTGATATGTGTATTTGGTAGACAATAAAAAATGGGTTTGTATATTTGAGTGTCTTCATGAGACTATTATGCAGGGAACAGCAACTGGTTTACATCTCCTTATTTTTTTCTGACAGTTGCAGAAATGTTTATCTTCGATGCCTATCCAATGTAAGTGGAAAGAAACTGAAGTATGATTGGTATGCATTTATAGCAAAATAGTTACAACCTTCCTGCTAGTCTGAAATTTACCAAGTGGGGGCTTCCAAATACTGATCGGACTGCATTATAGTATTGGTCTTCATGGTAGGTTGAAAGTTGGCAGTCTTCTTCCCATTCTTGCCTGGCTGCAGCCCCTTCAGCGCTGTGTTGTGTACCAGGCTTGAAGTTACACAACGAATACGGCGGGAGGCCGCCACCACACCGACACAACAGCTCGCCTGCCACCTCTCAGATCCGAGTAGCAGCCCCCAGATAGCGCTCACAAATTCGGACCGCTTTCTGCTACTGCGTCATCTGCATCTACACGTCTCAATTGTCCATCGTTAGAGTTGCCAGGCGCCAATGAGAGTGCTGTCAACCGCGTAAAACATTTCTTCTGTCTTGTACTGGCACACCAGGCACAAAACACATGACGCTGCAGACACACAGTTTCAGCTGCACCATAAGGTAATATGGACGAGGAACGGATGTCAGAAAGGCAGACTGATACTTTCAAATTTCTATTAAAATTGATTATTCACCAGGGATTGCAAATTATTAAATCAATAATCACAATTTTGCTTTTATAGGTACATCTTCTGTGGACTATATGTCCCAGTGGATATATAGCAAAAAACTTCCAACTATTTCATTTTAAAAGTTTAATTTTGTAGTGTTGGCAGAAGAGCCAACACCGTGATGCTAGAGGAGGCCGAAATGTACGCGTTTAATTACACGCAGACTGGCGTGAGGTCTGGAACAGGACAATGTCTTGAGAATTGCAAATAAAGTACGTAGATGATGTAATACTTAACTTTAATCCATAATTGGTGTACAGCGCTCTTGACGGTACATGTTTTATAATTTCAATATCAATTGAATACGGCGCCTTGCTAGGTCGTAGCAAATGACGTAGCTGAAGGCTAGGCTAACTATCGTCTCGGCAAATGAGAGCGTTATTGTCAGTGAACCATTCCTATGAACGTCGGCTGTACAACTGGGGCGAGTGCTAGTAAGTCTCTCTAGACCTGCCGTGTGGCGGCGCTCGGTCTGCGATCAATGACAGTGGCGACACGCGGGTCCGGCGTATACTAATGGACCGCGGCCGATTTAAAGGCTACCACCTAGCAAGCGTGGTGTCTGGCGGTGACACCACAAATTTACTTGAAATTACTAAACAAAAAACGATAAAGCATAATGGTCATTTACAAAACTAAAATGTACTTCAAACTGCTTGATCAGAAAAATCATAAAACCATAATAATTATTTACACAACTCAGTATAACAGGCACAATTTTCTACTAACCACGAAACAGTAATTAAAGAATTTTTTTACAACTTATGTCCACATATCGCTCATCATACAGTGAAAGCATCTTACATACACCGATAAGCCAAAACATTGTTACCTCTGCTCACTGTGACATTGGGTGCCGCTTGGCAGCGTTGCGGTCATATGACACAATAACAGAAGTATGTAAACAGACCAGACACTTACGGGAGATCGCTCTAGCGAATATATGGGCTGCAAATGGGGAAATCCATTGAGATAAGCAACTTTGACAAAGGGCTGATTATTATTACACAGAGCTCGTGAACGAGTTTCTCGAAAATAGCGAAGCTAGTCGTACGTTCATGTGTTATTGTTGTGAGCATCTATAAAAAGAGGTAGAACGACAGTGAAACTACCACTAGGCGCTTAATGGTTGGACGTCCACGATTCTTCACAGAATGTGGGGTTCAGAGACTTATCTGCTCTGTAAAGCACAATGCTGGTGGATAAACAAGTGTTTCAGAGTGCACCGTTCATCGAACACTGTTGGACATGGAGCTCCTCAGCAGACCACCTCTTCGTGCTCACATGTTGGCCCAACGACAACGTCAATTGCGATTGCAGTTGGCGCGGGACCATCGAGATTCGACCATCGATCAATGGAAACGTGTCGGCTCTTTGGGTGAATTACATTTTTGCTATACTAGGTCGTCGAGGTGAACTGCGACTCGAGACGTGCAGCACGCCACGGCCGCAGCCTTGTGGAAGCAGTATTATGGTATGAGAGACATCCTCCTGCACTTGTAAGGGATCTATGGCAGGAACCGAACCACTTGCATCTCTTCATGCTTGATGCCTTCCCTGATGGCGACGTCATCTTTCAGCAGTATAACTGTCTGTGTCTCGCAGCCAGAACCGTGCTACGCTGGTTTGAGGAGCACTATAGTGAGCTCACTTTGTTGTCTTGGAGACCAAATTCCCGTGATGTAAATCCTATGGAACCCATCTCGGTCGCTATCAGGTGCCATCACCACGTATGCAAATCAGCCGCCCATCATTTACATGACGTGTTCGTAGGCGTCTAATGCCACATACCTCCACAAACCTACCAACAAACTGTCGGATCTCTGATACGCAGAATCGGTGATGTATTTCGTTCTAAGCACAGATAAGAAAGGTATTAAGCAGGTGGTCATAATGTTTTGGTTCATCAGTGTATTGTCACAATGAGGTAGCATTAACAACTTGTAAGGTTACATTAAATTACTAATACTTGACAACGATTAGTAAATTCCTTTTAACTACAGCTTGGCTGACAACCCAGGTGTCCCAGTAGCGTCAGACCTGCTACATAGAAAACCGCCACGCAGCATACAATGGCAGATGGCGTCGAACTAGTACTACTAACAATACTCACTAAAGATCCGTAAATCACAAGTCTCAGACACCCCTGGACACAAAATTAGCTCAGACATCATGTGCTAACAGCACGAGTAAAACAACCAACGCTCTTTTTTTTTTCTTAAATAGAAGGATAGTCCATTAGTGTACTTAAATACCAGTTTCTACATACATCTATATTTGAATGTTTGTCACTGTAATGCAAACCTTCAAAATCATCTCCGCCTCAGGTCACAGTTACACAACAACTCGATATGCATACCTGACCATGAAATCTGGATAAACACTGATCTATCGCTAGGTCTAATGAGTGCCTTCAGCCAGACAAATCTGTATTGAGAGTGCCCAGGAGGAACCAGCCGTCTTCTTGTGCCATCTCATACTGACTTCTAGTTCTGGTTTCTGGCCCAGGATGGCGCCACCGCCAAGGGTCAAAGGCGTTGGCTGACGCAGATGTGTCACTCGACGGCCACAGTGCTGCCAATAGACGAGACAGTCCCTGTCTTGCAGTCAGATAGTAGAGCTCAGTACCACCAGGCAGCTCAGTACAGTTCCTGCAGTTATGCTACGCAGCACATTTCATTGAGTTCTGTGGAGAAGACAACATTCCCACTTAGCAGTTGCTATTTACTGAATAGTAGTACAGTTAACCCAGAGTACTGCATAATAACATTCAGCCGCTGTGACAATATCATAGACTGCCAAGAGACAGAAAAGTTATTTAGATATCCTTATTATAGGTACAGTATATCAAGTGCCATGCATCGAATTGTATCAAAGCTAGGTACTGTATGGCTCTGTAACTATTAATACATGCTATTGGTTATTACTTATTGTGTTGCGACATTTCTGTTCTAGTGCCAGCGTGTCAAGAAACTGTTCGATTATTAAGCGTGTAGTATGCCGCCTATTTTATTGGACCATATTAGGAATTAAGTTATCTGCTAATGTGGATTTTCAGCTTAATTAATAGTAACATTGAGTCACAACATTCCCGACACGCTGTAACCCATTTCCTTATCATTCCATAGCTCGTACTGATTTGCATAAAATTTCACTAATCTGCTGACGAATTTCGACTGCTTTCACGTCTTTCTCACCCGAAAATACGCGTATTTCACAATCGCTGGGATTTTCAATTAACTGATGCATTTTAAATAACCGTAAACAAACGTAAACATGCACACACGTTCCCTTTAGGTCCGTATTCAACTGCAAAATAACTTTTACATAGATCTTTTATAACTGAAGTTTTACAAAATGATTGTGGTGTGTTAGAGTTATTTTCTGACACCCTTTATAAAAGGACGAGCTCTTAACCTTAACAAAAGATTTATCAAAGGTCCTTGATAGTGTAATACGAGATGTGAGCTCTATACCACCTGGATGTACAGCCTGCACTCTGAGTATAGAACTGCAGCGTGCATGTAGCTCCTGGCGCTTGCATTGTCAGCTTCGATCGGTATGTACGTGCTGAACGATTATTTACCAACTCCACATGATAAACTGTTGCGTCCGGCAGAAGGTACGAGACGCAGCAACACACAAGGACTGAGCCACACAGTAGGGTCAGCCTGCACAAAAGCGCAGCGCAGTTACCAGTCAGACGCCCTAGAAAGCACACGCACACACGGACTATGCCCTGCTTCCGCCTTATATCACCCAAATACGGCAGAACGGCGTCTGTTCAAAGCAAAGAGCTACGATTGAGTTTCTTTTGGCGGAAACCAGAGCATCGCAGATATTCATAGGAGCTTACAGAATGTCTGCTGAGACCTGGCAGTGAACAAAAGCAACGTGAGACGTTGGGCGCGGTGTCTGTCACCATCGCAACAAGATCGCTCGTGCCGGCCGGCCACACACAGCTGTGACTGCTGCAATGTTGGAACGTGCTGACACTCTCATCGACGGACCACAATCAAACACCTCTCTGTACAACTGGACATCTCTGATGGGAGTGCTGTCCAATAGTTGGGGTACTCATCCACTCTACAGCTCGGACCTCGCACCATCAGACTTCCATCTGTTTGGTCCAATGAAGGATGCACTCAGTGGGGTGCAGTACGTGGGTGATGGGTGGTTACTGACGCAGCGAGACATGGGCTCTGACGTCGCCCAGCAGAGTGGTACCATGAGGACAATCAGGCCCCACAGTAAAGTGCCGTAAGGTAGTCGCATTGAAAGGAGACTATGGTGAAAAACGAGGTTCTGTAGCCAAAAGAGTGGGGAATAATATAGTGTATTGTAATCCTGAATAAAACCGACCTGCTTCCAGAAAAAAAGTGTTGCGTTACTAGTTGAACACCCGTCGTAGTTCTCTTGTGGACATCCATCTGCCACACGCAGAGGTAAGCTGACCGACGAATCCAGTCTGACAAGGTGCATCAACAATTAGTTTACTGGGAAATTTCAACAACGAGCCCCAAGACAGCACCAGAATTTCTCGACCAGAAGAGCCCAACTGGACATTCTGCTAGTTTGTTGGTCACCGTTAGTTGGATTCAGGGCTAGATCAGTGTACTAAGATTTATCAGTGCAAGTGAACATTGTACTACATCACTACGTATCATAATCACATTCACGGTACGTATTAGATATTTTCTTTTAATAAATCATTGTAAAATATTGCTAATCTGTGCTCCAGTATTGTTTGCGGTCATTTTCCTACTTCTATTTGGCCTTGTGACGAGGTTGAACAGTTGCTGCATGCACCTCAATTAGACCTAGTAAATACTTTCATGCAAACAGCTCACATCTTTCGGTAGTGAGGGGTTTTCTTCCTGCAACATTTATATTTCACGCCAAAGGTATCTGATGAATACAACACAGACTTGTGTCCTTCTTCTTTTAAAAGGCTAAGTCTTGTCTATGCAGCCACAGCTTCATGTCTTCAACAGTCGTCTGCATCACCATGTATGATTCAAATGGCTCTGAGCACTATGGGACTTAACTACTGAGGTCAGCAGTCCCCTAGAACTGAGAACTACTTAAACCTAACTAACCTAAGGACATCACACACATCCATGCCCGAGGCAGGATTCGAACCTGCGACCGTAGCGGTCACGCGGTTCCAAACTGACGCGCTTAGAACCGCACGGCCACACCGGCCGGCTCACCATGTATGAACAACATCCCATCTTACTAATCATTTACGATCTAGCTTTCGAAAATGGTTTGTAAATGAGTATTACGAACAATTAAGTGTCCAGTGAGTATAGCTTTACGAAGGGCCTATAATTTTCAGTTGTTCTTTCTTCTCTTCTATTACTTGTAGAGCCATCTCGTTCGTTTCTCTGTCAGTCCAGCTAGTTCTTGTAATTCTCATACAGAACCACATTTCCACAGATTCGAGGCGAGCTTTCTATTTCTTTGCTGACGTCCAGGTTTAACACCCATTTGCCAGGAAACTTCATACAAAGGTCTTTACACACCATTTTGTTAATGTGGAGAATGACGCACTTGTTCAGTAGAAGGTTCGCTTTATTTTGGAAGAAGCCATCAGCCAGTGCTTTCCTCGCTTGATTTTCTTGATACATCTCTTGTTTTCCTTCTCACTGCTACCGAGAAAGCGAAATTCGGTTACTTCCTCAAGTTGTTCACCTCCTGTTGTAATGTCAGTCTTTTCTCCATCTACTTGTTTGTCTATAACCATGACTTTTGTCTTCTTGGCATTTATTTTTCATTTTAGCTTTCTTATATCTTGATTTACGACCCTAAAAATTTTATTTATTTCTTCTCTGAGTATGGGCTATTGCAATGCCATCGATAATCTAATGAATTGAACATGAGTACCATTAATTTTTAGTCCAGTTGTCTCGATAAACATATTAAATAAACAAGTTGCAGAGAACACGTCTGTCCCATTCCCCGTCTGATATTTGTTTATTTGTTGCTATCATTAATGAACAGCTCAGTACTTTGACTTTAGTCGACTGTCATTCCAGTCAAATTCTACTTTGTGCATTACTATAAATAATATCTTCCAGTCAATCAAATAAAGTACTTTTCCTAGATAAATAAATGCTCTACGTGTTTTTCTATTTACTTCTAATCTTCATTCCAAAATTTTACGTCGTGTCAGTACTGCTTCTCTTTTCCTCTCCCTGATCTGAGCGTAAACTGATCATTGGCTAAATTCCATTATATTCTCTTTTTAATCCTCACTTTAAGTATTGACGGCAATATTTCGATGCATGTGACAGAAGGGCTACTGTTCTATAACTTGTAGACACTGTTGCTTTTGTCCTCTAATTTTTCCGAAGTACTCTTCTTTTTACTGTCGTTGTTTGCGATTTTTTTAATACTGATCAGGGCTCCTATTGTTTAGTCCGTTCCTTTTGTCAATGCATTCCAATATTTGTGGGGTCATCAAAGGCACTCACATCAGAGTTGAACGGGGTGTTCATCAGCTGGGAGTCTGTTCATTAATTCTCTCTCTTCCATGACAGCCACATTCTGCTCAACTCACATTCAGTAACTACTACTATTGCTTTCATCAAACAAGATTGCGATGTGAAATGTGGCAGTAAGAGGTTTTATCAAGGACGGCTTGTACAACGGAAAACTTGGATGAATTGAGACACTCAAGTAGCGAAGTACAACGAAGCAGATACAGGCTTGGGCATCGTTTCAGTGAAAATTACTTGAAGTGACTTCATTTTCTATTCCGGTCACATAAATCAACTGTCCTCAGTGACTATGGTGTGACATAAAAAAGCGTATTGGAGTTGGGATAATGTTACAGGCTCAATATCGAAGCGGGTCGTTTACGATCGCAATAACAATTAATTGAACATAGAAGAGAATTTGCTACAGGCACACATTTTCAGAAAACATTTATAACAGAAAGTACTCACGCTCTAATGAGGAACACGTGGTTTATGGTTAAGTAAAAAGGATCACAAGAGAATCACGAATCATTTTCCCTAACACAGAACACTTGGCAGAAATAGATTACACGCCATTACGAATTAAGATTGCTCGTTCTATTACCTGAATCCATAACTCAACTGGATCGCCTAAGAAAGGTTGGCCAGATACTTAAGCAGCTGGGAAGAGAATAATGATATACCACGTGACCGTTAGCCTTCTCTTCCTACTAATGGGTTTGGGGGAGAAAGTTACCGTTAACTATCGTTTCGGTTCGATACTTGACCAAAACCCTCCGTTACGCCTCCCCAGTGTGTTAAGTTGGCAGAACTCGTCCCCTACACTACAATCTTTGCTTACCCGCGAAAATTTTAAAGTAAAGCACTCTCTCACATTCATGATATCAATCACGGGAAAAAGAGCAACAGATGGATATTATATGGACGCTAAAAATGAATATTTTAGTTCGTCTTTTGTTGAGATGTTCGTTATCCACCCGTCTAAGTAACGTTTGGTATTACCTCTTCAGTGAATTCACATTTTGAAGCTCCATATTTATATTTACGAAATGAGTGACTGGCTCATTCCAACGTACTTCGTTGAAGTGCGGTATCTAGGTTTCTTTGTGTTCGCTCTCATGCTTATCTACAAAAACGAGTTCAAAGCAAAAAGAAAGCTCATTCATATTATCGTGTGTCGAAATGCACAAATCCAGTTGTGCGGCAGATGGTTTCAGAGCGTGGGAACGCGACTGCTAGCCGTGACTGTATCACGCTTGAGTACCGTGTAGACAGCCGGGAATCACACACTGAACATGACACGTTATGTAATATATATAATTTGAACAGTGTATAATGAATTCTCTACTGTAAATGATGAAAGTGTATGAATGCAGCTTGCCGCTAACTTGGTGTAATGTTTTGTCTGTACAGAGGTGTATCTGTCGCCTTTGTTATTCCTTCACTCTCACACATAAATCGGTACAATGAAGTTAGGGCGGCTTCGTATTTTATGTTTAGGCTGATCCGTGATAAGACAGACAAACAATTATGCTAATGGAGGATTCTGAGTATTTTCTCGAATTTCATTCGCTCTCTCTCTCTCTCTCTCTCTCTCTCTGTCCTTTATCTGTGTACAGTTTAAATATATTATTTACGTGAAATCAGCCTAGTAGAATCTCTGGTGGAGCCCTTCGTCTTAACATTCAGCGGCTGGCTTGCTAGAAAAGATCTTTACATTTGTTATTATTATTAAGCGCTGCATTCAGTTGGGAAAATCGATCGTTTGAACAATTCGTTCAGTTTACGACAGATTTGGAATTTCAGATGTGGACGAAGCCTTTTTGGACGATTTATAAAAACTCGGAGATTGCAGGCTCTCTTCGTCACAGCTGAAACTTCTAAATCTGTCGTAAACTGAACGAATTGTTCAAACGATCGATTTTCCCAACTGAATGCAGCGCTTAATAATAATAACAAATGTAAAGATCTTTTCTAGCAAGCCAGCCGCTGAATGTTAAGACGAAGGGCTCCACCAGAGATTCTACTAGGCTGATTTCACGTAAATAATATATTTAAACTGTACACAGATAAAGGACAGAGAGAGAGAGAGAGCGCGAATGAAATTCGAGAAAATACTCAGAATCCTCCATTAGCATAATTGTTTGTCTGTCTTATCACGGATCAGCCTAAACATAAAATACGAAGCCGCCCTAACTTCATTGTACCGATTTATGTGTGAAGGTGAAGGAATAACAAAGGCGACAGATACACCTCTGTACAGACAAAACATTACACCAAGTTAGCGGCAAGCTGCATTCATACACTTTCATCATTTACAGTAGAGAATTCATTATAAGTGCTATGCTCCTCCAGCCTTACCGTCAACGTTAGTTGCACTGGTAGAAGGTTAATACACTACTGTCCATTAAAATTGCTGCACAGCGAAGATGACGTGCTCCAGACGCGAAATTTAACCGACCGGAAGACGATGCTGTGATATGCAAATGATTAGCTTTTCAGAGCATTCACACAAGGTTGAAAGTTTCCAACCGATTTCCCATACACAAACAGCAGTTGACCGGCGTTGCCTGGTGAAGCGTTGATGTGATGCCGCGTGTAAGGAGGAGAAATGCGTATCATCACGTTTCCGACTTCGATAAAGGTCGGATTGTAGCCTATCGCGATTGCAGTTTATCGTATCGCGACATTGCTGCTCGCGTTGGTGGAGATCCAATGACTGTTAGCAGAATATGGAATCGGTGGGTTCAGGAGGGTGATACGTAACGCCTTGCTGTATCCCAAAGGCCTCGTATGACTAGCAGTCGAGATGACAGGCAGCTTATCCGCATGACTGTAACGGATCGTGCAGCCACGTCTCGATCCCTGAGTCAACAGATGGGGACGTTTGCAAGGCAACAACCATCTGCACGAACAGTTCGACGACGTTTAAAGCAGCATGGACTATCAGCTCGGAGACCATGGCTGCGGTTACCCTTGATGCTGCATCACAGACAGGAGCGCCTGCTATGGTGTACTCAGCGACGTACCTGGGTGCACGAATGACAAAAAGTAATTTTTTCGGATGAATCCAGGTTCTGTTTACAGCATCATGATGGTCGCATCCGTGTTTGGCGACATCGCGGTGAACGCACATTGGAAGCGTGTAGTCGTCATCGCCATACTGGCGTATCACCCGGCGTGATGGTATGGGGTGCCATTGGTTACACGTTTCGGTCACCTCTTGTTCGCATTGACGGCACTTTGAAAAGTGGAAGTTACATTTCAGATGTGTTACGACCCGTGGCTCTACCCTTCATTCGATGCGAAACCCTACATTTCAGCAGGATAATGCACGACCGCATGTTGCATGTCCTGTACGGGACTTTCTGGGTACAGAAAATGTTCGACCGCTGCCCTGGCCAGCACATTCTCCAGATCTCTCTGGTCAATGGTGGCCGAGCAAGTGGCTCGCCACAATAAGCTAGTCACTACTGCTGATGAACTGTGGTATCGTGTTGAAGCTGCATTGGCTGCTGTACCTGTACACGCCATCCAAGCGGTGTTTGACTCAATGCCCAGGCGTATCAAGGCCGTTATTACGGCCAGAGGTGGTTGTTCTGGATACTGATTTCTCAGGATCTATGCACCCAAATTGCGTGAAAATGTAATCACATGTCAGTTCTAGTATAATATATTTGTCCAATGAATACCCGTTTATCATCTGCATTTCTTCTTAGTGTAGAAATTTTAATGGCCAGTAGTGTATATAGAATGCAGGAGGTGCGGAAATTGTTGTCCGTAAACACCGTGGTCGTGATTAATTAGCAAATTAAACAGAGGATGATAGTTTCTTACTTCGAGCGTGAAGTAGTTTTTATTTGAGGGGTTTCTAGATTTGACTGTTTGTTGACCTCTCGTGACTGAACCAGTCGTTCACTCTCGTGCATTAAGATTTGTCTTTGTTAGTGAACTGATTGTCATTTATTAATAAATTGTCATATATCTGTTGTAAGAGAAGTTACTCAGACATTAGAGTTGGTAGCTTGGTAGTGTTGTTGGTAGCTGGTGTCTTAGTTGCCTGATGCCGGTAGTAATAGCAGAGCAGGGTGTGATGCAGCATCAAGGGTAACCGCAGCCATGGTCTCCGGGCTGATGGTCGATGCTGCTGCAACCGTCGTCGAATTGTTCGTGCAGATGGTTATTGTCTTGCAAACGTCCCCATCTGTTGACTCTGGGATCGAGACGTGGCTGCACGATCCGTTACAGCCATGCGAATAAGATGCGGAGAAGATGCCTGTCATCTTGACTGCTAGTGATACGAGGCCGTTGGGATCCAGCACGTCGTTCCGTATTACCCTCCTGAACCCACCGATTCCATATTCTGCTAACAGTCATTGGATCTAGACCAACGCGAGCAGCAATGTCGCGATACGATAAACCGCAATCGCGATGGGTACAATCCGACCTTTATCAAAGTCGGAAACGCGATGGTACGCATTTCTCCTGCTTACACGAGGCATCACAACAACGTTTCACCAGGCAATGCCGGTCAACTGCTGTTTGTGTATGAGAAATCGGTTGGAAACTTTCCTCATGTCAGCACGTTGTAGGTGTCGCCACCGGCGCCAGTCTTGTGTGAATAATCTTGAAAGCTAATCATTTGCATATCACAGCATCTTCTTCCTGTCGTTTAAATTTCGCGTCTGTAGCACGTCATCTTCGTGGTAATACACTCAAGTAGTTACTCAGATTCCCGTTCAGGAAGTTATTTCACACGCGGCTAAGCAGTACTCCGTGAAACGTCAACTACTCAAACTCGGAAAATGAGTACAGAGTGACATTTATTAAAACAATATTACATTTACCTAGTATAATCATCTTGTGTTGTAGTTCTTCCTATTTCCTTGCGGAACTCCTCTCCAAATCATCTAGTATCTTCATAGAAAAGATAATACCATTAAGTCCCGGAGTAGGAACAGTTTATGAGCAATAAGCCGTTGCAGAAAGACAAAGTTTAAGATGCTTCAACTCCACTTAAATTCGGAAGCAACACCACACGGGTCTCCTAATAATTATTTCCAGACGTATAAGTTATACCACATTTCACAGTGATAACAACCCCGTAATACTAACAGGACATATGTGGCACCAAAACGAGCGCAGCTCGGAATTATTCAAACATAGATTTTAATTTGAACGTTTCATGCACTCCCAGTCGTTCTACATCCACGTATTTCCATATTGTAATTTCCTACAGAAGGCACTCATATTTGTAAATTTTCACTTAATACAGTAACAACAGTACCAAAATCGGAAACAAACAACAACATAAAACTACAGTCAAATTCATTAATTAACAACTTTAAAAACACATTAGTGTAGGACATAATAACCATTAAGGTAAAAAACAAACATTTACTTAACTGCCAAACATCAGCGAAATGCCTGATGCAGTTGCATCTTCTCTCACCAGAGTGGTACATTTCCACTCCTCTAACCGCCGTTACTTGTTTGGGTCTTTCTTTTACTGTCCACACAGATGATAGGTAGTAACCATGCCTAAGGTTCACCTGAAACAGACATACTATACGATACATCTTCTGCTGCCCAGCAAGAAAATGGTTCAAATGGCTCTGAGCGCTATGCGACTTCTGAGGTCATCAGTCGCCTAGAACTTAGAACTAATTAAACCTAACTAACCTAAGGACAGCACGCACATCCATGCCTGAGGCAGGATTCGAACCTGAGACCGTAGCGGTCGTTCAGCTCCAGACTGTAGCGCCTAGAACCGCACGGCCACCCCGGCCGGCTTGCCCAGCAAGATACAGAAAAATCCACGTGAGATCCAATGACACACCTGGCATTCCACAGTTAGGTGAAAATGATTTGACACCAGATATGCACTATAGCCCAGTGCGAACATCACAGTACTAGCCGCGCGGGATAACCGCGCGGTCAGGGGCGCCTGCACGGTTCGGGCGGCGTCGGAGGTTCGAGTCCTCCCTCGGGCATGGGTGTGTGCGTTGTCCTTAGCTTAAGTTAGTTTTAGTTAGATTAAGTAGTGTATAAGCTTAGGGACCGATGACCTTAGCAGTTTCGTCCCATAGGATCTTACCGCAAATTTAAATTTTTTATCACGGTACTGTGAGCTGTATGCTGGCCGGTGTGGCTGAGCGGTTCTAGGCGCTTCAGTCCGGAACCGCGCGACCGCTACGGTCGCAGGTTCGAATCCTGCCTCGGGCATGGATGTGTGTCATGTCCTTAGGTTAGTTAGGTTTAAGTAGTTCTAAGTTCTAAGGGACTGTTGACCTCAGCTGTTAAGTCCCATAGTGCTCAAAGCCATTTGAACCATTTTGAGTAATCACTGGAAACTTCCTCGTCATTTACAGAACACCGTAGCCCCACTTGTTGAACACTCGTTCCGTTTCGCACTATCCTATGTACAGCCCGCACTTGCTTGTTACCGCTCCACGGTCCCCGTGTAACGACCGTACTGGCTGCCCCCGCTGTCCTCAAAGCGATGCGCCACACGCAGCCCATCTACTGCCACAAACCTATCGCTAAACAAAGACGAGCCAACCGGCACAGCAGCTACACTCAAAGCACACTCGCACATAACACCGGGCAATGCCTCAATCACAAAGACGCCTTGCTGCCACCATCTGTTGCGGAAGCACTCACGTAATGCTCCTGATGGCCAGCAGAAGACGTTCCTTCACCTCTTCTGGAGTTGTTGTGCATCCAGTCAGGTAAAGACAGCAACCGCTCCACCGAATTGTTGTCCACAAGGCAGGGAGTTGCAACACTTGTGAGGAGCGACAGTTGTGAGGAGCGACATTGTGAGGAGACCCGGCCGAACAGGTAGCGGGCGGTCTACAGGGACACCAAACAGGTAGCACACCGCAGTTCAGTGCTGCATCGTCACATCACTGCCGTCACACAGGAGTGCAAACCGATCGCTGCAACGCATCAGGCAAGTAGCATGGGATCTACACAAGATCCGACCGATGCTGCAGGAAAATTTCTGCAAGAACATCATTTGCTAATGAATGATGGGAGCAAATCTTTACTTGAAGATGACGACAGAGGACCAAATGATAGGACATTGGAGTTCGCCAGCGAAACGGGAAAATACTGTTTAAGAGACTGCAATTCGTTCTTTCTGGATGGAACGTTAAAAAGCTCCAGCAAGCAGTTTGGACAGTTATTTATTGTTCATGCATATATTTCTAGTTCTGAGGAGGAAACAAACACAGTTCCAAACGTATACGCCTTGCTACCCAATAAAAAGAGAGAAACGTACGATCGCTTTTTCACAGCTGTTGAGAACAACGTACCTGGATGGAATCCTACAGCTATCATGGTGGATTTCGAAGTTGCAATCATTCAATCAGTAACACATTTGTTTCCTGATGCAAAGATTAATGGCTGCAACTACCATTTCAATCAGTGCTTGTGGAGGCAAAGTACAGAATTGCGGCCTTGTTGCTGCCTAAAAGGAAAACGAAGAAATTCGTTTTCACATAAGATTGTGTTCCGCTTTGGCTCACATTCCCCTGGACATGTTAGATGATGGGTGGCTATGCATTCAGGAGAGCACGCCAGATAATGAAAAACTGCATGATTTTTACGACTATTTTGTTGAACAATGGCTGGATAATGAAGATATGCCAAGAGATATATGGAACTGCGCAGGAAGACGTCACCGCACCAACAATGTTTCAGAAGGATGGAATCGGAGGATAAATACATTAATTTCGAAGGGTCATCCAAATTTTTACTCCTTAGTAAAAATTCTCAGAGAAGACGCAGAACAACATGGCCACCGATTAGTTTTAAATCTAGGTGGGAAAAGAAGAAAGAAGTCCGCAATTAAGACAGATGAGACAGTTTCTAAGACCTTTACAAGACTCCAAGCTGACGGCAATATAAAATCATTTCTTACTGGCGTGGCTTATGCACAGAAATTACAATGAAAGAGAAATGGCTGAAGCTACAGCAACACTTGTAAATATTGAAAAGGGGTTCAGTTCACGCCGATAGCCCAATTGTAAAAATTGTAAATAAATAGTCATCCTGTAAATATTGTAAATAAATATAATGCGGGACGAAGAGAGACTACCTCCTCGTGGTGTTCCCTGGCAACGACACAAAGTCGGCTAAATGTCTCTTGCAAATTGTAAAAGATTCAGTAATGAAGTCTGAAAAGTCATAGCTTTTCTAACAATCACAATCAGAATTTTTGTGTAGAGAATATTAGAAACAATGTCTGTCTGAGTGGACGATGATACATCTTGTTTCAATACATAAATTGCATTCCTTAATGCTAATTGCTAGCAGGACTCACATTAGACCTTAGTACACTTCCCTGCGTGGTACGGAAAAATTGAGGTTTTGTTTCGAAATAATTAAAGGAAAATTTTCTACCGGGAACCAAATTCTTTAGTTGACTCCTCTTAATATACGGTAAAAGGTTGCCACTCCTATCATATCAAATTTTGGGTGATGTCTGTTTGAGTGGACGATGATACATCTTGTTTCAATACATAAATTGCATTCCTTAATGCTAATTGCTAGCAGGACTCACATTAGACCGTAGTACACTTCCCTGCGTGGTACGGAAAAATTGAGGTTTTGTTTCGAAATAATTAAAGGAAAATTTTCTACCGGGAACCAAATTCTTTAGTTGACTCCTCTTAATATACGGTAAAAGGTTGCCACTCAATTCATATCAAATTTTGGGTGAGGGGTTGAAAGATGGAAAACATGTTCGGTTTCTATAGTTTCTGTAAAATACATCGTTAAGTATGAGGTTGAGCGAAAATTATGCCCTATGTAAGATTAATCAGAACAAAAATTCCAATGAAAAAGGTCTTACGCATAACTGTGCTGCAACTAATGGTTGACGTCATATCGTGGGGGCAAAATAAGCTCCGATTTCTAATTTGACTAAGGCTACTCTTCCTTGCCCAAAAGAATTCTGAAATAGTGTAACCTGGCTGCACTGGAGGAGCGTGAATGTCCCTCGGCAGCTGCCGCGTCGGCACAAGCCGAGCGCTCAGTCACACTAAGCGGCAGCAGGTAGTGGCCGTGCAGGTAGTGGCGCAGCATTTGCGACACACCCTGTGGCGATCCATTAGCATCCCGGATTTCTCACAAGTGTCGCCACATTCCAGTTTCTCACAGGTGTCTACAACTCCACGGCAGCCCCGTCCGTGCTGATTGCCATATAGCCTGGCAACCATCCCGCGCACCCCAGTTCTTGGCAACCCTCAGGCTTGGCTCCGGCCAAAAACCACTTTGTACCGCTCTAACCACCAACAACAGCACCACGTCTTTCGGCTCGTGTGCTGTACAGCTCCATACCTCCTTCGCTGTACATCTCCAAGTGCAGCCTCGGCCGTCGCCACAGCCCTACGCGACCCGCGCTGTCTGCCGACGACGCGCCCCAGGTGCCGACCACGCCCTTGGCGCTGTCTCCGGGGGGACGTTGTTAGTTCCAATTGCTGCAACTGACTACTATCCGCCGTTCGCGCCTGTCCCCAGTTTTTTTTTTCTTTGAGGAACCTCTCCGGCGCCCACAGCGAGGGACGGGGGTAAAGTCGGCAGGGGTCGCAGACCGCGGCGTGGCCACCGTGTCTCATTCCTACCCTCCAAGAACGAAGGAAAGCGTAGGGAACGTGGAGTAGAAGTACAATGAACATCGTTTATTTATTTTTTTTCCTTTTTTTCGTTTTTCTTTTTAATTCTTTATATTTTTACCATTAACACCACCGAGTATAGCAGGAAACCGGCATCGCGAGGGGGAGGGGACAGCAATACTCATTGAGACTATCAACGCATAGTTTTCCCGAGAAGAGCATTCCGATGCCCAGAGAGTATATCGGTTGTAAGTGTGGAAGAGGCGGGGATCAACTCTTCATCACAGAATACCCCAGCTCTGCAGTGGTTTAAGGAAGATACTGCAGAGGAAACAGGAAAAACATTGTCTGTATTTTGGATTGCGGACAAATGCACAATGGCGTTCATTTAGGAACTACCAGAAATCAAGGATACCTTTGTCGCCATCAGCAAACAAGTAGTGAGCTGCGTGTCCCCAAATCCATTTCACAGAGTTCGTCTTCGCTTGCAGGATATACGCCGCGTCCGGAAAGAGGAGCAATCGAGTAAATATCTGATGAGGAATCGTACGGGTAATTAGGGACAACATCTGTCGCCCCAAGAACCAGATACCTTCCAAGATGCTACTCCACGCTGGTGTAAAATGAATGTGCGCAACGGAAAATATGTTGTTGTTGTTGTGGTCTTCAGTCCTGAGACTGGTTTGATGCAGCTCTCCATGCTACTCTATCCTGTGCAAGCTTCTTCATCTCCCAGTACCTACTGCAACCTACATCCTTCTGAATTTGCTTAGTGTATGCATCTCTTGGTCTCCCCCTACGATTTTTACCCTCCACGCTGCCCTCCAATACTAAATTGGTGATCCCTTGATGCCTCAGAACATGTCCTACCAACCGATCCCTTCTTCTGGTCAAGTTGTGCCACAAACTCCTCTTCTCCCCAATTCTGTTCAGTACCTCCTCATTAGTTATGTGATCTACCCATCTAATCTTCAGCATTCTTCTGTAGCACCACATTTCGAAAGCTTCTATTCTCTTCTTGTCCAAACTATTTATCGTCCATGTTTCACTTCCATACATGGCTACACTCCATACAAATACTTTCAGAAAAGACTTCCTGACACTTAAATCTATACTCGATGTTAACAAATTTCTCTTCTTCAGAAACGCTTTCCTTGCCATTGCCAGTCTACATTTTATATCCTCTCTACTTCGACCATCATCGGTTATTTTGCTCCCCAAATAGCAAAACTCCTTTACTACTTTAAGTGTCTCATTTCCTAATCTAATACCCTCAACATCACCCGACTTAATTCGACTACATTCCATTATCCTCGTTTTGCTTTTGTTGATGTTCATCTTATATCCTCCCTTCAAGACACCATCCATTCCATTCAACTGCTCTTCCAAGTCCTTTGCTGTCTCTGACAGAATTACAATGTCATCGGCGAACCTCAAAGTTTTTATTTCTTCTCCATGGATTTTAATACCTACTCTGAATTTTTCTTTTGTTTCCTTTACTGCTTGCTCAATATACAGATTGAATAACATCGGGGAGAGGCTACAACCCTGTCTTACTCCCTTCCCAACCACTGCTTCCCTTTCCTGTCCCTCGACTCTTATAACTGCCATCTGGTTTCTGTACAAATTGTAAATAGCCCTTCGCTCCCTGTATTTTACCCCTGCCACCTTTAGAATTTGAAAGAGAGTATTCCAGTCAACATTGTCAAAAGCTTTCTCTAAGTCTACAAATGCTAGAAACGTAGGTTTGCCTTTTCTTAATCTTTCTTCTAAGATAAGTCGTAAGGTTAGTATTGCCTCACGTGTCCCAGTATTTCTACGGAATCCAAACTGATCTTCCCCGAGGTCGGCTTCTACCAGTTTTTCCATTCGTCTGTAAAGAATTCGTGTTAGTATTTTGCAGCTGTGGCTTATTAAACTGATTGTTCGGTAATTCTCACATCTGTCAACACCTGCTTTCTTTGGGATTGGAATTATTATATTCTTCTTGAAGTCTGAGGGTATTTCGCCTGTTTCATACATCTTGCTCACCAGATGGTAGAGTTTTGTCAGGACTGGCTCTCCCAAGGCCATCAGTAGTTCCAATGGAATGTTGTCTACTCCGGGGGCCTTGTTTCGACTCAGGTCTTTCAGTGCTCTGTCAAACTCTTCACGCAGTATCGTATCTCCCATTTCATCTTCATCTACATCCTCTTCCATTTCCATAATAGTGTCCTCAAGTACATCGCCCTTGTATAGACCCTCTATATACTCCTTCCACCTTTCTGCTTTCCCTTCTTTGCTTAGAACTGGGTTTCCATCTGAGCTCTTGATGTTCATACAAGTGGTTCTCTTATCTCCAAAGGTCTCTTTAATTTTCCTGTAGGCAGTATCTATCTTACCCCTAGTAAGATAAGCCTCTACATCCTTACATTTGTCCTCTAGCCATCCCTGCTTAGCCATTTTGCACTTCCTGTCGATCTCATTTTTGAGACGTTTGTATTCCTTTTTGCCTGCTTCATTTACTGCATTTTTATATTTTCTCCTTTCATCAATTAAATTCAATATTTCTTCTGTTACCCAAGGATTTCTACTAGCCCTCGTCTTTTTACCTACTTGATCCTCTGCTGCCTTCACTACTTCATCCCTCAAAGCTACCCATTCTTCTTCTACTGTATTTCTTTCCCCCATTATTGTCAATTGTTCCCTTATGCTCTCCCTGAAACTCTGTACAACCTCTGGTCCTTTCAGTTTATCCAGGTCCCATCTCCTTAAATTCCCACCTTTTTGGAGTTTCTTCAGTTTTAATCTACAGGTCATAACCAATAGATTGTGGTCAGAGTCCACATCTGCCCCTGGAAATGTCTTACAATTTAAAACCTGGTTCCTAAATCTCTGTCTTACCATTATATAATCAATCTGATACCTTTTAGTATCTCCAGGGTTCTTCCATGTATACAACCTTCTATCATGATTCTTAAACCAAGTGTTAGCTATGATTAAATTGTGCTCTGTGCAAAATTCTACCAGGCGGCTTCCTCTTTCATTTCTTAGCCCCAATCCATATTCACCTACTACGTTTCCTTCTCTCCCTTTTCCTACACTCGAATTCCAGTCACCCATAACTATTAAATTTTCGTCTCCCTTCACAATCTGAATAATTTCTTTTATTTCATCATACATTTCTTCAATTTCTTCGTCATCTGCAGAGCTGGTTGGCATATAAACTTGTACTACCGTAGTAGGTGTGGGCTTCGTATCTATCTTGGCCACAATAATGCGTTCACTAAGCTGTTTGTAGTAGCTTACCCGCGTTCCTATTTTCCTATTCATTATTAAACCTACTCCTGCATTACCCCTATTTGACTTTGTGTTTATAACCCTGTAGTCACCTGACCAGAAGTCTTGTTCCTCCTGCCACCGAACTTCACTAATTCCCACTATATCTAACTTTAACCTATCCATTTCCCTTTTCAAATTTTCTAACCTACCTGCCCGATTAAGGGATCTGACATTCCACGCTCCGATCCGTAGAACGCCAGTTTTCTTTCTCCTGATAACGACATCCTCTTGAGTAGTCCCCGCCCGGAGATCCGAATGGGGGACTATTTTACCTCCGGAATATTTTACCCAAGAGGACGCCATCATCATTTAATCATACAGTAAAGCTGCATGCCCTCGGGAAAAATTACGGCCGTAGTTTCCCCTTGCTTTCAGCCGTTCGCAGTACCAGCACAGCAAGGCCGTTTTGGTTATTGTTACAAGGCCAGATCAGTCAATCATCCAGACTGTTGCCCTTGCAACTACTGAAAAGGCTGCTGCCCCTTTTCAGGAACCACACGTTTGTCTGGCCTCTCAACAGATACCCCTCCGTTGTGGTTGTACCTACGGTACGGCTATCTGTATCGCTGAGGCACGCAAGCCTCCCCACCAACGGCAAGGTCCATGGTTCATGGGGTAAGGAACGGAAAATAATAAACGCTAAAATGAAGATTTGGCCCTGTCTGACTACCCCCTCAAGCGGATCTTAGGATCTCTTAATTCTATAAATTACAATCTAAACATAAATGAATGATGAAGGCAAGTAATCCTACTAAATCATAAACGTTGTTCCTGCTTATATATTTATTCTAGATTTAAAAAAAACTTTATATTACAAAGTTTACATATCCTAAGTAAAATAACTAATCAATTGCCCAACTCTGCCCCTTATTATGACTGCGCGATCTAATATCAATAACACGAAATGACTGACATCATCCAAGTACTAAACACTAGAAGACACTACTTTCGATGATGATCTACGGTGGTGTGGAACCTCAGTGGAAATAAACTAACGTGATCACAGCTGTTTAGCTTTTATAGCCCTAATAAGCCGAAGCAATTTGAGATATCAACGTATGTACTGCGTCCGGTGCGTCGAAGTGGTGGTTCTCGTACTCGCCTGCGACGATGGAAGAACTCCAGCCACAAATAAACTCTTTCAAACACTAGAACGGCAGAAGGCCGTCCTCTGACTAATATATTCTAATACTGTCTTCTCCTCTCTGTGTTCTACAGACGAGAAACGCGAACTCCCAACCACAAGGACGGAGTTCAGATAACGTCTCAACGTAAGTATAGCCAGAGGAAGTCCTCTCAATTACTGAACGCTGCGTTCTCAACGACGCCTTCCAACCGGGATGTGAAATCCAGAATCGTATAGGTTAGCAACAGTACAGTGCCTAACTGTTCTAACTATGAGAGCAAAGACAGCAAGCCCGTCTGTATCAACAAAGCTGATATCGAGCCACTGTCACACACGGGCGCTCACAACGGAAGACCACGTCTCTCCACTGTCGTTCCTACCTCTACTAGTACAGGCAATGATTCATTACGCCGTTCTGATAATAAAGACACTCCGTCACCTTTCATGCAATAAGCGTTAACAATTATTTACAAGGCGTACGTGACAATGTCAGTCTCCTTTAAGGGGCTCCGGAACGCCCTATACTTGCAATGTTAAAATAACGCTTATAAATTACATCTTTCCTCACAAAGTATTTGAGGTAGGAAGTTGAACTTTTTACAGATTATTTATTGGAATATGGGCTACAACTTAACACAGGGATTTTACAAAATTTTACTTCAGTTATTAAAATTGATTTTTTTCAATTGTAATGAAAATTCACAACATTTTTTTGCAATTTTTTATTTATATATTCAAAAATATACAGTTTTTTTGGAAAAAGGCTGTGTTAAATTGTGCAGAAGGTACTGTGTAACATTTACTGAAAGTTTGAAACAAATATGTTTGGAAGATCCTTAGAAAACATGTAATTAGTATGAGAAAATAAAAGTTTTGGGAATCGAGCGACGAAGATTGGATTAACTTTTTAGTGCATTCCAGGTCCATAGGATGGATTATCTTCATCCTCTGCAAACTCCTCCTCCAGCTTCCTCTTGTTCCTCCTCCTGTTTACTCTTGCTTGTATTTCTAGACTCTTTACAGCCCTGTCTGCAACCCGAAGGCGTTCCTTGTCTAAGGCAAGCATCGCTCGTACCATGTTAGAACCTATCTTCATTCCCATATTTCTAAATACCTTGCACCTTACAATGTTGCCATCATTGAAAGTCGCAACAGCATCATACACACCAAAGTGAAGTGTTTCTATTCCAACAAATACAGTCTTGGGGATTCTCGACCATATAACACTATTTACACTTTCATTGGGGTTTTGAGTTTTTCCGTGAATACACTTTTTCAACAGTTCAGGTGCTGCTAAGTCTCTGAAAATAGGTTTTATCACCTCCATTATTGCATGAGGCAGACTATGCTTATGAGTGTACACTTCACCAGTTAGCAATCCTTTGTTATATTTACACCAACTGTCTTCTTCTTTGGGACACAAGCTATGTTGGGGATTTTCATCGTCTTTGTTGTTTACAGTAATAACACATACCTTTGGCTTTCCAACATTTCTCCTTTTCTTAAAAGCCTTCAGAGTATTTCTAATAACTTTACTTTTACTCATTATTATACTTCAACAAAACAGAGACTCAAGGAACAGAATTAATTACAAATATTTTCGAGATAACGACAGAGTAAATAAACATGAAACAATCGACGATCACACCAGCGATATATATTGAACCATCACAGGTTAGCCACAACACATACTTTATCTAACATCACTAAAATGTACCTGATGAACACGGATGTTAATAATAACACCATTTGACAGCAGTTTAACAGCGCCACAGTGGGTCACGCCCATGTAGAACACATTTCAAAAAAAAATTTAAAATAGTTGTAGTCTTCGGAATTGAATAAATTATATATCTATTAAAAGGTAATAGTCTGCAGATTCAGAAAACGCAAAAAAGTAAAAATTGAACTTTTCATGATTTTGAGCCTTTCCGGAGCCCCTTAAATAATCATATACACTATGTACAACCTATCAAATGATACCTAATTGTGTTTGTAGGTCACGGCAAAGTAAGTGGATGGGTGCTTGTAAGGTGCGAAATTATAGCCACCTTACAACTTCTTGCCGATCTGCACACCAGGCGGTGTTCGTCTGTGTCCAAAACATCACAGGCGACACACAACGCGGTGTCTGCAAGGTGAATCCTGTGAAGGCGTGACCTGCATACTTGCTTCCCACTGACAGTGAGGTACCATGCAGACTGGACCTCAGAGTCAAGATAAGGAGCGCACCCCAAGCTCTGCTGTAGCGGCGCTCGCGACCATCGCATGACCCACTCCGTCCCCCCTCCCACAACACGAGTGCAATGCACGAGTAGAAAGGAATCTCTGGATGTGGGGAAACCGATTGTGCCTCTCAACATGGCACGCAACGAAATGGTGACGTCATTATAGCAGCAGCGCCTTGTGCGTCCAACGCTTCAAACCAGACTATAGTGCGTTCAAAATTAGTTGCGCCTTTGACTTTTGGCTGACCAGAGGGGAACGTGACGCCGTTTCCCATGTAACACCAATCGCGAGCCAGCTTTCCCTACCACGGGGCCAGAGGTTCGGCTGATAAAGCGTCCCTGTTGCCACACTACGAAACACGTGGTGCCACGCATTAGGTGTATCGGCGTTCGTCAGCTCTCGCTGTAAAGTCGTATTTTCTGGAGTTGACGTGTTTTGTAACAGGCAGGTACTGTGAACAAGCGTTTTGTGTTGACGTTGCATTAATAACAACAGGCAGCACATTTGAATACGAAATCCGCAATAGAGGTGTCGCCCAAGAACATGTTCACCGGCTGGGAAGGACGTTCTGCTGCAAAACATTCCTCGGAATACGAAAATAGCAATGGCCGAAACGCCATACCACTCTGTTGTGATGCATAGAGCTCCAACAACGTAGTGGAGGAAAGCGAATATTTTGCTGTGGCTACGAAGAAATGTTGCATTAGATGAAGTTGAACCTAGCATCTATAAGGCGAAGTTATTGTAACTTGTAGGGCTGTAGAAGGCAAAACTTCCACTACGAGGTCGACGAACTGGCTTATGGTAAAAGGCATAGTTTAGTGAGGCAGCCTCCGTATCATGCTCATTTAAATCCAACTAAGAGCCTGTGTAAAAAATAATGTGGCATTTAAAAAAAAAAAAAAAAAAGAGGCAACAAGTTTACGCTCAGAGATTTTGAAATGCTGACAAAAGAAGCCGTTGTAAATGTTACGCAACAGGACTGGTCTTGAGTTGTCAGCGATGCCCAAGAAGGTAGTTGAGGAGACATTGATTCATGGAGGACTGTGACGAGTTTTCAGGAATACGTAACTTCTCTTATTGCCAAGTCAAAACCTACTTCTTTTCTGCCGGCCGGGGTGGCCTTGCGGTTAAAGGCGATTCAGTCTAGAACCGCGCGACCGCTACGGTCGCAGGTTCGAATCCTGCCTCGGGAATGGATGTGCGTGATGTCCTTACGTTAGTTAGGTTTAAGTAGTTCTAAGTTCTAGGGGACTGATGACCTTAGAAGTTAAGTCCCATAGTGCTCAGAGCCATTTGAATTTTGCTTCTTTTCTAGAATGCAATTTTCACTCTGCAGCGGAGTGTGAGCTGATATGAAACTTCCTGGCAGATTAAAACTGTGTGCCGAACCGAGACTCGAACTCGGGACCTTTGCCTTTCGCGGGCAAGTTCTCGCGGACCGAGACTCGAGCTCGGGACCTTTGCCTTTCGAAGGCAAGTGCTCGTGGACCGAAACTCGAAATCGGGACCTTTGCCTTTCGCAGGCAAGTGCTCGCGGACCGAGACTCGAACTCGGAACTTTTGCCTTTTACAGGCAAGTGCTCGCGGACCCAGACTCGGACTCGGCACTTTTATCTTTCGCGGGCAAGTGCTCGATTGTAGAGAATTCTGAAATAGTGTATTATTGAAGTAACAACTGAACGCAAGTCAGGTCAATAGCTTGTGAAACAGCCCTTTCTCAGTATGAAAGTAAACGTGTAACTTCTTCAGTTATATTGTTACGAAACCCACAGCAGTTCTTCTTTCACCAGCTCTAGATGGCCTTCAATAATTACATTATTTCATTGAAAAAAACTGTAGTCACTTGAATATCGCGGTACACATGCAAGTGTCTCATATTAATCATGTGGCAAAACACACTCGCCTTTGCTCGCTATCATTTACCATTTATGAGATACGAGGACTTTATGAATATTTCCGGAATGAGATTTTCACTCTGCAGCGGAGTGTACGCTGATATGAAACTTCCTAGCAGATTAAAACTGTGTGTCGGACCGAGACTCGAACTCAGGACCTTTGCCTTTCGCGGGCAAGTGCTCTACCAACTGAGCTACCCAAGCACGACTCAAGCCCCCTCCTCACAGCCTTACATCTGCCAGTTTTTTTATGAATATTTCTTTATAATTTTTTCACTGAAATATTTCTTTCTAGTTTTTCACTGACGCAAGAGCTCGTGACGGAGCGCTTTACATACATTCCATTTTCTCCAGACTGGAAACGGACAGCGATATCGTTCCAAGTTTAAAGAATATTTCAATGTATTATCTACATTTAATACCCAGCAACATGTAACCTAGCACGCACACGTTGGCAACCTCCACTCGCTCCCGGCTGAACTGTCAAACTCACTTTAAACGCACTATAAACATTGCCAATATTGTTGAACATTTTTAATAAGGAGTCAAGGGAGAACTTGACTGTGGAGATCGCTTAAACAAGGACTTTATGGCGTTTGTGATTAGCGATCGGATGCAGGTACCTTTCGCGAGTGCACAGATCGCCGACCGCAGCGCAGCAGCGGACGTATTTAAAGTCGGTGCTCACTCAAAAACCACACCTCGTACACAGCACCCACGTCCGTCACGATGACAACTGTTATGGCTCGGGAAGTGAGCCGTGTAGAGGCATTCCCGGTGGGAGGGCGGGCATCACAATGCAGCCGCAGCGCGGCGGCCCTGCTGACCGACGCGCCGCTCATGCAGACTGGCCTCTCCTCTCCTCTCCTCTCTACTAATGGCGGGGCCGACAAACCAGCGTCTCGTCGCGCCGTTTCCTGTCCGCTCAGTCACGGACGCCGACTCCCCAACAGCCATCCCTGACAACCACAATCATGTTTGCCGTCCACTGTCTGGGCTCCAGATTAACTCTGCATCTACGTCTACAGCTACATGGATACTCCGCAAACCACCCTTAAGGGCCTGGCAAAGGGTTCATCGAATCACCTCCACCATAATTCTCTATTATTCCATTTCGAACACCGCGCGGAAATAACGAACATCTATATCTTTCCGCGCGAGTCCTGATTTCTCTTATTTTGTTATGATGACCGTTTCTCCCTAAGTAAGCCGGCATCAACATCAGACACAACTGGCCATTAAAATTGCTACACCACGAAGATGACGTGCTACAGACGCGAAATTTAACAGACAGGAAGAAGATGCTGTGATATGCAAATGATTAGCTTTTCAGAGCATTCACACAAGGATGGCGCCGGTGACGACACCTACAACGTGCTGACATGAGGAAAGTTTCCAACCGATTTCTCATACACAAACAGCCTGGTGAAACGTTCTTGTGATGCCTCGTGTAAGGAGGAGAAATGCGTACCATCACGTTTCCGACTTCGATAAAGGTCGGATTGTAGCCTATCGCGATTACGGTTTATCGTATCGCGACATTGCTGCTCGCGTTGGTCGAGATCCAATGACTGTTAGCAGAATATGGAATCGGTGGGTTCAGGAAGGTAATACGGAACGCCGTGCTGCATCCCAACGGCCTCGTATCACTAGCAGTCCAGATGATAGGCATCTCATCCGCATGGCTGTAACGGGTCGTGCAGCCACGTCTCGATCCCTGAGTCAACATATGGGGACGAGTGCAAGACAACAACCATCTGCACGAACAGTTCGACGACGTTTGCAGCAGCATGGACTATAAGCTCGAAGACCATGGCTGCGGTTACCCTTGACGCTGCATCACAGACGGGAGCGCCTGCAGTGGTGTACTCAACGACGAACCTGGGAGCACGTATGGCTAAACGTCATTCAATCGGATGAATCCAGGTTCTGTTTACAGCATCTTGATGCTCACATCCGTGTTTGGCGACATCGCGGTGAAAGCACATTGGAAGCGTGTATTCGTCCATCGCCATACTGGCGTATCACTCGGCGTGATGGTATGGGGTGCCAATGGCCACACGTCTCGGTCACCTATTGTTCACATTGACGGCACTTTGAACAGTGGACATTACGTTTCAGATGTGTTACGATCCGTGGCTCTACCCCTCGCGAAACCCTACATTTCAGCAGGATAATGCACGACCGCATGTTGCACGTCCTGTACGGGCCTTTCTGGATACAGAAAATGTTCGACCGCTGCTCTGGCCAGCACATTCTCCAGATCTCTCACCAACTGAAAACGTCTGGTCAATGGTGGCCGAGCAACTGGCTCGTCACAATACGCCAGTCACTACTCTTGGTGAACTGTGGTATCGTGTTGAAGCTGCATGGGTAGCTGTACCTGTACATGCCATCCAAGCTCTGTTTGACTCAATGCCCAGGCGTATCAAGGCCGCTATTACGGCCAGAGGTGGTTGTTCAGGGTACTGATTTCTCAGGATCTATGCACCCAAACTGCGTGAAAATGTAATCACATGTGAGATTTAGTATAATATATTTATCCAATGAATACCCGTTTATCATCTGCATTTCTTCTTGGTGTAGCAATTTTAATGGCCAATAGTGTATTTTCCCGTTCGGAGGAGAAAGTTGGTGACTGAAACTTCGTCAGAAGACTACGCCGCACCGAAATACGCATTTGTTTTAATTATGCCAACCCCAAATCCTGAATCACGTCTGTGCCATTCCCTCCCCTATTTCTCGATAGTACAAAACGTGCTGCTCGTCTTTGAACTTTCTCGATGTACTCCGTTTGAAATCTGGTTTCGCAGGACAGAGCGAATCAGGATGTGAAAAGGGGCCAAGGTCAATTACTGTTAGATATACATGAACATATACAATTTTATTCCTTAAACCAGTGCACATTTTCCTCTTTAATACAACGAAGATCAATTCACGGCTGAGGGCCCATGTAACTTCTCCACAATAAGTTTAAGTGATTGCTTTTAAAACACCAGGATTTAGAGTAATGGCTGAAGGTCTTACTTAAGTAAAATTACAATATCTTCTCGGCTAATTGCTGAAGTAATAGTTCAGATCAGATAAGGAAATTCTTTAAAAGCCAAGCATTTGCAAATTCCGGCTAAAGGCCATATTAAGGAAAATTCAAGTTAATTCTTCGGCTGAAAACCCAACTACATAATAAAAGAGAGACTTTAAGGATAAGCCTTTACACAGTACAACAGAAAACATGAAGTATCTTGTCGGCCGAAGGCGCAAGCAATTACTCAAGAATAATTAACGACAACTTTAAGATAAACATTTACAGAACACGGCTGAAGGCCGTTTCAAGAATTCAAAACAAATAAAGAGAAACCTTACAGACAAGGGTTTACATATTACAGCCACAGATTCTGATACTTACGCGACTGAAGGCCTAATCTTAAAGTTGTTGTGAGGTTCGGCTGAAGGCCATATACTAAACATAAAACAGGTAATATTAATACATGGCTCAAGGCCTGGCACAGTACCTGCGACCAAACAAAATGACAATCATAAACAACAAACAGTGATGCTCAGAAGTGTACCAAGGGTCGGCCTGAGGAGGAAACTCTAACCGCAGTTTAGGTGAGACAGACAGCCAAGCGTACCATGAAACAATCGGGTTGCAGCACGACCTACAGACAGCTGACGAAACAGCCAACTGCCTAATCAATTCCCTTGCATAACAACCAAAGGTACCAGTGAAGACGAGGATAGTAGCAGGATTTTGTCCTAATAATTGGTGTATAAACACAGTCAGTGCAGAATAAACACTCAAAGAGAGAAAGAGAACAACACCAAGCTGTCGAACTACACGCTGTGCCAGGCAGCATCAACAGGGCGAGGAAAACACACTGTCGCAAAACTACGCTAACGACCAGGGCAGGTAACTGGAATGTTAACAGCCACAAGGCAGAAGATACCGCTGGTGCACTTCACTAATAAATGATTATCATTTGAAAGGTTAAACACCAAACAGGGTATACGGCAGCGAAATTTTGCCTACTCCCAACACACCATCACGTTGCTGCTTGCGGGAACAGCCCAGGATGCAACAACCAGCAATTAACGAAGAGATGTCACAACGATTGAGATTTCATGACAGGTTCACTGATTACTCAATTCCAGTATGCAGGTAAGGTGGGCGACGAATTTAGCAGTTCTCACTGCTGGAAGTATTCCACACGAAAAGGAGAGTGTCTTTGGTGTGACGTCATAAGTGCGTGACTGCGTGTTAGATCGCTCTCTAAGTTTTTATACATCTTTAGGTTTCAGATACATATTTTAACGGATCACATAACTAATGTGGAAGTATTGAATAGGATTGGGGAGAAGAGAAGTTTGTGGCACAACTTGACCAGAAGAAGGGATCGGTTGGTAGGACATGTTCTAAGGCATCAAGGGATCACCAGTTTAGTATTGGAGGGCAGCGTGGAGGGTAAAAATCGTAGAGGGAGACCAAGAGATGAATAGACTAAGCAGATTCAGAAGGATGTAGGTTGCAGTAGGTACTGGGAGATGAAGAAAGTTGCACAGGATAGAGTAGCATGGAGAGCTGCATCAAACCAGTCTCGGGACTGAAGACCACAACAACAACAACGTGATAATATTTACTATATAAGTGACTTATTAGTGGTTTCTTCATCCACCTCCGCCTTTCTTGTGTTGTGACCTGATATTTGTGAGTGTTTCGTATCGAGCAACTTACCTGTGTTTACATTCCGCGCTGACCAGTTGCAGCTGTAGCGGCGCATCCAAAGCTAAGTACTTGGTTCAAATGGCTCTGATCACTATGGGACTTAACATCTGAGGTCATCAGTCCCCTAGAACTTAGAACTACTTAAACCTAACTAACCTAAGGACATCAAACACATCCATGCCCGAGACAGGATTCGAACCTGCGACCGTAGCGGTCCCGCGGTTCCAGACTGAAGCGCCTAGAACCGCTCAGCCACATCGGCCGGCAGCTAAGTACTAATTAATTGCTTGTGTATAGTGGTTCATTTAGGAACTTTAGTAGTCTTCAACCGGTGTTCTTGGTGTTTTCTGGTGAAATAATTTCAGAAGAACTTTTTGGGAACTGTTTTCAATATCGCTACTGTGTCATTAGACGTTTGATTTTCCTTCTGTGTTAGTCTTTTGCTATATTCTCATTTGTTGTTGATTAATACTGTTAATAATAGTAGTTACTTCCCTTGTAGAGTAAGTTTGTGATTATTGTAGTCAATTTTTTAACATCTATTTATTGTAGTAGCGGAACTTAGATAAAGTAGTTTTCTTGTTTCAATAACTGTAAAATTTTACCATGAGTGAGAAGTTTGGGCTTTGCCGTAGGTTCGTGAGTAGTGGATTGCGGTGTGAGACTTGTTCGAAGTATTTTCACTGGGGGGAATGCAGTGGGGAAGCCAGTGGGCATTCTGGTGAGATCCTCTCCTGGAACTGCAGGTTATGTAGCAAGAGTAAGTTGATAGAGGAGCAGGAGCGTAAGATCTGTGACCTTCAGGTGCAGTTGAAAAACTCACAGAAGGAGTTAGATATGATGAGGAGGGAGAAGTGGGTTGGGGAATGGGAGCTGGCTGTTGGCAAGAGATCTGCTAGTACAAGGAGATTTTCAGATAGTTTTACTATTGGGGTTTGCAATAGATATGACCAACTGTGAGAGTCTAATAGAGAGGAATCTCTAGTAGCTTTAGATGTAGGAAGTATGCAGCAGACCTCAGCAGTTAGGGTGGCTAGGACAGTTGCAAAGTCGAAGAGAAAGAAGAAGGTTCTGCTGTTAGGTAGTTCCCATGGCAGAGGTGTAGGCCAGCAGTTGCAGGAAGTGTTGGGGAGTGAGTACCAGGTCACCAGCATTGTGAAGCCTAATGCAGGATTGGCTCAGGTGACTGTTAACGTGGGGAGGTTATGTAGGGATTTTACTAATGAGGATCAGGTAATGATTGTGGGTGGGGCAGGTAATAGTATTGATAGAGGTGGGGAGTATGACATAGATGGTGACCTGGAAAAGATAGCCACTCAGACTGGTAACATGAATGTGCATTTCGTGGAACTGTTTCAGTGTCTTGATCGGCCTCATCTTAATACAGCCGTCAGGCGTAATAACATGAGACTTGGGGGTGCGCTGATGACAGAAGGCATGGGTCACATTTCAGTTGTGTCGGTGGAGTCTATCAGCAGGACGGGTTTCACTAGACATGGCCTGCACCTCAACAGGTATGGGAAGGGGAGGTTGGCAAAGCTTATAGGTGACAACATGGGAAAATTCCTGCGGTAGTGGGTGTTAGAGCTGCACCTATTTTTAGATTGAAGTCAGCTGATAGGTATTCCTGCTTAAGGGAAGTCTCTCTAACAAAGGAACCACTTTCGACAAAGCTTAGGTATCCGAGTAATGAGGGAATTAGTATACTTCATCAAAATATACAAGGTATTAGAGAGAAAGTTAGTGAACTGCTTATAGATGTTTACTCTGAAATAATTGGTATATCTGAACACTTCTTAAATAAGGAGATTATTCAGAGGCTTCCTTTACCAGGATACGGGTTGGCTGGCAGCTTTTCGAGGAGCTCTTTGCGGTGTGGGGGAGTAGCCATGTATGTGAAAAACGGCATCCCATTTGAGTAAATTGATGTTTCAAAGTACTGCACAGAACAGGTGTTTGAATGTTGTGCAGGTGTGGTTAAATTTAGTGGCTCTAAACTTCTAACTTTTGTTATTTATAGATTAAAAAAATGGCTCAAGCGGCTCTGAGCACTATGGGACTTAACTTCTAAGGTCATCAGTCCCCTAGAACTTAGAACTACTTAAACCTAACTAACCTAAGGGCATCACGCACATCCATGCCCGAGGCATGATTCGAACCTGCGACCGTAGCGGTCGCGCTGCTCCAGACTGTAGCGCCTGTAACCGCTCGGCCACCCCGGCCAGCATTTATAGATCCCCAGACTCCGATTTCACAATATTTTCGCTAAAGCTAGAAGAGGATCCTGGTTCACTTTATAGGAAATACAAAAAGTTAGTTATATGTGGTGACTTCAGTATTAATTGTATAAGTGATTGCGCAAGGAAAAGGATGCTGGTAGACCTCCTTAATTCGTATAATCTTATGCAAACCGTATTCTTTCCAACGAGAGTGCAAGGGAACAGTAGAACAACCATAGACAACATTTTTGTTCATTCCTCGTTACTAAAAGGGCATTCCGTTAGCAACAAGGTGAATGGCCTTTCAGATCATGATGCACAAATTTTAACTCTAAAAGATTTTTGTGCTGCAACACATGTTAAATATACACTCCTGGAAATGGAAAAAAGAACACATTGACACCGGTGTGTCAGACCCACCATACTTGCTCCGGACACTGCGAGAGGGCTGTACAAGCAATGATCACATGGCACAGCGGACACACCAGGAACCGCGGTGTTGGCCGTCGAATGGCGCTAGCTGCGCAGCATTTGTGCACCGCCGCCGTCAGTGTCAGCCAGTTTGCCGTGGCATACGGAGCTCCATCGCAGTCTTTAACACTGGTAGCATGCCGCGACAGCGTGGACGTGAACCGTATGTGCAGTTGACGGACTTTGAGCGAGGGCGTATAGTGGGCATGCGGGAGGCCGGGTGGACGTACCGCCGAATTGCTCAACATCACAGTACATCGATGTTGTCGCCAGTGGTCGGCGGAAGGTGCACGTGCCCGTCGACCTGGGACCGGACCGCAGCGACGCACGGATGCACGCCAAGACCGTAGGATCCTACGCAGTGCCGTAGGGGACCGCACCGCCACTTCCCAGCAAATTAGGGACACTGTTGCTCCTGGGGTATCGGCGAGGACCATTCGCAACCGTCTCCATGAAGCTGGGCTACGGTCCCGCACACCGTTAGGCCGTCTTCCGCTCACGCCCCAACATCGTGCAGCCCGCCTCCAGTGGTGTCGCGACAGGCGTGAATGGAGGGACGAATGGAGACGTGTCGTCTTCAGCGATGAGAGTCGCTTCTGCCTTGGTGCCAATGATGGTCGTATGCGTGTTTGGCGCCGTGCAGGTGAGCGCCACAATCAGGACTGCATACGACCGAGGCACACAGGGCCAACACCCGGCATCATGGTGTGGGGAGCGATCTCCTACACTGGCCGTACACCACTGGTGATCGTCGAGGGGACACTGAATAGTGCACGGTACATCCAAACCGTCATCGAACCCATCGTTCTACCATTCCTAGACCGGCAAGGGAACTTGCTGTTCCAACAGGACAATGCACGTCCGCATGTATCCCGTGCCACCCAACGTGCTCTAGAAGGTGTAAGTCAACTACCCTGGCCAGCAACATCTCCGGATCTGTCCCCCATTGAGCATGTTTGGGACTGGATGAAGCGTCGTCTCACGCGGTCTGCACGTCCAGCACGAACGCTGGTCCAACTGAGGCGCCAGGTGGAAATGGCATGGCAAGCCGTTCCACAGGACTACATCCAGCATCTCTACGATCGTCTGCATGGGAGAATAGCAGCTTGCATTGCTGCGAAAGGTGTATATACACTGTACTAGTGCCGACATTGTGCATGCTCTGTTGCCTGTGTCTATGTGCCTGTGGTTCTGTCAGTGTGATCTTGTGATGTATCTGACCCCAGGAATGTGTCAATAAAGTTTCCCCTTCCTGGGACAATGAATTCACGGTGTTCTTATTTCAATTTCCTGGAGTGTAGTTATCAACTGTTTAGGAAAGCTGATCCAGTTGCTGTAGAGACCTTTCTAAATCTTATCAAGGAACAAGAGTGGCAAGATGTTTATAGTGCTGATACAGTAGACGATAAATATAATGCTTTCTTCAAGACTTTTCTCTTGCTCTTTGAAAGTTTCTTTCAATTAGAACGTTCAAAACAGGGTACTAGCACAAACAGGCAGCCTGGGTGGCTGACTAAAGTATCTTGTAGAACGAAGTGGCAATTATATCAGAACGTTAGAAACAGTCAAAATCTAAATGCAGCAGCCCATTACAAACAGTATTGTAAGGTGTTAAAATGTTATTAGGAAGGCAAAAAGTATGTGGTATGCAGATAGAATAGCCAAGTCTCAGGATAAAATTAAAACCATATGGTCAATTGTAAAGGAAGTGGCTGGTCTGCAGCGACAGGTCGAGGATATAGAATCAGTCCGTAGTGGGAATGTCTGTGTTACTGATAAGTCGCATATATGTACAGTATTTATAATCATTTTCTGAATATAGCAGGTGAACTAAATAGAAACCCAGTCCCAACAGGGAATCGTATAGCAATCTTAGAAAAAAGTGTTCCGAGACTGTTACCTGAAATGCTCCTCCATGATACTGACAAGAGGAAGATTGAGTTAATAATTAAATCACTAAAGACGAAGAACTCTCATGGATATGACGGGGTATCTAGTAGAATACTGAAGTATTGTTCTATGTATGCTAGCCCAGTACTTAGCCATATCTGTAACTTTTCCTTTAGGAGTGGTCGGTTTCCTGACTGATTAAAGTATTCGGTAGTGAAACCACTTTATAAAAAGGGAGACAGGGATAATGTTGACAATTATCGACCTATTTCTATGCCATCGCTGTTTGCTAAAATTATCGAGAAGGTTGTATATACAAGGTTACTGGAGCATTTAAATTCACATAATTTGCTGTCAAATGTACAGTTTGGTTTTAGAAATGGTTTAACAACTGAAAATGCTACATTCTCTTTTCTCTGTGAGGTTTTGGACGGATTAAATAAAAGGTTGCGAACACTAGGTGTTTTCTTTGATTTAACGAAGGCTTTTGACTGAGTTGACCACAAAATATTACTCCATTACGGAGTAAGGGGAGTAGCTTACAACTGGTGGGCCTCTTACTTTAAGAGCAGAAGGTAATTCTCCGCAATATTGAGAGTGGTAGTGATGTTCAGTCACAATGGGGCACTGTTAAGTGGGGCGTTCCCCAAGGGTCGGTGCTAGGGCCACTGCTATTTCTTATTTATATAAATGATATGCCTTCTAGTATTACAGGTGATTCAAAAATATTTCTGTTTGCTGATGACATCAGCTTGGTAGTGAAGGATCTTGTGTGTAATATTGAAACAGTATCAAATAATGTAGTTCATGAAATAAGTTCGTGGCTTGCGGAAAATAATTTGATCCTAAATCACAGTTTTTACAGTTTCTGACTCACAATTCAACAAGAACCGATATTTTGATCAGACAGAATGGGCATATTATAAACGAGATGGAACAGTCCAAGTTCCTAGGCGTTCAGATAGATAGTAAGCTGTTGTGGAAAGCCCATGTTCAGGATCTTGTTCAGAAAGTAAATGCTGCTTTATTTACCATTAGAACAGTATCTGAAATAAATGACAGTTCAACACGAAAAGTAGTCTACTTCGCATATTTTCATACGCATATGTCGTATGGTATTATTTTTTTTGGGGTAATTCTTCTGATGCAAAAACGGTATTTTTGGCTCAAAAACGGACTGTTCGAGCTATATGTGGTGTAAGTTCGAGAACCTCTTGTCGACCCCTATTCAAGAGTCTGGCAATTCTGACATTGCCCTCACGGTATATATTTTCTTTAATGTCGTTTGTTGTTAACAATATTAGCTTATTCCCAAGGGTTAGCAGCTTTCACTCAGTTACTAGTAGGCAGAAATCAAATCTGCATGTGGAATGCACTTCCTTGATTCTTGTTCAGAAAGGAGTGCAGTATTCTGCTGCATCCATTTTCAATAAGCTACCACAAGAACTCAAAAATCTTAGCAGTAGCCTAAACACTTTTAAGTCTAAACTGAAGAGTTTCCTCATGGCTCACTCCTTCTATTCTGTCGAGGAGCTCCTGGAAGAGCTGAAAAATTAAGCGAATTCCAGTGTTGCATTGTTGATTTTCTTTATTTAAACTTACGACTTGTCACCTCAATACGTTTCTTATATTTCAATTCATCTGTTTCTACTATCGTGTTATAATTTCATGTATTGACTCGTTCCATGACCATGGAGACGTCTCCTTAATTTGGTCCCACAGAACAACAAATAAATGAACAAAAATAAGGAAAGTGCCACACAACTTCGACTGCGCGTGCACGCCGCCAGCAGCCCCGGCTTGATCATATGCTGCAGAGACTTCCTCGCTGCTCCGCCGCAACCGACCAACTGCCACATACACCATGACACGGAAATATAACTGCCGCACCAAAGAAGTTACAGCAGTACCAGTATCGATAATCGCTGCTGCTGCCACTGACGGAGGCAAGTGAGCAACTCGTTCAGATAGTAACTAAGGGAGGAATAAGACGCCACTCGATGGTGACAAAATGACCAAATGGAAAAACGGCATTAACGCGAGCCGACCACAGCTCACCGTTGATCCTGTCTGGTAGGATCCCACACTGCGCAACAGTACGCAAAAAAAGGACGGATAAGCGTACTGTACGCAGTCTAGTAGATCTGTTGCATCTCCTAAGTGTTCTGCCCATAAATTACAGTCTTTGGTTCTCCTTCTCCACAACATGTTGTATGCGTTGTTTCCAATTCAAGTTGATCGTAATAGTAGTTCCTAGGTACTTTGTTGAATTTAGGGCCTTTAGATTGGATTGATTTATCGTGTATTAGAAGTTTAATAGACTCTTTTCAACATTCATGTGCATGACCTCACACTTTCCATTATTTAGGGTTCATTTCCAATTTTCGCACCATACAGATATCTTTTCTAAATCATTCCGCAATTCTTTTTGATCGTCTGATGACTTTACTAGACGATAAACGACAACACATTCGTAAACAACCTAAGACGGCTGCTAAGATTGCCTCCTAAATCGTTTGTATAGATAAGGAACAGCAGAGGCCCTATAAAACTACCTCGTGGAACGCCAGAAATCACTTCTGCTTTACTCGATGATTTTCCGTCAATTACTGCAATCTGTGACCTCTCTGACAGGAAATCGCGAACCCAGTCGCATAACTGAGACAATCACAGAATTCTATTACAAGCAGCTTGTGAGGTACAATGTCAAAAGCCTTCTGGAGATCTAGAAATACGGAATCCGTTTGAAATCTCTTGTCAATAGCACTCAGTATTTTGAGTGTAAACAGTTAGTTGTGTTTCATAAGAACGATGTTTTCTAAATCCGTACTGACTGTGTCTCAATACACCGTTCTCTTCCAGGTAATTCATAATGTTCGAACACATAATACAGTATATTGAAAAATTCTGCTGCACATCGACATTACCGATATGGACCTGCAATTTAGTGGATTACTCCTATTGCCTTTCTTGAATATTGGTGTGACCTTGCAACTTTCCTGCCTTCGGGTACGGATCAATGGTTCAAATGGCTCTGATCACTATGGGACTTAACTTCTGAGGTCATCAGTCCCCTACACGTTAGAACTACTTAAACCTAACTAAGCCAAGGACATCACACACATCCATGCCCGAGGCAGGATTCGAACCTGCGACCGTAGCGGTCGCGCGGTTCCAGATTGTAGCGCCTAGAGCCGCTCGGCCACTCCGGCCGGCTGGGGGGTACGGATCTTTCGTCGAGCAAACGGTTGTGTATGATGATAATGGAGCTATTGCATCACCATACTCTGAGAGGAACCTAATTCGTCTACAGTCTGGACCGGAAGACTTGTTTTTATTAAGTGATTTAAGTTGCTTCACGACTCTGAAGATGTCTTCTTCTAAGTTACCCATGTTGCCAGCTGTTCTCCTCCACTCGTATGACTTTCACTCCTTGCCCCCTCCCCCCTCCTCCCGCGCCTTCCCATTTTCCCTGTGGCATTCTAGAATGCTGGGTAACCAAGAACGACTGTCGCTTAACATCCGTAATTAAGATCTGCAATTTTCTCGTGGTTGTCAATTCGCGGTACCTATGTGCACATGTGTGATAGTAAAGTGTTGTCCGATCTTATTCGAATTCACGCATTCAGAATTTCAACAGTTAATCTCTGCATCAGGGACCAACGCCGCGGCCTGCCGGTACGCATGTACGTATGGGGCACGCCACTGATCTGATGGCGGCTCGCCCCCACCGTTCGTTCTTGTAACTACTTATATTATTTTAATTTTTACTTATCTTTAATTCCCTCCAGAAAAGAATAAGGTGGGTGCTTGTAGGACTCCTCTGAGCCACGTTAGTGTAAGTGCCACTGGGGCAGTGGGATGCCATCTCGGGATAATAACTTATCTTACACGGTACATTACTTTTCTACTTAGTACCTGCGCAACAAAGAAGGCTCCGCGGCAAGAGCAGCAGTTAGGTCTCAAAAGAAAGATGTTGTTATAGCTATAAGTTGTTTATGTATTCTACAGTGCTTGCCTTGCGTCAAGGAGCTTCATCAGCCTAATCATTAGTGCGCAGAATTTTTTTTTTTTTTTTTTTTTGCCCGCCGCTGTGGCCGAGCGCTTCTATGCGCTTCAGTCCGGAACCGCGTTGCTGCTACGGTCAAAGGTTCGAATCCTACCTCGGGCATGTATGTCCTTAGGTTAGTTAGGTTTTAGTAGTTCTAAGTCTAGGGGACTAACGACCTCAAATGTTAATAAGTCCCATAGTGCTCAGAGCCATTTGAGCTGAAATTTTTGATTTGAAGGTAAGTAACGTTTTTATGTGTTTCTGCGAACCTGTAAGAATTTACTTCACGAACTTCTGTCAACGATGTAAGAAAATGTTATACAATAATCTTATTTTTGGATAGAAACCTTTTTGTTTATCTCTTCATCAGCGTTACTCCGAAGATTCACTGTTCGCACTTTGAGAAAGTCTCAAACTAAACCTACTATGGATAAAGGAAGACCAAGGGCAAACGCAAGTTACAGGACGAGATGCAGCAGTTTCAGAATGGCTGGACCGGACCGAAAAGTATTTTTTTGTCTCTCGTTGAATAATATCATGGGCCTTATTCGCAAAAGTGTCGTAGCCGTGCCAGAGCTCTACGAAAGTCTGCATACTGCATTTTCGGTGTAAAACAGTTCTCTCTCTCTCTCTCTTTCTCTTTCCCTCTCTCTCCCTTTTTTCTGCAGCCATTGTGTCGTCCAATTCAATGTTTTACGGCCCGCAATATTAGTCGGTCTGTTCATCCCTGCTCTACATGCTACGCAACGCCCATGTTTTACCGCCTGGCACCAGATTATGCTAAATATATCTGCGACGTTGTCGCACCTATTAAACGATCCCGTGACGAAACGTGCCGGTTTTCGTTGCGTCTCCTTTATCACTTCTATTAGCCCTACCCTTTGAGGGTCCCAAACTGAAGATCTGTACCGAAGAATCGGTCCAAAAAATGTTTTGTAAGCCACTTTAGAGGATGAATTACGTCTCCTCAAGATCCTTCCATACAATCTCAAACTAGCATTTGCTTTTGCTACATTGGTTTTATGCGACCAATTCACTTTCGAGATGTCCGGACTGATATTCCTAGATATTTCATGATTGCTGTTTCCTGTGATTTATCGCCAATAGCGCAATCTAACACGATTAAATCTCTTCGCTCATTTGCCGGCCTCTGTGGCCAAGCGGTTCTAGGCGCTTCAGTCCGAAACCGAGCTGCTGCTACGGCTGCAGGTTCGAATCCTGCCTCGGACATGGATGTGTGTGATGTCCTTAGGTTAGTTAGGTTTAAGTGGTTCTAAGTCGAGGGGACTGATGACCTCAGATGTTAAGTCCCATAGTGCTTAGAGCCATTTGAACCATCTTCGCTCATTTACGCTCGGTACACTACATTTACTTATACTCACAGTTAACTGCCAGTTCTTGCACCAACTTTCGATCCACCTCAGGTTCTTCTGCATTCCGCTACACTCTGCTGGAGCTGCAATCTTCCAGTAAAAAAAAGAAAGAAAAAAAAAAGAGACATCGTTTGCGAAGAGCGTAACAGAGCTACCACACTGTCCACTGGAACGCTGACGTGTATTGTTAACAGTGGCAGCCCCATGCAACACTCCCGAAATTACATTTATATCTGCAGATTAAGTTGTGTCTGTTAGGAATTGCTGAAGACAGAGATCTGGTCCGATAGTGTGTAAGCTCTGCGCCGCGGGGATTGGCTCTCCATGTAATGGAAGAAGCTATATCAGGAACGTGGCACATTTGCAGTAGTGCTACTTCAAAATCTTTTCTGTTTGTAGAGAAACATCGGAACTTTATGTCTTAATTCGACAGCTCTCCTCACAAGAGATGTGAACGCTAATGGGGACGTGCATTCGTAACTGGTTTCCAGCGTCGATGGTGAACGCTCGGAAGTTTCACACTCAACGCGCTCGCCATCGTGACCTGCTACCGCAACGCTTTCTAGCGGCAGTTATCGGCCACATCCGGCGCATCAAACACACGGATCTTGTTTCCAAACATGGACACACATGAAGCAGCTTGAAACGTTCCTTACGTTCGCCCTCGAAGCTACGTGGCGGCGTGCCATTCACTGCCGCTGGCAAAACCCACGCACTCTCTACGACGTGTGGTATGCCCTACAAGTTAGGCCAAGTAATGCTCCGCATATTTATTTTGAAACGTTTACTGGCGGACCCACGTTACTCTTCTGCACGTAAAACAAGGTCGCCAGTCTCCCTTTAATCCACGAGACAGGTTTAAAATAGCCCCTACTCCTTTACCATAACTTGCAAAAAGAGCCCACCATACGACCACAGGACTGGAAAATGTACTTCGGCAAAGTTCATGCACCGCCTCCTGCTGGGTCCTAGCAACTTGTGCCGATAATTCCCACAGTGACAAACATCAGGATAACAAACTTAACAGGTCAGGTTCACAGAAAAAAACCACACTTTTCCGCGGATTCACATGGAATTTATTGGTTTCATTCCAACGTCGTCAGGTGCGTCATTTTTATGCAACCCCGCCTCTAGCTATGTGCTGAATCCGCAATCTGGTGTGAGGCCTCTGCTTATAGAGCACGTACGCGCTCATTAAATCTCAACACTCGCCCAAAAAGCCGGAAGTGCCTCAACCAGAATTCCTTACCTGCAGATGGGAAAACACCAACTGATTCTTGCACGGTTTCCATATTTGAAACATAACCTCCCTCCCTCCCTCCCTCCGTCACTCTTTCCCTCCCTACCTCCCTCCCTCCGTCCCTCTTTCCCTCCCTCCCTCCCTCCGTCCCTCTTTCCATCCCTCCCTCTTTCCCTTCCTCCCTCTTTCCCTCCCTCTATCCCTCCCTCTTCCCCTTCTTCCCTCTTTCCCTCCCTCGCTCCCTCTCTCTTTCGCTCCCTCCCTCACTCGCTCCCTCCCTCTTTTTTGTCAATGTGCAGATTTTTGCAACATACTTATTGCCAAAATCTTTGGCAGTTTATGGATCTTGGCGCCTTGTGTGTTTATTGCTGTGTCAAATCACTAATGTTCGACATAAAATGCTAAATAGTGTGCAGTTATTGGTCATTTAGAAAGTACCTTATGGGCCCAGAAAGGAACAGTTACTGAAACATAACTAGATTCATCACTAAAGATCACTGACCATCGACTTCAGAAATGGATTTGGAAACACGGCCTCTGTCCCACAGGGCACAAGGTTTGGCTTCTACACCGCACGACGGCCGTCAGCCGGCCTCTCCATGTTTCGAGCACCAGCCCGCTCCACAAAGCCTGTGTCAACATTCAGGTCTTCCTGTCGATCACCTTCAGGAATAAAGTGCAGGAGTTTCAGTTTCCCGCTTTCTTTTCCCCCTAACAGCACTACTCTGCAAAGTGCTGCTTCCTGTCAAGTCTATCAGAATCTTGGAAAACACCTGCTGTCATGAAAAGCCACAATTCCTACAGCCAGTCTACCTGTCCCAGTGCACAATTGGTTTATAAGGATTACAGAAACGCTGTCAAAGCTGGATTGAAACACTCCATGCCCACCATACCTTAAACCAGCTTTCGTGTTCACAAGATCCAAGAACACAGTCCATCGACGTGGATAGGAAATGATATCTTACAAGCTGTATTACATCCACGTCACTGCTCAGTGATGAGTGGAGTAAATCACGGAAGAACACTGTTTAGGCGTCAGTGTGTTCGATGGCACGTAACACAGCGAAAAGATAGCTTTGAAAATGTACTATTTCGTCCAAGGCAAGGTATTATTTCTAACATTGTTAAATAGCAAACGGTGTTTCGAAAATTTCTTAAAAATTAAAATTTATATCTTTTTGGGAATCGAACATACGTCTCCATTTCACAAAAGAGTTTCGTGACAAATACGCTGTACGTGTAGAAGACATGTGCTGTTTCTAATCTGTCTGCCTCCATCCCTTCGAAAGTCATGTTAAACGAAGTTCTCATTTCTGCCTGATCGACGGAGATGCGCCAGACATCGATTGATTGAAGCATCTAAAAAGATTTGTAGCGCCATCTTATACCTTTGTCCTTAAAGACATGGCAGCGATTTTTGTCGCCAGTGTACCATTTCCCAATAATTTACTACAACAAATCGAAACAAAGACGGCACATGTTCACTGTGCCATAGTTCGCAAGTTCAAATACAAAAATTACAAAACGTGACACTTGTGTTTTGTGTGCTTTGTTCCAATATGGCGACTGCTGGTTTCAGCCGTTAACACGTAAAAGATTGTACTGATACAGGTTTCGTAACGCGTCGCTGAATTCCGACACAATTTCATGCGTTTTTTCCTTCCCATGAACGCTTTGTAATGTAGACTTCTAATCTGCGACGTCACAAAACTCGAGCCATCCCACATCCAAGCTATATTTCACGTTTCCACTGATCGTTCCTTAAATATTTTTACATTTCACCAATACAGACTACTGTTAAAGACATTCCACATACAATGCAATTACAGCTGCACAGCGGCAGCAGAAACTGGCGATTAGTTCAGTCCTGTGTGCTAAGAGTAGTCTTACCATGTCGCGATGCCATTACATTTTCTTAACATGACAAACTATAAATTGTAGTCCCCCTCTGCGTTTTTGTCTTATGAGAAGGCTAACCTCAGGAACTACTGTAGTGACTTTGATACTGGTCTCACTAACAGACTGATTCCCGAGGAAGGTATAGCACATATCTTACGAAATAATAAAAAATTCACGTTACCTCTGGTTTTGGTCAGATATTACGTAATGATGCAAAGGTATCGACGGCGCGGAATATGAGTCTTTGCCAGTACTGACACGAGTCGGTGCTCATTAAAGAATATTTTTTTGTGTGCTAAAATGTAATATCGTGAACAGCGCTCTTGTTGCATTCCTCCCATTTCAGAAAATATGTCTATTTAAAGAAGTAATGGTCTATAATGAGATTCAGACTAATTATAAAGACATAGTATGTAGTGTATTAGACGTTATCTGGAACGACAGTTACCTGAGACGAGAATTCAGTGCTCATATTAAATACGGCAAGCGACGAACCTGCTGCCTTACCCATCAATTCATTGTCTTTTTTGGCAATAATATTCAAAAGAGTTAATTTCGTGTTTAACCGCGTGTCACCAGACAAGACAGGCTAGAACAACGTCAGCTATTGCATCTGTAATACGTACCGCATATACTGTAAACGTTCGTGAATGGGTTATATTTTCTTAGTATCCTACACACGGACCTTAGTCTGCCATCTGTTTCTCCTATAATAAGGGTCATGTTGACTCAGCACCTCACTTCGCCCTGTCGCACATTCTTCGATATTATCTTGGGGGCTAAGAAGACGTTTCAGTGTATTTAATCTTTTTATTATGAAATCACAAACGGTTTCGTGGCATTGGGAACCACATCCTTAGGTTGACATGTAACTGAGTCATAAGAGCTAAATATCCCAGAACATGGAACCCAACATTCGTTGCCAGACCAAACTAATAAACCATTAAAAGGCCGTATGTCAGTGACTCAAGATCAGCCGTGTGTAGGGATCCAAGTGCAAAATAGTCTGTGGAGCCACATCTCCAGTCATGCGCATTCCCGGAACACGGGACGCGGCCGCGTACTTTTATATCTGTCCCCAGTCATTAATTGTCGTCTACTGAAACAAAACTGCTCTCTGTGTACGCTGAAAATGCTACATTTGTTTACATTGTATTGTGTTATGTACGGTGTCTGTCTCGAAACAAGCGCCGATCTTACATCTCGGTGCAGTTCCTTTTTCCATATTTGTTTGCCAACAGCCACTCATACAACGGCAGATGACATGCTGTATGCCAAAGAAACGACGATAAAAACACAGAAAATATGCCGAAAACAGCAGCAACAAACGTAAGAACCATGGTGTGACGTAAAGTAAATAAGGTATTATGAAACGATTCATAGGACGTAATATTTTGGAACCAAACAGTACACATATAATAATGTTTCACAATGCTTATGACTATGCTATATTTACTTGTTTTAGAATTCAAGAGCTACTGATGATGGCAATATTGTCACTGACATTAGTCTTGGAGAAAATAATTATAAAACAAAAGTTCTTTACCTCAATAAAGCGAAACGCGTTTTTGTAGTTGCAACGACAGAACGAAAATACCCTCAAGAAATTTAACAAAGGGTTTTGCATCAAGGAGGACCCACAATCCCATATTGTTGACAGTTTTTTTGGGTTGCCATCTGCCTCGCTTCCTCAGTGATTAGAGAAAATCATGAGTAGTCTGTGAGAAAGTAAGTGGCTCAGGAAAAAAGTCTAGTTCACTGACCCACTGGAAAGTGCTGCGAACCCTGTTTCCGCATTGAGGTCAACCAACTGCAGAGACAGTCTGCACGCAATTGCTTTCATGTGGCGCGCCTGTTTCTCCAACACTCACGCAAATGTATCGATCATCATTTATCGATATTGTATGCTAGCCGCGTGCCCTGTAATTCTGCTAGAATCTCTTCAATGAAGTGGAATATCTTCTGCATTGAAAAATCACGGAAGGAGCGGAGGAGGTTTGCAGTTTACACCCTCTCGGCTACGTGGTTAAGAGAGACAGAGCATAAGTTCCGATTGACCAGTGTCATTTAGAAATCTCTGTTTGGCTTTTCTGAAGCATCCATTGCGGCATTCATCTAGGATGCTTTAAATGCACCACGGAGAACTAAAGTCAGTTTGATCGTATTTTGGCATTTGAACTGTGTTCTTCTCTTGTACGAGGCCGTTGTCTCTCTCTCTCGATGCCGAATCAGGGTGCTTTTTAATGTAAACCAGCTCCTTAATTGCAATTTTCCTTCTGCGCGCCCCATGGTAAAACATTCGACATACGTTAGCTGACATTGATGTGGGCTACACATTCTAACACACGCGGCCAGTAACTTTGATAGGGAGAGTGACTGCCTTCCTCATTTTTGGGAACTACGAGGTGCATTCAAGTTCTAAGGCCTCCGATTTTTTTTTTTAATTAACTACTCACCCGAAATCGATGAAACTGGCGTTACTTCTCGACGTAATCGCCCTGCAGACGTACTCATTTTTCACAACGCTGACGCCATGATTCCATGGCAGCGGCGAAGGCTTCTTTAGGAGTCTGTTTTGACCACTGGAAAATCGCTGAGGCAATAGCAGCACAGCTGGTGAATGTGCGGCCAAGGAGAGTGTCTTTCATTGTTGGAGAAAGCCAAAAGTCACTAGGAGCCAGGTCATTTGAGTAGGGAGCATGAGGAATCACTTCAAAGTTGTTATCACGAAGAAACTGTTGCGTAACGTTAGCTCGATGTGCGGGTGCGTTGTCTTGGTGAAACAGCACACGCGCAACCCTTCCCGGACGTTTTTGTTGCAGTGCAGGAAGGAATTTGTTCTTCAAAACATTTTCGTAGGATGCACCTGTTACCGTAGTGCCCTTTGGAACACAATGGGTCAGGATTACGACCTCGCTGTCCCAGAACATGGACACCATCATTTTTTCAGCACTGGCGGTTACCCGAAATTTTTTTGGTGGCGGTGAATCTGTGTGCTTCCATTGAGCTGACTGGCGCTTTGTTTCTGGATTGAAAAATGGCATCCACGTCTCATCCATTGTCACAACCGACGAAAAGAAAGTCCCATTCGTGCTGTCGTTGCGCGTCAACATTGCTTGGCAACATGCCACACGGGCAGCCATGTGGTCGTCCGTCAGCATTCGTGCACCCACCTGGATGACACTTTTCGCATTTTCAGTTCGTCATGCAGGATTATGTGCACAGAACCCACAGAAATGCCAACTCTGGAGGCGATCTGTTCAACAGTCATTCGGCGATCCCCCAAAACAATTCTCTCCACTTTCTCGATCATGTCGTCAGACCGGCTTGTGCGAGCCCGAGGTTGTTTCGGTTTGCTGTCACACGATGTTCTGCCTTCATTAAACTGTCACACCCACGAACGCACTTTCGCCACATCCATAACTCCATCACCACATTTCTCCTTCAACTGTCTATGAATTTCAATTGGTTTCACACCACGCAAATTCAGAAAACGAATGATTGCACGCTGTTCAAGTAAGGAAAACGTCGCCATTTTAAGTATTTAAAACAGTTCTCATTCTCGCCTCTGGCGGTAAAATTCCATCTGCCGTACGGTGCTGCCATCTCTGGGACATATTGACAATGAATGCGGCCTCATTTTAAAACAATGCGCATGTTTCTATCGCTTTCCAGTCCGGAGAAAAAAAAATCGGAGGCCTTAGAACTTGAATGCACCTCGTATTATAATGGATGGTTGTTGAGTTTATATGTCGTAGCAGGATCCTTCTTTACCTAACATCGCCTATATCATCATTTGGTTTTGCTACTCTAACGGCAACTGTGTTCGGAAATCAAATTATAGGAAGTCAGGTCCTCGTATTATGCACACAACTGCGCTTTTTGATGTCCAAACGAACTTCAGCACATTTGAGGCATTGTCAGTAGTTACTATAACGAAGTAATTATTTCCTAAAATGTTTGTTTCTGTATGTGCGACTCTGCAGGCGAGTGGAAGTCTGGCTTGAATCCTTGTCGCGAGCAGACGCGTTGACATTTAGTTCTGCACCGTAGAAAACAACACCTGACTGCTGTATTGGTCGTTGAGTATTTCGCTATTCCACAGTTATTTTGCTGATGTATCTTATTTTAAGATGGCGTTGATTTCAAGAAGATATAAACTGAAGTTTAGTTTTTGTCATGATTGTGTGAAGTCTAGTGCATTCGAGTTTCATTGATTTGCTGTTGAAAAAATTTCAATTTCTGTAAATAATATTATTTGTGTGCACCTATCATAAACCGCGACTGTTGCTTATGTGAAACCTAAAGATTCGTGAAATTATAGTCGTGTAATAGCGTAGCCAGAAGGCACTACGGGATTTAAACATTGCACTCTTGCTACGAAACTGATGTCAGCTCTGATAAATCTCGAATAATATTTTTGGCACTAATCAAACATTATAAAAAGGTACAAATTTATCAGCAGTAACGAGAATGGATATAATACCAGAATCAAATGGTGTGTTTCAGTTATTTCTAGCATTAACCCCACAGAACAGCCCTTTGTTTTAATTACGCCACTTTTAGTGTCTTGATCAGACATGTAGCTGTTGATTAGTTACAATTCTGCACTTTTCTAGAATAAAACATTATCTATATATATCGCTTTTGAAGTTCAATTTATGTTTAGTAACAACGTTTTATTTCTAGTTAAGCCGCTCATTGTTTAGGATAGATTCTGACTAACACGTATTTGGTGTCCATTGCAGCAAACACTTCACGTTTCTGGAGATTAGATATATTCAACAAAACCTTTCAGAAACTCAGATGTATAAGTCAAATGACAGTATCATTTGGCATTATAAAAGTCTAACATTTTATTAGATACTAAAATGACTGACTATTTTATTCATGGCTGTAATTTTCAGCAACTGTGGTATGATTCTTACTGCTAGCACAACAGATACAGAGATGTGATTCAGTTATTGTCAACTGTCGAACAGTGTTTGAAATAATCACATACAACATGTTAAATTCTGTACATACGATGGCATTATCCTTCTATGAAGAAGATACTGACTATCTGCTAAACTAAGAAAGTTTCTGTAATGTACTTTTTATGTTTCACAGAAATGTGTAGTCAAGGTCTAAATATTTATAATACTCCTAATTTTGTAGGCTTCTAAAGATGACAAATTAATTTATCGAAAGCAGTAAAGCATATCAAATTTATTTGCAACTGATGACTGAAATTTATCCTGAAAAAACAAAATTACTGAACCTTAATGAACAGTTGAAATATTCAACAAATAGTGAGAACGTTATTATAGTAAGAAGTGGAATACCTTCTTGTTGTTTTCAGGCAGAGGAAATTGATTAGAATAAGCTTTAAGCAATTTACTTTCTGTCCTACATTTATTCTGCTTTTCTTTCTTTTGCCGTTTTTCCCGCCGATACGCAGGGTAGGCATGGTTAATCGGTTGTGACAATGTTAGTTGAAGGGGTGGTCAGATGCCCTTCCTGCCGACACCCTGTACCCCCCAAGAAGGAATTAGTGTACCCCAACTGTCTGCGTCTAGTGTAATCCATGGAATAGTGCGGAAGTGTTCAGATGTCTGCGAGCCGTGTAACTGAGGCGGGACGTGGGGACCAGCCCGGTATTCACCTAGGGGGATGTGGAAAACCGCCTAAAAACCATAGCCAGGCTGGCCGGCACACCGGCCCTCGTCGTTAATCCGCCGGGCGGATTCGATCCGGGGCCAGCGCGCCTACCCGAGTCCAGAAAGCAGCGCATTAGCGAGCTCGGTTAACCTGGCAGGTGCTTTCTGACCTACATGCAACAGATTAATGCCACTTCTGTCTTCTTCAGAACTGGTAGCAGTAACAAATGATGCTATTTCATCATTGGATTTCATTATGGATGGCGCATTTCTGTTATAAGGTAGCTCATGAAATATTTTATTACGCTCTTCTTTTTTGTGACTCATCACTTGTATTTGTTACATGGGCTCTTTTCCATGATTACATTCCAGATTACAACATGTTAATGTTGTATTAAAGTGCAATATGACGGGCGGATACTAATGACAGAATCGTTCTTCTAGTTGAAACAGGAACAGAAAAGGAAATCTGTGAGTATATTCTTAAAAAGCGACAACTCAAAATATCCTAATCTACTTCTTCACAACCGACACAACTAAGAACGTTAGAAAACAATTATTCTAAAGCGAAGCAGCTCAAAATATCAACATTACATCATCGTAAACAGTACAATTCATATTACAGCCAAAACTATCGTGTTTACTTGGTGAGTTAACAATGGTTAAATCAGAAAATTAGAAACTTTTTTTGGCCTAAGCACCGAAATGGAACTTTTCAGTTTATTCATTAAAACTGACGTAACTCGAAATTCCCTGAAACGATTCTTCGAAAGGGCACAATCCATATTATTTAACCGTTCTACGCTTACCATGATCGACTAACGTGAGACATTTAGAAATATCACTATGTCTTTTTGTGACTTCAGTCCGAAAGAACGACACAACTCAAAATAAAACTGTTGTTAACTTTTTAACAACGATCCGCTCGCTATGGAATTCAGTATACAACGAACAATGCAACGCTCACGTTGTCATGAGTAAGTTTGCACTCCACACCTTATGGTGACAGAACCATCCTCTAATGGACAAATTATGAAATTACACACTACTGGCTATTAAAATTGCTACACCACGAAGATGACGTGTTACAGACACGAAATTTAACCGACAGGAAGAAGATGCTGTGATATGCAAATGATTAGCTTTTCAGAACATTCACACAAGGTTGGCGCCCGTGGCGACACCTACAACGTGCTGACATGAGTAAAGTTTCAAGCCGATTTCTCGTACACAAACAGCACTTGACCGGCGTTGCCTGGTGAAACGGTGTTGTGATGCCTCGTGTAGGGAGGAGAAATGCGTACCATCACGTTTCCAACTTCGATAAAGGTCGGATTGTAGCCTATCGCGACTGCGGTTTATCGTATCGCGACATTACTGCTCGCGTTGGTCGAGATCCAATGACTGTTAGCAAAATTTGGAATCGGTGGGTTCAGAAGGGTAATACGGAAGGTCGTGCTGGGTCCCATCGGCCTCGTATCACTAGCAGTCGTGATGACAGGCATCTTATCCTCATGGCTGTTACGGATCGTGCAGCCACGTCTCGATCCCTGAGTCAACAGATGGGGACGTTTGCAAGACAACAACCATCTGCACGAACAGTTCGACGACGTTTGCAGCAGCATGGACTATCAGCTCGGAGACCATGGCTGCGGCTACCCTTGACGCTGCATCACAGACAGGAGCGCCTGCGATGGTGTACTCAACGACGAACCTGGGTACACGAATGGCAAAACGTCACTTTTTCGTATGAATCCAGGTTCTGTTTACAGCACCATGATGGTCGCATCCGTGTTTTGCGACATCGCGGTGAACGCACATTGGAAGCGTGTATTCGTCATGGCCATACTGGCGTATCATCCGGCGTGATGGTATGGGGTGCCATTGGTTACACGTCTCGGTCACCTCTTGTTCGCATTGACGGCACTTTGAACAGTGGATGTTACATTTCAGATGTGTTACGACCCGTGGCTCTACTCTTCATTCGATCCCTGCGAAACCCTACATTTCAGCAGGATAATGCACGACCGCATGTTGCAGGCCCTGTATGGGCCTTTCTGGATACAGAAAATGTTCGACTGCTCACCTGGCCAGCACATACTCCAGATCTCTCACCGATTTAAAACGTCTGGTCAATGGTGACCGAGCAACTGGCTCGTCACAATACGCCAGTCACTACTCTTGATGAACTGTGGTATCGTGTTGAAGCTGCATGGGCAGCTGTACCTGTACACGCCATCGAAGCTCTGTTTGACTCAATGCCCAGGCGTATCAAGGCCGTTATGACGGCCAGAAATGGTTGTTCTGGGTACTGATTTCTCAGGATGTATGCACCCAAATTGCGTGAAAATGTTATGACGTGTTGGTTGTAGTATAATATTTTTTTTCCCTTGAATATCCGTTTATCATCTGCATTTCTTCTTGGCAATTTTAATGGCCAATAGTGTAGAAACACAGTTTTGACAGCTTTCGGTTCTTCCAGTTTGACACATTAAAAATTCAAGAATTAAGATTTGTGTCACTTTTGCAGCAAGGGTGCGACATGCTAACGGAAGTATAAGTGTGGTTCAGATACCACAGGCCTAGCATTTCGCTCTCTAACCGTATTCGACCTCCCATTTGAAACTCATGTGATGCGTAAAACAAGTTTGAAATGAATATGGACAAGCAGTTTTTATTTACGAAGAGAGATGGTATAACGGATTTCCCCCTCTTGTTCTCAAAGGAGCTAGACAACACCCTATTGAAACGTGTTTCGTCAACAATAAATGTATGCGACCACCGTGCACTAGTTATCTACGACGGACAGCCGATGACGCGTACAATACGCAACTATAATGAGCATGTACGTGCTGAGTGCTCGCGGGGGAGCGTGGCCCAGTTACTGCCCAGGGATGCCGCGCGAACGCACGGCCGCCCTGATAACTCGTCGCTGACGCACACGGCTGCGGCCGCCGGCGCACCGCTGCCACCGGCTGCGATGACAAAACTGTGTCCCGGAAACGGACAGCGATAATGCCTAACTGGCTGAAAACTTAGAAGTGGATGCTGAGTCAGTACAGACCGTATACACTGTGGTGACAAAAGGCGTGGGGTGCCTCCCAATGTCGTGTCGGAGCTCCATTTGTCCGGCGTAGTACAGAAATTCGGCTTAGCACGGACTCAACAAGTCGTTGGAAGTCCCCTGCACAAATCATGAGCCATGCTGCCTCTATAGCCGTCCACAATTGCGAAATTGTTGCCGGTGTAGGCTTTTGTGCGCGAACTGAACTCTCGATTCTGTCCAACATAGGGCGGTCAGGATGGACAAATCATTCACACGAATTGTCCAGAATGTTATTCAAGCCAATCGCGAACAATTGTGGCCCGGTGATATGGCCCATTATTATGTATAAAAAGTCCATCGTTGTTTGGGAACATGACGTCCACGAATGGCTGCAAATGGTCTTCAAGTAGCCGAACATAACCAGAGGGCCCAGTGCATTCCATGTAAACACAGCCCACATCATTACGGAGCCACCACCTGCTTGTACAGTTTAAACATCCCTTAGAAAAATTTATAAATGATACTGCTGGAAAACCTCTACGTTATCTGATTTTCAAACAGCTGAGCAAAACTGAACGTACATTTCTCTGTTTACTTATTCTGATCAACACTAAACTGACACACAATTATCTTTTTTTTTTTTTTTTTTTTTTGGCGCAACGCAATCTGACTTTCAATAATTCCTACAAAAGAACGGCCCTGACTAACAATAACCTATACCTTACATGAATCACTTACCTCACAAAAATCTTCGTTACTCAAACTACTGCAATACATTTTATTCAAAGTACTGACCATTGCTTTCTACACGTTTTGACCACCTTTCTGGCAATTTGTGGACACTACGCTAATAGAAATGTTCGTCTTTTGAAGCAAACCAATCAGACACCCAATTTTCGACTTCTTCGTAGGAATCGAAGTGTTCCTCAGCCGATGTGTGTCCCATTGATGAAAAGAAATGGTAGTCGGAAGGGGCCGAGTCTGGTGAATACGGTGGGTGGGGTAGCAGCTCCCAGCCAAGTGTTTTGATTGTATCCTGAACCAGTTCTGCTTTGTGTGCAAGTGCATTGTTGTGTAAAAAAATTACTTTAGCATGTCTTCTGGCCCATTCTGGTCTTTTTTCGATCAATGCATAGTTCAAATTGATCATTTGTTGTCTGTAACGATTAGTATTCACAGTTTCACCGGGTTTTAGAAGCTCATGATACACCACACCTTTCTGATCCCACCAAACATAGAGCATTGTCTTCTTGCCGAATCGATCTGGTTTTGCAGTCGATGTTGATGGTTGTCCCGGATTAACCCATGATTTTTCCCGTTTAGGATTCTTAAAATAAATCCATTTTTCATCGCCAGTAACAATTCTATGCAAAATTTATTTTCTTTCATGTCTTCGAAGCAAAATTTGACAAATGGTTTTTCGGTTTTCCATCTGTCTTTCATTCAATTCATGTGGCACCCATTGTGCACACTTTTGGATCTTTCTCATTGCTTTCAAATGGTCAGAAATTGTTTGTTGTGCAACATTTAGCATTGCTGTCATTTGCATCTGACTCAAAGTATCATCTTCATCCAATATTGCTTGCAGTTCGGCGTCTTCGAACTTTTTTGGTGGTCTTCCACGTTCTTCATTTCTTACATCAAAATCATTATTTCTGACAAATGTTGATGGTGTTAGGACAGCAACCAGCCACAAATTTACTTTCAGTTCTTTTATTCAAAGGGCACCCTTACCGGTTTCGAATCGTTGTGATTCATCCTCAGACGGTTCAGACTCTTTAATCTGTAAAAAACACTCAACGTATCATAAAGAAAGGTGTAAACCGTCTCAGGATGAATCAAAACGAATCGAAATCGGTAACGGTGCCCTTTGAATAAAGAAACTGAAAGTAAATATGTGGCTGGTTGCTGTCCTAACATCATCAACATTTGTCTTCAAACAACAGCCACGGTCTCCATCATGTCATCATATGACAAAATTGCATTATTTCTGAACCGTTGAAACCATATTTTGCATGTTGCTTCTGATAGAGCATGATCACCATGTGCCTCGACAAGCATTGGATGCGACTCTGCAGCAGTTTTTTTTTTTTTTTTCAGATGAAAACAAAAAATTAATGCTTTCCGCAAATCATCACTTTCTGGTACAAAATTCGACATTTTTAACACGATGAAAACATACGATGTTGTTTGTTCCATGACTTGATGTATACTAAATACCTTTGACAGATGTCACACCAACCAAACAAAACAAAAAATTAAGGCTCGTTCACAACAAATGTTCCGTATCGACAGATTTGTATCTTTACGCTCATTTCATACCGGTACACCTGATATGTCCACAACACCTGGAGAACAGTGTAGCAGGACGTGCTTACACGCCCCCAGCAGCGAAAGACCAAATGCACCTCTGTACAATCAGCCAGCGACCCGGCACCCACGCAGTGAGGCCGCAGCGCCCCTAACCGTGTGAGGCAGCTGGGCCCTGGAGCCCTGCCACTGGGCCAGGGCCGGCTGTGCTGGAGGCCTTGGCGGCGCTGCGGCAGAGGCGGCGGCGGCTGCAGCTACGGTCGACGACCCGGTGGCAGGCGCTGCGGCGCGGCGCGGCCTCCGCCAGCCAGTCCCCCCCCCCCCTACTCTACCCCTCCCCCCCCACCGCCGCCACCCTTCCGGTACGGCCACTGCGTCGCGACGCCGACGCCACGAACCACCTCCTACGCCTGGCCGGGCGTACACCCCGCAGCGGCAACTGCTCGGCTGCAACTGCACAAAAGCGCGCAGCCGGCATCACTGTTCTGACGATGCTGATGTCTTTTCTGTACTACCGAAGCAGTTCGCTGCTGTTGCACAGGCGAACACCGAGTGGTATCAGGCAAGTGAACGTTTTCGAAACTGTAACGATTTCCGAATGTCGTATTCGAACATTATTGATATTAAACAATACTACAGGGTGACCGAAAAGTCTTTCCCTGATGCTATAAATTGATAACTCAGGCTAGAAGTAAGATGCAAATATGAAACTGGTGTCCAATTGTTTACAAACTATCAAAGTTTTTTTCACACATCAGTAAACTTCCACATGAGCACCCTTGGTAGCACGTAGCACATCTAGGCGATATTCAATTTCCGTCCACACATTAGCCAACGTTACTGGAGGGATCGGTTCAACGACTTTGGTTATCCGTTGCCGCAGGGTTTCAAGATCTGGTACACGTGTTCGGTAGACCTCGTCCTTGACATAACCCCATAAAAATAAATCTAATGGGGTTATGTCAGGAGCGCGTGGAGGCCAAACCGTTGGCCCATCACGATCCATCCATCGCCCAGGAAAGGTCATATCGAGATTGGCACGGACGTCCAAACCCCAATGAGGCGGTGCACCGTCTTGCTGAAACAAGACATCGGAGTGATACTGAAGCAGGTGAGGAACAGCGTACAGTTGCAACATGTTCACATACACTGCAGATGTGATTCTAGCCTCAGCGAAGAAGAATGGCCCGATAATTCGATCGTGCAATAGCGCGCACCAAACATTCACCTTTGGACTGCCTCTGGTGCACTCCATGACCTCGCCAGAGGGTTGTGAACCCCAAATGCGCACATTATGGCGATTCACTACTCCACTGACAAAAAAGGTCGCTTTGTTGGAAAAGGCAATTCGTCTGAGATAACCATCATCGTCCTCAATACGTGATAGCATTTCGACTGCAAAGTCATATCCCCGTGTACTGTCATTGGGCAACAAGGCCTGAACGATTTGCACTTTGTATGCACTAAAAAATAAACGTTTGTGTAAAATGTCACGGAGAAAGCTTTTTGGCATCTGTAATTCACGTGAGGCCCTGCGCACCGATTTCTTCGGACTTCGCAGAAAAGACTGCCTTAGAGCTTCCACCCTGTCTGCTGAGGTTCTTGGTCGACCCGACCTCGGAAGGTCAGCAACCGATCCTGCGTTCTTGAACCTCTCATACCAGGCTTTAATGCTTTTGACATCAGGTGGATTCCTTCCAAATGTTGTCTGGAAGTGTCTCTGCACTGTGGATGGTTATCGTGTGTCAAGGTACCACAGGACACACTGTGCCTTCTCCTGATTGGTTAACATGGCTTCTTGGGCACTGCACCTCATCCACTACTTACGTACTGCGAACCTAAAAGAGAAAAAAACTTTGACAGTTGTAAACAATTCCACACAACTTTCATATTTGTATCTTACTTCTAGCCTGAGTTATCGATTTATGTAATCAGGGAAAGACTTTTCGGACACCCTGCACATTGTGTCGCGTCCCGGCACAGCCTCACTATACCAGAATGAATTAAGTGCGAACTGCGTAGCGCATTCGGGACTATAACGACAATGGGTTGGTTATAAATTGCTGTCAACCTTTATATCGGAGATGAGAGGGAGAGAAACTCCTTGGTTTGAAGCAAATAAGTTTCCTGAAAATAGGTTACAGAATTGCAATAGGCAGAAAAGATTGGTTAGTTTCTATCAAGTTGGACCATGTTGGACCATAAACCCCTTAGTAAGATTCAGTCTATTTATTTGGACTTGCTACATCAAAGCATATAAGAAACAAGTACAAAGCAATCACTTGTTCTTGGTTAGCACTGAAATCTCTCTAAGTAATTGAGACAATGACTGACAGCCTCTGTTCAACACTATTCCAATGAAACTCTAAATATCCTACTTGATCTGCATTTCCTGAGTATCCACCAGAGTCTATCACCGTCTTCTCGTAGTTGAAGTCTTTATCAGCTGTATCGGCTGCTATGGGCCTACCCGGCACCGCTGGCGTCTCGCTGCGGAATCTCCAAACTGCCGGCACTGGCTCTGAATCTGCGGCTGAATCTCTGCCTCTAGCTATTCCACTGCCTGGCCTTTTTGTTTCGTTTCTCGTGTACTTCGGTGCACACGAGTTAATTTGTTTCACACGACCTTTTCATTTCTAAGTGATCGGATTGCACAAGAATGGCAATGGTTCCACACGACACTCTTGTTTCTAATTGGTCGGCTTGCGCAAGAATGCCTTCGGTTCCACACGGCAATTACGTTTCTAGCTGCACACAACTTAATTTGGTTCCACACCAGTCTTTTTCACATGTGACTGACACTCTCTCTTGGTGTATTATCGCCCTGGTGTTTGCATCTTCCATTGCGCAAGTTTGATTCGTGCTACTTCCTCTGGCAGGAAGTCAAACACTAAGTTATTTGACCAACAAGCCATACCTGGCAGCCTCCTCCACTTATCTTGTCCCTACGTCCTGGTGGACTATTTCTTAATGTCAGCTGGCTGTCTGCCTATGGAGCCTGGACTCTTATTATGATCACAAAAGCAAGAATAAAAATTAAAATTTTCTACGGTCACAACAACTGCTCAAGAGAATTAGGGGAACATGACTTTGAGCGCTTGTGATACTCCACCGAGCAATAATTGAGGACTGGTTATGTTACCAAATTATACCTTTATCTCTCTCAAATTAGCTACACAACAAAACATCCTGAATCGTTTACAGAAAAAAAGACCTGAAATGTCCGACAGCTGTCGAAAACAAACTGGAAACAATCACTCATTCCATCATCTTGCCTGTTTTTCATTGGACTTTGGGAGTTCAATAACGTGTATGCCCTCGGTGAGTGTTGATCACTGCCTGGAAACTACGTTGCAAGCTACTTGCAAGTCTACAATGTCCTTTCTCATTCTTCAATGAGAGCCGATCAGAGTTTTTGGAGAGTCGGTGGTGGAACAGGACTACCGCAGATACGTCAGTCAGACATGCCCCACACGTGCACGATGGGATTTAGGTCAGGACTCACTGCCGGCTATTCCATTAATTCAATGTCCAGGCTTCGCAAGACATCCCTGCTGACACCCGCGACGTAGGCCCTAGTATTATAAGGGATTCAGAGCCACCACCGAATGCAGCAGCCACCACGTGGTACAACGGGATCTGTTCGATGTAGTGTCTGGCGGTAAGGCGACCATGGACAGTGACAAGATCCGTAAGGCTCTGAACAATGAAGCCTTCCCACAACATCACATGTCACGGTCCACGCGGCTTCCCCCGTCGGAGGTTCGAGTCTTTCCTCAGGCAAGGGTGTGTGTGTCGTCCTTAGCGTAAGTTAGTTTAAGTTAGATTAAATACTGTATAGGCTTAGGGACCGTTGACCTCAGCAGTTTGGTTCCTTAAGACCTTACCACAAATTTCCAACTTTTCCACGACATCACAGAACCTTGAAAATCTGTCTATTTCCTGGACAACATTTGGCAGGTACCTCTCAACACGGGACTTCACACACGAACACGGTCATCACTTAGCGTCAGAGGATAACTCGACGGTGAACAAAGCGTTTCGTCAATGACGAAGTTGCCAGTTGACATGGGAGCGGCAGAACTGAAGACGAGCTGCAAGATTTTCTGTCAAGTGGAGTGCTCAAACAGGATGTCTGCGTCGTAAGGTCTTTCCCCGTAAGCTGTTTGTCACAGTCTGATCGGACACAGTAGCTCCAGTGGCCCTTCTGAGGTCGTCTTTCAGTGCTCTGGCGGTTGTAACGGTTCGTCGACCTTGTTCAGCTCGCCTCGTGTGGTGACCTGTCTCCCTGTCGCGTGTCCACAATGTATGGATGACACATGGAGAGGCATTGTCATCTACAGCAGCACAACTCAAAGTCCATCATTTCTGGATGTTTTATTGTCCTGCTGGTAGATTCCACAATGCCAAGAAAAAACAAAACTGCATTTAGGGGTGGACAAGGTCCTCAGTGATAGATGCAAACTTCTGTTGATCCATTGTACCTTCCAGAATGAGGAGATCACCCAGCGAAAGCCACGAAAACATTCTCCAGGTATTAACGCTCCCTCCAGCGGCCTGGACCCTTCCGACGATTGTTACAGGGTGTTTGCTTTCTGTCCGATATAGCATAAAACGAGATTAATCTGAAAAGGCCACCTACCGCCACTCAGTGGACGTCTAGTCGCGCTATTGGCGTGCGAATTCCAGCCTTTGTCGCAGATGACACGCAGTGATCATGGATGCATGAACCAGACGCCGCTGCGGAGGCCCGTACGCAGCTACGTTTGCTGTACGGTCTTTGAAGAGGCCCCTTGGTTCAGTTGGACGGTCAGTTGCTCAACAGTTGCACATCTACTGTCCCTTACACATCTCCGCAGCCGTCGTACACCCCTGCACCCATGGCCCGTGGTGCATCGCCGTTGCCTCGCCGCTGGTTTCGGATAGTGCCGTTTTGCCATGCACTGTATACTTTAACCATGACGGCACGCGAACAAGTTACAGACTTAGCCGTTTCAGAAATGCTTCCATCCTTGGCCTGAAAGCCAATGATCATACCATTTTCGACTCAGGTAAATCGTTCCATGTCCGCATTACGACAACGACAGCGCTATTTTCGCGTCCCCCCGACACGCTTAATATACCCCTGACTGCCAGCGCTGCCACCTGCCATCTGTGAATGGTTATTGGACACTGACGTCGAACACAGGTTTGGGTCACATTAATACGACAGGACCGTGTATAAACACATTGTCGTAACAGCATATCTTCAACGATTTCAATATTCTTTGAGCCCTTGGCATTTTGGTCGTTTAAATCTTTGAAGGATTGTGTCGAACATAAAATTCTACACTACTGGCCATTAAAATTGCTACACCACGAAGATGACGTGCTACAGACGCGAAATTTAGCCGACAGGAAGATGATGATGTGATATGCAAATGATTAGCTTTTCAGAGCATTCACACAAGGTTGGCGCCGGTGGCGACACGTACAACGTACTGACACGAGGAAAGTTTCCAACCGATTTCTCAAAAAAATTGTTCAAATGGCTCTGAGCACTATGGGACTCAACATCTTAGGTCAAAAGTCCCCTAGAACTTACAACTGCTTAAACCTAACTAACCTAAGGACATCACACACACCCATACCCGAGGCAGGATTCGAACCTGCGACCGTAGCAGTCCCGCGGTTCCGGACTGCAGCGCCAGAACCGCACGGCCACCGCGGCCGGCCGATTTCTCATACACAAATAGAAGTTGACCGGCGTTGCCTGGTGAAACGTTGTTGTGATGCCTCGTGTAAGGAGAAGAAATGTGTAGCATCACGTTTCCGACTTTGATAAAGGTCGGATTGCAGCCTATCGCGATTGCGGTTTATCGTATCGCGACACTTCTGCTCGCGTTGGTCGAGATCCAATGACTGTTAGCAGAATATGGAATCGGTGGGTTCAGGGGGGTAATACGGAACGTCATGCTGGATCCCAACGGCCTCGTATCACTAGCAGTCGAGATGACAGGCATCTTCTCCGCATGGCTGTAACGGATCGTGCAGCAACGTCTCGATCCCTGAGTCAACAGCAGCATGGACTATCAGCTCGGAGACCATGGCTGCGGTTACCCTTGATGCTGCATCACAGACAGGAGCGCCTGCGATGGTGTACTCAGCGACGTATCTGGGTGCACGAATGGCAAAAAGTAATTTTTTCGGATGAATCCAGGTTCTGTTTACAGCATCATGATGGTCGCATCCGTGTTTGGCGACATCGCAGTGAACGCAAATTGGAAGCGTGTATTCGTCATCGGTATACTGGCGTATCACCCGGCGTGATGGTATGGGGTGCCATTGGTTACACGTCTCGGTCACCTCTTGTTCGCATTGACAGCACTTTGAACAGTGGATGTTACATTTCAGATGTGTTACGACCCGTGGCTCTACCCTTCATTCCATCCATGCGAAACCCTACATTTCAGCAGGATAATGCACGACCGCATGTTGCAGGTCCAGTACGGGCGTTTCTGGATACAGAAAATGTTCGACTGCTGCCCTGGCCAGCACATTCTCCAGATCTCTCACCAATTGGAAACGTCTAGTCAATGGTGGCCGAGCAACTGGCTCGTCACAATACGCCAGTCACTACCCTTGATGAGCTGTGGTATCGTGTTGAAGCTGCATGGGCAGGTGTACACGCCATCCAAGCTCTGTTTGACTCAATGCCCAGGCGTATCAAGCCTGTTATTACGGCAAGAAGTGGTTGTTCTGTGTACTGATTTCCAGGATCCATGCACCCAAATTGCGTGAAAATGTAATGACGTGTTAGTTCTAGTATAATGTATTTGTCCAATGAATACCCGTTTATCATCTGCATTTTTTCTTGGTGTAGCAATTTTAATGGCTAGTAGTGTAATATGTAAAAAAGTAATTTTATTTGCATAAAAGTTTTAATTCAATCTTAAATGATTACAAAAGTGAATTTGTCCGTCAGGTTATCCAGTTCGTCAGAGAAAACATGTCGGCCCCTTCCTTGCTGAAACCTCCTGGTCGCCGCAAACTCATGGACTCAGGCTGTTCTGTGTCTTTAGTCGTCACATCTCTTTATCAAATCATAGCAAAAATTCTTTACCCGTTTCCGTCCCTCCCTTACTGAACCAAAGTTTTACTTTCACTTACTCTGCATGCTTGTAAGCTAGATTTAGTTTATTGTTTTTCTAAAATGGGTATTATGCTCACCTCTTTGTTTTCTCGTAAAGCTTTAAGTCTATCACTTACTTACTTTTTGGGAAGGAATATTTCTCATTCTCTTTCCTAATTATCATTTCAACACGTCAAACATTTGTCACGAATTCCTTCATGTTAGTTTCATCCCATCCATGTCCCGACTTCTCTGTCTTTGCTAAGTAGAGAAAAATAGTAAAAAAATTGTTGCTGTGCTATGTGTTTTGTCGGGTACAACCCGAAGTTGTTTTGTCCTAGGCCGCGCTGTCTAGCCGTGCGGTCTGAGGCGCCTTGTCACAGTCCGCGCGGCTGCCCCCGTCGGACGTTCGACTCCTCCCTCGGGCATGGGTGTGTGTGTTGTCCTTAGAGTAAGTTAGTTTAAGTTACATTAAGTAGTGCGTAAGCTTAGGGACCGATGACCTCAACAGTTTGGTAGCATAAGACATTACCACAAATTTCCAAAAACTTTGTCCTATAAAACCCGACCGTACCGCTATGGTAGTTTAAGAGTCCCGTTGTTACTGTTTGTGATAAACACAGCCTACACTACAGAGAATAATATGAGTTGTATCTAAACATACAATAAAAACCAGTCGGCCACAGAGGCCGGCTAAGGCGCCTTGTCACAGCCCGCGCGGCATAATAGTTGCTACTTGAAAAAAGAGTGACACTCCAAATTTAATAAATTAACTACGCCAGGAGCGTGTGACAGCGGCTGGTCGATGAAATGTAATAATACTGTACCATCAGCCGTTATTCTGGTATTGTTTTATTAGGCAACCACTTTCGACGTTTCAGTTACGTCAACTTCAGGCTTGTTGCATGAATGACGCCAAGTAACACCCGTGCGTCTATAAGACAAGGCGCCAATATTCGTTTCTAGTGCCTTAGATATCAGAACTTCATGAGCATATGTGCTCTTCTCACACGTGACAACAAGTCATCTTCACGCCTGTCTCGTGAATCACACCAAGTATGACTCGTGCATGTATAAGACAAGATACCAATATCATCTCCAATTTACTTTTACGTGTGTGAAAAGCACACACGATCATGATGTTCGCATACCTTACGAACCAGATACGGATATTGTTGCCTATGTACGAATGGTACTTGATGTGATTCATCCGACAGGCCTGAGAATGACATGATTGGAATGTATAAACGGGTTGCTTAATAAAACAAGATCAAAATAATGGCTGTTGGTACAGTATTATTACACTCCAAAATGTAAGTTCGTGCACTGTAGAACTCACTATGAATATCATCACTTAACACTTCCGGGCTGAGATGCCGTGGTCCATACATAAAACTCTCCCCTGACGTTTCGCCTTCGACTGCGGAAGGCATCCTCTAATTACTAGTGCGCTATGTAAGCACCGATCTCCCACAAGAATTGGGCGAAAAAACTACACAGTACAGACTATGGCCCTTGTTCTCATCGTACTTAGTGAATATGCGCTAGCAAATTAAAATTTATGGGGATTCGAATCCGGATCTCCCACTGACGGGTACAAATGTCTCAGGCTTAGGTATCTGAGTACTCCACTTTCAGGGTGGGAATAAATTCACCGGATAATCACTCACTGTAGTCCAATTGTCAGCGTGTCTGGCTCCTATGTGTAGGACCTAGGTTCGATTCCCGGTACTAAGGACGATTTTTGCTTGGAGGAAGGACTGTAACGGGCCGCACTCATCGTTACGATGACAACTGAGGAGCTACCTGACAGAAGCAGCAGCTCCGAGGTCAAGCTACAGCGGCCGGGAGAGCGGTGTGCTGGTTCTGCGCCCCATCCAGCGAAGCCACTGGCCGATGATGACACGGCCTTCAGTCGGTACACATTGGCCCCTCTGGTCCAGGATGCGGAGCTTTGCTACGCTTCGCTTAAAACAGTGGACAGTTGTGTTGAAGTGGTACCGGACGGTAATTTCACCCTAGACCGCTGATGGAAGCCATGGTAGAGAAGTGGTGTGTGTGTCCATGGACTGTACAGAGTAAGTGCAGCTGGAGAGAAAGACTCTATCGTGTCTGGACTCTGCTAGATTTCTTGGTGTATCAACGCGGAAAGTCGAAAGGGGCGTCAAGGAATGGCTGGCTCTAAGCACTAGGGGACTTAACATCTGAGGTCATCAGTCCCCTACGCTTAGAACTACTTAAACCTAACTAACCTAAGGACATCACACACATCCATGCCCGAGGCAGGATTCGAACCTTCGACCGTAGCAGTCACGCGGTTCCAGACTGAAGCGCCTAGAACCGCAAGGCCACATCGGCCGGCCGGAAGGAATGTTGTTTCACTGGCAGTCATACAACAGGGGGAAGAAGAGTCGGCGTAAAAACATCATGACTGACACGGACCCAAGAGGAGTGTCACTACTTGTCAATGACACTCCGACGAGTAGTGATTTTGCATCTTTTCAGTTGATACAAGACCCAAAGAAACCATTAGCCCTTAGCGAGTGAAGGCTTAATTCAGACCCCAGCTGGTTTTTTGATGATTTTTTTTAAGGTGGGTAGGTGGGGGGGGGGGGGCGTTCGTACCTGACTGGGGCCACTTATTCATGTTAAAGTGAACATGAATCAGGATGTTTATTCCAACATTCTTGGTGACCAAATGTTACCCTTTCTTCTACATCTTCATGATGATTTAGCTGTAAACAGTGTCATCTTCGAGGATGACAGTAGCCGTGTTCACAGAGCTGCACGCATACTTATACAGGATGTAACAAAATTTCCTTTACAGACTCTCAGGACTTTAGTGGGGGCCAAGACGGTTACGTATAGCGTAGGAACTCATGTCCAGAAACGTACTGTTTTCCCTCTGCACGCTAAATATCACAGCACACGTTGCTTATCGTCTGGACCTACCTACGAGTAGGGTTCCATGTGACGACCACTGACATCAACAAAGGTACAGTTTCTCTGTACCATGTTCTGGTACACACAGTAGGACCAAGCCCTGGTTCTTCCGCATCTACCGTAGTCGTAACCCGACCCAGGCGGTCTTCCTCAGATGCCACAGTGATGTTGTAAATCAAGGGTATCATGTGACCTCACAGGTAGTAGTCTAGCGGGTTCAAGACGGAAGAACGTGCAGGCCAAGCAATAGGACCACCTCGATCTATCCATTGTTGCCCATATCGTTGGTCTAGATGATCTCGGCCCGCACGGGAAAAATGAGGTGGTACGCTGTCGTACTGGAATCACATATTTTGACGCACATAAAGTGGGACATCTTCCAAGAGGCCATAGGATACGCCATCAAGGAATCACAGCTACGTGGCACTTATGGGATGAGTTGGGAGTAGGTATGGCCCAATCCCAGGATTGCTGTCCAAATGCATAGACAGTATCGTTCTTGAAAGTCATGAGTGAGTGGGGCGGGGGGGGGGGGGGAAGTGGGGAGGCAGCATACGGGGTTTCATTATCCCACACTTGACTGTTTTGGGAAATGAGAGCACCTTCGCTGGTGAACTTGGCTTCATCCATGAAAAAGAATCCTCCGTGGGAAGTCGAGGGCGTCCACTCAACAGTGTAGAAACCACCTGCAGAAGTGGGCTCGCCACCCAAAATCCTTTGGCTGCATTGTCTGTACTTTCTGCGGATGGTACTGGTGTAGATGCTGATCATGCAAGACACGCCAGACAGTTTGATGACTACATTCAGTTTACCCGTTATGTTTCTGGCACTCACCGACGCGCCCTCTTCCACTGCATGGCGCACAGGCCCTCGATGTGCGGCATTGCCGTGTAACACCACAGTCGGTCCAGCTGGAGGTGAGTGGCCTGCTGTTACACCGTAGCAAAGAGGGATGGCGAAGATGTTAGGCGGTACGGAATACGCTCCACATATAACTGACGTACAGCCGTGTAGTTCATCATGGTCAACGGCAACACACTAAAAATGAAATGTACGTACAGCTTGCAGTCTGTACTGCAGTGAATAATTACAGTTGTACGGTAGTACTGTAGGAACAAAGGCCACAAGCACAACAGCAGGTACAGACCTCTCTGGACAGGTCACAAACGCAACTGAATGGCATGTAAACAAACTTGTAGTGGGCGTAGGACATCAGGTGGTCGGTGAATGACGTACATATTACCCTAGTCAGAGGCGCCGAAAATGATAGAGAAATGAACATGCGTTATGGTATTTTGCGTGTAGCACTAAAACTGTACGTTTTCGGACACGAGTTCTAACGCTAAACTTAACGGTCTTGGTCCCCACTACAAATCATCAACGTCTGTAAATGGGATTTAGTTACACTATGTGTGGCTTGATGAGTACTCAGGTACCCTACCTCACAGCGACTCGCCCCCTGAATCACCCGAGAAATGTCTGGCACTGCATGCACATCAGTGCCTTGGGGTGACTAACATTTTTGTTTCGGTGCTTACCGTCACTGGGAGAACAGATTTCATGGAGGACTGTGGTTCACCCCATCATAGAGATATAAACCAGTTACATTAAACTTACTGTTCACGTTACGTAGGAGATCCCAATTCGAATTCTATTGTGGAATATATGTTAATTTGCTCACAGCATCAACAATCTAGGACAGCAGACACGAGTGTAACGCTTGTGCAGCTCTTCAACATAGTCCAGTTGCATAAAACGACTAAACTAGTCCATGTTGTGGCCTCTGTCTCCTGGGATACGGCAGACGTATGCCCTGCACTGCTGCAGCAGTAACTAAGCAGCAACGCTCTGTGCGACGTATGTTCGCTGCAACGGTTTGTCTTGTTTTAATTCGAGACGACACAAGCCGGCGCTTGTTACAGATGTCCTTGTAGACTCGAGGAAAAGTGGGATCGATAGTTCAGACTTCGGAAATATATGCCTCACACAGAAAGCTTACTCGTTCATATGTGAGACACAAGTACAGCAGCAGAATATAGTAAAATACTTCGCCAAAACAATCACCACTTTCAGATTTTTGAGCTCTTATACCATATATTAAATAAAACTCATCTTTCTCTCGGTGAATGCCAGAACATGATAGAAACAAAAAAGAAATACTGTTTTCTCGTGCGTTGTTGCAGAACTTCAAATGATTCTTTTTTGTCCTTCTTACATTTGCTTCAAATTATATCAGTAAAAACAAAAATACCCCGCAGAACGAATATCATTATTTCTATGTCATTCCATGTGGCTTCATTGCTTCGCTTACAAACTATCTATCAAAAAAATGGAACTTGAGTTTATTGGCAACTCTGTCGAAATAACAAATCAGAAATGCACGGCGTTCACATATACGCCGTCCGTCCAAAAATTTCCGAGCCGCACTTGATTCCTGACGTACTGTATAAGCGACCTCAGCGCAGTTACTACTGTGGCAGCTTGAACTAACAACTGTAAACAGATATGCATTTGACAATTCAGCTGTGAGCAGGCAGTGTTAATTAGTGGACGTGCGACCGTACTGTGTCAGCGTAGGTGTGCCATAAAATCGCTATGGCACAACATCTCTAAATCAATTACACAGGTCAATTTCAAAAATTTTTTGGACAAGAGGAAGTCATGTGCAAAGTTTTTCCTGAACAGCTTGACTCTCGAACAAAAACAACGGCGCGTGGACGTCTGTCGCTACTTAAGTGAAATGCAAAACGCGGACAGTTCTTTTCTGGTAAAAATCATCATAGCTGATCAGATTTTGTAGTATCAGTACGAACGTACCACAAAACAACGAAGGCAGAATGGTTCTCTGGTGGTTCGCCAAGAGCGAAGAAGGTACGAAGGTGACGCATGGGTTGAACAACATCCCAAAGAAAGATTTCCGTGTGGATGCATGAACATCAAGGGAGGAGAGACTATGTAGAGCATCTGAAGCATTAAAACCAACTTCTTAACTTTTTTCTAATTTAACTGATTAAACTGTTAGTTCTTGGTGAGACACTATAAGATATTGTATTAAATAAAAGAAACACTTCTTTTAGCCTTGTTTCACAAATATTCTTATTAGTCTCGAAACTTTTTGGACTGACGTATTACGTAATATGTCTTGGTTCTACTGCTAGACAGTGTCCTGTTAATGAAATTAATTATGAACTGATTATATATGCTTATCATGTGTTTCTTAGACACCTTCCGTAAGGTAAAAAAATAATTCCACAAAGTTACTGATTGCATGTTAAGTATTTACATAGAGAAAATAGTAAAGCGATGTGAGGTGATATTTCAGTCAGTAAAACATTTTGTTCCGTGCTAAGAAGCGATTACTTTGCAGTATTCACTTGCTTTGGTGATCATAAATTGGACTCTAATAGGAAAGTTATCAGGTAAAATCGCCCCATTTTCGAAAACAATTAACAAGAAAAAAAGAAAATCTGGAATTGTTTGATACTATTTGAATGATAGTGACAGGTATTAATTTATTGGACTCGATTTTAAACAATACTATTTTTGTGTACAATCGAATTACGTGTATTATTTAAATGTCTGTGAAACGCAAGTCGTTTTAATTGCTGGTTTATATGGAAGAGATAAATAGCTATTACAAACATCGACAATAAAAATAAAACAAACAACAGCCCTAATAAAATTGCTGTTGACATCGTACAAGTAATGTCAGAAAATACATTGATGGATAAGAGACACGAAGTAGAATAGAGGACAAAAGAAATAAGGTATATGCACAGCTGTTAACGAGGGAAAGGGTGAAACTGTGGTACAATATGTAATCTATAACCCAAAGAGCGTAAACTACATCCATTTGAAGGTGATTATTGTAATTAAGCCTTGATCTCTCTCTACAGTTTTTACCCACCGCCGCCGCCACCGCACGCTTCCATCCAAATCACCAATTCCTGACGTCTTTGGATGTGTCCTATCAGTCGGCCCCTCCATGTAGTTAATTTGTACTGTAAATATCGTTTATCTCCAGTTCTATTCAGTAGCGCCTCTTTGGCTACGTGAACTACCCATCTAATCTTCAGTATTCTTCTGTAGTACCTTATTTCAAAAGCTTCAGTTCTATTCTTGTCCGTGCTGCTTATCTTTCACGTTTCACTACTGTACAACAGTACTCTATAGACAAATAATATCAAAAGATATTTTTCAACACTTTAATTTGCATTCAGTGTCAATAAATTTCGTTCCCAGAAATGCGTTTCTTGCTATTGCGGCTTTGCATTTGATATCCTCTCTAATTCAATCATCATCCTCTACTTTGCTGTCCAAATAGCGAAACTCAGCTGCTACTGCTGGTGTCTCAATTGCTAATTATTTTCCTCAGCATCGCCTGATTAAATTCAACAACATCGATTACAGTTATTTGTATTCATCATATAATGTCTTTTTATAGTAGTATCCATTCCGTCCAATTGCCGTTGCAAATTCTATGTTTTATCTCTGCTACCTTGAGAGTTTCAATGACTGCCGAAAAGTAGGTGAAATTTTTAAGAACAATATTATTACATTATCTCGAAAAATGACGGGTGCGCTTGTTTCCCTGGCCCGCACTTCAGCCAGACACATAGCGCATCGGATATATCCCCGATGTGCGTGGTAGGCAACTTCTTCATCATGATTCTCCAGATAACAATGGGAGAGAGATTCGCCAGAATCATATCCAGGTCGTGTTAGAGAAGAAATATCCCTGCAATGAGCGTAATCTACTCCACAAGTAGTCATTATCAAGTTGGGAGCGTCATGTGACCATGGTATAGCGCTCATTGTCCGCACTTCACGCAGAAGATCAAAACTTAAGTATTATAGGCATTCGTTCCAGTTTTACGCGTATGTTTTTTTATTTTATTTTTTTACTGTATTCCTGAATCTGTTGGTAATATGTATGCAACAAGAAATTCTTGAAAGGAAGACCAATTACTAAGTAGAAGTACTACAAAAAACAAAAGGCTTTTCAGAGACCGCTACCATCTATAAATTTTTGTTGCTTTACTTAAATTATACGAGTGTTTAATAAAGCAACACGCTTTGAGATACAAACCTCATCTTCAGGTTACACCAACAATACAAAAAACTTTAACGAAAGTACACATGGATACTGAAGTTGTTCCTTACGGTCTTAGCATTAATGTGGCCATCTTTGCTCATGTGAAATGGCTGCCTTCTTGTGATACGTTCGATTTCATCCATTGCCATGGCTCCTTGAATCTTGTTAACCACTGTTTATAAACTTGCGAAGAAGACTTAAGACACGTCATTCCAATCGACTCAGCTCTGCAGGAGGCACAATATGGCGTTCAAAACAAAGCTTGTTTAGATGTGACTATCAACGTGTCGATCTGGGTGTTACTGGACACTGGTGCTGTCTTCTGCACACCTTGCTGACGCACCTCTGATGTTGGTCGGCGGCATATATTACCCTACGAGAGACTGTGGCAACAGAAGTAAGTGATGTTCGTGGTCTACAGCAGATTGATCTAAATAGAGGAGGTAAATGATCCGCATATCTTTGAGCCAATATGACTTTGAAAACAACCTTTAATTATTTTAACACAGCAAAAGACTTTTCTGGGCTGATTTTCCGCTTCTCATTTTTTCGTATTGTTTTGAATTCTAGAGGCACCTTATCCTCGGGAGCATTGTCCCGGTCGTCCAAGCTTGTTATCGCTACATAGTTCTCATAACTGTGCGGTGATAATTTTCCGCATATCCTCTTGGAGTAAACAACACATAGCGACGTGACGCAGTTCTCAACAATAGGGGGGTCCCTGCGACGACCCACGCCGTTGCTTAGCATCAGCTTCAGACGAGGCTTCTGGCAAGCAACATGAATGTGCCCTTCCCCAGTGAGCAGGATCTTAAAGACCGTGGTGCAGTAAGAGCACGGAACAACGTTAGCAGCGAGAATAAGGCATCGACACACATCTTCGTTGCGACCATCCGTGGTATCCAAAAGACACGCCAACTCGATTGCACCTTTCTGGGGACGCGAAATAGAAATTCTCACAGGCATGTATATTAATGAATATGGAGATCTTCAAGACTATAGTTATATTCAGGACAGTTCGACTTTGGAAACCAGTCGTACGGACTGTTTATCAAGGTTAGTCGAAGGCACTTTCTTTTAACTCTTGTAGTTACAGGAAAATCGGAATAATGTAAATGATACTTTCTCACATGAGATTTGCATGAAAAGTGACTTATTTAGTCGCTCGTATGGATACTGTTCAAAAGTCTGGTTTACCACCGTGCTGTCAGACACCAATCGCGAGAAATAATATATTTTTGTAAGAATTTCTAATTTTTATGGACGAATTTCAATTATTATCTGTACTTTTGTCAGAAAACTTTATTACCTTTTAAATCATAGGCAACTTATAAACAGAATGACATACAATTTTCTTTTCTTTTTCAGTATAATTAAATAAGGTGGGTCAGTTTAGATGTTTCTACCAGTGCAGTTTCTGCTCTCTTTATCAGTCCAGAGCACCTACTTTTCCTTGAATGGTCGTCTCCCAAGTAGTGAACTGGTTGAGACAACTTGGATTTGAGGTGCCATCTTTGCGCAATAGACCTGCCACTATAGCCGTTATTGAGTAATGCTAAGTCTCGTTTCGGTGATAAATAGTTTTAGCAGTGAGTATCATTTGCACGTGACATCTTATGCCTTGTGTGCTCCCTGAGCAGGCAGAACAAGTACTGATCGTTTACGATGGGAAGACTCTCGGGGCAGTGACTGGCGGGAATAAGTGTTCAGATTCAGATAGAAGTCGAAAGACTGTGTATCACTTGCGACTAGTATTCATACGTTTCGGGTCGCTACCCATCTTAACTTTCAATGTTGTGTGCAAAGAGCATCTTCATTGATAAACCGTTTCAAATTACTTACAAACAACATTCCTGTGATCTTCAACTCAGCGTGTAACGCCTGCTTTAGTTTACGAGTACATACACGCCATGAATATTGCTAGCTGAACTGATTAGGTGACTAGCATTTTCTTACGTCAGCAAGATTTCGAAAACCAGCTCTGACCGAGAAACACGTCAGATGACTGATCGATTTCACTAACTTATCTTACATTTAGTTTTTTTTTTCGTTCCATTCTTTCAGGTGCCAGTGGCCCCTCACTCTTCGGGGGTCCCAGGATGTTGCCCCGGTAACCACTAGTATCATTCCTGGCCCGTCATTTCTCAGTCTGCTTTATTGTGCGCACAAGAGCCTTTTCTGCATCGTAACACAAGTCTCTAACTCAACGACCTTAATTATACGTTTGTAACTGTGAATTATTGCTCATCTTAGGCAACTCAATAGTAAGCCAGTGCATCATACACATGAAATTAATTAGCAGTTGCAAGTCCAAGGGAACACTGCATTGTACTTCTGAACAATAAAGGCACTGCTATATTGCAATGCATTTAATGTTTTGACGAAAGTATGAGAGCCGTCTGATAATGAATTTATGAAATCGAAACCGGTAACGGTACTTTTTGAATAAAGTAACCTGGTTGCCGTACACCATCAACAATTACTTAAGTAACATTAAGGCTGATTTCCCGAACGCAGGGACAAATTACTGAAAGAAACATTCACCTGATTTACACGCTCGTGTAGCCAAAGTTTACAGGACTGTGTTCAGAACCATTTGGATTAGTGAAATACCGATAGCTGTGATGGCAAACTTCGATTTTACATTGCGTCAATTATGACTTCATGAAAAAATAGAACCACTTCCATGAATATCAAGAGCTCAGATGGAGACCCAGTTCTAAGCAAAGACGGGAAAGCAGGAAGGTGGAAGAAGGATACAGAGGGTCTATACAAGGGCGATGTTCTTGAGGACAATATTATGGAAATAGAAGAGGATGTAGATGAAGATGAAATGGGAGATATGATACTGCGTGAACAGTTTGACAGAGCACTGAAAAATCTAAGTCGAAACAAGGCCCCGGGAGTAAACAACATTCCATTAGAACTACTGATAGCCTTGGGAGAGCCAGCCATGACAAAACTCTACCATCTGGTGAGCAAAATGTATGAGACAGGCGAAATACCCTCAGACTTCAAGAAGAATATAATAATTCCAATCCCAAAGAAAGCAGGTGTTGACAGATGTGAAAATTTCCGAACTATTAGTTTAATAAGCCACGGCTGCAAAATACTAACACGAATTCTTTACAGACGAATGGGAAAACTGGTAGAAGCCGACCTCGGGGAAGATCAGTTTGGATACCATAGAAATGTTGGAACACTTGAGGCAATACTGACACTACGACTTATCTTAGAAAATAGATTTAAGAAAGGCAAACCTACGTGTCTAGCATTTTTCGACTTAGAGAAAGCTTTCGACAATGTTGACTGGAATACTCTCTTTCAAATTCTGAAGGTGACAGGGGTAAAATACAGGGAGTGGAAGGCTATTTACAATTCGTACAGAAACCAGGTGGCAGTTAAAAGAGTCGAGGGGCACGAAAGGGAAGCAGTGATTGGGAAGGGAGTGAGACAAGGTTGTAGCCTATCCCCGATGTTATTCAATCCGTATATTGAGCAAGAAGTAAAGGAAACAAAGGAAAAATTCGGAGTAGGAATTAAAATCCATGGAGAAGAAATAAAAATTTTGAGGTTCGCCGATGACATTGTAATTCTGTCAGAGATAGCATAGGACTTGGAAGAGCAGCTGAACTGAATATTCAGTGTCTTGAAAGGAGAATATAAGATGAACATCAACAAAATCAAAACGAGGATAACAGAATGTAGTCGAATTAAATCGGGTGATAATGAGGGAATTACATTAGGAAACGAGACACTTAAAGGGGGGTAGGACATCAAACGGGCCGACTTGGAGCAGGAGAGGCACCACAGGACATTTAAATTTCCACTGTCTATACTTTTACAAATAAATTCATAAAACTTTAACAGCATGACCAGGAAGGATTCAGGATTCATACTCATAGCAGTGGAATCTCAAAAACGTAACGAAACACTTTTTTTTACATGTGAAATTTCATCATTTTTTCACTTACTACTGGCTGCATTTGTTGCTATAGGTACACTTTTCTTCCTAAGTAAGAGAGATTCTTCGATGACTTTTGCACAGCATACAAACCATAGTTACAGGTGTATGAAACTCCAAAAGTTATTTAATTTATGAAAAAATGAATGAACTGTTACATTTTAAAATTCATGTTTAGAAAAAACTCAAGTTTTATAGTTAATTATCTCAATTTTTTCCACAGTTTCTTAATAGATTTGGAAAATTCTAGAGTTTCAAACACCTGTAACTACTGTTTGTATGCTATGAAAAATTCATCGAACGATCTCTCTTACTTAGGAAGAAAAGTGTACCTATAGCAACAAATGCAGTCAGTAATAAGTGAAAAAATGATGAAATTTCACGTGTAAAAAAAGGTATTTTGCTACGTTTTTGAACTTCCACTGCGATGAGTGTGAGTCCTCAATCCTTCCTGGTCATGGTGACAAAGTTTTATGAATTTATTTGTAGAAGTATAGACAGTAGAAATTCAAATGTCCTGCAGTGACTCTCGTGCTCCAAATCGTCCCGTTTGACGTCCTACCCCCCTTAAAGTAGTAAATGATTTCTGTTATTTGGGGAGCAAAATAACTGATGATGGTCGCAGTAGAGAGGATATACAGTATAGGCTGGCGACGGCAAGGAAAGCGTTTCTGAAGAAGAGAAATTTGTTAACATCGAGTATAGATTTAAGTGCCAGGAAGTCGTTTCTGAAAGTATCTGTATGGAGTGTAGCCATGTATTGAAGTGAAACGTGGACGATAAATAGTTTAGACAAGAAGAGAATAGAAGCTTTCGAAATGTGGTGCTACAGAAGAATGCTGAAGATTAGATGGGTAGATCACATAACTAATAAGGAGGTATTGAATAGAATTGGGGAGAAGAGAAATTTGTGGCACAACTTGACTAGAAGAAGGGATCGGTTGGTAGGACATATTCTGAGGCATCAAGGGATCAGCAATTTAGTATTAGAGGGCAGCGTGGAGGGTAAAAATCGTAGAATGAGACCAAAGATGAATACACTAAGCAGATTCAGAAGGATGTAGGTTGCAGTAGGTACTGGGAAATGAAGAAACTTGCACAGGATAGAGTAGCATGGAGAGCTACATCAAACCAGTCTCTGGACTGAAGACAACAACAGCAACAACATGAAAATGTAGTGAACTTGTTCTATTATAGTTCTTAATTTAATTTTGTGGCAGAGCTATTCCTCATGTTTTTGGGCGTACTCCTCCCAAAGGCTATATTTTTCTGGACAGCAGTTTATTTGAATTTACGTTACAGTAAAGCACTGTTCACCGATGTCAAAAAAAGTATCATTCTTCTTCTTTTTCAAGTGCCTTTGCTCCACATCGACGCAGTGTCGGCACTGTTTGTACGGGTTTGGCACGATTTTTTTAAGGGGTTGCTGGATGCCCTTCCTGTTGCTACTCTATAAAACCCCTCACATCCCCCTCCGCCCACCCCCAGGATTGAATAAGTGTATCCCAAGTATCAGCACGCAGTGGTTTTCATGTGAAAGTAAACTAAAGTTTGATAAATGTATGAGACTCGTGCATATGCAGCGGGGTGTTGGTACCACCCCGGTATTCGCCTAGTGGGATGTGGGAAACCACCGAAAAACCACATTCAGACTGGCCGACCCACTGATCGACGCCGTTAATCCGCTAGGTAGATTCGATTCGCTGCCGGCGCATCTCCCCGTCCCGAAAACAGCGCTATTACGCGCACAGCTACCCGAGTGGTTTAGAGAATTTATTATTGTTACAATAAATCATTTGATACATTTTATCTTAAGTAACAGATTATTATACTGTGACAGGTTGCGCTGCAAACAACGTGGCGTAGTGGATAGCATCATCAGCTGGCGTTCAGCTGCTCACCATTTCAAATCCCACCACTAACAATTCGTTTTTATTGTATAATTATTATTTTTGGAAGGTTTTCGAAACTTTTTGTGTTGTAATGTTTGTACATTTTGCAATATTCAATTGTGTATAAATGGTAGCACACTCCATACAGGACTTCAGTTCTCTTCTACCACCAGTACGTTGGTGTTTGTAGTAAACGTGCTTTGGAGAAAGGAAGGAAGGAAGGGAGATTGGGGTTTTACTCACCGTCGACAACGAGGTCATTAGGGACGGAGCACAAGCTCAGATTGTGTCAACAATGGGGAGGGAAAGCACTTGTGCCCTTTCAAAGAAATCATCCCACCATCCCGGCATTTGCCTGGGGCGATTTAGGGAAATCATGAAAAACTTAAATCTGGATGGTTAGAAGCGGTTTTGGACCGTCGCTATCCCGATTGCGAGTCCAGTATGTAAATCACTGCGCCTCGTCTCTCGGTAACGTGCTCTGAATGCTTACGATAAGTTTCATTAACCGTCCTACTTTCGGGTTTAGACTTGAGTGTGGTTACGACGTGACACAGTTTGGTGGAAACACGGTGTACTTCAAAATATCGATATTAGTGTGACTCCAATTAGGCAAAATGGAAGCCGTTGCCTTTACGGACAAAGAGCGAGGTTCCGCAGTGTGCCAGACACTGGACTCACATTCAGGAGGACGATAGTTCAGATCCGCGTCCGACCATCCAGATTTAGGTTTTCTGAGATCTCCTAAAACGCTCCGGACATATTCCGGAATTGTTCCTTTGAGAGGACACGGACGATTTCCTTCCACATCCTTGGAAACATTCATAATCTTTTGTGATAAGCATTTAAAGTTTTTACACAAAATAGTGCACACCATGATTATAATACCAGAACCAAAAACAATCTGTATAAGGACTATAAAAGCTTAACATTAGTAGAAAAACCAGTCAAATACATGGATACTCATATATTCAATAATTTACCAGAGCATATCAAAGCTCTTGTAAGTGATAAAGATCGGTTTCAGAGTGAATTAAAGAAAGACATTAGAATTTTGCAATATCTATGTATCTGAGTAAAAAGAAAGAAAAAAGACTTTGACTCTTTCCACATCCCAGAGACTCCTCTCCAAGGGATCCATGGAAAACGATAAATCGATAAATGTAATGTAAACAATAAAGACTAAATTATCAAGTATACAGTGCTTGTGTTACCAGCATCCTCTCTACAGCTGTGAGACACGGAAGCTCTTGCTAACCACGAATCACGACTGAACAGTTTTCATCTCTGCTGACTCCGGAGGAACTTTCATATGTCTTGGAGAGATAGAACACTCAACACCGAAATCTTACAGCTCGCAAGCGCAACCTACTTTAATGCACTCGTGAGCCACCAAAGTCTAAGGTGGCTCGGGCATATCAGGGGCATAAATCGTGAGTGAATACCGAAAAAACTGCTATACTAATCCAAGTCAATGGGAAACTACTGTTGGAGACCGTGTCAAGTGGCGACTAAGTGTGCGAAATGGGTCAAGCTTGCAGAGGGTGAACGCACACAAGAACAAACCAGGAAGAGGACAAGATGGAATGGCAGAACGGCTTCTGTTCGATGTCCCTCATGTTTCACGTGCCCAAAGCGCAAAAAGGACTGCCGGTCTCGAGTGAGACTTTTCAGCCACAGCAGACTTGCAGATTCTGAACCAAGTATGCTATACCATCATCCTTCGAGGATGTACGGATTCCACTTTACACATCTGTGGGACGTTAAAAGTCGGGCCATGGCAAATTTCATTTGAGAGTTGGGGGAGGGGGGGGGGGCGAGGGAAACACGCAGACAGTAAAAACTACAATACTGGCCATTAAAACTGCTACACCAAGAAGAAATGCAGATGATAAACGGGTATTCATTGGACAAATATATTACACTAGAACTGACATGTCATTACATTTTCACGCAATTTGGGTCAATAGATCCTGAGAAATCAGTACCCAGAACAACCACCTCTGGCCGTCATAACGGCCTTGATACGCCTGGGCATTGAGTCAAACAGAGCTTGGATGGCGTGTACAGGTATAGCTGCCGATGCAGCTTCAAGAGTAGTGACTGGCGTATTGTAACGAGCTAGTTGCTCAGTTGCTCGGCCACCATTGACAAGACGTTTTCAACTGGTGAGAGATCTGGAGAATGTGCTGGCCATGGCTGCAGTCGAACATTTTCTGTATCCAGAAAGACCCGTACTTGACCTGCAACATGTGGTCCTGCATTATCCTGCTGAAATGTAGAGTTTCGCAGGGATCGAATGAAGGGTAGAGCCACGGGTCGTAACACATCTGAAATGTAACGTTCACTGCTCAAAGTGCCGTCAATGTGAACAAGAGGTGACCGAGACGTGTAACCAATGGCACCCCATACCATCACGCCGGGTGATACGCCAGTATGGCGATGACGAATACACGCTTCCAATGTGCGTTCGCCGTGATGTCGCCAAACGCGGATGCGACCATCATGATGCTGTAAACAGAACCTGGATTCATCCGAAAATATGGCGTTTTGCCATTCGTGCACCCAGGTTCAAATGGCTCTGAGCACTATGGGACTCAACTGCTGAGGTCATTAGTCCCCTAGAACTTAGAACTACTTAAACCTAACTAACCTAAGGACATCACAAACATCCATGCCCGAGGCAGGATTCGAACCTGCGACGGTAGTGGTCTTGCGGTTGCAGACTGCAGCGCCTTTAACCGCACGGCCACTTCGGCCGGCCCGTGCACCCAGGTTCGTCGTTGAGTACACCATCGCAGGCGCTCATGTCTGTGATGCAGCGTCAAGGGTAACCGCAGCCATGGTCTCCGAGCTGATAGTCCATGCTGCTGCAAACGTCGTCGAACTGTTTTTGCAGATGGTTGTTGTCTTGCAAACGTCCCCATCTTTTGACTCAGGGATCGAGGCGTGGCTGCAAGATCCGTTACAGCCATGCGGAGAAGATGCTTGTCATCTCGACTGCTAGTGATACGAGGCCGTTGGGATCCAGCACGGCGTTCCGTATTACCCTCCTGAACCCACCGATTCCATATTCTGGTAACAGTCATTGGATCTCGACCAACGCGAGCAGCAGTGTCGCGATACGATAAACCGCAATCGCGATAGGCTACAATCCTACCTTTATCAAAGTCGGAAACGTGATGGTACGCGTTTTTCCTCCTTACACGAGGCATCAGAACAACGTTTCACCAGGCAACGCCTGTCAAGTGCTGTTTGTGTATGAGAAATCGGTTGGAAACTTTCCTCATGTCAGCACGTTGTAGGTGTCGCCACCGGCGCCAACCTTTTGTGAATGCTCTGAAAAGCTAATCATTTGCATATCACAGCATCTTCTTCCTGTCGGTGAAATTTCGCGTCTGTAGCACGTCATCTTCGTGGTGTAGCAATTTTAATGGCCAGTAGTGTATACTCCCCGCATTCCCTTAGGACCTAATCCTGGATCCGCGTTTGTGCAGATTACGTAAGACACTAAATTAACACATTTTTGAATGTGAAGAGACTGATGCTCGTACGAAAGACATAGAGACTGGTGTCTGATCAGTCGAAGCACTGCGGGGCCTGGAAGAATAGCACTATAAGCGCTTGTCTGCAGAATCATAGTGCTCGCTGGGAGGACTACTGCTGGAGCGGCTACAGCCTGCGGCATGACTGCAGCTGTCCCGGTAATCGAGTTGCAGCCACGTGGGGGCTGGGGCCGCAACGCGCGTGCGTGGCACGTGCGAGCACAGCGTCATGCAGCGAGGTCGCTGCTACTCACTACTCCAACTGCTGTCTCCACCGTTGGCCTCTGTAAGCGGTTCCTGGATTCTCAGCACTGTTGCTCGGTGCAGCAGATTCCTGTGGGAAACGCTAAATCCTGCATTTACAAAACATGCTGCACGTCATATTGGAAAGCGCACTCGCCTCAAACAGCGGGTCGGGAATTACCGACGGGTTGTTTGGGGGAAGAGACCAAACAGCGAGGTCATCGGTCTCATCGGATTAGGGAAGGACGGGGAAGGAAGTCGGCCGTGTCCTTTCAGAGGAACGATCCCCGCATTTGCCTGGAGCGATTTAGGGAAATCACGGAAAACCTAAATCAGGATGGCCGGACGCGGGATTGAACCTTCGTCCTCCCGAATGCGAGTCCAGTGTGCTAACCACTGCGCCAACTCGCTCGGTGGAATTATCGACGATTACTTGTTGCGGAAGGAACTAGGCAAATATACAACAGGAAATAGGCAGCGGCCATGTTACAAGGGTAAAATCTCCGTATTTATCTGAAGATTTTCTTGAAATCGTATGGCTAGGGCCGCCCGTCGGGCAGACTATTCGCCGGGTGCCGGTCTTTCAATTTGACGCCACTTCGGCGACCTGCAATCGATGAGGATGATAGGATGATGATGAGGACAGCACAACATCTAGTCCCTGGGCGGAGAAGATTCCCCGACCCACCCGGGAATCGAACCCGGCGCAAAGGATTGACAGTCCGTCACGCTGACCATTCAGCTACCGGGGGCGGACTATCTGAAGATGAAATAGAGCAACAGAAAAATATTTCAGCGGTGTCTGGCAGTGGGTTTGGGGGCAGCGTCATCTTCTAGCAGTAAAACAGAAGTCACGATCGTAAATACGCATTCAAAACGAAAATATTCCTATTAATTGTAACAGAATACTTCAGGCTACGTTTTTCATTTTTTATTCCCAAAAATGCACAGAGAATCCAAAAACTGGATAATCTGCACCCGGAAATTCTGGAGCTTGTTGTATTTTCAGATATGCAATAATATTCAAGTTGTTCGAGGATGAATGATCAATATTCAGGGATATGGCAGGAACGACCATTCGAAACAAAATAATCTAGTAAACGTGGTCTCTAAAACGCCTACCTTAAGGGCTACGAGCACTTCTTCATCTTCGATACTGTGAAGCAAATCCCTGCTACTAAAAGCTCTTTGCTTTTCATATTTTGAGAGTGGTAATATGGACCAAACAAGGAAAAAATGGCCGATAAACATGAGCTCTAAATTGCACACTTGAAGAGCTATGAGCACGTGTTCATCGTCACTACTAAACAAGTACTCATAATGTTTAAGATAAACATTTTAGAGCCAGCGTTTACTAGAAAATATTTTTCTTGTTTTGATCCATACCACCTCTTCTCAAAATATGGAAAGCAAAGAGCTTGCACTAGAAGAGAGTTATTTCACAGTATCACAGATGATGAAGTGCTCATAGCTTTTAAAGTACGCAGTTTAGAGGCCATGTTTACTGGACTATTCTGCTTCGAATAACCATTCCTGTCACATCCCTGAATACTGACCGTTTTTCCTGGGACATGCTGAATGCAGTATGTACACTGATGAGTCAAAACATTACGACCACCGCCCACTGCTAGCTTGAATGCCTGCTGGTGGTGTTGCGGGCACGTGACACAGTAAGGAAGGAATGTAAGCGTAAGATAGACGAACGCGCACTCATTATAGCAACGATAAGGGCAGCAAATGCGTAAATCCACTGATGTAAGCGGTTTTGACAAACGGCACAATGTTGTGGCGCTGCGGCTGGAATCCAAAATCTCTGAAACGGCGACCGAGCCTCACCCCAAAGCGTAGAGGTAGAGGGATCCACCACTGGGTACTACAGGATAGTCAGCGATTTATGGCAGATCTGACGACAAAGTACAATGCTGGTGCAGGCACGAGTGTTTCCGAGCACACCGTTCAAAGGTCACTGTTGAACCTGGAGCTCCACATCACACGACCCCTACATGTTCCTATGTTGACCCAGCAATATCGTCAGTTATGATTGAAGAGGCCACACCACCACTGAGTTTGCATCATGGATTAAAAGGAACGTGTAGTCTGTCGAATGTATCGCAGGTCGATGGTTGACCCCACGAAACGTGCACCGCACCACAGATGCAGGTCGGTACCTGCAGAATTATTCTATGGGGTACACTGAGGCGGGCTTTCATGGGTTCTGTGGTGGTAATCGAAGGCATCATGACAGCAGTAAACTGCGTGAACATTATTGCGGACCACCTCCATCGCTTCTTGCTTGAAGTCTTCCCCTACGGCGATGACATTTCCCAGCAGCAGAACTGTCCGTGTTGCAAAGTCAGGAGAGTACTACAGTACTTTGAGGAGCATTATAGTGAACTGACGTTGATGTCTTGGTCAGCAAATGTGCCTCATCTGTACGCCCTCGAATACATATCGGGCGCCAGCTGCGTCCCGTAAACCACCATCCCGTCATTTGCGGGAATTGCTTAAAATGGTTCAAATGGCTCTAACCACTATGGGACTTAACATCTGAGGTCATCAGTCCTCTAGACATAGAACTACTTAAACCTAACCAGCCTAATGACATTACACACATCCATGCGGGATTCGAACTTGCGACCGTAGCAGCAGAGCGGTTCCGGACTGAAGCGCCTAGAGCCGCTCGGTCACAGCGGCTGGTTGGGAATTGCTTGACCTGTGCATAGGCATCTGGTGCCATACTTCTGCAATCCTGTAAAGAACTTGTAGAAACCATGTCAAGCAGAATCTTTGTTTTATTGTGTTTGAAAAGCGGAACAACTTGCTATTAAACTGGTGGTCATAATAGTTTTGGCTCATCGGTGTATCTCCCAACAAGAGTCGTCATGCGATGTTTTTTCGGCAAATATTTTCAGTTTCGTTTTTGTAGTGTACAGATGGAGACAGCCCAAACAAAAACTTCTCAAGATTTGTTTCATGCGAAGCTCAGTCAACGGAAAGCGCCGTTTCCAGTTACAAACAAAATGATTTGTAAAGCGGAATCTTAGATGTCCATTCGGCAGAGCGGCTCCACATCAATCTAGTGCGATATTGGGTTTATCGGTATGTATTAACACTGACAGTAAAATACGAAGAATAAGCAGTACGCTAGCAACGAGTGACTAGCGGCGTTGCATAGCGATAGAAGACAGTGCGAGCTCGGGCGGCACGCGAGACAGGCTTAAGTCGGGCACCAAAGACGTGGCCAACAAAGGTTTTACTGTCCCTGTTAATATATAACACTAAACCGAATACCGCACTGCACCAACCGAAGGGAGCGCTCTATCGAAAGCGCACAGAAAATTCCGCTTTAGAAATCGATTTGTTTGTAATAGGAACCAAACGGACGCCTTCCATTGACACTGTGCGTTGAGAGAAAGACGTGAAGAGCCATATTTGTTCGTACTGACTCCTGCTACATGCTGATAGCATGAAACTGCAAATGTCTAAGACACACTAGACAAAACGGGCCTGACGACTCTTAAGAGAGAGATCCGGTATAAATATAAACCATCTGACAAAAAAATTGAAACACCCAGAAGAGGAGAAGGAAACGAAATGAAGCTTCACGGGCTGCGAGGGTATGTGTTGTTTTCTCAGTGACTGGAAAATCGATTCAAATTCGCAAAGAACTTGTCAGTATGATCCCACTTATCAGTATGACGTAGGACCTGCTCTGGCTGCGCGCACACTGTGATTCGGTTGAGAGGGGTGTTATAAAGCCGTTGTATCCTCTTCTTAGGCAAACTGGTGCTTGATATGCAGGATACTGGACGAGCACAGAGTTGATGTCCGAGCAGTCACACGCATGTTCTGTCGGGAGCACAGCCAAGAATCTTGCTGGCCACGGGCGTACCTCAACATCACACAAACAGTTCATAGAGACGAGGGCCATTTATGAACGAGCATTGTTCTGTTGAGAAATGTCATCACGGCACTGTCGCAAGAAAGGTAACATATGAAAGTACACGATATCTGTTAAGTAGGTCGTGCCATCAGAATTCCCTCGATCACAATCACCCGTGACCTGAAGTCATACCGATGGTCCCGCACGCTATGATGTAAGGAGTAACTGATGTGTTATTAGTTGAGGTGACCAATAACGACAGTCTGATTTTCCCACAAAAAGATAATTTACGGTACGTGCACGTAATAATGAAACACACATAACTCTGAAGAGCTGTAGGTCCTTCTGTGGTGTTGAGATGTACGAGGTGAACGAAAATTAACTCCCTATTAAAAATAGTTTATAACTTTTTAAATACTTAACCAATTTTCATGAAACAAAAACCCTTTTATTCCTTACAGTGGTAGGACTGTTACTCATAGCTAAAATTCAACATAAACACCACCATTATTTGCCAGGTTCCGTAAACGGCTGTGGATGTTTGCGACAGATTTCTGCAGATATTCCAAAGGTACGTTTCCAAGAACTTGGCGAACTGGCTCCTCCAGTTCATCAAGAGTTTTGGCTTTTGCGCGACAAACATGCTCTTTCGCTCACTTTCTAAGGCAGAAATTGCAGGGCGTTAGGTGAGGACCCCTTGCTGGTCACTAAAGTCGCCACGACGTCAGAACCAGCGTCCTGGAAAACGAGTGTCGAGCCACAGACTAGATTAGTTTAGATTAGATTCAGTTTTCGTTCCATACACCCAAAAATGAGATGATTCTCGTGGGTGTGGAACATGTCAGAAAGCATAACATAAAAAATAAAACACTTGAGTATAATACTTACTACCCTGATCATTTGTCAGGAGTCCGCCCCTGGTAGCTGAGAGGTCAGTGTGACGGAATGTCGTACCTAATGGCCCAGGTTCGATTCCCGGCTGGGTCGGAGATTTTCTCCGCTCAGGGCTGGGTGCTGTGTTGTCCTGATCATCATCATTTCATCCCCATCGACACGCAAGTCGCCGAAGTGGCGTCAACTCGAAAGACTTGCACCAGGCGAACGGTCTACCCGCCGGGACGCCCTAGCCACAAGGCATTTCCATTTCCATTTGTCAGGAGATTTTCGAAATAGGTGAATACATTGCAGAAAACTGTAACTGCTAACGTTTACAGAATTAATGCACTGTCAGAATGAAACATTGTTTTGCACTTTTAATAAATTTATGATACACAAAATACCTATTCTTCACTGTTGTGACCAAGTGCTTTCAAAACTGAAATCTAACAGACATTTTTACTTAAGCTCGTCTAACAGTCCCCGATAAGATATTCATCTATAGAGTAAGAGCTGCCTATCAAAAAGTCTTTCAGACTCTGTTTAATCAGAGTCTGAAACCCAGTTTTTAATGGTTGCTGGCTTCATTGAATATGTATGTTTCTGAATATTGGACCCCTTTTTGGACCAAGGTAAGTGACTTTAGGTCGTTAAGTAGATTGTTCTTATTCCTAGTAGTGATACTACGTACTGAGGTATTGGTTGGGAATAGAGATATATTATATGTAAATTGAAGGTGGAGAGGGGAAGAAAGGGAAGCGACCTCTGGTGTCAACTGCATTGGGACATTACGCGGAATCGGCGGTGACGAGTGAAAATGTGTATCGGACCGGAATTCGAACACGGGATCTCCTGCTTACTAGGCAGGTGCGGTAACTACTGCGCCATCCGAGACACAGTATTGTCGTAACTGCAAGGACTGTCTCGGCGGGCCTCACGACCGATCCACGCTTGCGTCGACCACAGCCCCTGACCAGTACCTCCATATTCGCTCTTCCGAGATTCCCACAGGAGGTCGGACGTATTTGTGCATTCGTACTGAAGAAGGTGGATTCATTGTCCAGCTGAGGCCATCAAAATATACGAACATGTGGTGTCTGTTCTTTCGGATATGCCCGAAAAAACAGACGCCACACGCTCATATAAAGAGATATATTACTTGCAACAAATTTCTTTAAGAAACAAATATACCGAGAGGTAGTGGTTAGAAAGCAAAGTTCCTTGAACAGGTTTCTACATGATGTTCTTGAATTTAGACCACAAATGATTATTATTGCAGGCTTTTGCACGCTAAAAGGTTTTGCTCAGTTTGACGAGTTACCCCATAATATGATCCCGTATGACATAACAGAATGAAAGTAAGCAAAGTATGCAAGTTTTTTTTATATCTGTATCCCCTACATCTGACATCATTCTCACTGCGAATACAGGCTTGTTTAGGAGCTTCAGCGATTCTGCAATAGGACACGAGAACAGGATATGCAAAGTGAGGCTGGGCCCTATCTTGCATAAAGATTAGGCCACTGTAATTGTCCCACACAGTACCGTGTAACCTAATTTTCAAGCATATCAAGGTAACCGTTCTGCACTCATTGTTTCCCGAATGAAATATGGACTGGCAATTTTTGTGGATGCCACGCCGCACCAACTGTGACCTTTGGGCGATGCCGGCCTTGTTCAGCAACTACCTTCGGATCCTCTGTCGCACAATAATAACAATTATGCCGGTTAACAAACCACGCGACATTTGACCACAGGATATTACGGACAATATCGGACGAGTTTTCATACCAAGTAAATATCGTCTCCCCATATTCTAGCCGATGATAACAGTCTTCGTGCGATAATTCCTGGCAGTAATGTGGTTTCCATGGACAAAAATTCAACACTTACGGCAGAACACTTCAGGTTGACTGTCAGGTTAAACCACTTTCGCGAGATGCCTGTCTTTGTGATTACTGAGAACTTCGAGTAGCCGGCTGGGGTGGCCGATCGGCTCTAGGCGCTACAGTCTGGAACCGCTACGATCGCAGGTTCGAATCCTGCCTCGGGCATGGATGTGTGTGATATCCTTAGTTTAGTTAGGTTTAAGTAGTTCTAAGTTATAGGGGACTGATGACCTCAGAAAAGTCTCATAGAGCTCAGAGCCATTTGAACCATTTTGAACTTCGAGTAAACATTTCCTGAACCACATGCACATTTTCCTCCGTCTAGATGTTGAGGGTCGACCGCTTCTCCTAACATCTGATACATAACCAGTGTCCATTAACTTCGAGTGGCAATTCTTTATGGCCTTTGCATCTAACGAGACATAAAGTCCTTTCGGACTTAGCCACCATCTCTCTACTTGTACCACGGATCAGCATATTTCGTATCCGGATGACAGCTGAGCCCGTTCGTGCTAGCTTAGATGTTGCGCCATGCTCAGCCATTGATACCTGCAGGGACTTGCGGCGGCGCGGTTCTTTCCGTCCCTTTGCGACGGACCTGCACCTACCTGTGAACATTGTCTCAGCAGATCATCAGTAGGAAAGCCGAGTGAAACCTACTGTACTTCGACGTGAACCAGGCTGCAATTAAAATCACTAATCTACGTTTCGGGAGAAACACGAAATGAAAGGTTGGAAATTTTGTCCTCAATTAATATATTCTGAAACTTAGGTGAACAAGTATCACTGCCAAGCCCGTGCTAGTCTTAACACAGTCACTCACAATCCCTTTCACTCACATTAGCAAGTTTATGGTGTTGCATTTCCCGAAAACGTAATAGCTACAAAAATACTAATTGTTTTTGATTGAGAACGCTCGCCAAATATTAAGTCTGTCGGTACCAAATGCAGTCACAGATTTTAGCCACCGACCTGCTCAGTACGCCACGCGGAATATATGGCTTTTGTCGTCACAAAATTCACTTAAAAATTCCGAAATTTCTACACACACATCAGAATAATTATGCCGTCACTTTCCAACACTTTTGATGTATGAAACACTGAAAGATCCGGCAACATCATTTCCATCGGAATTACTACTACTACTGCAAACGTCCGATCTCTTTCATGGCTAAGCATCGACTCTTCTCTTTTGAATACTCTAAGTCTTCTCTACCAGCAGAGAAAAGGCGCGCGAAGAATATTGCTTTACGATTGGTCAGTTTACTCAACAGCCAATAGCATAACAACATTCTCCCGCGTCAGTCCGCGCTTTTCATCAATAACCAATCGTAAAATAGTAAACCTAACGACTGCACCTTTTTACCGACGTAATTATCTAATACGCTGAAGTTTTGTTTATGTATAAAGTTATTTACTATTGTTATTTATACCTGAATTAATTTTCCCTTTACCATAAAATGACTTTACAAATCTATTCTACAAAAATCCCCTTTGTTCATATCCATACTTCTTCGAAATGTTCCCACACTAAATCCTACTTCATAACTCGTTAAACAATTATCTTCATATTAACATTAATCCACACTCACGCATCATTCATACTCCTAAAACACATTTATAACATTTTACATACACAAAAAGACATAATAACACTTTATGAAAATACAATAACAAAAACATTCTATTACTTTAGTGTACTCTACTGGGCACAATCGAAACTAAATCAGTCCCCTATCCAATACTGTCCTCTATCGGCTGATACATGAACTACGTGCACATCCAGGCTCTCGTCACCATCTGTCACTCTCCAGCTCTGAGAGACATCTCCCACTTAACCGCCTCCAAGGCAGGATCGTTATATGGCGCTACGCCTCAACATAAATGAGATATCTATATAAATAAAAATCAGTTGCCACATGTATGAAAGATGATGACCAGAGAAATCAATAAGAATACTTTTCCAAGGAACGTCTGCTCGAGGGTAAGTGAAAAATTCTTGGTGCCGCTACGGGTAGTCATAACTTCACCCTGTTTATCAACCACGTGCTACAAACAATGCTGGTGTTAACTTCTTAGTTTTAAGGATTCCACAACGTGTTTCACCACATGTTGCTACAAAGATCTGGGAATAGGGACTCGCATTTGTTCTTAAGGAAAACGCTCTAAAATAACACCATTCTCAAGAGAAATGTTATTGCGTTGTGCATTGTACAGCGTGTCCGGCCCAGAGGTATCCTCCAGTGACACAGCACACATGTTGGCGAACTATGCTGTTCCACAGATGCTTCCCGACATCATTTTCCAGCGAGATGGTACCCCACACCCTACCATCATGGGGATGTTAGCACATTTCTCCATAAACCGTTTCCTGAGTGTTGGATCGGTAGTGAGGAGGGGAGTTCCATTGCCTCGCCCCCTCGGTCTCACGATCGGACTCCGCTGCATTTCCGTGCGTGGGGGTTTATCAAGGATGTTGTTTACTGAACACGGGTTTGAGATCTGGTAGATTTGAGACAACGGATCTACGCCGCAGTAGAGACCGTAACACTTGTCACGCTTGTGAACATGTGACGAGAAGTGGAGTACCGTGTAGATATCTGTGGAACCAACATGCATAAAAACGTTTGAGCCCCTGTACAAAATGCTGGACAAACAAAGCTATAAATCTTAATAGGTACTGAAACGTAATGTTTTTGTATACATCCAGCCTGGATACCCTGTATTTGTGAACAATTGCATCTGAGATTGATTTTGGGGTACAGACTAGCCCATCCGAATGTATCACTTGAGCAGTCGTAGTGATCGATCATGTTCAGTAGCAAGAGCGATCTAGCAATAACGAATGAGAAAAGCTTGCAGTGCTTGCGAATCAGAATGATCAAGAGAAAGACATGTAACTTCTAATGCTTCGCAATCGGGATCCTTTCCCATAAGCAAACAAAACAGAGTGTCTGTGTTTGCCTGCTATTCCATAGGGCGATATATTATTGGAAAGAAGTAGTGACCAACGTTGCAGCTTCTGTGCTGTACTGTCAGGAACATCTTTCAACGGATGAGACAGAGCACTCATCATCATCATCATCATCATCAGTGTTCTGCCTAAAGGAAGGTTTTCACACGGTAGTTCTCCAGGCTGTCCGGTCTGCTGCCATCCTCTTCAGGTCTGCATAATTTCCTCTTCCCTTTATGTCGTCTATCATCTTGTATCTCCTTCTTCCTTTCAGTCTTCTCCCACAAACCAATCTTTCCAAAGCATCTACTAGCAAGCACACCCTTCTCAGTGAATGTCCCAACCAGTTCTTTTCCCTTTCTCTTACAACCTTCAGCAGACATCTTCTCTCACCAACCCTTTCCAATACTCTTTCATTACTCACTCTTTCCACCCAGCTTATTCTCTCCATTCTTCTCCACATCCACATCTCAAATGCTTGTAAACCTGCTGCCATTCTCTTCAGGTCTGCATAATTTCCTCTTCCCTTTATGTCGTCTATCATCTTGTATCTCCTTCTTCCTTTCAGTCTTCTCCCACAAACCAGTCCTTCCAAAGCATCTACTAGCAAGCACACCCTTCTCAGTGAATGTCCCAACCAGTTCTTTTTCCTTTCTCTTACAACCTTCAGCAGACATCTTCTCTCACCAACCCTTTCCAATACTCTTTCATTACTCACTCTTTCCATCCAGCTTATTCTCTCCATTCTTCTCCACATCCACATCTCAAATGCTTGTAAACCTGCTGCCATTCTCTTCAGGTCTGCATAATTTCCTCTTCCCTTTATGTCGTCTATCATCTTGTATCTCCTTCTTCCTTTCAGTCTTCTCCCACAAACCAGTCCTTCCAAAGCATCTACTAGCAAGCACACCCTTCTCAGTGAATGTCCCAACCAGTTCTTTTTCCTTTCTCTTACAACCTCCAGCAGACATCTTCTCTCACCAACCATTTCCAATATTCTTTCATTACTCACTCTTTCCATCCAGCTTATTCTCTCCATTCTCCTCCACATCCACATCTCAAATGCTTGTAAACGTTTTTCATCCTCTCGTCTCAGCGTCCATGTTTCTGCCCCATATAGTGCCACACTCCAGTCAAAACATTTGCCAAGCCTTTTCCTTAAGTCTTTATCTAATTTGCCACATAAGAGTCTCCTCTTTCTGTTGAATGCCTCCTTCGCTATGGCAATTCGAGTTTTCACCTCCTGGTGACATCTCAAGTCTTCAGTTATTGTGCTTCCGAGATATTTAAATTCACTTACTTGGGTAATGGTAGATTGTCCTATTTTAATATTGGACAGTCTGCGTCTTGTACTGATGACCATACTCTTTGTTTTTGCTGTGTTTATTTGCATCCCATATTCCACACAAGCTTCATTCAGGTCTTTGAGCATGTTATTCACTGTCCGCTCACTTTCTGCCACTAATACCATGTCATCAGCAAATCTTATACATTCTATTCTCTTTCCACCGATACATATTCCTCTTTTCCCATCTAAGCTTTTCGCAATAATCTCTTCAAGATATACGTTAAACAACAGTGGGGAAAGGCAACAACCTTGTCTAACACCTCGTCCAATGCTGCTTCCTTCTGACATTTCATTTCCAATCCTAATCCTTACTTTCTGCATTCAATCACAAGAAAAAATTGTCTACCACGCAGATATTAAATGATTTTTGTGACATTGTAAATAATGGCTAAAGCTTCTTTTCCAGCTGACTGTAGTTGACCTGGGCGTTTTCCAGCATCTTAGATGCGAATGTTATGGGATCTTCCACGTTGCCAAGCTCATGAGATAAATCTACCCCCATTCAATGTGATGATACGTCAGTTGAAAGTACCACAGGTTTTTGCGGGTCGAAATGCGTAAAATAATAAGCGACTAAGCAATAAATGTATCACCTTCTGGAAATATTGTTCACATTCTCCCGTCCATTTAAATCGAACATTTTACGCCAGAGGTGATGGAAAGGATCGGCCATTTGCGCTGCGTTCAGAATGAAATAGATGTGTACTTCTCGACAACTGCTGAGGAACGACAGACATTTGCTCAGGAACAACTAACAGTTGCTATGGAACAACTGAATATTGTTAGGGAAGATATGGAACAACTGAATATCCGAACAAAGTTAGAAAAAGGAAATGGAGAGGGCTCGACACGTTAACTGCAACGAAGCCTGTGCACGAATGCTGTGTATGAATTCGACACTTCATGCAGTACGGTATTTTATGAAGGTTGTTGTGGAACCGATCAGTGCAACATTCAGTGTGGTACAGAAATATGTCTGTAAGACAGCATTTGAGTGGTGACGATCGTGGACGAGCAGTTGGACGGCTTGAAACCGGTCGAAGCGGTACTACTGTAGCCACAGCAATGGGTATGTCCAAGAGTGTCATCTCGTGATCAAAATGACTGTTAAAGGTGTAAATGGTATGCGAAAAGGTCTGGTCCAGACTGAATACCAATCAGGTTCCTTTCCGAATATGCTGATGCATTAGCTCCATACTTAACAATCATATACAACCGTTCGCTCGACGAAAGATCCGTACCCAAAGACTGGAAAGCTGCACAGGTCACACCAATATTCAAGGAAGGCAGTAGGAGTAATCCACTAAATTACAGGCCCATATCGTTAACGTCGATATACCGCAGGATTTTAGAACACATATTGTGTTCGAACATTATGAATTACCTCGAAGTCAACATGGGTTTAGAAAACATCGTTCCTGTGAAACACAACTAGCTCTTTATTCACATGAAGTGCTGAGTGCTATTGACAAGGGATTTCAGATCGATTCCGTATTCCTGGATTTCCGGAAGGCTTTTGACACTGTACCACACAAGCGGCTCGTAGTGAAATTGCGTGCTTATGGAATATCGCCTCAGTTATGAGACTGGATTTGCGATTTCTTGTCAGAGAGGTCACAGTTCGTAGTAACTGACGGAAAGTCATCGAGTAAAACAGAAGTGATTTCTGGCGTTCCCCTAGGTATTGCTATAGGCCTTTTGCTGTTCCTTATCTATAGAAACGATTTTAGAGACAATCTGAGCAGCCGTCTTCGGTTGTTTGCAGATGACGCTGTCGTTTATCGACTAATAAAGTCAGCAGATTAAAAAAATGCAAAACGATTTAGAAAAGATATCTGAATGGTGCGAAAAGTGGCAATTGACCCTAAATAACGAAAAGTGTGAGGTCATCCACATGAGTGCTAAAAGGAACTCGTTAAATTTCGGTTACACGATAAATCAGTCTAATCTAAAAGCCGTAATTTCAACTAAATACCTAGATGTTACAATTACGAACTACTTAAATTGGAAATAACACACAGAAAATGTGGGGAAGGCTAACCAAAGACTGTGTTTTATTGATAGGTGTTCATTCTTTCTGCGCGCTATACGAGATTGGAATATTAGACAATTGTGAGGGTGGTTCGGTAAACCCTCTGCCAGGCACTTAAATGTGATTTGCAGAGTGTCCATGTAGATGTAGATGTCTAACCCCAGTGGCCAAAAGGAACAGACATCTAACTCTCTGGCAGATCACTGTAGACCCTGCAGTCTCTACCGGTACACGTGTCTCTGACAGAACCATTTCGCAGCGATAGAATCAGATTGGTTTGTATACTCTGAAGCCTGTTACATGGAGCCCACTTTAACCACGCCATCGTAGCTGCAGGGAACGTGTTGGTTGGGGTCATCAACAGATGACCAAAGTGGAATTCTCCGATGAACTCCGCTTCACTGCGACAAGTGATTCTGGCCACCAGTTAGTGCGGAGAGAGAGGAGAACCCGTTACACACCACGGACTGTTCATGAGTGTCATGGCCTAGGCGTTGTCCTGTGGGAAGGCATTACGCACAATAGCCGAAAACCGCTGCATATCATTGCGAGAGGTACCGTTACAGCACAGCGATATCGCAGGGAGAATGTTCTGAATCATGTCCGTCTGTTTAGCGGTGCGGTAGGTTCCCTTGGGGTAGGAAATTGCCCCTAAATGGGGAAGAATCGATAATTATCAACAACATGAGGGTGCAGAGGGCAATGGAAACAACTGCATTAAAGTTACGTAATGTGTATCCACAGGACATGTGGCCTGTAATTGTAAAAGTGTCATATTGATCTATCCATTCGCAAAAGATTCCGGACTAGTACTCCATTCGGGTCTCCGGGAGTGGACTGCTAATGGGGAGGTGAACGTGAGGGAAAAAAATTGAATAATCAACTAAAGGATAACGTTCTACGGTGTGGAATGTTGAAAGTTTGAACGTGATAGAGGAGCTAGAAAATTTGAAAAGGGTAATGCTAAGGCGAAATGTAAATGTAGTTGGGGGTCAATGAAGCGAAAAGGAAAGAAGACAAGGATACCTAATCAGATTAGTACAGATTAATATCAACAGCAGCAGAAAATGATATAAGGGGAGCAGGATTCGTTATGAATACGAAGGTAGGGCAGAGAGTGAGTTATTGTGAACAGTTTAGTGATAGGGTGTTTTCATCAGAATCGACAAAGAACCAACGCCGAAAACGATAGTTCAGGTATACATGCCAACGTCGCAAGATGAAGACATAATGGAAGTATATGACGATGCTGAATAGGTAATTCAGTACGTTAAGGGAGATGAGAAGCCAGTAGTCGGGGGGATTGGAATGCGGTTGTAGGGTTAGGAATAGAAGAAAGGCTTAGAGGAGCATATCGGCGTGGTAGTAGGAATGAGAGAGGAGAAACACTAATTGAGTTCGGTAGAAAATTTCAGCTAGTAGTAGAGAATACTCTGTTCAGGTAACACAAGAGGAGGAGAAGGCATACTTCAAAAGGTCGGGAGATACGGGAAGATTTTAGTTAGACTACATCATGAGCAGGCAGAGATTCCGAATCAGATACTGGATTGTAAGGCGTTCCCCAAGAGCAGATATAGACTCAGATCCCAATTTAGTAATGATGAACAATAGGCTGAAGTGTAAGAGTCTAGTCAGGCAAAATCAATGACCAAAGAAGTGGGATACGGAATTAACAAGGAATGAAGAGGTACACTTGAAGTTTTCTGAAGCTACAGCCCGCATCTCGTGGTCGTGCGGTAGCGTTCTCGCTTCCCACGGCCGGGTTCCCGGGTTCGATTCCCGGCGGGGTCAGGGATTTTCTCTGCCTCGTGATGGCTGGGTGTTGTGTGATGTCCGTAGGTTACTTAGGTTTAAGTAGTTCTAAGTTCTAGGGGACTGATGACCATAGATGTTAAGTCCCATAGTGCTCAGAGCCATTTTTTTTTTTTTTTTGAAGCTACAGACACTGCGTTAAGAACAGCTCAGTAGTCAATTCAGTGGAACAAGAATGGACATCTCTAAAAAGGGCAACCACAGAAGCTGGAAAGAGAATCATAGGTACAAAGAAGGTAACAGCGAAGAAATCGTGGGTAACAGAAGAAATTCTTCAGCTGACAGATGAGAGGAAGGAGTACAGAAACCTTCGGGGAAATCCAGGAATACAGAAATACGAGGCACTTAGGAATGAAATAAATAGGAAGTGCAGGGTGGCGAAGGCGGAATGGCTGCAGAAAAAATGTGAAGAAATCGAAAAAGAAACGATTGTCGAAAGAACTCACTCTGTGTATAGAAAAGTGAAGACAACCTTCTGTGAAATGAAAAGTAAGGGTGGCAACATTCAGAGAGCAATTGGAACTCCTTTGATAAACGCAAAAGAGGGAGCGCGTAGGTGGAAAGAGTACATTCAAGACCTCTGTCGGGGGGAACACTTGTCTGATGAGGTGATAGAAGAAGAGACAGGTGTCGATATAAAAGAGATAGGGAATCTAGTATTTGAATCAGAATTTAAAAAAGAACTGTAAGACTTAAGATCAAATACGGCGGAAGGGACAGAATCAGAATTTCTGAAATCATTGGAGAAGTGGCAACATGATGTCTATTCACGTTCGTGTGTAGAATGTATGAGTCTGGCGATATAGCATCTGAATTTCAGAAAAATATCATTCACACAATTCCGAAGATTGCGTGAACCGACAAGTGCGAGAATTATCGCACAATCAGCTTAATAGCTCAAGCATCCAAGTTGCTGACAAGAATAATATACAGGAGAATGGGAAAGAAAGTTGAGGGCGTGTTAGAGATGATTAGTTTGGCTTTAGGAAAGGTAAAGGATCAGAGAGGTAGTTCTGACGTTGTGATTGATAATGGAGGCAAGACTAAAGAAAAATCAAGACACGTTCATAGGATTTGTCCACCTGGAGAAAGCTTTCGACAATGTCAAACAGGGCAAGGTGTTTGAAACTCTGACAAAAATGGCTAAGCTATAGGGAAAAACGGGTAATATATAGGTAACACAAACAAGAGGGAACAATAAGAGTAGATGACCAAAACGAAGTACTCGGATTAGAAAGGGTGTAAGACAGGGATGTAGTCTTTGGCTCCTACTGTTCGATTTATACATCAAAGAAGCAATGACGGAAATACAAGAAACGTTCAAGAATGGGATTGAAACTCAGGGTGAGAGGATATCAGTCATAAGATTCGCTGATGACTGCTATCCTGAGTGAAAGTGAAGATAAATTACAGAATTTCCTGCATGGAATAAACAGTCTAACGAGTAGAGAATGCTGATTGAAGGGGAATCGAAGAATATGAAAGTAATGAGAAGTAGGAGAAAAGATAACAACGAGAACCTATCATCAGGATTGGAGATCACGACGTAGATGAAGTCAAGGAATTCTGTTACCTAGGAAGCAAAATAACCCATGACGAACGGAGCAAGGGGGATACAGAAAGCAGGTTCGCACTGGCAAAAAGCGTATTCCTGGTCAAGAGTAGTCTATTAGTGTCAAACATTGGCCTCAGTTTGGAGGAAGAAAATTCTGAGAAAGTCGGTTTGGAGCACAGCGTTGCACGGCAGTGAAACATGGACTGTAGGGAAGCCGGAACAGAATAGAATCGAAGCGTTTGAAATGTGATGCTACAGAAGAATTTTGAAAATTAGGTCGACTAATAATGTAGGGGATGAGGAGGTTCCCCGGAGAATCGGTGAGGAAAAGGATAGATGCAAAACATTGACAAGAAGGAGGGACAGGATGATGGGAGATTTATTAAAACATCGTGGAATAACTTCCTTGGTACTAGTGAGAACAATAGAGGGTAAAAGCCACAGAGGAAGGCAGATATTGGAATAGATCCGGAAAATAATTAAGGACATAGGTTGCAAGTGCTATTCTGAGGTGAAGAGGTTGGCACAGGAGAGGAATTCGTGGTGGGCCGCATCAAACCAGTGAGAAGACTCATGACTCAAAAAAACAAACAGGTTTCGACAATGCCCGCCCGCCACACACGCCTGCAAAGTTGTAGGACTCACAGGAAGGTGAAGGTATTGAACGTATGGAATAGCTTGCGACTCTCCGGACTATATATCGTTCTGGCCGACGTCTTTCTCAACGAACACCCCCTCCACGAAATGTGCATGAACCGAAAACCACCTTGACAATATCTCCATGAGGACTCCTCAACAGTTTGATAGCCAGCGTGAATAACAGGTGCAAAGTGTGCTTTAGTGCCCGCGGAGCGCATATTCCTTACTGAAAGTTCGATATCGACGTATATGCTGGGAGCCTGAACTGCGTCAATTATGGACGTTATTTGTGTCCGTTATCTTGGTTTCTCAAGTGGTGAAATGTGTACCATTTTACATTATAAATATACCACTCCATCTCCATTATGTATGTATGTTTCATGTCGTCCATCGCTGCCTGTGATTATTCCAGTCCAATATGCCACTGTTCCTTAACAATTGTCAAGCAGTGTAGTATGTCAGTTTGCCAACAACAGTTTGGAGTTCTTGTACAGTTATACAAGAAGGTAACCTCCGTATAGTGTCGTGTCAAGAAATGGGATTGTTTGTAGGAATACAAATATACACACGGACAGCGCGACGACTTCTGGACCAATACAGACTGGCAGAATCTCTAGACGCAGCGGTAGAGTAAGGCTCGCCGACAGTGGGCACAGAATTGTAACACTGGATACAGTGGCGGAATCACGCCATCTTTTCAGCGAGTCTCTGATCAGCGTATAGCATCAAGATGAATGTATTCATGTGTGGACGCTTGGATAAGAACAAATGTTACCAGAGTGCATTCGAGATTGTATATAGACTCTGCACATGGCTTTATGGTATAAGCTGTCGTTTGGTACACAACACAGTCACCTCTAATTCGCGTAGCCAGTAACTCGAACAACAGCCGTTGTACAGTGGTGGACAAAACGAGCGAGACACCTCGCCTTTTCGCTATGGTGATCCGCGCAGCTTTAAAGTCTACTACACAGCATAACAGGCAAGGCGACGAAGTGCTACCAACATACTATGCACAGGTGTGAAACTGGAAAACTATCCGAACTTTGTCAGACTGTTTTCAATCATTTGTAAGACTATATTAATGCTGATTATTGTGTTAAACACAACACGTAAATATAAGATATAAATGAAAGAAGTAACGCTAATTAGTATGAACTGTACTAATTGACTTTCAGCTTATCGAGATTTTTAGTACGACAAAGTACCCCAGATCGTTACGAACTGGCAAAATATTGTGCGCATTCGGCCGCGGAACGGTCTGTGTCAACGTTCAGACCAGTCATACTGGATTACCGTTGCTGACCTACCATGAAAGTGTGCAAATTTAGCAATGCGTGAAGATACAAAATGAAATTCAGTTAAAAATCATTCAGTGCCACATGTAAGTCAATTCAATTATTGACAGAAGCGGAAAAACTAGGCAGTAACAAGTATGAAATTCTATAAGAGTTTCATATTGACATCCACAGGGCGCCGGTGCCGGCCGGTGTGGCCGAGCGGTTCTAGGCGCTTCAGACTGGAATCGCGCGACCGCTACGGTCGCAGGTTCGAATCCTGCCTCGGGCATGTTTTCCAATTTCACGCCTGTGCGTAGTATGTTGGTAGCACTTCGTCGCCTTGCCTGTTATGCTGTGTAGCAGACTTTAAAGCTGTGCGGATCAGCATAACGAAAAGGCGAGGGATCTCGCTCGTTTTGTCCACGACTGTACACTGCCCAGTCACATTAATGTGACCACCTCTCAATAGCCTGAATAACTATGTCTTGGTGCGCAGAACACTGCGAAAAGTACAGGAAGATGGTCAGTGAGGCTTCTGGAATGTGCTGACAGGAATGTGGACTCATACCAACTCCAGTGGCGTGGTCAGCTGGTCTGCGTTTCTCGGTTGGAGATACACGGTGCGAATAGCCCAATCGAGATCGTCCCAGAGATTCTCGGTTGAGTTTAAATCAGGGGAGTTTGGTGGGCAGGGGAGAATGGTAAACTCATCCAGGTGCTCTTCGAACCGCGCACGTACACTGCGAGCTGTGTGACGCGTTGCATTGTCCTGATGGTAGATGCCATCGTGCCGAGGAAAAACAGACTGCACGTAAGGGTGGACATGGTCCCTAAGGATAGATGCATACTTACGTTGAACCGTTGTGCCTTACTGAATGACGTTATCACCCAGGGGATGACACGAAAACATTCCGCCTCTCATAACGCTCCCACCTCCAGCCTGGACCCTTCTGACGACTGCTGCAGGGCGGTACAGGCCAACGGCCATCTCTCCGATGGGGCATAAAACGTGATTCATCACCTGTCACCACTCAGTGGATGTCCAGTTTCGGTACTGGCGTACAAATTCCAGCCTTCATTGCCGAGGAAGAACAGTCAGCATGGCTGCATCATCAAGCGTCTGCTGCGAAAGCCCATATGCAGCAACGTTCGCTCAACAGTCGTTGAGGATGTTGGTTCCCCCTTGGTTCATCTGGGCGGTCAATTGCTCGGCAGGTGCACGTCTATTCACCCGTACACAACTCTGCGGCAATCGTTCACGCCTGTCATCTATGGCCTATGGTGTATCGCAGTTGCCTCAGCGCCATTTTTGGATAGCGCCATTATGCCAACAGTATACTTTAATTAGGACGGCAAGCGAACAGTTTACAAACTTAGCCGTTTCGGAAATGCTTCCACACTTGGCCCGAAGGCCAATGATCATATCCTTTTGGACGTCAAATAAATGGCTTCGTTTCCGCAATACAAGAATGACAGCACTGTTTTCGGCGTCCTCCCGACACGTTTTATGTGTATAGCCTTCAAGCCTACTGCTGCCAATTGCTGTCTGAGAGTGGTTATTGCACGTTGACATTGAACATAGGTAGTGGTAACATTAACGTGAATGGATCACTGACTGTACATTATTTCCTAGATCGCTGTGATGTTATTTTTTCAGTCGGAGAAAGCAACACCAAACGTCGCCCGTGCAGTTTTGATGTACCTCGAAACTCAGGGTGTTCGAATGCTGCCTTGGTCGGCACGTAGATCCAGACTTCCTACACATTTAAAACACGTGGGGTGAAATTACATTAGGTGTTCCACAGGGTTCAATCATGGGTCCCCTTCTGTTCTTGATACACCAATTGAAAATGATACAAATAAGGTATTTGGAAAAGTCATTAACTGGTTTTCTGCAAATGAGCTTGCTCTAAACTTTGAAAAAACACAGTACATCCAATTTTCTGCTGCAAAAAGTACAGTTCCTTCAACAAAAATAACACATCAACAGAAGTCAGTAGATAGGGTAGAGCATACTAAGTGTTTGGGTATACACATAGATGAGAATATTAATTGGAAAATTCATATTTTTGATCTTCTAAAGCGACTAGGTTCTGCAACTTTTGCAATCAGAATAATTGCCAAGTTTGAGTATACAGAAATTAGCAAGCTAACACACTTTGCATACTTTCACTCTCTGATATCATACGGAACAATATCTTGGGGTAACTCAACATTTAGACAAAAAGTATTCACTGCTCAAAAGAAATTGGTTAGAATAATGTGTGGGGTTCATAGTCGCACATCTTGTAGGCATCTTTTTAAAAGATTGGGAATTCTTACAAGAGCCTCACAGTACATTTACTCACTAACGAAATTTATTCCCAACAACATGGACCAGTTTAAAAAGAACAGTGACATTCACGATTATAATACCAGAAAAAAGAAAGACTTACACTATCCTTTACTCAACCAATCTTTGGCACAGAAAGGGGTAAAATATGCTGCTATAAAAATTTTCGACAAATTACCAGATGAAATAAAATGTCTGACAGGCAGCAGTAATCGCTTCAAAAATAAATTGAAATCATATCTCCCTGACAACTCCTTCTATACCATACATGAATTCTTGAATAGGAATAAATAAATCTATAAATATAGTATATGCATTTTGTGCCATTTAAGGGAATGGGGTAAATAATAGAAATATTAATCTTTAACTCTGTATTTTATATATATATATATATATATATATATATATATATATATATATATATATATATATATATATATATATGTGTGTGTGTATGTATATATATATATATATATATATATATATATATATATATATATATCTTGTTTCATATGTGCATTTCTTGTGCACTTGACACGTTCCACATCATAACGGCTACTGTACCATGCGATTGATCAATGGAACACGCAACCAACTAACTAACTAACTAGCTGCCGAGAGACTGGCACGACACCTCTTGCTATCCACTACCACTGAAGAACTATGGCATACAGCTGAAGCAGCATGAAGTGCCACGTTCCTGTTATCGCTTCTTTATTTGACTCGGTGCCCAGCCTTGTCAGAGCCAATGTCGCTGCTACAGGTGACAGCTCTTTGTATCAAATTAATATTGTACTTTTGCTGTTATACTGCATACTTCTACATCTACATCTGTACGCCGCAAGTCACCCTACGGTGTGTGGCAGAGGGTACTTCGTACCAGTGCCACATTTACCTTTTCCTGTTCCAGTCGCGGGTGGTTCAGTGAAAGAACGATTGCTGGTAAGCCTCCGTGTCGGCTCGACTCTCTCCAATTTTATCATCATAGTCATACATATACGTAGGAGGAAGTAATGTATTGCGCTCTTGGAACTTGAACGGTAAACAACTCCGTGATGTAGAAAACCCCTCTTGCAGCGTCAGCCACTGATGTTGCCTGAGCATCTCACTGGCGCTTTCGCGCTTACTAAGTGAAACTCTAACAAAACATGCTGCTCTTCTTTGAAACTTCTCCATTTCCTCTATATATCTTATCTTGTACGGATTCCAGAGTGGCGAACAGCATTCAGGTAATGGTCGAACGAGTGTTTTGCAAACTACTTCCTTTATTAGTGGACTACATTTCTGAGGATTCTTTCAGGGAATCTCAGTCCAGCATCTGCCTTATCAACTTGATGTCATCCGTGAGTGGACATGTGGCCGCTCCTTCAGCAAGGTCCGAGCAGGCACACGGGGGGAGGGGTTTATTAGTAATTGGGAGATCCAATGTTAGGCGGGTGATGGAGCCCCTTAGAGAAATAGCGGAAAGGTCGGGGAAGGAGGCCAGTGTTCACTCTGTCTGCTTGCCGGGGGGTCTCATCTGAGATGTGGAGGAGGCCCTGCCGGCGGCGATAGAGAGCACTGGGTGCACCCGACTGCAAATTGTTGCTCATGTCGGTACCAATGACTCCTGCCGTCTGGGTTCAGAGGTCTTCCTCAGTTCATACAGGCGGTCGGCGGAGTTGGTGAAGGCGGAAAGCCTCGCACGCGGGGTGGAATCTGAGCTAACTATTTGTAGTATCGTTCCTAGAACCGATCGCGGTCCTCTGGTTTGGAGCCGAGTGGAAGGCTTAAACCAGAGTCTCAGACGATTCTGCGGAGATCTGGGGTGCAAATTTCTCATCGCCAGACACCACACTTGCTAGGTGGTAGCCGTTAAATCGGCCGCGGTCCGTTAGTATACGTCGGACCCGCGTGTCGCCACTATCAGTGACTGCAGATTGAGTGCCGCCACACGGCAGGTCTAGTCTAGAGAGACTCCCTAGCACTCTCCCCAGTTGTACAGCCGACTTTGCTAGCGATGGTTCACTGTCTACATACGCTCTCATTTGCAGAGACGACAGTTTAGCATAGCCTTCAGCTACGTCATTTGTTACGACCTAGCAAGGCGCCATATTCAGTTACTATAATTACCATTCTGAACAGATAATATTGTGAATCATGTACCGTCAAGAGCGACGTTCATCATTAATGGATTAAAGTATCAAACTAATTACGTCCGCTTTCTGAATTCTCATTCCTTGTCATGTTCTAGACCTCACGTCGGTATAGTTCCCTCCTCACGCCAGCCTGCGTGAGCTAAAACGCATGCATTTCGGCCTCCACTCGTAACACAGTGTTGGCTCTTCTGCTAACACAAAACCCTGAATAGGTCAGGCGTGCACTACACGCAGGAAGCGGCTATGAGGGTAGCTGAGTGCTGTGGAGTGCACATGTGGGTTTTTTAGGTTAGAGAATTCCCTCCCTAGGCCCGACAAGACGCCTCCTGAGACGCGACAAGGTATTAATAGGCAAAATGAAACAGGGAATAACAATATTAATGTGCTAATAGCAAACTGCAGGGGCGTCTTAGAAAGGTCCCAGAACTGCTCTCATTAATAAACGGTCACAACGCCCACATAGTAGTAGGGACAGAAAGTTGGCTGAAACCAGATGTAAACAGTAATGAAATTCTAAACTCTGATTATAATGTATACCGCAGAGACAGGCTGGACAGTGAAGGGGGAGGCGTGGTTATAGCGATAAAAAGTACAATAGTATCGAAGGAAATTGACGGAGATCTGAAATGTCAAATAATTTGGGTGAAGGTCACGGTTAAAGCAGGCTCAAACATGGTAATTGGATGTCTCTATAGGCCCCCTGGCTCAGCAGCTGTTGTGGCAGAGCACCTGAAGGAAAATTTGGAAAATATTTCGAGTAGATTTCACGACCATGTTATAGTTATGGGGGGAGATTTTAATTTGCCGGATATAGACTGGGAGACTCAAACGTTTATAACCGGTGGCAGGGACAAAGAATCCAGTGAAATGTTTTTAAGTGCATTATCTGAAAACTACCTTGAGCAGTTAAACAGAGAACCGACTCGTGGCGGTAACATATTAGACCTTCTGGTGACAAACAGGCCCGAACTATTTGAAACGGTTAACGCAGAACAGGGAATCAGCGATCATAAAACGGTTACTGCATCGATGATTTCAGCCGTAAATAGAAATATTAAAAAAGGTAGGAAGATTTTTCTGTTTAGCAAAAGTGACAAAAAGCAGATTTCAGAGTACTTGACAGCTCAACACAAAAGTTTTGTCTCAATTACAGATAGTGTTGAGGATGAATGGACACAGTTCAAAACCATCGTACAATATGCGTTAGATGAGTATGTGCCAAGCAAGATCGTAAGAGATGGAAAAGAGCCACCGTGGTACAACAACCGAGTTAGAAAAAAATGGCTCTGAGCACTATGGGACTCAACTGCTGTGGTCATAAGTCCCCTAGAACTTAGAACTACTTAAACCTAACCTAAGGACATCACACACATCCATGCCCGAGGCAGGATTCGAACCTGCGACCGTAGCGGTCGTGCGGTTCCAGACTGTAGCGCCTGTAGCCGCTCGGCCACTCCGGCCGGCAAGTTAGAAAACTGCTGCGGAAGCAAAGGGAACTTCACAGCAAACATAAACATAGCCAAAGCCTTGCAGACAAACAAAAATTACGCGAAGCGAAATGTAGTGTGAGGAGGGCTGTGCGAGAGGCGTTGAATGAATTCGAAAGTAAAGTTCTATTACTAACTTGACAGAAAATCCTAAGAAATTTTGGTCTTATGTCAAAGCGGTAGATGGATCAAAACAAAATGTCCACACACTCTGTGACCAAAATGGTACTGAAACAGAGGATGACAGACTAAAGGCCGAAATACTAAATGTCTTTTTCCAAAGCTGTTTCACAGAGGAAGACTGCACTGTAGTTCCCTCTCTAGATTGTCGCACACATGACAAAATGGTAGATATCGAAATAGACGACAGAGGGATAGAGAAACAATTAAAATCGCTCAAAAGAGGAAAGGCCGCTGGACCTGATGGGATAACAACCAGTTCGATTTTACACAGAGTACGCGAAGGAACTTGCCCCCCTTCTTGCAGCGGTGTACCGTAGGTCTCTAGAAGAGCATAGCGTTCCAAAGGATTGGAAAAGGGCACAGGTCATTTCCGTTTTTAAGAAGGGACGTCGAACAGATGTACAGAACTATAGACCTATATCTCTAACGTCGATCAGTTGTAGAATTTTGGAACATGTATTATGTTCGAGTATAATTACTTCTCTGGAGACTATAAATCTACTCTGTAGGAATCAGGATGGGTTGCGAAAAGACGATCGTGTGAAACCCAGCTCGCGCTATTCGTCCACGAGACTCAGAGGGGCCATGGACACGGGTTCCGAGGTAGATGCCGTGATTCTCGACTTCCGCAAGGCGTTTGATACAGTTCCCCACAGTCGCTTAATGAACAAAGTAAGAGCATATGGACTATCAGACCAAGTGTGTCATTGGATTGAAGAGTTCCTAGATAACAGAACGCAGCATGTCATTCTCAATGGAGAGAAGTCTTCCGAAGTAAGAGTGATTTCAGGTGTGCCGCAGGGGAGTGTCGTAGGACCGTTGCTATTCACAATATACATAAATGACCTTGTGGATAACATCGGAAGTTCACTGAGGCTTTTTGCGGATGATGCTGTGGTATATCGAGAGGTTGTAACAATGGAAAATTGTACTGAAATGCAGGAGGATCTGCAACGAATTGACGCATGGTGCAGGGAATGGCAATTGAATCTCAGTGTACACAAGTGTAATGTGCTGCGAATTCATAGAAAGAAAGATCCCTTATCATTTAGCTACAATATAGCAGGTCTGCAACTGGAAGCAGTTAATTCCATAAATTATCTGGGAGTACGCATTAGGAGTGATTTAAAATGGAATGATCATATAAAGTTGATTGTCGGTAAAGCAGATGCCAGACTGAGATTCATTGGAAGAATACTAAGGAAATGCGATCCGAAAACAAAGGAAGTAGGTTACAGTACACTTCTTCGCCCACTGCTTGAATATTGCTCACCAGTTTGGGATCCGTACCAGATATGTTTGATAGAAGAGATAGAGAAGATCCAAGGAGAGCAGCGTACTTCGTTACAGGATCATTTAGTAATCGCGAAAGCGTTACAGAGATGATAGATAAACTCCAGTAGAAGACTTTGCAAGAGAGACGCTCAGTAGCTCGGTACGGGCTTTTGTTGAAGTTTCGAGAACATACCTTCACCGAGGTGTCAAGCAGTATATTGCTCCCTCCTACGTACATCTCGCGAAGAGACCATGAGGAGAAAATCAGAGAGATTAGAGCCCACACAGAGACATACCGACAATCTTTCTTTCCACGAACAATACGAGACTGGAATAGAAGGGAGAACCGATAGAGGTACTCAAGGTACCCTGCGTCACACACAGCCAGGTGGCTTGCGGAGTATGGATGTAGATGTTGATGTAGAAATCGGTCCGTACGCATATTTCTAGAAATTTTATAGAAGGAACTGCTACCATTGATTGTTCTGCAATCATGTATTCATTCAATAAATGGTCTTTCTGTTTATACGCAATAGGGCATAGTGGTTTTTATTGAAGGTCAATTGCCGCTCTCTGTACCAAGCGTCGGTCCTCTGCGTTGTAATTGTCGAGCTTTGAGACTTCTCTGTATACAACAGCATCCTCGAAAAGCCTCATAGAACTTCAGAAATTATCTACCAAGTCATTTCTATATATAGGGAAAAGTAATGGTTCTACAACACTCCATTGAGGCACACCTGGAATTACTTTTACGTCTGGAGACTTCTTTCCGTTCACAATGGCATGCTGTGTAACATTTGCTATAAACTCTTCAATCCAGTCACGCAGTTTGTCAGATATTCTGTGAGCTAGTATTGTATTCATTAGGTGGCAGTACTAATGTGTACACATTTGCAACTCTCTGTCGCTAGACGACTCCGAATTGTAGCATGTAACGTGGCAGTGTGTAATATAGCTATATCTGTACGTGAGAAACAGCGTGCTGTAATCGAGCGTGGAATTCGAAGAGTTCGTCCAGACAGAGCACACTCTCGTTCAGCATGACAATGCCAGACCACACACGAGCGCAGCGACATCTGCAAGAATAAGACGCCCTTGGTTCACTGTCATCGAGCATCCTCCTTACAGTCCCGACTTGGCCCCATCCGCATCTGGCACCTAACAGGCGAATCCAAAACCGTCAACTAACATTTATTAAGAGTACAGTTTTCCCACTCAGTAACAGTAATATTTCAAGATATGCTTCATTTTAGTTGACGATGGTGAATTTAGCCACTTACTTCGGGGCAAATGTACGAGGGTAATCCCAAAAGTAAGGTCTCCTATTTTTTATAAGTACGCTACTGGCCATTAAAATTGCTACACGACGAAGATGTGATGCTACAGACGCAAAATTTAACCAACAGGAACAAGATGCTGTGATATGAAAATGATTAGCTTTTCAGAGCATTCACACAAGGTTGGCGCCGGTGGCGACACCTACAACGTGCTGACATGAGGAAAGTTTCCAACCGATTTCTCATACAAAAACAGCAGTTGACTGGCGTTGCCTGGTGAAACGTTGTTGTGATGCCTCGTGTAAGGAGGAGAAATGCGTACCATCACGTTTCCGACTTTGATAAAGGTCGGATTGTAGCCTATCGCGATTGCGGTTTATCGTATCGCGACATTGCTGTTCGCGTTGGTCGAGATCCAATGACTGTTAGCAGAATATGGAATCGGTGGGTTCAGGAGGGTAATACGGAACGCCGTGCTGGATCCCAACGGCCTCGTATCACTAGCAGTCGAAATGACAGGCATCTTATCTGTGTGGCTGTAAGGGATCGTGCAGCCACGTCTCGATCCCTTCTCTTCCCTGGCCAGCACATTCTCCAGATCTCTCACCAATTGAAGACGTCTGGTCAATGGTGGCTGAGCAAATGGCTCGGCACAATACGCCAGTCACTACTCTTGATGAACTGTGGTATCGTGTTGAAGCTGCATGGGCAGCTGTACCTGTACGCGCCGTCCAAGCTCTGTTTGACTCGATGCCCACGTGTATCGAGGCCGTTATTACGGCCAGAGGTGGTTGTTCTGGGAACTGATTTCTCAGGATCTATGCACCCAAATTGCGTGAAAATGTAATCACATGTCAGTTCTAGTATAATATATTTGTCCAATGAATACCCGTTTATCATCTGCATTTCTTCTTGGCGTAGCAATTTTAATGGCCAGTAGTGTACATACACATGTTTATTTCTACAATGGTTTACATCAGTTTACAGCTTGAACATTTAGCTATTTTTCGACATAATCACCATTTCTGTCGATCCATTTTTGTAGACGCTGTGGCATTTTTTGTATGCCCATGTCATACCAGCTCGCCGCCATGCTGTTCAGAAAGTTATGAACCTCTTCTTTCACCTCGTCGTCGGAGATGAATTGGTTTCGGGCCAAATGTTCTTTTAACCTACGGAACAGGTGATAATCAGTGGGCTCCAAGTCAGGACTACAGGGTGGGTGGGTGATTGTGTTCCACTGAAACTGTTGCAGGAGAGCAACGGTTTGACGAGCGATGTGTGGGCGAGCGTTGTCATGGAGAATGTGTACGCCCTTGCTCAACATTCCTCTTCTCCGGTTCTGAATTGGCCGTTTGAATTTTTTCAGAGTCTCACAGTACCTGTCAGCGTTAATTGCGATCCCAGCGATTCAGCTCCGACGACGAGGTGAAGGAAGAGGTACATAACTTTCTAAACATCATGGCAGCGAGCTGATATGACATGGGAACACAAAAACTGCCACAGCGTCTACAAAAATGCATCGACAGAAATGGTGATTATGTCGAAAAGTAGCTAAATGTTCAACCTGTAAACTGATATAAACCATTGTAGAAAAAAACAGGTCTATGTACTTATAAAAAAAATAGGAGACCTTACTTTTGGGATTACCCTCGTATAAGTAGTGCAGCAACTCCGGGGTTAAGAGGGTGTGAGAGGAGTAGTAAGGAACATTAAATTAATTGCAGACGTTGTAATAAAATGCAATGAGTAGAAGAAAACTGACATTTAAATCATTCATAAATTTTTATGTTGTCACATATTCAATAGTACATTTAAATATAAGTACAATTATACTGTTATCAAAGTCTGCTGTTAAATCGCTAGGGTTGGCAGACACAAAGCGCTCCGTCTGGTTCTGGCTTTTAACGATCAGAACAGGGTGTTCTAAAATGATCTTTGCAACTTTGATCACGCGTACTTCAAAAATCAGGATAGGTAGACAGGTGCGATAAGCTGCATAATTTTCACACACGCTTAGAGTTTTCTTCTCGTTAGTTATTGAAGAAAATGGCCACCCGCAGCAGATGGCACAGTGTGTGGAACGATTGAGAAAGACTAAATCTTCTGACAACCATGTCCAGCGGAACAGCCGAACACGTTAATGAAGCACACCAACATCACGTCCGACTATCTAACAGTGCTACAAAAGGTGCAAAGAATCCGGAAGTGTAATGAAGAGGGCGAGTTCTAGGCGTGTGAACATTATGCCGCAAACTGCGTCTTTTAATCTGGGCCCATTTCTGAAATATAACTGATCGAATTTGTAAAGAATATTTTGGATAACCCTGCACATCGCGACCGGCCCACAACTTACCGCGCCCTTTCTATAGCTATTCATACGGTGGCTCATAACTTACTGATTTATGTACATTACCAATTAATAATAAGATTGGTACGTGTGCAGTCCGATGGGCTGTCCCAAAATGGCAGTACTGGATCTTGAGCGAAAACGTTTGACAACCACTGATTAAATTTTTAGCTAATCTTCTAAGAAGTAACGTAGTAAGACAGTTTGCAGCGTGTGTGTATGTGTGTGTGTGTGTGTGTGTGTGTGTGTGTGTGTGTGTGTGTGTGTGTGTGTGTCTGTAGGTATGTTTATGTGTGTAAATCTGCCCGTAAAACTTTACAGAAACCGTATTATTTCGTTAGTTGAGTAAAGTTTTTAAACTTCCTGAAATCTGTGTGCCGGACCAAAACTCGAATTCGGGACCTTTGCCTTTCGTGGGCAAGTGCTCTATCAACTGAGCTAACCAAGCACGACTCACGACCCGTCCTCACAGCTTTACTTCCGCCAGTACCTCGTCTCCCAGCTTCCAAACTACACACAAGCTGTTCTGCGAACATTGCAGAACTAGGACTCCTGGAAGAAAGGATATTGCGGAGACATGTCTTAGCTGGGGAATGTTTCCAGAATGAGAGTTTCACTCTGCAGCGAAGTGTGCGCTGATATGAAACTTCCTGGCAGATTAAAACTGTGTGCCGGACCGAGACTAGAAATCGCGACCTTTGCCTTTCGCGGGCAAGTGCTCTACCAACTGAACTACCCTAGTATAATCCACAATCCTTTCTTCCAGGAGTGCAAGTTCTGTTAAGTTCGCAGAAGAGCTTCTGTGAAGTTTGGAAGGTAGGAGACGAGGTACTGGCGGAATTGAAGCTGTGAGGACGGGTCCTGAGTCGTGCTTGGGTAGCTCAGTTGGTAGAGCACTTGCCCGCGAAAGCCAAAGTTCCCGAGTTCGAGTATCAGTCCGGCACACAGTTTTAATCTGCCACGAAGTTTCATATCAGCAAACACTCCGCTGCAGAATGAAAATCTCATTCTGGAAAGTTTTTAAACTTAAAACCATTTTAATCACAGTGCTCTGTATATTTTAGTACGAGCACTGAATACCTCGACACCGTGCACCCATCATCGCCTCCCTGAGTTCTTCTCTGTCTGACTGCAGCCATCTCGTGGCACGGCCGTAGTGCACGGCATGGGGCTCACAGACTTCCGATTTGATGCCATTTTGGTGGCTCTTACCTGATTTCGCAGTTTCTAATTTGGCCTCACGAAGCAGTAACCAAAGTAGCCCTTCCCCGCCCCTAACACCTCTCCCCTAAAGACTTTCAAACAACAGTAAAAGGTGAGGTAACCGCTAAGAATCGAACACGGTACCTGCGCCTCAACAGTGCTAACCACCATACAGCGAAGAGGGAGTCTTGACGAATAATCAGCTTCTTGTAGTTACCCAGCTTAGGAGACTGTAGCCGAAAACTGCGTCCTCAACCAGCTGGTCAACAACTGCCTCCGATGGCCAGTTGGTGACAGCCTCAATGGCGGCCCACGGTGCCGGCGACAATGGAGTCCGGCGGGAGACACCGGAGAGCGGATGGAGCGGCGACCAGCAATCGATGCGGCGCTCCCCAGCGTGTCGTGGCGCTGGTCGATGACTGAGAGTGAGTCAGCGGCAGCCGCTGTGCCGTGGTCTGCGGTTCGGCGCCTCACGCGGCTCCGCTCCGGGTCACGGCCGCCGGCTGGGCCAGGGCAGGGCACAGAAGGGCCGGTGCGACCCTCGTGGGGCGTGCGGCAAGGGCGTGTCCCGCTGTCGCCCGCTCCCACGCTTCAGCATTACGGCCCGCACAATAGAGATGAGACAGGCAGTGCTTGGCGACGACGTTTGAAAACCGACATCCTGATCAGCTGACGGCTGAACACAAGTAGCAGATGAATTAAGAGTTTTTTCTTCTCTTTTCATTTACGGGTGGTGTCCTGTTGTTGTTGTTGTGGTCTTCAGTCCTGAGACTGGTTTGATGCAGCTCTCCATGCTACTCTATCCTGTGCAAGCTTCTTCATCTCCCAGCACCTACTGCAACCTACATTCTTCTGAATCTGCTTAGTGTATTCATCTCATGGTCTCCCTCTACGATTTTTACCCTCCACGCTGCCCTCCAATACTAAATTGGTAATCCCTCGATGGCTCAGAACATGTCCTACCAACCGATCCCTTCTTCTAGTCAAGTTGTGCCACGAATTCGTCTTCTCCCCAATTCTGTTCAATATCTCTTCATTAGTTGTGTGATCTACCCATATAATCTTCAACATTCTTCTGTAGCACCACATTTCGAAAGCTTCTATTGTTTTCTTGTCCGAACCATTTATCGTCCATGTTTCACTTCCATACATGACTACATTCCACACAAATACTTTCAGAAACGACTTCCTGACACTTAAATCTATATTCGACGTTAACAAATTACTCTTCTTCAGAAACGCTTTCCTTGCCATTGCCAGTCAACATTTTATATCCTCTCTATTTTGACCATCATCAGTTATTTTGCTCTCCAAATAGCAAAACTCCTTTTCTACTTTAAGCGCCTCATTTCCTAATCTAATTCCCTGAGCATCACTCGACCTAATTCGACTACATTCCGTTATCCTAGTTTTTCTTTTGTTGATGATCATCTTATATCCTCCTTTCAAGACACTGTATATTCCGTTCAGCTGCTCCTCCAAGTTCTTTGCTGTCTCTGAGAGAATTACAATGTCATCGGCGAACAACCTCAAACTTTTTATTTCGTCTCCATGGATTTTAATACCTACTCTGAATTTTTCTTTTCTTTCCTTTACTGCTTGCTCAATATACAGATTGAATAACATCGGGGAGAGGCCACAACCCTGTCTCACTCCCTACCCAACCACTGCTTCCCTTTCATGTCCTTCGACTCTTATAACTGCCACCTGGTTTCTGTACAAATTGTAAATACCCTTTCGCTCCCTGTATTTTACCCCTGCCACCTTCAGAATTTGAAAGAGAGTGGTGCCCTATAGCTTGTAAATTTTAAGAGAGTCATTTCTCCATATACCGTCAGCTGCTGGTAAACAAACCCTTATACACGGTCCAGTCGCATTAACGTAACCACCTCTCGACAAAAGACTGAATAATCAACTTTTGTGGCATGGACGTGCAGGAAGAGAGCCATTGGGGCTCTGGAAGGTACCGAAAGGGATATGGAGCCTTGCCGACTCCAGTGCCGTGGTCAGCTGGTCCAGGTTGCTCGGCTGGAGATACGTAGTACGAATAGCCTAGTCGAGATGGTCCCACAAATCTACATCTACATTTACGTTTATACTCCGCAAGCCACCCAATGGTGTGTGACGGAGGGCACATTACGTGCCACTGTCATTACCTCCCTTTCCTGTTCCAGTCGCGTATGGTTCGCGGGAAGAACAACTGCCGAAAAGCCTCCGTGCGCGCTCGAATCTCTCTGATTTTACATTCGTGATCTCCTCGGGAGGTATAAGTAGCGGGAAGCAATATATTCGGTACCTCATCCAGAAACGCACCCTCTCGAAACCTGGACAGCAAGCTACACCTTGATGCAGAGCGCCTCTCTTGCAGAGTCGGCCACTTGAGTTTGCTAAACATCTCCGTAACGCTATCACACTTACCAAAGAACCCTGTGACGAAACGCGCCGCTCTTCTTTGGATCTTCTCTATCTGCCCTGTCAACCCGACCTGGTACGGATCCCACACTGATGAGCAGTACTCAAGTATAGGTCGAACTAGTGTTTTGTAAGCCACCTCCTTTGTTGATGGACTACAACTTTGGACTCCTCCAACGAATCTCAACCTGGCACCCGCCTTACCAACAATTAATTTTATATGATCATTCCACTTCAAATCGGTCCGCACGCATACTCCCAGATATTTTACAGAAGTAACTGATACCAGTGGTTGTTCCGCTATCATATAATCATACAATAAAGGATCCTTCTTGCTATGTATTCGCAATACATTACATTTGTCTATGTTAAGGGACAGTTGCCACTCCCTGCACCAAGTGCCTATTCGCTGCAGATCTTCCTGCATTTCGCTGCAATTTTCTAATGCTAAAACTTCTTTGTATACTACAGCATCATCCGCGAAAATCCGCATGGAACTTCCGACACCATCTTCTAGGTCATTTATATATATTGTGAAACGCAATGGTGCCATAACACTCCCCTGTGGCACGCCAGATGTTACTTTAACGTCTGTAGACGTCTCTCCATTGAGAACAACATGCTGTGTTCTGTTTGCTAAAAAACTATTCAATCCAGCCACACAGCTGGTCTGATATTCCGTAGGCTCTTACTTCGTTTATCAGGCGACAGTGCGGAACTGTATCGAACGCCTTCCGGAGGTCAAGGAAAATGGCATCTACCTGGGAGCCTGTATCTAATATTTTCTGGGTCTCATGAACAAATAAAGCGAGTTGGGTCTCACACGATCGCTGTTTCCGGAATCCATGTTGATTCCTACAGATTAGATTCTGGGTTTCCAGAAATGACATGATACGTGAGCAAAAAACATGTTCTAAAATTCAACAACTCATCTACGTCAGAAATATAGGCCTATAGTTTTGCGCCTCTGCTTGACGACCCTTCTTGAAAACTGGAACTACCTGTGCTCTTTTCCAGTCATTTGGAACCTTCCTTTCCTCTAGAGACTTGCGGTACACGGCTGTCAGAAGGGGCGCAAGTTCTTTCGCGTACTCTGTGTAGAATCGAATTGGTATCCCGTCAGGTCCAGTCAGCCATGTCAGTGGCTATCTGTCCGACGGAGCATGAAACGTAATTCATCTGAGAAGACCACCCGTCGCCATTCAGTGCACCTCCATTTACGGTACTGGCGTGCAAATTCCAGCCTACAGTGCCGGTGAACAGCAGCCAACATGGATGCATGTAGCAGGCGCCTGCTGTGGAGGGGCCATACGCTCAACGTTCACTGAACGGTCGTTTAGAAGACACTGTCGGTAGCCCCTTGGTTCATTTGTGTGGTCAGTTGCTCAACAGTTGCACGTCTATTCGCCCGTATATAACAGCCCCCTGCTTCCCGGTATTTGCGAAATTACAAGTTAACAATGACCGTGAATTATGAATTTTGACCCGTGTCGGGATAAGGCATCCGAATCCGAAGTAAATTGAATGAGTAATTTCATTCAGTAACGATCGGTAAATGAAATAATGGAAATAATTTGGAAATAAATTTTGTCAGTGGAAATTTTGCCGAAAGAAATGATTAAGTTGTAAAAGCAATTAAAAAATCGGTCGCCAGCTCAAGTGATGAGTGACAGTACTGTTAAGTATGTGAATAATTGTGTCAAAAATAAAGTTTACCTGTTTGTAGCGCAGCAGGTGGAACGGGAACTTTTATGTAAGTGCTGTGTCAGGCTCAGTAGTCATATAAAATAATGTCATAACAATCTAACTACACTTAAACATTCATGGTTAACTTTCAATGAGTATTTTGATAATTATTTTGTTCATAATCTGTTAGCTAAGTGCAACGCTGACAACACAGATAATTATCTATCGAGATTTTGAATAATGGACTGTCATTCTATCTTTAAAATTACATACTCTGCACAGTTTAATCTACTGATAATGAAATACACTCCTGGAAATGGAAAAAAGAACACATTGAAACCGGTGTGTCAGACCCACCATACTTGCTCCGGACACTGCGAGAGGGCTGTACAAGCAATGATCACACGCACGGCACAGCGGACACACCAGGAACCGCGGTGTTGGCCGTCGAATGGCGCTAGCTGCGCAGCATTTGTGTACCGCCGCCGTCAGTGTCAGCCAATTTGCCGTGGCATACGGAGCTCCATCGCAGTCTTTAACACTGGTAGCATGCCGCGACAGCGTGGACGTGAACCGTATGTGCAGTTGACGGACTTTGAGCGAGAGCATATAGTGGGCATGCGGGAGGCCGGGTGGACGTACCGCCGAATTGCTCAACACGTAGGGCGTGAGGTCTCCACAGTACATCGATGTTGTTGCCAGTGGTCGGCGGAAGGTGCACGTGCCCGTCGACCTGGGACCGGACCGCAGCGACGCACGGATGCACGCCAAGACCGTAGGATCCTACGCAGTGCCGTAGGGGACCGCACCGCCACTTCCCAGCAAATTAGGGACACTGTTGCTCCTGGGGTATCGGCGAGGACCATTCGCAACCGTCTCCATGAAGCTGGGCTACGGTCCCGCACACCGTTAGGCCGTCTTCCGCTCACGCCCCAACATCGTGCAGCCCGCCTCCAGTGGTGTCGCGACAGGCGTGAATGGAGGGACGAATGGAGACGTGTCGTCTTCAGCGATGAGGGTCGCTTCTGCCTTGGTGCCAATGATGGTCGTATGCGTGTTTGGCGCCGTGCAGGTGAGCGCCACAATCAGGACTGCATACGACCGAGGCACACAGGGCCAACACCCGGCATCATGGTGTGGGGAGCGATCTCCTACACTGGCCGTACACCACTGGTGATCGTCGAGGGGACACTGAATAGTGCACGGTACATCCAAACCGTCATCGAACCCATCGTTCTACCATTCCTAGACCGGCAAGGGAACTTGCTGTTCCAACAGGACAATGCACGTCCGCATGTATCCCGTGCCACCCAACGTGCTCTAGAAGGTGTAAGTCAACTACCCTGGCCAGCAAGATCTCCGGATCTGTCCCCCATTGAGCATGTTTGGGACTGGATGAAGCGTCGTCTCACGCGGTCTGCACGTCCAGCACGAACGCTGGTCCAACTGAGGCGCCAGGTGGAAATGGCATGGCAAGCCGTTCCACAGGACTACATCCAGCATCTCTACGATCGTCTCCATGGGAGAATAGCAGCCTGCATTGCTGCGAAAGGTGGATATACACTGTACTAGTGCCGACATTGTGCATGCTCTGTTGCCTGTGTCTACGTGCCTGTGGTTCTGTCAGTGTGATCATGTGATGTATCTGACCCCAGGAATGTGTCAATAAAGTTTCCCCTTCCTGGGACAATGAATTCACGGTGTTCTTATTTCAATTTCCAGGAGTGTATATTGCCAATAATTGATTAACTATGTTTTGAACGATAATAATTCATTAATTGGGCGATTGTCAGGTGGAATAAGCTTTATAGTTTCATGTAATATCCTTGAACTAACTTCAGCTGAATAAATCAGCACTGAAATAAATCTTAATAATCAAATTTATTACAATAAGGTAAGGATCGGAAGAAACGGACTTGGTGTTATTGTCGGGTGGAATGTAACTGCAACACTTCGATTATAAAGTGCTTGTTATTAATTGTTCAAATTCAGAGAAAAGCACAGTCACTAGCAAGCCTTCTACAATTTTTATCCTACGAAAATTACGTAAATCTTACTTCCCTCGTTGTCGGTGGATCGACGGAAGTCCACGGCGGTGACACAATGTGGCAGCGGGCTTTTACTGTTGCGACTTGGGCCCACAGTGCGCTTCACATTTAAGCCCACGTTTCTTTAGCACTATGCCCATTAATCCATAATAACTTGCCCGGCCATGCTTCCAGATATGCCGACCATTACTTTCCCGTCGTACTTAGATCCACACACTAGCTGTTAGATGTAACACAGCTAGGAATAGCAGCACTCGACTGTACATCTTACTCCGAGCGCGGCGTCACTGCTACTACTGCCCGCTGGCGCGCTCTCTGACTTCAACGATAACTATATATGCCCTGACTTGGCAGTGTTAAATATTACATAATTTAAACATAGTTTTTACAATACATATTTACACAAGACAATACAAATGGTTCAAATGGCTCTGAGCACTATGGGACTCAACTGCTGTGGTTATTAGTCCCCTAGAACTTAGAACTACTTAAACCTAACTAACCTAAGGACATCACACACATCCATGCCCGAGACAGGATTCGAACCTGCGACTGTAGCGGTCACGCGGTTCCAGACTGAAGCGCCTAGAACCACTGTGTTGTAGAGTGACACGTACACGTCTCCGCAGCGGCCGTTTGCCCCTGTCATGTCTCTGTTGGTCCATCATGGATCGGGATACATCGGCTGGTTAATTAATTGTCAACGCCAATGAAATTCTCCAACAGCCATGTAACTTAAAATGTTATTTTATTTTATTTTGAACGCTACCAGTTTCAGTATTTCACTATGCCATCTTCAGGCTCCATATGAAGGGCTTATTTCAATAGTGGTACTAGTACATTAGCTCTACTTTTCTGCCCATAATACTTCTGAAAGTAATGATACAAACAAACAGAAAGAAAGGTTCATCTCTAGCAAGAAGCCATATGCCTGAATATTTCTGGTATCTCAGCTGCAGATTTTTCAGCGCTCACTTAAATTTAGGACTCTGTATCTCAGAGTGAACAGAAATGGACTTGCACCACTATTGAAATAAGCCATTCGTATGATCTCTCCAAATAATCGAAAACTTCATATAGTGCCATAAATCCCTGGAAGTCGTGAATTCAATCGTTTTGCTAGTGATTCATTCAAAGACTTGCTATCAAGCACTAATAAAACGATTGAATTCACGACTTCCAGGGATTTATGACACAGTATGACATTTTCGGTTTTTTCGGTAGATCATAGACGTCATAGCGAAATGCTGAAACGGGTAGCCTTCAAAATAAAATAAAGTAACATCTTACGTTACACGGCTGTTGCAGAATTTCATTGACCTGTCACCTATGGTCTCTGGTGCACCACAGTTACCTCGGCGACCGTTTTGTGTAGTGCCATTTTGGTATGCACGGTATACGTTAATCACGGCAGCATGCAAACGGTTTACGAACTTAGCCATTTCGGAAATGCTTTCATCCTTCGTCTAAAAGAATGCATCACATAAATTGATCCGTTCCCTCTTTATGACAACGACTGCACTCTTTCCTATATACTTTCTGACACGCCTTATATACCCTCCAGTGCTATTGCACAATGGCTGAGCCTCTGGACTCAGATTGGGGACAAACGGGTCTCAAATCTTGGTCTGACCGTCTAGATTACGCTTAACAGGAATGTCAGTACGAGGGATACGTTATTTAGGTTAGTTTTCGTTCTTCTGTGGCAGGATGAAGTACTCGTCGGTACCAGAATCCGCACTGCGTGTTCCGATACTTTTCTCAAACACTTAATTTTTCTGGCACGATTTTGCAAATAAATGAACATAAAAGCTAAAAAACATAGGATTTTTTATAATTCAAGTTGCATGTGTGGTGAATTTAATTTTTGACATACTGTGAAAAGTTCATATTTCTGCCTTCCGTACTTTTTAAGATAAAGTGCCATTTACAGAAAATACTCCATATTCTGTGTCCTCTGCAGTGTCACTATCACCCAATGCTTGCCTTCTTCTTTCCTTTCTTGCTTCTTTTGCCATTTTCGGAGGAGCGAACTCTGCTTGGCGTACCGAACACGAAGAAAATTCAGTTCTCGCAGTCCTCTAGCTGTGTTCTGACCCGATCTGACCCCTAACTTCTCCAGAATCTTCAGTCTTTTACAATTCCCACGGTTAAAAGCCTTTACAGCGACTGGCACTTCTAACTTCATAGTGCTGAGGCCAACAAAAACATTTTATGCACCTGGCGCCAACATTATTGAAGGAATCATTCACGTACTGGGTCTTCCCATGCAAACATTTCTTTAGTACCTCTAGAGTTACCAAATCTTTGAATATAGCGTTGTTTGCCTCCCGTACTGCCAAAATAAGAGAATGTGTACGTACGAATGCAAGTATGTTACTAGAAAATTCAACTTGCCTATGCTTATGCCAAGCACGAGCGGACTTGACCACTTGATAATTATTCTTGTTATTTACACTTCCTTCCGTGTTATCACAAGTTTTTCTACAACTTCAGGTATAAATCCAAATCTGATATATCCGTTACCCGAAAATTTGCATTACTTTCAGGCTTAGTCGTTTTATGTATGTACAAAGGGCGTTCAAAAAGTTTTGGACAATCGTCTCTAATTTTTTTATTCTTTGCAGGAGGAGAATGAAATTTTTTGTGAACATACTAGGAACATTTAGCTATACATTGAACCCATTCAATGTAGCCTCCATCAGCTGTGACGCATCTGGCCCAACGTTCTTTTCATGATGTAGATGCACTTTGGTAAAATTCTGGGGATTGACTTTTACACCATCGGTTGGCACAGGAAATAATGTCTTTCTCACTAACAAATGTTTTACCGCGCAGGTGGGTCTTCAGACGACCAAAGACGTAAAAATCAGACGAGTCAAATCAGGACTGTAGGTAGGATGAGGAACAATATTCCAACCCATTTTCCTGATTTTCTCCTTCGTCATAAGGGCTGTATGGGATTTGGTCGTGGTATAGTCTGATGAGCTGATCCTGAAGCTGTGGTCCGTGGGTCTTGATGGCACGTCGCAGCTTGTCCAGTGACAAACAGTGATGGTCCCAGTTAATTGTGGAGCCAGGTTCCAAAAAGTCAGAAAAAATGACACCACACTGATCCCAGAAGAAGGAGGCCATCACCTTTCGGCCTGCCGTTCGTGAAAGTCTTAGTTTCGTCTTTCAAAGGGAACCCGGATGACGTCACTCCATGAATTGGGGCCGCGTGGGATAGCCGCGTGGGATAGCCGCGTGGGATAGCCGCGTGGGATAGCCACGTGGGATAGCCGCGTGGAATAGCCGCGTGGGATAGCCGCGTGGGATAGCCGCGCGGCCTCAGGAACCTTGTCACAGCCCGCGCGGCTCCCCCAGTCGGCAGTTCGAGTCCTTCCTCGGGCATGGGTGTGTGTGTGTGTTGTCCTTAGCCTAAATTAGCCATAGTTTGGTCAAGAAGTGCGTAAGCTTAGGGACCGATGACCTCTGCAGTTTAGTCCCATGAGACCTTTCCACAAATTTACAATTTCCATGAATTGGGTTTTGCTCTCAGGTTCGGAAAAAAACAACCATGTTTCATCCTGGATAATGACGCCGTCAAAACACTGTTTCCACTCCTCAGTAAAGGTCTTCATGAGACCCTGGCACACATTCTTCCTCATCGTTTTCATTTCTCTGCCGGCTGGAGTGGTCTGCGGTTCTACGCGCTACAGTCTGGAGCTGAGCGACCGCTACGGTCGCAGGTTCATATCCTGCCTCGGGCATGGATGTGTGTGATGTCCTTAGGTTAGTTAGGTTTAATTAGTTCTAAGTTCTAGGCGACTGATTATCGCAGATGTTAAGTCGCATAGTGCTCAGAGCCATTTGAACAATTTCATTCCTCTTGTCAATAATCTAGGCACTCAACGTGTACAGATTTTTCTGTACCCTAGTGACTGTACCAGGGGTACCATACTACCCAATGACAACGAATCATTTCAGCAAGCTGTCGTGTCGTCACACATCTGTCATCTTGGATGATTTGATCAATGGTCTCCTTATTCACATCACTCACTGTCGTCGATGGTCTACCGCATCGTGGAATGTCCAGTAGAGAGAAATCACGTTCTTTAAACCTCTGCAACCACCGCTGGATACTGCTGCGATCCACTGTGTCCTCCCCATAAACAGGGAGCAACTTCCTGTGAATCGATGTGGCAGAGTTGTTGCCGGTCTTGAAGAGGAACTCCATCACCGACTGTTGTCGCGACCTGACATCTACTTCACGGCCCATTATGACTCACTTGTAAATACAAGAAAATACTTTTACACACCAAGTATGTTCACAAAAAATTTCATTTTCCTCCTGCAAAAAATTAAAAAATGTTCTGACAACAGGAAAACGCATTTCACCTCAATCAAGAGCAAGTGTAAATTATTTGTTACATGATATGCACCTGAAGACTGACCGAAAAAGTTCAAAATGAATCGTGTAATTTAATAAAACACGAAAAAATTGTGACTGAAGGTGTTTTCTATTCAAACTTCCTATGTAAACTATTTATTATTTCAAAGGTACTAGCCATAATTGTTAAACGTTTATCCCAGTGCGAGACTAGATGGTTAATACCTGTTTTCTGGTGAATGGATCCAGGCGTCAACCTCTTGTCCGCGCAATTCAACGGCCACGAATATCTTTCTTTAGTGCACCGAAATCATGGCAATCGTATGGGGAGAGATAGGGGCTATACAGAAAACATGTAAGTGTTTTCCAACGAAAGTTCTGCAGTTTATTCGAAACAACCTTGGCAACATGTGGTTAATTCGGGTACGCTGCAGCAGTTTCGTTGGGAAGCACTTTCTCCCCGTGCGATTTCCATCTGTTTCGAAGAGGTGCATGCTCGGGTATAGACGTGTTCTCGTAGGCAACCGCAAGCATTTTTCCATAAAGGCACGGACTGTCTTCTCTCACAGTGAGATAAATTAACAGTTATGTCGATTACTTTTGAAAGAATGAACAGTTTACTTACTTCTTTTCCATTTGTCTCGTTTTCATGTGACTGCCCCATATATACTAGGGGCGTCTGAAAAATCTGTGCAAAAAAAAAAAAAAAACCCTACTTACGTGTTTGGGGTGAACCTTTTTCATTTTTTGACATAGTCTCCTTTTAGATTTATACACTTCGTCCAACGCTGTTCTAATTTGTTGATCGCTTCCGAATAATAGGAATTGTCCAAGTCTGCAAAATAGCTATTAGTTACTGCAATCACCTCCTCGTTTGAATAAAATCTTTGTCCCGCCAGTCATTTCTACAAATTGGGGAACAAATAGTAGTCCAAAGGAGCCAAGTTTGGAAAATAGGGGGGATGTGAAACGAGTTGGAATCGTATTTCCATTAATTTTGTGACCACAACTGCTGAGGTGTTTGCTGGTGCATTGAATTGACGGAAAAGGGCTTTTTTGCGGTCCAATGTCCGGCGTTTTTCTTGCAGCTCGGTTTTCAAACGGTCCAATAACGATGAATAATATGCACCTGTAATAGTTGTACCCTTTTCCAGATAGTCGATGAGGATTATCCCTTGCGAATCCCGAAAGACAGTCGCCATACCCTTTCCGGCCGAACGAATGGTCTTCGCCTTTTTTGGTGCAGATTCTCCCTTGGTAACCATTGTTTGGATTGTGTTTGTATTCATGTTTCATCCACAGCGACGAAACGACGCTTAAAGTTATGCGGATTCTTCCTGAACAGCTGCGAACCATCCTTACAACACTTCACACGATGCCGTTTTTGGTCAAGCGTGAGCAATCGCGGAACCCATCTTGCGGATAGCTTTCTCATGTCCAAATGTTTATGCGAAATATTATGTACCTGTTTATTCGAGATGCCCACAGCACTAGCAATCTCACGCACCTTAGCTCTTCTGCCATCCATCACCATATCATGGATTTTATCAATGATTTCTGGAGTCGTAACCTCCACAGGGCGTCCAGAACGGTCAGCATCACTGAAAAGTCCCCTTAGAAAAATTATACATGACTGTCCTTAAACTGACACACAATATTTTTGGCGCAACACAATCTAACTTTCAAAAATCCCTACAAAAGAATGGCCCTGACTAACATTAACCTACACGTTTCACAAATCACTTACCTCACAAAAATCTTCGTTACTCGAACTACTGTAATACAGCGAGCGCCACTACTGCCAACTAAATAAAAGATTCTAACTACTAAAGGCACTAACTACAGATAGGCATAGTTAGCAAATGAAAGATTTTGATAGAGAACAAACAATGTATTTACCTTAATAGTGTTCAAAAGTCATAATATATATAGCAGTTCATGACATCCAGTATTACAAATTTCAAAACTCCGCCATTTCTCTCCCCACATCCACCACTGCTGGCGATTCACCTCCAACTGCGCAACGCTACGCGCTGTTAACAGCCAACTGCCCAACACTACAATGGCAAATTCCAACAATGCCACCCAGCCACAGACTGCACACAGCACAGCCAGTGATTTTCATACAGAGAGCTACGTGGCATTACCATTAAGAAAACCTAAACAGCCTACTTACATAGCCCCTATGCTCCCCACAAAAAATTTCACAAATTGTTTTGGGCAGTGGCCAATACAGATTTGAAAAAATTTTTCATAATTACGATAACAAAGAAATCAAATGCACACACTTATCGATACAATGTTGGTCAAAAGCTAAAATTTTGTCACAGTCCATAAAGACAGTCCTGGTCGTTCATCACAGTTAAATAGCAGTGTTTTTCTCAAAGTCTGAGCAGTAAAAGAAAATGCACACAGAAGTAGTGGATTTCCATGCTGTCTTGAAGAAGTAGTGTTGTCCTTCCAACGGAAAGACAGTGCTGACTCTTGACATGCAGACAGGTAATGGGCCACAACAGAGCAAACCCACAGCAGAGTCAGTCGAAGTTTTGAAGAATATTGGTAGGTAGGTCATCACAGAGCAGACACACTGTAGTCCTGGTAGAGAGTATGGTATTGGTGGGCCACCAGAGGTGCATACCCACTGTAGTCCTTGTAGATATAATGGTATTGGTGGGTCATCACTGCAGTCCTTGTAGAAATAATGGTATTGGTGGGCCATCAAAGATGCAGACCCACTGTAGTCCTTGTAGAGACGGCCAACAGCCATCTGTTGCTACTGTGCAGGTGCACAATCACCATCGAGGAGTCTTGTGGAGAATATAGCAAGTCCATAAACCACCACTTGTGCACTCACAAAGTTTTTGAATTGTCCTTAGAACCAGCAACGCTGTTAACCAGTCCTTTGCTGAATTATCAACACACGTCCAAACACTAACAGTCCTCTTTTTTTTCACATATTGTGCATATACTCTGACCGAAAGTGAAACGAATGCTTACAAGTTACTTAATTTGATGAACTGGGGTCAATTACAATATTATAACATGAGAATACAATAACAAAGGTACAAAATACATTATTAAAGAACATAACAATACAGATAACATTTGTAGTGATACAGGCTTTACAAAAGAATAGAAATATACATATACATCAGTGATACAGGAATTATGACATAAGTTCATACATAAAAGATCAGAATAACTTTTGAAACATCAACTTCACACATGAGCATTAAAACAAAACAGAATAAATAATGTCCAAACATCTTTACGAAGTAAATAACATATTATTAATGCAAATTATATTTGAGGATAACAGTATTCCTCATCATAGTGAATGCAGCTTAGTATTAGAAGAGAAAAAATTCTATGAAACAGTACACAGAGACAGGAAGAAAACAAATACACAAGGGTACACAAACACATAGTGGGACAACACAAAAGGAAAGGACAGGGTTTGTAATCAGTGTAACATTTGATACTGCAGTCCAACCCAAAACTTCATTCCATAGATCGTCCCTCTTATTTCAACATTTTCTCCAGCCAAAAAAAATCCTATCCAAGCATGCTTTCTGTATTCTGTCCACATCCTCTATCAAAAATAGTTTTTCTCCACTGTACACTACTTTTTTGGCCAAACCATTTTCTTATAGCTTCTCAATGCATTTCTTCCAATTCATCATAGTTAGTTTCTTATATAGTCTACCCCCTCTTAAGCTAACTTAAATCTACTGAGATCAGATGCTAAACTAAGGGACGACGCAATGCAGCAGCACAAAACAATTAACACAAGCAGCAATGACAAAAAAAATGCACATTGGCAAAGCAAGCAGCAATATATATAAGTTAGCAAAGCAAATGCAACATTATCACTAATATGAGCCAATGTGCAGCAAAAAGAAAAATAATGAAGCAGTAGTAAAGCTGGCTTAACAGAGTAATACAAAGTGAAATTCAGTAGCACTATGCCTGGTACACAGCAGCAGCGAATGCAGTAACTTATACCTAAACATGACAAAGCTCAAGAAGAAAAAATATTACAGAAAAAATGGCCATGTTTAATATGTATGTCACAACTTAATACTAGAGTGATGCATCACCTTAACTTACACTACTAAAAAGTTACCAGTCATTGACAAAAATTATGTATGCAATTCCTGTGAAGGGAAATGTCTTTTTGTGCTCCCTCGTTTTTTGGGAAGTAGATCATAAAATTACTGTTTACTGGATCTGTAGGCATAAAATATTTATATTAGTACATCTATTAAATTTTATTTTACCCAATGCTGCAGTGCAGCTAGAAACTAGATATTAAACAAAATGAGCAGTCTCTCAACTAGAAAGACAATAGATGTAAAATGTTTCTTATCATTTCATTAGGCATTTTAGTAAATATCATAAATTAAGAGCTCCACAGTATAATCATAAGTTTTCAAGTTTGAGCGTGTCACATTTGCGATGCTTTCTACAAAGGAATGTCAATAGAGAGGATAATGGCCTCTTTTTTTTTCTCCACCTGCGCCTCTGAAAGGCACACACTAATGCTTTTTTCAGGCGACTGTCGCGCACCTGGGTGCCCACGACGCATTACGTGCAGGTGGTCAGTTAACTTTCTTCCCGAAATATTTACTCCAGTTTGCACTACAGTGACAGTCTGATATAAAAATTTCACAGGTCGAGAATTTGCGTTTCAAATCTGTAGAAACTAAATCCTGTAAATATAACAGTGTACAAAAAATTTTCGCCAGCATTGTGATACATTCACGCATATACACACATTTGATAACTCTTAAAGTACGATTCTCGGTTTCCAACATCCTTTTTCACAAACCAGAGTCCCTAACCACTATTCATTATTCCTTGCTTTATTACACATATACATATTCGTAGACATTACCTGTCCGCATGTCAAGAGTCAGCACTGTCTTTCCGTTGGAAGGACAGCACTACTTCTTCAAGACTGCATGGAAATCCACTACTTCCGTATGCATTCTCTTTTGCTGCTCACACTTTGAGAAAAACAATGCTATTTTACTGTGATGAACGATCAGGACTGTCTTTATGGACTGTGACAAAATTTTAGCTTTTGACCAACATTGTATCGATAAGTGTGTGCATTTGATTTCTTTGTTATTGTAATTATGAAAAAATTTTTTCAAATCTGTATTGGCCACTGCCCAAAACAATTTGTGGAATTTTTTGTGGGGAGCATGGGGGCTATGTAAGTAGGCTGTTTAGGTTTTTTTAGTGGTGATGCCACGTAGCGCTCTGTATGAAAATCACTGGCTGTGCTGTGTGCAGTCTGTGGCTGGGTGGCATTGTTGGAATTTGCCATTGTAGTGTTGGGCAGTTGGCTGTTAACAGCGCGTAGCGTTGCGCAGTTGGAGGTGAATCGCCAGCAGTGGTGGATGTGGGGAGAGAAACGGCGGAGTTTTGAAATTTGTAATACTGGATGTCATGAACTGCTATATATATTATGACTTTTGAACACTATTAAGGTAAATACATTGTTTGTTCTCTATCAAAATCTTTCATTTGCTAACTATGCCTATCTGTAGTTAGTGCCTTTAGTAGTTTGAATCTTGTATTTAGCTGGCAGTAGTGGCGCTCGCTGTATTACAGTAGTTCGAGTAACGAAGATTTTTGTGAGGTAAGTGATTTGTGAAACGTATAGGTTAATGTTAGTTAGGGCCATTCTTTTGTAGGGATTTTTGAACGTCAGACTGCGTTGCGCCAAAAATATTGTGTGTCAGTTTAAGCACAGTCATGTATAATTTTTCTAAGAGGACGTTTCATCACTTGTGCCCATATGACCACGCCGAACATTTTGAGACCACTTATAAACTTTCTAATCGAAGGTGCGGCCGCCCGATGTGGCCGAGTGGTTCTAGGCGCTTCAGTCTGGAACCGCGCCACCGCTACAGTCGCAGGTTCGAATCCTGCTTTGGGCATGGGTGTGTGTGATTTCCTTAGGTTAGTTAGGTTTAAGTAGTTCTAAGTTCTAGGGGATGGATGACCTCAGATGTTAGGGCCCATAGTGCTTCGAGCCACAATCGAAGGTGTAGAGTCACCGTAATATTTATCAAGCTTCTCTTAATCTCCTGAGGCGTTTTGCCTTTCATAAAGTAATGTTTAATCACCATACGAAATTCTTTTTCGTCCATTTTTTGACAGCCACTCGACTTCCTTGATCCACACGAATGCCAAACACAAAGAAATAGACGAATATGGCTGAAACTTGGTGTGCGTTCTTCCCAAAGATGCTACTAACTAAACATGACCTCGAAACGCGCCAGTGGTGCCATCTCTCGGACTTTGCACGGACTTTTCAAAGGCCCCTCGTATAAGCTGAGCAGAGACGAATGGGGCTGCAGATGGGAAATTCACTGGCATAAGCGGTTTTGACACAGGCCAGGTTTGTTTTTGCGAGGGTCCTGGGAACGAGCATCTCCGAAAAGGCGAAGCTGGTTGACTGTTCTCGTGCTACTGTCGTGAGCATCTGTAGAAGGTGGTTGAAGGATGGTGAAGCCATGGGTGGCGACAAGGTATTGGTCATCCACGCCTCATTACAGAATGTGGAGGCCAGGGGTGTGCCCATTGTGCAAAGAGGGATTGGCGGCGACCTGTCGCGGATCTGACGACAGAGCGCGCTGCTGGTACGGGTTCAAGTGTTGCGGAACCTACCGTTCAGCGCACATTGTTGAACATGGGGCTCCGCAGCAGATCGCCACATGCTCCCAATTTGATCCAGCGAAGTCGTCAGTTAGCACTGGAGTAAGGACGGTACCACTGAGATCGAACCGTTGATCAATGGGTAATGGCCGCCTGGTCGAATAAATTATGTTTCACGTCACTTCACATCGATGGACGTGTCCCATTACGCCGTCATCCAAGTGAACGGCTGCACGAAACATACACCGCATCATGGTCGCTGGCAGATGGGACCAGTATTACGCTATATGGGTCATTCATCTGGGCTTCCATGGAACCTGTGATACCTAAACTAAGGCAACATGATGGCTACGGACTAGGCGGACTTTATTGAAGACCACCTTCACTCCTTCGTGTTTGATGTTTTCCCCGACGGCTATAAAATCTTTCAGCAGGGTAACAGTCAGGATCACAAGGCCTGACTGCTGCTGCGTCGGCTTGGGAAACATGATAGTGAATTCATGTTGATGTCTTGGCCACCAAATTCGCATAATTTGCACACGATGGAAAACTACCTAGACGCTATCAGGAACCAGGTCCGTGTCCACAAAACACCGGCCCTTGCTTTACTGGAACTGTATGATCTGTGCGTAGGCATCTGGTGCCATATAGGTTTGAAAACTTCCAAAGGACTTTTCAAATGCATGGCACGTAGAATCGCTAAGTACTGCATTTCAGAATCTGACCAGTACACTATTAAGCAAGTGATCATAATATATTGTAGTAGCCTTCCGGGGCCAGAGGCAGTTGGCATGAAAGCTTTCTTAGGAATGGTATAGCGTTGTGATCAAAAAACTAGAGAAAATCAAAGTTTCGGTCACTGTTACAGTGGCCCTCTCCTGGATCTACCAATTGTGATCAGGATCAACTCGCGTAAATACAGTTTTGCAGAGTACCTAGGCTGCAAATTATGATCTCTAGTTGGCAAAACGGATTCTTATGTGAAGAACTCGATGCACTTTACACAAATGAGAAAGGAGAAATAATTGTACCCACAGACATAATGCTCAAGTTCAACGTAAAGTTACTATTTACAAATTAACCAGTGGACGAAACTTCGCATCCAAGAAGAGCATGTCCCGCCAGACATCTCCGACATCGTTGAGCTATATTTGTCTTCAACATACTTCAAATAGCAAAGAAAGTACTACGAGCAGAAAGACAGTGCAGCAATTGGATCTCCCCTGTTTCCGTTAGTGGCCAAAATATTGCCACAAACTGAATGTGGTCAATATAAAAATGAAATTTCACTTATCTCCAAAGCAAGAACTAATCTGTCATTTTTATGGTGATTTTTCAACCCAGCTGATGTAAATACATAAGAATTGACGATTTTTGAGCCTGAAGTACTTCATTGTTGGCCAGTGTTATCAATGTCATGGTTACCGTCTTTGCGTCAGCGACTCACAACGAAAGTTGGGGCTTCGGTACATCAATTTTGACAAAATAAGGTTAACAAAACAAGCATATACCAAGTTTTGAAAGTCTAGAGGTTAGATCCGGATGCAGAAGCAAATCATATTGCACCCAGTGGTGGCATAACTGAATATAAAATAGGGAAACGATATCAAAAAGCATGCCTTAGGGTAAACAAGAGCATCAAAACGGATACAGGGATTAGTGAACACACGGTTGTCGTAGCGAAATTGAATATTATAACCCCCAAATCCTCCAAAAATAGACTTATTCAAAAAAATCAGATAAAAATTCACTTGACGCCTTCCTGAGAGACAATCTCCACTTCTCCCAAATTAATAATATAAGTGTAGACCAGATGTGGCTTGAATTCAGAGAAATAGCATCGGCAGCAATTGAGAGATTTGTACCAAATAAATTAACAAACGATGGAGCTGATCGTCCTTGGTCACAACACTGTTGCAGAAACAACGAAACAAACATGCCAAATTTAAACAGACGCAAAATCCCCAAGATTGGCGATCTTTTACAGAAACTCGAAATTTAACGCGGACTTCAATGCGAGGTGTTTATAATAGTTCCCACAACGAAACTTTGTCTCGAAACCTGGCAGAAAATCCAAAGAGATTCTGGTCGTATGTGAGGTATGTTAGCGGTAAGTAACAATCAATACCTTCTCCTCGCGATAGCAATGGACATACTATCGACGACAGTGCTACAAAAACAAGAGTTACTAAACAGAGCCTTCTTAAATGCCTTCACAAAACAGGACGAAGTAAATATTCTAGAATTATAACCAAGAACAGTTGCCACCATGAGTAAAGAAGAAGTAAATATCCTCGGAGTAGTGGAGCAACTTAAATCATTTAATAAAAGCAAGTCTTCTGGTCCAAACTGTATACCCATTACGTTCCTCTCAGATTATGCTGATGCATTAGCTACATACATAACAATCATATACAACCGTTCACTCGACGAAAGATCCGTACGCAAAGACTGGAAAGTTGCACAGGTCACACCAATATTCAATAAGGGTAGTAGGAGTAATCCACTAAATTACAGGCCCATATCATTAACGTCGATATGCAGCAGGATTTTGGAACATATATTGTGTTCGCACATCATGAATTACCTCGAATAGAACGGTCTATTGACACACAGTCAACATGGGTTTAGAAAACATCGTTACTGTGAAACACAACTAGCTCTTTATTCACCTGAAGTGTTGAGTGCTATTGACAAGGGATTTCAGATCGATTCCGTATTTCTGGATTTCCGGAAGGCTTTTGACACTGTACCACACACACGGCTTGTAGTGAAATTGCTTGCTTATGCAATATCGTCTCACTTATGTGACTGGATTTGTTTTTTCCTGTCAGAGAGGTCACAGTTCCTAGTAACTGACGAAAAGTCATCGAGCAAAATAGAAGTGATTTCAGGCGTTCTCCAAGGAAGTGTTATAGACGGTTTGCTGTTCCTTATCTACATAAACGATTTGGGAGACAATCTTATGAACTAATAGTCATCATAAGATCAAAAAAAACTGCAAAACGATTGAGAAAAGATATCTGAATGGTACGAAAATTGGCAGTTGACCCTAAATAACGAAAAGTGTGAGGTCATCCACATGAGTGCTAAAAGGAATTCGTTAAACTTCGGTTACATGATAAATCAGTCAAATCTAAAGGCCGTAAATTCAATTAAATATCTAGGAATTACAATTACGAACAACTTAAACTGGAAGGAACACATAGAAAATGTTGTGGGGAAGGCTAACCAAAGACTGCGTTTTATTGACAGGACACTTAGAAAATGTAACAGATCTACTAAGGAGACTGCCTACACTATGCCTGTCCGTACTCTTTTAGAATACTGCTGCGCGGTGTGGGATCCTTCCCAGATAGGATTGACGGAGAACATCGAAAAAGTTCAAAGAAGGGTAGCACCTTTTGTATTATCACGAAATAGAGGGAGAGTGTCACTGAAATTATACAGGATTTGGGCTGGACATCATTAAAACAATGGCGTTTTTCGTTGAGACGGAATCTTCTCACGAAATTCCAATCACTAACTTCCTCCTCCGAAAGCGAAAATATTTTGTTGACACCGACCTACATAGGGAGAAACGATCGCCACGATAAAATAAGGGAAATCAGAGCTCGTACGGAAAGAGATAGGTGTTCGTTCTCTCCACGCGCTGTACGAGATTGGAATAATAGAGAATTTTGAAGGTGGTTCGATGAACCCTCTGCCAGGCACTTAAATGTGATTTTCAGAGTATCCATGTAGATGTAGGGAGGCGAACGCACTGTAATAAACCTGTTTAAAGGAACCATTAGACTCTCGCAATACAGTCAAAATAATATAAAATTCCCCGTGCTGTAGCTCGATTTGGTTGTTCAAAGTAAATTGCGGATACAATTTCATTCTATCCATAATCTCCACCTCTTCTAAAATCGGGTACTCAGGGCAGACTTTTAGAATCTCCAGCTTTGAGTGCTCACTGAACCTTAAACTGGATACAATAAACCACTGTGGCCTGATACTTTCGAAAAAGTGTCTACTCTCTGTGTCTCATGCCCTCAACAATTTCTTACAGCATTTGTTCGCCAGGGATAAAAAAAAAGCAGGTCATATATTTCTTACACTGAAATGCTTACCAATTTTTTCCAAAATTGTGGCGTAGTACGGAATCGCATGGTAACCTATATAACCACCCATACTCCCATTCATGTTATCTCCTTAACATAACTTATACCCCCTCCCCAAAGTCCCTGTCCATACCAAACTTGGACTTTTTTTGTGAACTCTGCTCTTATTAATTCCGGTCACAAAGTTATTTATTGATCTGGGCGATATGAAGGGTGACGTGAAATTTCTTATTAAAGACCTCGCATGACAGGGCAACATTACGGCGTTTGTATATCACGAAGCGGTATGGAAGCAGATGGTAAGAAAACCGATGATTAACTGTATCGGCGTTATGGTGGAGGATTTCCTATAGACGTCAAAAATTAAATTGGAATCGTAAAGGGAAATCTCAAGTCTAGATACTGCAACCAGTTCCCCTCAGTATGCTGTATAGTGAACTGGATGTTTTCGTGGACTCTATTCAGATGTTCGACAAACTCACGACAGTTGTCTTTGATTCCCTTGTACAATAGTAAGATGTCATTCGCATAGCTACACCACATGACATTGCCATATATAGCAAAATAGGTTGTGACCCCATATTCGAACTTGGTCCTGTAAATACGAGTAATCGCCAGGCAATAGGCCAGAGCTGATCCAATAGCCAAGATGTGCTTTTGCATGAAGGTGTGATCCCCAGATTTTAATCGGTAAAGTGATGGCAGTTCGTGATTTTAACACAGGTCATTCCCGTTTTTGGCAGTTGTTCCACTTAACATGAGGACTGTCCCCATCTCTCTTTCATTTTAGTTTGTGTTTCACTTGTTTTAATACAGGATCATTTTCTGATTCCTGGTTCCGTTCCTTCGTTTTTTAGAACGGACACTCATTGTTGATGATGGTTTTATCGATTCAGTAAGGCTGATAACTTCGCCCAGTCACGCCAACTGTTACTATGTGGCAATCTATAATAACTCCTTATACCATATGACATATCTTTCAGTATGAAATTACAAATCCTATTCATTAAATACGTATAGGCCTGTTATTTGTTGGGTGTATGTGATCCACGTCTAGTTTCCTTACTAGAAGCATAATATTTTCTACCCTGTTTAAGTCTATTCACTCAGTACTTTAAATTACCTCAGATAACTTCGTTTCCCCATTATAAAAATATTAATTTTAAAAATTTTCTGTAGGGATATACACCAGTAGATGCACGTTAAAAGTTACAAAACCGGTTGTGTGAGTCTCTAATCGACTCAAATAAATACAGCTATTGGATTTTTTTATTCAGTTTTATATTTTAATAATTTTAACACCTACACGCGAAAACACGTGTTATTCTGTATGAATTGGTCAATCAGTTATGTAAAGCAGTTACAATTGAGAACCGCACTATGTAGTTCTAAGCTGTCAACGTCATCTGTAGGTCGACCACTGTGTATACACAAAATGTGAGTAATCATGTGCTGAACTTCATCAACAGAGATGTTTGTGTACATCCAAAGAAGCTATGTATGCGCCTTGGGGGGATGCATCAGGAGGAGAGGGAACGGCTGTTCGCTATTATTAATGTTGAAATTAAGAGGATGTACATAGTGCTCATTTAAATACCTGCCTAAGGACTTCTCTGTGTAATAAGAGTCCCTCCCGTCCCCCAGTCATTTACTAAGTGTCTAATCAGGGCCCCATTCTTGTGGATCTTAATGGTGGCCCTTACGTTTGGAGCTGTGGGTTTCATAGGATCTATATTTTTTAACTTTAACTGACCAGAGATAATCTTGGTGGCTTTCAATACCTTTTTTAACTGTTCAACGTATTTGGTAGTGGAGTCTGTGTCACACTGGACAAGCCGCGCGGAGTGGGCGCGCGGTTAGAGGCGCCGTGTCGCCGATTGCGCGGCCCCTCCCGCCGGAGGTTCGAGTCCTCCCTCGGGCATGGGTGTGTGTGTTGTTCTTAGCATAGGTTACTTTAAGTAGTGTGTAAGTCTAGGGACCGATGACCTCAGCAGTTTGCTCCCTTAGGAATTCACACACATTTCATTTCATTTCACACTGGACAGTACCGTAATCAGAGGTGAATTGCCGAATTTTCTCAGTATATTGGCACCCCTCCGAAACAAAGACTGTCTCTCCTTTATCCACTGGGAAAATCAAAGCCTGGGTATCTACAAGCTTGCTATTTATACAACTACCCACTTATCTTTGTGGCTTTATTGAATACTAGCCAGTAAACTATTATGTTCAACTGTAGCCAGTCCCATCCAACGCCGCAGTTGTATGTGATATAAACAAACTAATATTCTGTTGCTTACTGGGACCATAAACACAGCCACTCCATCATTCAGTTAAAAAATGTCAGCACATGACTACAAAGCTTCACCAATTGTTCATCCAGTTTTTCACTAATCAATCTCAGTGAATGCCCCACAGGGACTCGTGTAAACAGGGATACCACATCAAAACTTACTAACAAATTAGAAGGACCTAGTTTCAATTACATACTTCCCATCTTTCCCTATAGCTTACACTTATTATCCTGAGAGTTTCCAACATCTTGCACGATTTTACGTTGTCGAACTATTTTTCTAGGTTAAAAAAGACGTTTAAAAGTATCTTGATTTTCTTAAGTCTTACTTCCATTATCAAGCATAATGTCAAAATTGTCATATCTGGTGCCTTTACCCTTCTGTTGCCAAACTGATCGTTATCTAACAGATACTCAATTTTCCTCTCCATTCTTTTATATATTATTCTTGTCAGCAACTTGGATGCATGACCTCGTAAGTTGATTACGCGATAGTTTTCACACGTATCTGCTCTTGCTATTTTACAAAACGCTCTTTCGACCTATACTTGAGTATTGCTCATCAGTGTGGGATCGGTACCAGGTAGGGTTGACAGAGGAGATAGAGAAGATCCAAAGAAGAACGGCGCGTTTCGTCACAGGGTTATTTGGTAAGCGTGATAGCGTTACGGAGATGTTTAGCAAACTCAAGTGGCAGAATCTGCAAGAGAGGCGCTCTGCATCGCGGCGTAGCTTGCTGTCCAGGTTTCGAGAGGGTGTGTTTCTGAATGAGGTATCGAATATATTGCTTCCCCCTACTTATACCTCCCGAGGAGATCACGAATGTAAAATTAGAGAGATTCGAGTGCGCACGGAGGCTTTTCGGCAGTCGTTCTTCCCGCGAACCATACGCGACTGGAACAGGAAAGGGAGGTAATGACAGTGGCACGCAAAGTGCCCTCCGCCACACGCCGTTGGGTGGCTTGCGGAGTATAAATGTAGATGTAGATGTGGGTTATGGGAATAATATTTTTCCGAATGTCTGCTGATACATTTTCAGACTTTTGGACCCTGCAAACCACGTTTGATAGTCGTTTCGTTGTCGCTTCAGAAATTTCGCTGGAACGTTTTCTGTGCCAGCTGCCTTATTTGATCGGCTGTCTTCCAAAGCTCAGTTAAACTCTGATCCTACTACCAGTGTACACACTTATCCGAAAATCGAGAGAAAGTTTACGAGTACAGCTTGCTGTGCGGCTGAAGCGTGTGGAGATCGCAGCATCCAGGCTCTACTAGGATGTGTGCTCGACTCCTTTCGGTGTTTGGAGAACAGAGTTGTATCCTCGGACTCGTCTGTTCCGTCCGACACCGCCCCGAACGGCAGGCGTTGTCGGCCCACCGGAGGCTGGGAGTCCCGCCGCCTCCGCGCCATCCGGCAGATCGATCTGTGACTGCGGGGGCGGGGCGGCCCGTCATGGCGGCCTCTGGCTGTGGGCCTCCCGCCACCCCCGCCACGGTTACTGCAGCGCCCGGTGGCGGAAACCCCGTGCGGCGCGGCTGGCTCACCGGAAACACCGGCGGGCTCGCCTTCCGGTTCTCGCCCAACACACCACTTGTAGCATTACCGGTACCATTCGGTCCCCGTTTACCGAATGCCGTATCTAAAGCTCCCAGCTCCTATAGTAGAGACTATACATTAAACAATTTTTTAGGCAGTTAGTTACAAGCTTCGTGGATAATACTGCACGATAAATGATAAAAATATAGACGAGACATTTAACATCCACATCGAAAATTAATTTGTAAATATTGTAACCTCCCAGCAGAAACAAAAGACAATGATAATGAGCAAAATGTAACCTCCCAACTGATAATGTTAAATATAAATGCAAAATGGAGCCAAGCTTAAACTCCCCACAAAAATTAAGGAATGAAAATTGATCAAAAACCACAATAATATCAATTGAATAATGAACCATGACCCAAATGGAACCTCTCAGCAGAAATAATTAAACCTGATAAATTTTATAATGACAGCAGCGTTGACCTTCGGCCCTGTGAAATAATTAATCCTGATAAATTTTATAAGGACAGCAGCGCTGACCTTCGGCCCTGTATTCTGAATAACAAAAGCAAAATTCTTACCTCAATAAACTGCAACTATATCTGCTCTTATTTATCAACACAGCTTCGTGCAATGCTGGCGTATATTTAATTTTGATTCTTGGAGGAAGTGCATAGGGAATATTCTTTAAATTGAAATGAATGTTTTTCTTTAAAAGAGTTACTTTATAAAAAATTATTATTGGGGCATTTTTTGAACAAATTAAATTACAATTAACATACATTATTGAATATGCGCAACGCTGCTTCATTACCTTCTACAACAATACTCATCGTCCACCACAATCCTGACCAGAGTCGCAAGAAGAACACGCCGTCGACGCATGCCGACGCCCGCTCAGTACAACCGTCCACTCGCTACTACTGTCGACTCGCGCAGAATAGCGCAGACTCGCTACATACAACAACTGTACCTGCCGACTCGCTACATGCTACTCTGTCGACTGACTACTACTACAGACAGAGTACAACGCACTACTGCAGACAGAGTGCAACTGAACTCTCGCGCGGTCAAGCGCAGACTAGCAACAGCTAACGATAAACTACTCTCTGGCCAGAGATTCTGTCATGCTTCGCCCATCGCCGGCGAAGCATACGCCTTACATAACCCTCCACTGGGGGGGCAAAAATTTGGCAGCGATGGTGAGTCAATTGGACTTGCCATGAGCAACAAATTTTTCATAATTAATTAACTTTACAATCACAGAATATACCCAGATATATAGGTGCAGAACATGAAGTAAATATAGTGCATATGCACTGAGTACAGAACATATCAGGCAATGACAAAATATATATACAATGAGTACAAAATATATTCACAAATGGCAAAAGCGCACGCACAGTAGTACAGAACATATCAGCAAATCACAAAAAATGTATATGCAATGAGTAGAAATCATGTTAACAAAATGACAAAAGTGCACATGCACTGTAGTTCAGAACATATCAGCAAATCACAAAATGTATAGGCCATGAACAAAATGATTTTTACTATGTTACAAAAATTAGGATAGGAAAGGGAAGGATTGCACCATGGTTGTAGCACTTTAGGTTGCACGCAGCTGCACTGAAAGTCCATATCTTTCTACAGAAGCAGAACACCAAGTGAGACAATCTGAAGTTCTTTTCCCAGAAGTATTAATCAGCGTAGCCAAGACACTGAAATGCCGTAGTAATATTCCATGTTACCCATTTGGTAGTACATTAGGTACACCAAACAGTGGGACCATAATAGCATCTCCATCGCTCACGGTGGTGGACAGCATGTCGTGTCAACACCACGTTCTTGTAAGGTACGCCAACGTAGAATTAGTGCAAAAACCAAATATAGTGCTCCATGATCATGAGGATATACAGGACAAACGGATATTGCAGTAATTCCAGGTAATTAGGTTAGAAGGTGAAGGACATTAAGTCACATACTAGTCTTCATTGAGAATTACACTAGTAATGGGTGGCACTCATTGCCCAGTTATTGAACATTTCTGTACCATGTATGTAGTATTACAGACTAATGTTCATGAGTAGTTTTACAGAGAACATTGGCATTCATTGTCTAATTACAAACCATCAGAAGTCATCATCGATAACAGGAGCTAATAAATGACATAGTATTACATAATAATATTCATGACACGTTTTACAGAGAACATTGGCACTCATTGCCTAATTGCAAACCATCAGAAGTCATCATCGATAACAGGAGCTAATAAATGACATAGTATTACATAATAATATTCATGACACGTTTTACAGAGAACATTGGCACTCATTGCCTAATTGTAAACCATCAGAAGTCATCATTGAAAACAGGAGTTAATAAGTGACATAGTATTACATAATAATATTCATAAGACGTTTTACAGAGAACATTGGCACTCATTGCCTAATTGCAAACGATCAGAAGTCATCATCGATAACAGGAGCTAATAAATGACATAGTATTACATAATAACATTCATGAAACGTTTACAGAGAACATTGGCACTCATTGCCTAATTGCAAACCATCAGAAGTCATTTACAGAGAACATTGGCACTCATTGCCTAATTATAAACCATCAGAAGTCATCATTGAAAACAGGAGCTAATAAATGACATAGTATTACAGAATAATGTTCAACAGTCGTTTTACAGAGAACATTGGCACTCATTGCCTAATTGCAAACCATCAGAAGTCATCAATAAAACAGGAGTTAATAAATGACATAGTATTACATAATAATGCACATAATTAATCATTGGCAGACATTGGCCAGTTACAAAGCATTATATCATTTTTTTTCTAGCGATGCATTGCGTTGGGTAATTACTGGAGAATGAAAATATTTGCTTTTCAGTTATTGCTGAAAATGAAGATGTGTAACGTCATTCATCATGACTCAGCTGTAGCAAGATTATGAAACAAGTAGAGTATATGTAATCTCATTCATAAATGACATGGGTTTAATGAACAACTGCTTATAGCACATTAATTTCATAAATAATTTCTCCTGCAAAATATACAAAAATGGATTATTAAACTGAAAGAAGAAACGCATTTTATGCTGAAAAGTAGTGAACTTCGAAAGAACAGGTAGTGAAATGTGTATAAAAAAATGTGTTCCCTAACTGTCCTTTCCAAAACCTTCAGTCATCATACTATGCAATATAACACATACTGTCAAAACGAACTGCAACAAATACTTAAATAACGACATAGCATAAATACATAAACTTCAACATCATCCTCATCTGTAAAAAAAACTTCATTATACATATTATCATAATTCCATTATTATCATCACCCGTAAAGAAAAACTTCATTATGCATAGTAGCATATTCTTCATCATTATTCATCATCATTCAATATCATCTGCAAAAAGTCCCTTCATAATTCATTATATAACTATTCCTTATTTCTAGCATATTTCCTCACTAAAACTAAGATGTGTGGTTCTGTCTGACAGCCTGCATCAATCGCCTTGTATTCTGAAAGAAAAAATTAGTTAAGACTGCTGTTCTACGATGTGTATAGTATATTTTTGTTAATGCTTGTTAATCCTGATCCATTTACTCTTCCTCATGAGGTACTGCATCTTCTTTTGATCATTCCGAAGGTGAAATTCCCATTTCTGTTTAATTTATTTCATTTACACGTTATTTCTTTCTGAAAATGATGAACAAAGATTAATGTCTTGCATTTAAATCATATATCCATTGAATAAAAACTGGTTTATAGTAACATAATTTGAGCATACAGCATAGCATGACAGAAAACGTAATATGTGAAAAACATAGACAGTGTTCAGAGGCAAAAATGTACCCAGTGTATCACAATGTAACAGCAAAAAAGAAAAATGTAAAATAGTCACGATGTTGAGATATCATAAGGCAAAAATGTCAAAGTCAACTAGTGTTTGCTATATCTTAACTATTTCATAGTGCATACAAACAAAACATGAAACAATCGTACATACATAAAAAAATGATGACAAGAAATGTGACCTTCTTTGTGTTGAGCTTGTATGTTGTGTAGTTAATAGAGGCGAGAATTAAAGACTTTAATGGAGAGAGAATTTAATAAAATTAATATGTCACTAGATAAAATTGCATAATTATTCATAAGATACGTAAATTTATCTGGAAAAATGTGCACGATCTGATGTGTAACGACAAGAAGAGCGACCTGCTAACCTTACCTTGCCGGGCACTTGCCAAGAAAAATACGACAATTGTCAGTAAGTAGTCACATAAATATAACTGCATAAATCGTCATAAAATGTGTAAGTTAATCTGGAAAAATATGCACGGTCTGATGTGTAACGACAAGAAGAGCGACCTGCTAACTTTACCTTGCCGGGCACTTGCCAAGAAAAAATACGACAATCATCAGTAAGTATTCATGTGAATATAATTGCATAAGTGGTCATGAAAATTAGCAAATGGCATTACAGTGTGTTAAATCATAAAGTATCTTCATTCAATAAAAGGTTTGATATTCGATATGTGGTGGTTTCCTTTGGTTTTTCTGGTTCTCAAAGTTCCGACGTGTACAACATTGGGGTGAGGAATGCTGCGAATCCGATATGGACCTGCGTATAGAAGTTCAAATTTACTGCACCTACCTTTTACTCTATTGGATAACTAGTGTGTACGTACTAATATCTTCTGTCCAATGTGAAAGTCACGGCGTGTACAAACCTGTTTTTGCTGTCTTCTCCGGCGCTCTGCGGCACGTTTGATGTTGTTCAGCGCAATGTCAATTATTTCATGGTGTCGTAGTCGACGAGATGTAGGAAAGTTTACTAATTCTTTAATTTTGTTAGGTGGTTCAACATTTTTCAGTATAACAGACGGAGATAGCATAGTGGACTCATTTGGTATGGAATTAATTACATCCTGGAATGAGAGTATGTGTGTGTCCCAATCAATATGTCTTTTATGGCAGTATATTCTACACAGTTTACCAATTTCTTTCATTAATCGTTCACAAGGGTTCGAAGAAGCATGGTACCTGGATATATAGATCGGACAAATGTTTCTAGCTCGTAACATACGTGTCCATATAGCAGATCTAAACTGTGATCCATTGTCGGAAATTACTTTCAACACATGCCCTACATGAAACAGAAAATGTTTTACAAATGCTTTCGAAACAGTTTTAGCAGTAGCTTTGCGTAACGGAGTGAAGGTAACAAATTTTGAAGTGAGTTCAACAGCGACAAAGATATAGCAAAAACCTCTATTAGTTCTGGGAATCTGACCAAAAATGTCTACAGCGGCAATATGTCTCAATTTAACAGGTATAATGGGATGTAATGGAGGAATATGTGAAGTCGTGTCTGATTTAGCTTTCTGACAGATTTAACATGACGCTAAAACTCGTCGAATACGTTACTCCATGTTGTTAAAATAGCAGTTCTGTCTAAGTAAAAGAAAACATTTTCTAGCTCCGTAATGTGCATAACTTAAATGAGTATACCAGATTAATTTGTTCACAAGTTCGTCAGGAATGCATAATAACCAATTGTTGCTGTCAGGATGAGAGCGGCGAAACAGAATGTCATTGCGTACAGTGTAATGGTTTCTAATGGTAACATTATTCCTATATTGCCAAAGGTGTTTAATCTCTTTCCATACGTTGGCTTTATTCTGCTCTTGTGCTATGTCTTGTAATGACGACGAAATGAAATTTTCAAATGCAACTTGTTGAATGTACATGACGCTGAAGCTTGCTTTGCAGAAGTTGGTTACGATGTCTTGCTGATTGTTGTTGAGAGAACGAGATAGTGCGTCTGCTACAACACTTTGTGTGCCGGGAATGTGAACAATTGTAAAATTAAATTCCTGCAAATAAAATTTCCATCTGCTTAATCTGTCGTGTGTAAATTTAGCCGAAAGTAAAATTTGTATCGCTCTGTGGTCTGTGTAAACGGTGGTATGTCTTCCATAAAGGAAATGCCGAAATCTCGTAAAATCCCATACAACACATAATGTTTCAAGTTCGGTAACAGAATAATTGCGCTCAGCAGCTGACAGAATACGACTCGCAAAGGCGATGTTTTTAACTTCAATTTCCTGAAAAATATGTACGCCTAAATCGGTGTTAGAACTGTCGGTGGCAATGGAAAAATTTCTGGTTAGATCTGGGTGCGATAAAAGTGGTGCATTCAACAAAGCATGTTTCAAATAACATTCTCGTGAACAAGATTCTGCGTGTCAAAACTATTGCTTGCGTTATTGGAATATGCAACCTGTACTGTATCTGGTCAAATTCTATCATACGTGCTGTAATTTACGGGAGGATGCTGTGGCATATCCGCTATTTGAACTGTTCTGTTATTTCTTCCTGATGTATTACGTTCTGGATGATATCTACTGTCTGGTACATTCATGATTATTTGTTGTTGCTGATGTTCTTGCTGCTGATAAGATAGACTGTTATTAAATGTACGCTGAAAATTGTGCTCATTATTTTTACGTCTGTCATGATAGTCATTTCTATACGGCGCATTGCGATAGGGATTGAAATAGTATGTTTTCTGTACGTAGTTATTTCCTTGTTGCTTTGCGTTACTATTTGTTGGAACTGAGACTATACGTGCACGCGGCGAAACATTAAAGCCTGGTTGACCTTGTAGACTGCATTGTTGGTTAGGTATGCTAACCGGCTGGTTTTGTTGCTGTTGCGGTGAAAAACCTCTATTGTTACTAAAAATGAGGTTCCTGTTGCTGATAGTTTTGACGATACTGATGATTAAAATTTTCTCTGGTATTTAAGTTCTCGTGGTTGTCATTTCTTGAGCGTCTAATAAAAAATTGTCACTTACGGTAAAATTTGTCATATCGGGTATTCTTGACTCATTCTTAATCCTAGATAGAGCAATAGTTGAAGAGCTGTTTTAATAGATATAAAGGATAGTAGAAGAGAAGGCAGCAGTGCAGAAAACTAAAGATGAAATAGCACTACTACGGCTCGGGGCCCTGTGCACTTCACGGCACATATTCATTAAAGTGTAATGAATCCCCTGAGGTCAATTACGCGCTACAAATAAATTTTAGCTTTTGCGTTACATGCAATGGCGGTGAAAATTCAAAAACAAATTGTTGTATCCAAGCCAATGCTAGTTTCTGCGTTACAGGTAATAGCGGTGAAAGTACAAAAATAAATCGACGTATCCAGTTTAAAGCGTGTACCTGTGCTCTGTCATTATTAAATTCCTTAAATTTTCTTACGGAGAAAAATTGCTCGTAATCAACGTTATCGTCTCTGAATTTGAGAACACGTTCAGGTTTGTGTGAGAATCTGTTTGTCTGTGCCATTTCGGATTTTAAGTCGCGTAGCTTTTCGGATTTTAAGTCGCGTAGTCTCTGTAAACTGCTTAAGTTACACTGGCTGTGTGAGTGTGACAAATGCTCGCAACGTGGCGTATGCTGTGACGTGTTAGTGACTGAAACATTTTTCATTTCTGTCACTTTAATACGTTCGTCAATTTGCTTGTTCTGTTGTTCACATTTCTTATTGACTTCCGTATCCAGAGTGTGTGAAAGTTCTGGTGACTTTAAATTAAACTCGTCGCGTATCTGTGTTGCGTTTTCTGAACATTGTTCAGTGACTGCATTAATTTCGTCTCTATGTGATTCTGTTGTGTCTGCATGTCTATTACTTAATTCTTGTGTAACAGATCTAGTTTCTTCACTATTGTTCGTAACACAAACCTCAATTTCGTCACGTAATTGTTCTTTAGTATCATCACGTTGCACGGTACCGGCTGTAATCTGTTCACTAAGTTGTTTGTTCTGTTCGTTAAGGTTGTCGTGTTTTTCATTCGACAGTTTGAAACTATCATTAGGTTGTTCATTAAGTTGTTTGAAATGGTTGTCGAAATTTTCATTCCGCTGTTTGAAACTTTCATTTAATTGTTTGCACGATTCAGTAAGTTTGTCGTATTTTTCATTAATTTCATTAAGTTGTTGTTTGTTCTGTTCACTAAATTGTTTGAGATTGTTGTCCTGTTTTTCATACATTTGTCGTAAAAATGCTATAACTTGATCCCAGCCAAAATTATCGGCTCTATTCTCCGTGCTGTGTGATGACGGACCTGCAATTGTCACGTTTTGTGTGACCATTTGGTCATTCTGTGATTCACAAGAAGGTTTGCCCATCGGATGCGCACTGTTAGTCACTACCTCGGAATTAAATAAATCAGACGCATTCTGATTACACTGTTCGTTTTCATTAAAAATATCTGTCCGTTCGTCACGAAAAGCCTGCAAACCGGGTGTGTTAACCTGGGCAGCGCTCATTGCAACAGAACGCCCCGCGTCATCAATTGTCGTTCAATTAACAGAGGACACAATTGAATTCTTCTGTTCATCACTAGAATCAAAATCATTACAAGTGGTCGGTACGCACTGATTGTCAGTAAATAGAGGATTGTCATCATTACACTGAGTGTCACCAGTACTATCGCTCAAATTATTAGAATCGGCTATTTCATTCATTACACATCGCGACGTACTGTTAACAGTTTTTCGCGGCATTTTTACATAAATCACAATTATTCACAAATGAAACAAAGACGATGCAAAATCCAACAAACACAAATACAACAGAGAGCAACGAATTGCCGATGATCTGTGAAAGAAAGTGACAAAATTAATAAATGCGTTGCGCCAAATGCTAATTATATTAAGTAAATAAGAGCAGATACATGACTACTTATCAGAAGATTCCCAAAGAAATACGATCCTGGTCCGGATGTCGCCAAGTGTAACCTCCCAGCAGAAACAAAAGACAATGATAATGAGCCAAATGTAACCTCCCAACTGATAATGTTAAATATAAATACAAAATGGAGCCAAGCTTAAACTCCCCACAAAAATTAAGGAATGAAAATTGATCAAAAACCACAATAATATCAATTGAATAATGAACCATGACCCAAATGGAACCTCTCAGCAGAAATAATTAAACCTGATAAATTTTATAATGACAGCAGCGTTGACCTTCGGCCCTGTGAAATAATTAATCCTGATAAATTTTATAAGGACAGCAGCGCTGACCTTCGGCCCTGTATTCTGAATAACAAAAGCAAAATTCTTACCTCAATAAACTGCAACTATATCTGCTCTTATTTATCAACACAGCTTCGTGCAATGCTGGCGTATATTTAATTTTGATTCTTGGAGGAAGTGCATAGGGAATATTCTTTAAATTGAAATGAATGTTTTTCTTTAAAAGAGTTACTTTATAAAAAATTATTATTGGGGCATTTTTTCTGAACAAAGTAAATTACAATTAACATACATTATTGAATATGCGCAACGCTGCTTCATTACCTTCTACAACAATACTCATCGTCCACCACAATCCTGACCAGAGTCGCAAGAAGAACACGCCGTCGACGCATGCCGACGCCCGCTCAGTACAACCGTCCACTCGCTACTACTGTCGACTCGCGCAGAATAGCGCAGACTCCCTACATACAACAACTGTACCTGCCGACTCGCTACATGCTACTCTGTCGACTGACTACTACTACAGACAGAGTACAACTCACTACTGCAGAGAGAGTGCAACTGAACTCTCGCGCGGTCAAGCGCGGACTAGCAACAGCTAACGATAAACTACTCTCTGGTCAGAGATTCTGTCATGCTTCGCCCATCGCCGGCGAAGCATACGCCTTACAATATTTGAAGGTTATTAAGATTTTTTTCTTTCTCTTCCTTTTTTTTTTGTATTTTTAAATATACACTACTGGCCATTAAAATTGCTACACCACGAAGATGACGTGCTACAGACGCGAAATTTAACCGACAGAAAGAAGATGCTGTGATATGCAAATGATTAGCTTTTCAGAGCATTCACAAAAGGTTGGCGCCGGTGGCGACACCTACAACGTGCTGACATGAGGGAAGTTTCCAACCGATTTCTCATACACAAACAGCAGTTGACCGGCGTTGCCTGGTGAAATGTTGTTGTGATGCCTCGTGTAAGGAGGAGAAATGCGTAACATCACGTTTCCGACTGCGCTAAAGGTCTGATTGTAGCCTATCGCGATTGCGGTTTATCGTATCGCGACATTGCTGTTCGCGTTGGTCGAGATCCAATGACTGTTAGCAGAATATGGAATCGATGGGTTCAGGAGGGTAATACGGAACGCCGTGCTGGATCCCAACGGCCTCGTATCACTAGCAGTCGAGATGACAGGCATCTTATCCGCAAGGCTGTAACGGTTCGTGCAGCCACGTCTCGATCCCTGAGTCAACAGACGGGGACGTTTGCAAGACAACAACCATCTGCACGAACAATTCGACGACGTTTGCAGCAGCATGGACTATCAGCTCGGAGACCATGGCTGCGGATATTCTTGACGCTGCATCACTGACAGGGGCGCCTGCGATGGTGTACTCAACGACGAATCTGGGTGCACGAATGGCAAAACGTCATTTTTTCGGATGAATCCAGGTTCTGTTTACAGCATCATGATGGTCGCATCTGTGTTTGATCGCGGTGGGCGCACATTGGAAGCGTGTATTCCTCATCGCCATACTGGCGTATCACCCGGCGTGATGGTATGGGGTGCCATTGGCTACACGTCTCGGTCACCTCTTCTTCGCATTGACGGCACTATGAACAGTGGAAGTTACATTTTAGATGTGTTACCACCCATGGCTCTACCCTTCATTCCATCCCTGTGAAATCCTACATTTCAGCAGGATAATGCACGATCGCATGTTGCAGGTCCTGTACGGGCCGTTCTGTATACAGAAAATGTTCGACTGCTGCCCTGGCCAGCACATTCTCCATATCTCTCACCAACTGGAAACGTCTGGTCAATGGTAGCCGAGCAACTGGCTCGCCACAGTACGCCAGTCACTTGATGAACTGTGGTATCGTGTTGAAGTTGCATGGGCAGCTGTACCTGTACATGCCATCCAAGCTCTGTTTGACTCAATGCTCAGGCGTATCAAGGCCGCTATTACGGCCAGAGGTGGTTGTTCTGGGTACTGATTTCGCAGGATCTATGCACCCAAATTGCGTGAAAATGTAATCACATGTCAGTTCTAGTATAATATATTTATCCAATGAAAACCCGTTTATCATCTGCATTTCTTCTTGGTGTAGCAATTTTAATGGCCAGTAGCGTACATATGTGAGTTAACTCCTTGTGGTCGGGGTTCACAGTCATGCATCAATTTCGCCGTTGACTGTAGAAGTTATTTATTCCACAATCGTAATTTTGGCCTTTGGGCCGTTTTCAACTGGTACTGCCTCAAAAAGCTAAATGAATACAAAAATAAAGCACATAGTGTGTATACAGAACTGCACAAAGATGTCATATGGACAGTAGTACATTTATAAAAATGATGAAAATGATACATAATTTACATTTTACTTCAGCACATGTCAGATTTCAAAATCTTCCGACATGTATACGTCTCAGCGCCAAAAATAAACCTTTTCACTGTAGAAATGCAGTGACATCAGACGAGTGCGAAGCCCTGTATATCGTGAAATGATGCACATAAATGGCTACAAATCAATGTTCTGACACACTGTTTTTATGTGAACTGAGAATGGTGGCGCGAAAATACATTCAAAAGTCGAACTGTCAGTGTATTGATCAGAGGTTGTACATTCCAGCGATAACAGTTGTAAGTTTCGTATCATAACATGTGTTTTACATCGGTTGACAACATACAGCTTTCTAGGTGACGATATAGTCGTGAGGTGCAAGGGGACAGCATAGGAAAATTTATTTATAACAGCATAGCATAAAAATACGTGTGTTACTGTTCTAAAGGTCTCACACTGACTTGAGTACTCATATAGAACATGAAAACTGTACTCGAACAGTCCATAGTGTGCGCTGACGAACTGCGCACCTGACGATGGTGACATGTCTGATCGCCGAAATAGTGTGCCCTTGGACACTATGGACCAGCAGTACACCCGTGGACTGTTCGAGCAAGAAATACGCTTGGAGAAACTGAAGAATCACACGACAACTGTGATCTTACATATTACCTTGTTTGCGTTATAACGTACGAGTATATGCAACAAATTTGCAGCAGCAGCGGCTAAATCTAACCTGTGTGCATGTTGTATGAGTGTCAGTTTCACTGTCATTTCAGCCAACAGATCGTTACATGAAAAACTTAAAACTACCATTTGGATAAGCTGTCTGACTGCGTATTTGAACATGAAAAACCACAGGAACAAATGAACCTGTAACAATGAATACCTAAGCTGACTGCGTTTTTGAACAAGAATTTTCAAGTGATACAGAATATGACTTGTGCAACGGCATTTACTGGACTAGAGCGCATGACATGTTGTGGTGTGTCAGTGTCTCTGTTTTGGCCCTAAGTTTTGGACTCACCGCTTTAGATGACTGCCTTTCTCCATGTGGTTTACAGCAATGCGCAGCAGCATGCAGCAGCAGCGGCTAAAGCTTATTGTTACTAAGAAATAATTTAATAAAAATCAGTTAGCTTGAGTCCTGTTAACTACTAAATAACTTTTGAGAAGGGACTTCATTAATTAAGCCTATTTAAAACTTGAGAATCATCATGAACAACTACTAATAATGACAATGACAAATGACATATGTGTCAATAATGGCTGATTGCCAGATTAACAAATTATTTCAATTTCAAAATTGCATTAACATTCAGTAAGCACAGCATATTATTTAGATGTGGAGAATAACTAATATTATATGGAGGATTAGGCTGCACCTACATTGCATCCGGAAAACGTCCGTTCCGATTCGGTCCGGTGAAGGGCGATGAACGCGTCCCGGCGTCTTCCGACGTGTATGCCTACACTGGGCCGGAGCCAACCCGGCAACGGCGCACGTAGGACGGGAAGAGATTACCAGGTGTACCGGTATGAAATGAGCGTTAAGATACAAAACTGTCGATAGGGAACATTTGTTGTGAACGAGCCTTAATTTTTTTTTGTTTGGTTGATAAGATACCTGTCAAGGATATTTAATATACATCAAGTCATGGAACAAACAACATCATATGTTTTCATCGTGTTAACAATGTCGAATTTTGTACCAGAAAGTGATGATTTGCGGAAAGCATTAATTTTTTGTTTTCATTTGAAAAAAAGTGCTGCAGAGTCGCATCGAATGCTTGTCGAGGCACATGGTGATCATGCTCTATCAGAAGCAACATGCAAAATATGGTTTCAACGGTTCAGAAATAATGCAATTTTGTCGTATGATGACATGATGGAGACCGTGGCTGTTGTTTGAAGACAAATGTTGATGGTGTTAGGACAGCAACCACCCACAAATTTACTTTCAGTTCCTTTATTCAAAGGGCACCGTTACCGATTTCGATTCGTTTTGATTCATCCTGAGACGGTTTACACCATTCTTTATGATACGTTGAGTGTTTTTTACAGATTAAAGAGTCTGAACCGTCTGAGGATGAATCACAGCGATTCGAAACCGGTAACGGTGCCCTTTGAATAAAAGAACTGAAAGTAAATTTGTGGCTGGTTGCTGTCCTAACACCATCAACATTTGTCAGAAATAATGATTTTGATGTAAGAAATGAAGAACGTGGAAGACCACCAAAAAAGTTCGAAGACGCCGAACTGCAAGCAATATTGGATGAAGATGATACTTTGAGTCAGATGCAAATGACAGCAATGCTAAATGTTGCACAACAAACAATTTCTGAACATTTGAAAGCAATGGGAAAGATCCAAAAGTGTGCACAATGGGTGCCACATGAATTGAATGAAAGACAGATGGAAAACCGAAAAACCATTTGTCAAATTTTGCTTCAAAGACATGAAAGAAAATCAATTTTGCATAGAATTGTTACTGGCGATGAAAAATGGATTTATTTTAAGAATCCTAAATGGGAAAAATCATGGATTAATCCGGGACAACTATCAAAATCGACTGCAAAACCAGATCGATTCGGCAAGAAGACAGTGCTCTTTGTTTGGTGAGATCAGAAAGGGGTGGTGTGTCATGAGCTTCTAAACCCAGTGAAACTGTGAATACTAATCCCTACAGACAACAAATGATCAATTTGAACTATGCATTGATCGAAAAAAGACCAGAATGGGCCAGGAGACATGGCAAAGTAATTTTTTTGCACGACAATGTACCTGCACACAAAGCAAAACTGGTTCAGGATACAATCAAAAAACTTGGCTAGGAGCTGCTACCCTACCCACCGTGTTCACCAGACTTGGCCCCTTCCGACTGATTGGTTTGCTCCAAAAGACGAACATTTCTATTGGCGTGGTGTCCACAAATTGCCAAAAAGGTGGTCAAAATGTATAGAAAACAATGGTCAGTACTTTGAATAAAATGTTTTTACTTTTCAATACAAAATTAGTGTTTCATTTTCACAAAAAAACGCTTATTTCATACCGGTACACCTGGTACACTGAGCGTCAACCCAACGTACTGTCGTCATTCTGAGTTTCTGCACTGGACTCAGTTACAGCAATAGGCCAGCAGTTGCAGTTGTTGGGAAGCTATCATGACTGATTCGGATGATGATCTTTTGTGTTGGCAGCTGATAGACAAGAACGTTCGCATTAAAAGACATAGGAAAATGACATGGGTGCATCGTTTTAATGAAGACAGATCTGCATGGGAATTTTTTACAACTTGCCAGTCACTGCGAAATTTTCCAGACATGTTCCAACACTACTACTGCAGGTCTGTAGAAACGTTTGACTATAAACTTGAAGGCATAAGAGACTATATAACTGGCCATTCCGGCTTCAGCGAATGTATCACTCCAGAAGAAAAACTTATTATCACAATCAGGTAAGTCAACTTTAGAAACAGCTGATAGCCTTTTTGTTATTGTGAGTGGCATAACTGGTCAAATAATATTAGAATATTAGAAACAAATTCTGGCATCAGTTGCATTACAATATATTTATTAACACAGACATACATTTGTTAACGTTCCTTCACAGTAAAATTATATATTATTAGGAAATAATCAGCTGTTAATAAGTATCTATGTATGATCTGAAAATCACAATGAAACAATTGTTTGGTTCAAGACATACGAATATCAGCGTTGAATGTGATGAGGAAAATTGTGTAAAATAAACGTCTAGTTAAACATAAAAACATATTAACAGTACATTAGGGATAGCCCATTAAAATGAATTGCCATCAGGTTGTTGGGCGGGAGGACTCATTTGAACTACGCTCACAAAGGAAGACCAATCTTGGGCATAATTAGATCCACCTGGTGATCGGTAAGGTGACGGCTGTAACGATGGTAAAGAACATCTAGTGTGTGTCTGTATAAAACTTGACGATGTCTCATCATTTTTGAAGTTGTGAGCTTCTGCGACTTCGGTGACATCCCCCAAGATTTTCATATGTAGTCTTATTTTCTCCAGTTGATCCAGTTGTTTGAGTGATGGCAGTAAACTCACGAAGAAGGAGTAGTCGCATCATCCTGATATTTCTGTTTTCGGGAAACATGTTGCTCAAATATGTCGATCTTTCTTTTTTCAATGTCCATTGCCTGTGAATCATAATAAAATTTTTTTCATGACGATTTGGTCTGCTTTCACAGAAGAGGACGCAGAAGCAGATACCTCTCGTTGTTCTGAAGAGAGACACATTTCACCATCATTTGCACTTTTCTCACTTGCTGTAGGACTTTCTCTGTGGCAGGCAAGTTTCGTAAACTGGGCCCAGGTGTTATAATGTCTTTCAAAAACAGCGTGATTTTTAATAGTTCCATGTATTATATGCAGTAGCTTCCTGACCGCTCTTTGAGTCATGCTGTATTTTATATTTTTTCTTAAAAGTCTTGTGACAGCCAGAGCGAGAGCACCAGCAGCAGCGAGTACTGTTTGTATAAAGCGTTTATTTTGCATTTTGTTTACGACCTTCCACTAAGGAAGGGATTCTATTAGTGTTTATCTGCTCTGCATAGTAACTAACAGTTCTTGATAAAACTTTACGTAGTTTTCGTGTTAGATTTCTTAGTGTTTTCTTGATAGTTTAGAACAGAAAGCGCCCTAAAACCGTCTTTTGTTTGTTTCGCGGCCGTTAGCCACTAGTCACTTGAATCAGCAGTTGTCTTGTGACAGCCAGAGCGAGAGCACCAGCAGCAGCGAGTACTGTTTGTATAAAGCGTTTATTTTGCATTTTGTTTACGACCTTCCACTAAGGAAGGGATTCTATTTGTGTTTATCTGCTCTGCGTCTCGTATTTCAGTGAGTGTTTCTTGATTATCAGAGTAGCTCATCAGAAGATTATCTTGGGAATTTGTCACCGTATAGAGTAGGGTAAACATAGTCATGTGTAGGGACTGTGGTTGTTGTGAGCGGACGCAAGGAGAATTGGCCACTCTTCGGGGGCAGGTGGAGGCTTTGTCTGTTAGGCTCATCGAGCTCGAGGCGCAGGCGTCGGCTCGTAGTGGCGTTGGGGCAACTGTGGTGAGACCTATGCCTACTTCGGTGGCCTTGGAATCACATGGAACCCCTGATGTCGCTGCGTCTTCCGGCAGTGAGCATCTTACCGGTCAGCCATCACTCCAGGGTGAATGGCGGACAGTGGTGGGCTCGCGCGTGCCTGGCCAAAAGGCGAAGGTGGGATCTGGCCGCGTGGCAGCTGCCTTACCCCTTTCCAACAGGTACGGGGTGCTTCCTAGTGGTGATGACATCGTTTCCGAGCCACCACAGGATGCCTCGCCTGTTGGGCCAGTGGCCGATTCTCCGGCAAGGTCCCGACAGTCACAGAGGGCGGGCCTATTAGTTATAGGGAGCTCCAACGTTAGGCGGGTTATGGAGCCCCTCAGGAAAATAGCGGGTAGGTCGGGGAAGAATGCCAGTGTGCACTCGGTGTGCTTGCCGGGGGGTCTCGTCCGTAATGTGGAGGAGGCCCTTCCGGCAGCTATTGAACGCACTGGGTGTGACCGGCTGCAGATAGTAGCACATGTCGGAACGAATGACGCCTGCCGCTTGGGTTCTGAGGCCATCCTTGGTTCCTTCCGGCGGCTGGCTGATTTGGTGAAGACAACCAGCATCGCACGCGGAGTGCAAGCTGAGCTTAATATCTGCAGCATAGTGCCCAGAGTCGATCGTGGTCCTCTGGTTTGGAGCCGTGTAGAGGGTCTAAACCAGAGGCTCAGACGACTCTGCGACTATAATGGTTGCAAATTCATCGACCTCCGTTATTGGGTGGAGAACTGTAGGGCCCCCCTAGACAGGTCAGGCGTGCACTACACACCGGAAGCAGCTACTAGGGTAGCAGAGTACGTGTGGCGTGCGCACGGGGGTTTTTTAGGTTAGAGGGACCCCCCCTTGGGCGAAACGATAAAATACCTGACGGCTTACCAGAGAGAACATCAGAATCGTTGATAAAGAACGTCCGTCCTCAGAGACCAAAAACAGGAAAAGTTAACGTAATATTGGTAAACTGCAGGAGTATCCAGGGCAAGGTTCCTGAATTAGTATCGCTTATTGAAGGAAATAGTGCGCATATAGTATTAGGAACGGAAAGTTGGTTAAAACCGGAAGTGAACAGTAACGAAATCCTAGACACAGAATGGAATATATACCGCAAGGATAGGATAAACGCCAATGGTGGAGGAGTATTTATAGCAGTAAAGAATTCAATAATATCCAGTGAAGTTATTAGCGAATGCGAATGTGAAATAATCTGGGTTAAATTAAGTATCAAAGGTGGGTCAGATATGATAGTCGGATGCTTCTATAGACCACCTGCATCAGCAACCGTAGTAGTTGAGCGCCTCAGAGAGAACCTGCAGAACGTCGTGAAGAAGTTTCGTGATCATACTATTGTAATAGGGGGAGACTTCAATCTACCAGGTATAGAATGGGATAGTCACACAATCAGAACTGGAGCCAGGGACAGAGACTCTTTTGACATTATCCTGACTGCCTTGTCCGAGAATTACTTCGAGCAGATAGTTAGAGAACCAACTCGTGAAGCTAACGTTTTAGACCTCATAGCAACAAATAGACCGGAACTTTTCGACTCCGTGAATGTAGAAGAGGGTATCAGTGATCATAAGTCAGTGGTTGCATCAATGACTACAAGTGTAATAAGAAATGCCAAGAAAGGAAGGAAAATATATTTGCTTAACAAGAGTGATAGGGCACAAATCGCAGAATATCTGAGTGACCACCATCAAACGTTCATTTCTGAGGAAGAGGATGTGGAACAAAAATGGAAAAAATTCAGAAACATCGTCCAGTACGCCTTAGATAAGTTCGTACCGACTAAGGTCCAAAGCGAGGGGAAAGATCCACCGTGGTATAACAATCATGTACGAAAGGTACTACGGAAACAAAGAAAGCTTCATCATAGGTTTAAGAGTAGTCGAATCATAGCTGATAAGGAAAAGCTGAACGAAGCGAAAAAGAGTGTAAAGAGAGCAATGAGAGAAGCATTCAACGAATTCGAACATAAAACATTGGCAAACAATCTAAACAAGAACCCTAAAAAGTTTTGGTCATATGTAAAATCGGTAAGCGGATCTAAATCCCCTATTCAGTCACTCGTTGACCACGATGGCACCGAAACAGAGGACGACCGAAGAAAGGCAGAAATACTGAATTCAGTGTTCCGAAACTGTTTCACTGCGGAAAATCGTAACACGGTCCCTGACTTCAGCCGTCGCACGGACGCCAAAATGGAAAATATTGAAATAAACGATATCGGAATTGAAAAACAACTGCTATCACTTAGTAGCGGAAAAGCATCCGGACCAGACGAGATACCCGTAAGATTCTACAGTGATTATGCTAAAGAACTTGCCCCCTTTCTATCAGCAATTTATCGTAGATCTCTGGAAGAACGTAAAGTACCTAGCGATTGGAAGAAAGCGCAGGTCGTTCCCATTTTCAAGAAGGGTCATAAATCAGATGCGAATAATTATAGGCCTATTTCGCTTACGTCAATCTGTTGTAGAATAATGGAACATGTTTTATGTTCTCGTATTATGACGTTCTTAGATAATACAAATCTCCTTCATCATAACCAACATGGATTCCGCAAACAGAGATCATGTGAAACTCAGCTCGCCCTATTTGTCCAAGAAATTCACAGTGCCGTAGACACTGGCGAGCAGATTGATGCCGTATTCCTGGACTTCAGGAAGGCATTTGATACGGTTCCGCACTTACGTTTAGTGAAAAAAATACGAGCTTACGGAATATCGGACCAGGTTTGTGATTGGATTCAGGATTTCCTAGAAGAAAGAACACAACATGTCATTCTTAACGGTTCAAAATCTGCAGATGTAGAGGTAATTTCGGGAGTACCGCAAGGAAGCGTGATAGGACCTTTATTGTTTACAATATACATAAATGACTTAGTTGACAACATCGGTAGCTCCGTGAGGCTATTTGCAGATGACACGGTTGTCTACAAGAAAGTAGCAACATCAGAAGACTCGTACGTACTCCAGGAAGACCTGCAGAGGATTAATGAATGGTGCGACAGCTGGCAGCTTTCCCTAAACGTAGATAAATGTAATATAATGCGCATACATAGGGGCAGAAATCCATTCCAGTACGATTATGCCATAGGTGGTAAATCATTGGAAGCGGTAACGACCGTAAAATACTTAGGAGTTACTATCCGGAGCGATCTGAAGTGGAATGATCACATAAAACAAATAGTGGGAAAAGCAGGCGCCAGGTTGAGATTCATAGGAAGAATTCTAAGAAAATGTGACTCATCGACGAAAGAAGTAGCTTACAAAACGCTTGTTCGTCCGATTCTTGAGTATTGCTCATCAGTATGGGACCCTTACCAGGTTGGATTAATAGAAGAGATAGACATGATCCAGCGAAAAGCAGCGCGATTCGTCATGGGGACATTTAGTCAGCGCGAGAGCGTTACGGAGATGCTGAACAAGCTCCAGTGGCGGACACTTCAAGAAAGGCGTTACGCAATACGGAGAGGTTTATTATCGAAATTACGAGAGAGCACATTCCGGGAAGAGATGGGCAACATATTACTACCGCCCACATATATCTCGCGTAATGATCACAACGAAAAGATCCGAGAAATTAGAGCAAATACGGAGACTTACAAGCAGTCGTTCTTCCCACGCACAATTCGTGAATGGAACAGGGAAGAGGGGATCAGATAGTGGTACAATAAGTACCCTCCGCCACACACCGTAAGGTGGCTCGCGGAGTATAGATGTAGATGTAGATGTAGATGAAAAGTGTTTCGCTAATTCTGCCACGTTATTCGAGCCTACTCACCTAAAAAACGTAAATCTCACAAAATCAGCACAGAAGGTGTACTCCGTTCTTGGAACAAAATGTTCTGTTATTGTTTATGTATGTTTAAGATTCCTAAAATATCACAAACACAGGCTACCCACATCATTTGTGTAATATTCCATTATCATTTCACTCTTCCCGGTACTTAGCAACAGGGATGTCTTTTCGGTCATTGGGTCTAACATTTTGACTGAGTCATTATATTTAGGTAAGTGTATCTGGGCAGTTGTGGACGCGATATGGAGGAATTTCTGTGAGTGACATCTACCCGTTCCTGGTCTGAAAAATTTTGAAGAAATAGCAATAGAATTCCATGAGCGGCGGAATTTTGTTCATGCAACTGGATGCATTGATGGCAAGCATATCCGAATTAAACGTCCAAAACAAAGTGGAACTACGTTTTCTAACTATAAAAAGCTTTTTCAGTAGTTTTACAAGCTGTGGCGGACTACCGTTGTCGATTTATTTTTGTAGATGTGGGAAGTTATGGAAAACAGAGTGACGGAGGAACGTTTTTGTCTGCATTCTTGGAGAACTGTTATGCTACGCTACCGCAACCTTCACCTGTCGAAGGAATAACTTACTAGAGATATGCCGTCTGTCTTGCTTGGAGATGATGCATACCCTTCGAAAACTTATCTCATGAAACCTTATTCCAAACGACATCTCTCACACGAAGAAAAGGTTTTCAATTACGGGCTACCGAGGGAGTAGAAGATGTGTGGAGTGTGCTTTCGGTATCATGACTGCCAAGTGGCGTTTACTGGGAAAATGTATTGAAATAGAACCTGCAAAGCGGAGAGGATAATGAAATGTTTATTTTTACGGCACAACATAATTATTGACCGTGAAGGTGGTGACTTCTTCAACTCCGCAAGTTTAGAAGAAGACGTAAGTGCATAATCACATCAAGAAAGTTGTTCATCAATTACGTTCAACAGATCGTCACAACAGGCTCAAATTATCAGAGAGAAATTCATGTCATACTTCAATGGGATTGGCACCGTTCCGTGACAAAACGAACGCATCGAGTAGTATTTTAGCAATGAAAAACGTATTTATTTTTGACAGTTTGATGAAAAAATTATATGATGAAAGTAATATGATTGAAGTTAGTACTGAATTGTAGTAACATGTAGTGACTTCAAAGCAAGCATTAAAACTATTGCATCATAATTTCGATATTTACGTTTGACTGATAGTTGCTCCCCAATAGATTCCCACAGTTCTCGCTTAATATCCCGGTTATGGGAGCCTTTAATCCGCAGGACCCACAAGCGTAGCTCATTCCTCACGAGATGAATTAGAAATTCCTTGTCGATCATCCCGCTCGTGGGGCACTGCCTGACTGCACCTGTGTGTCTAGCTACCTTGGGACTGCACTGCCGAAATGGAAAAAAACATGTCTGGTCGTCCAATGCGGCAGTCCGGTGCAGGACGACGTCGTACTACGCTTCTCCCTCCAATGTAGACACGTGCATTAGTCACCTGGTGTTTGCTTTGTACTCCTGCGTTAACCGGCGTCGGACCTAATGGGAACGGACGACTTCCGTATGCAATGTAGGTGCAGCCTGAGTCGGCCATTGAGTAGTATTTATGGACGAAGTTGTTTCCGCCAAATATTTTACGAAGTACAAGCGAGTATACATATTGTTGACATAAGTCGCAACAATGACATAGAAATCTCATAGAAGACAAACGTAGTAGATAAGGTTTAAATATAACGCCACGTAATATGAAGTACAGAGAGTAAAAACACACACTGGTTTTAAATATGACAGGAATGTGGAATAAAGGCCTAGCTAAGAATAAGTTAATTAGCCCCTACATACTACAAAGTTACATACTGTATATGAAAGCTAGTAGAAAATGCTCTGTCATTATATGAACAGAGCTCCGCTAGTACCTTTTCTAGGAACGGTGACACTCATATACAGAAGGAGCGATACCTCATACTGTGGAATGAAGCAACGCTTTCGTAAATGAATGTTTGTGCATTATGACTGAAGCGGGATTCTAAAATGTTTTCTCGGTGTATCTGTGAATCACAATTGTAAGCCTCCGTAGGTACACTACTGGCCATTAAAATTCCTACACCACGAAGATGACGTGCTACAGACGCGAAATTTAACCGACAGGAAGATGTTGTCATATGCAAATGATTAGCTTTTCAGAGCATTCACACAAGGTTGGCGCCGGTGGCGACACCTACAACGTGCTGACATGAGGGAAGTTTCCAACCGATTTCTCATACACAACCAGCAGTTGACCGGCGTTGCCTGGTGAAACGTTGTTGTGATGCCTCGTGTAAGGAGGAGAAATGCGTACCATCACGTTTCCGACTTTGATAAAGGTCGGATTCTAGCCTTTCGGGATTGCGGTCTATCGTATCACGACATGACTGCTCGCGTTGGTCGAGATCCAATGACTGTTAGCAGAATATGGAAGCGGTGGGTTCAGGAGGGTAATACGGAACACCGTGCTGGATCCCAACGGCCTCGTATCACTAGCAGTCAAGATGACAGGCATCCGCATGGCTGTAACGGATCGCGCAGCCACGTCTCGATCCCTGAGTTAACAGACGGGGACGTTTGCAAGACAACAACCATCTGCACGAACAGTTCGACGACGTTTGCAGCAACATGGACTACCAGCTCGGAGACCATGGCTGCGGTTACTCTTGACGCTGCGTCACAGACAGAAGCGCCTGCGATGGTGTACTCAACGACGAACCTGGGTGCACGAATGGCAAAACGTCATTTTTTCGATGAATCCAGGTTCTGTTTACAGCATCATAATGGTCGCATCCGCGTTTGGCGACATCGCGGCGAACGCACATTGGAAGCGTGTATTCGTCATCGTCATGCTGGCGTATCACCCGGCGTGATGGTATGGGGTGCCATTGGTTACACGTCTCGGTCACCTCTTGTTCGCATTGACGGCACTTTGAACAGTGGACGTTATATTTCAGATGTGTTACGACCCGTGGCTCTACCCTTCATTCGATCCCTGTGAAACCCTACATTTCAGCAGGATAATGCACGACCGCATGTTGCAGGTCCTTTACGGGCCTTTCTGGATACAGAAAATGTTCGACTGTTGCCCTGGCCAGCACATTATCCAGATCTCTCACTAATTGGAAACGTCTGGTCAATGGTGGCCGAGTAACTGGCTCGTTACAATACCCCAGTCACTACTCTTGATGAACTGTGGTATCGTGTTGAAGTTGCATGGGCAGCTGTACCTGTACACGCCATCCAACCTGTGTTTGACTCAATGCCCAGGCGTATCAAGGCTGTTATTGCGGCCAGAGGTGGTTGTTCTGGGTACTGATTTCTCAGGATCTATGCACCCAAACTGCGTGAAAATGTAATCACATGTCAGTTCTAGTATAATATATTTGTCCAGTGAATACTCGTTTATCATCTGATTTCCTCTTGGTGTAGAAATTTTAAGGACAGTAGTGTAATATTTAAAAAGCATAGCACGTGACGCCGGCTAGCGCCGTGAGTCACTACTGAATCGGATCAGTAAGTAGTAACAGATGTTGCGAGCAAGCACAGAGTTCTTAAAGAGTGCGAAGGGCAATGCCTCTGCTGTAGGTAGCTACAGCTGTGACCAAAACAAGAACATTGATGAACTACTGTCATAGTACGAAGTAAATAGTGGCATTGTTCATAAACAACCAATATCAACACAAAACATTACGTACTACTTATTTCTATTGTAATACTGTAAGAAAATACGTTTATTTAAAATTTGTTTAACATTATTAAGAAACTGCCTTAAGGCATTTTATATTGTTTCGTGGAACTGTACTGGATCTGTACGCTGAGGTTGGAGATGAGAAAATGGACTGACGGTTATTGAATTCAACACCACTTTGCCAAATCTGGAGTTTCACAACGCAAGGCCACATCATGGTCAACAGAATCATCCATATGGGTTGCTGTTGTGTACTGCTTGCTTAAGTTCTGGTAAAATGTGAGAGTGCAAAGTTATTCCGTCTCCATGTATTTATAAAATGTGTAGGTGTTGTGTTTGTTTTATTTGTAGCCACGTGAAGTGGACGTCTTTATCACGCATTCAAATATAAATAAGTGCAGACATAAGAGTAAGACAAAGTGTAAAGAACGTTTCATCGAATTGAAAGGACGGCAACGCGCCGATATTAGTGGTATAGCATTTAACTTCTTATGAGAAATAATTTGTTGAATTTAACGGATGGCAATGTGCCAATAGTAGCTTAACAGCAGTGTAATATTTCTATGTAATTTAAATGTGGCTAGGAGACAGCGGATAGCTTTAGAGTATACTAGCAGAAATGATAGATTTTAAGTTAAAAAAAAGAAAGATTATCGACAATATAAAGGTGCAGTATAATGATGCTTTGAAAAGCTTTACTGTTAAAAGAATAATGTAATTATTATTCAAAGTGTAACTAAAAATTAATGATTTTGGGTACACGAGCTTGTGGAGGGTAACAATCTGTTTTTCTAATCATAAAATAATTAGGTCTATGATCATATAAATTAAGTTAATAATCTGAGAATGAAAAATTTTAAAATGGATTCAACTATTGAAAAAAACAATAAAAATTACAAGTATAGCGGAATGGTATGACTCTTGAGAAATGATAACTGAAAATTGTTTTGGAAAATTTCAGTAAAAAATTGGTTATTTCGAAAATTGATTCTTGTCTGCGAGAACATCCCAAGAAGGAGGCTTTACAGCCATCATATTCAGCTGATAGAGCTCTTTTTAGAGCAGTTGAGAAGGCAGCTGTGGCAAAATGATGTAATGTGATGTGAGGTGCCGATGACAGATTGTTTGTTAGGTACGGGTATCGTGAGAAAGATTGCCTAAACCGTGGTCCTTCTACGCGATTGGCTGCTGCGTTCGCAAGTTGCACGCTAAAATGATTATCTTCCATTATAAATATAAAACAAACTGAACAGCGTATTTACTTGCACTTCATATCCAAGCATTTCTCAACAGCGTGCTATAATTCCATTACTTCATAATTACAATAATGAACAATTGCTATAAGAAAAGGCAGACGAAGCACTTCGGTAATCTTCGGATCGTTCCTGGCTTGGATGGCGGGCGAAGTGGTTCAGCTGTAAGATCAGTGTTGGTTCGGTAGTCTCGGAGGATATCTTATTGTTTGCCGCGGTCGGTATCAGTTAAGACTTAATCTGCAATGTCTAGTTCGTAAGTATAGCTGGTTAGGCAGTCTCAGAAGACAGACATGTTGTCTGCCGCGGTCGGCATCAGGTTAAGACTTTATTAGCAATGTATGATTATGTGGAATTTAGTTTAAAACTGTGTGATGTTGTTGTTGTGGTCTTCAGTCCTGAGACTGGTTTGATGCAGCTCTCCATGCTACTCTATCCTGTGCAAGCTTCTTCATCTCCCAGTACCTACTGCAACCTACATCCTTCTGAATCTGCTTAGTGTATTGATCTCTTGGTCTCCCTCTACGATGTTTACCCTCCACGCTGCCCTCCAATGCTAAACTTGTGATCCCTTGATGCCTCAAAACATGTCCTACCAACCGATCCCTTCTTCCAGTCAAGTTGTGCCACAAACTTCTCTTCTCCCCAATCCTATTCAGTACCTCCTCATTAGTTACGTGATCTACCCACCTTATCTTCAGCATTCTTCTGTAGCACCACATTTCGAAAGCTTCTATTCTCTTCTTGTCCAAACTGGTTATCGTCCATGTTTCACTTCCATACATGGCTACACTCCATACAAATACTTTCAGAAACGACTTCCTGACACTTAAATCTATACTCGATGTTAGCAAATTTCTCTTCTTCAGAAACGATTTCCTTGCCATTGCCAGTCTACATTTTATATCCTCTCTACTTCGACCATCATCAGTTATTTTACTCCCTAAATAGCAAAACTCCTTTTCTACTTTAAGTGTCTCATTTCCTAATCTAGTCCCCTCTGCATCACCCGATTTAATTTGACTACATTCCATTATCCTCGTTTTGCTTTTGTTGATGTTCATCTTATATCCTCCTTTCAAGACACTGTCCATTCCGTTCAACTGCTCTTCCAAGTCCTTTGCTGTCTCTGACAGAATTACAATGTCATCGGCGAACCTCAAAGTTTTTACTTCTTCTCCATGAATTTTAATACCTACTCCGAATTTTTCTTTCGTTTCCTTTACTGCTTGCTCTATATACAGATTGAATAACATCGGGGAGAGGCTACAACCCTGTCTCACTCCTTTCCCAACCACTCCTTCCCTTTCATGCCCCTCGGCTCTTATAACTGCCATCTGGTTTCTGTACAAATTGTAAATAGCCTTTCGCTCCCTGTATTTTACTCCTGCCACATTCAGAATTTGAAAGAGAGTATTCCAGTTAACGTTGTCAAAAGCTTTCTCTAAGTCTACAAATGCTAGAAACGTAGGTTTGCCTTTTCTTAATCTTTCTTCTAAGATAAGTCGTAAGGTTAGTATTGCCTCACGTGTTCCAACATTTCTACGGAATCCAAACTGATCTTCACCGAGGTCCGCTTCTACCAGTTTTTCCATTCGTCTGTAAAGAATTCGCGTTAGTATTTTGCAGCTGTGACTTATTAAACTGATAGTTCGGTAATTTTCACATCTGTCAACACCTGCTTTCTTTGGGATTGGAATTATTATATTCTTCTTGAAGTCTGTGGGTATTTCACCTGTCTCATACATCTTGCTCACCAGATGGTAGAGTTTTGTCATGACTGGCTCTCCCAAGGCCATCAGTAGTTCTAATGGAATGTTGTCTACTCCCGGGGCCTTGTTTCGACTCAGGTCTTTCAGTGCTCTGTCAAACTCTTCACGCAGTATCTTATCTCCCATTTCATCTTCATCTACATCCTCTTCCATTTCCATAATACTGTCCTCAATTACATCGCCCTTGTATAAACCCTCTATATACTCCTTCCACCTTTCTGCCTTCCCTTCTTTGCTTAGAACTGGGTTGCCATCTGAGCTCTTGATATTCATACAAGTGGTTCTCTTCTCTCCAAAGGTCTCTTTAATTTTCCTGTAGGCAGTATCTATCTTACCCCTAGTGAGACAAGCCTTTACATCCTTACATTTGTCCTCTAGCCACCCCTGCTTAGCCATTTTGCACTTTCTGTCGATCTCATTTTTGAGACGTTTGTATTCCCTTTTGCCTGCTTCATTTACTGCATTTTTATATTTTCTCCTTTCATCAATTAAATTCAATATTTCTTCTGTTACCCAAGGATTTCTATTAGCCCTCGTCTTTTTACCTACTTGATCCTCTGCTGCCTTCACTACTTCATCCCTCAGAGCTACCCACTCTTCTTCTACTGTATTTCTTTCCCCCATTCCTGTCAATTGTTCCCTTATGCTCTCCCTGAAACTCTCTACAACCTCTGGTTCTTTCAGTTTATCCAGGTCCCATCTCCTTAAATTCCCATCTTTTTGCAGTTTCTTCAGTTTCAATCTGCAGTTCATAACCAATAGATTGTGGTCAGAATCCACATCTGCCCCTGGAAATGTCTTACAATTTAAAACCTGGTTCCTAAATCTCTGTCTTGTGATAGTAATTATGAAAGTACGTGGTTCATTATTTTGTTGAAGAATAGAAATTATTTGTGACTCTAAAGTGGAGCAATGTTGCGCAGTTTCTCGTGTTCTGCCAATAAAGAGCGAGTGGCATCTCGTATAAACAAACTGATTAGAAATTTAATTATTCCCATAATATCAATTCCTCGCTAAGAGCTTCTTACAGTCTCAAGATAACGGATTCATTACCTTCGTGCTGTTTTCTGCGCAGAGGAGTTCTCAGAACTTTGGTTCTCAGAGCACACATCATTGTTCCCGAGAACTTGAAGCTCACAGATATTCTCCATAACAGATACATAAGACGCTACAAATGAAACCAAAGGCGGCCATAAGCAGTGCAGAAGAAGAAAAGGTCAAAATCCGTGGCTTTCCTGCCATGTGTGGGAAGCCTGTTGTCAAAAATAGGCGGGTCTGTCGTTCCGTGACACAGCGGTTCGTTCAGGGCACACCGCTTTAACAGTGAGGCGTACTAAGTGGAACAGTGGACAGAAGAAGGCCGCAGAATGCAAAGAAGATAATGCACAACGGCGATGTTAATAAATAAACAGCGCTATGTTGCTACTCTACGCACACACCACATCATTTCATTCAATTATACTGCGTTTGTGAATCGGAACATAAAAATGATGGAAGCAAAGAGATCTCTGGCAACAGCTACAGGTTAGGAACAGCGGCGCACTTTGATGCAGCGAAAAGAGCATCGCAGCAACGTCAAAACGGTATTTTACAAACGTCTTACCACTGCACTGTACAGTACTTGTCGCTAGGGCAATAAGAGGCTACAGTGGGGCAGAGCGACTGATAAACAAGCAGTGCGCGCAAAGTTTAAAAGGTGTACTTTTAGAAGGTCATAACTGCGCAGTCTTCGAATTATGTTCGAAATTTTTGTGCGGTATCGATTGCAGGGACTGATCTCTTCAGATGTCCGTTTTTCTCTTTAAAATGTGAGGTCGATATGGTGATGTTTCATTGTCAGGAGTGAAGAGATTGGCACAGGAGAGGAATTCTAGCACCAAACAAGTCAGACAACAGCTGAAAAGAAAGAAAGAGCTGAATGTGGTCAGTGACAGATCGTGACCACAAATTCGCAATTTTCTCGAAAATTGCTCTTTTGCAGACTTATGTTTACTGGATCCTATTTTCTTGTACTGGAAGCGGCGAATCTTCGATACGTTTAACCCTAGAACTCTTACGTAACGTAATATACACGTATAGTGATACGTTGCAAATTATAGCTCGATAACCGTCCGCTCTGTACATCTGTGTCCCACTGAGTGCTTTGACCATGCGCTAAAGATGTGAAATCCAACGAAAATAGACGCAATTAATAGCTGGAGTGGCAACAACGGAGTAGAAAGGTAAGTTCACAACCCCAAATCTACTTATGGTTAGTGTTTGTAGAAACTCTGCCTACATAAAAACGTATCATTAGTGCCACAGGTTGCTAGAGATCATATGTAACGCTTGGGTAATTTAGATGTTAGATTTGCTTCAACAACTTACATGTGCCTGACTCATCCAACGTGACTATGTCAGATCTGAGTAAGGAGCTAAAGAGTATAATAAAACGAATATTACTAACGAATGTACAAGAGCAGTAAAGGCCTCTTCTGCAATGTGGCCCGGGGAAGTACTGTTCTTACTGCCACTACTCCGAGAAACGTATGCCTGCTATTTACTGTGCAGTTTGTAACAAGCCAATATGCGGCGAGCATCGGAAATAGGCTCTTTATGTCCATTTTATATAGACGGACCGCGGCTGTTCAGCACAGAATGTCAAATCAAAAGATATTTCGGCCGACTAAATCTTCAATTTTTATTTTATTGAGCAACCTGTTTAGGTGATAGACTATATTACGCCATTTCAGGACCCCTACTGACGTGTAGGAATATTCCCACTTAGTCCAAGTGGGAATCTTCCTACACGTCAGTCAGGGACCCTGAAATGGCGTAACATAGTATATCACCTAAACTGGTTGCTGAATAAAACAACAATTGGAAATTAGGCGGCAGAAAGGTGTTCTGATTAAACATTCTATTGGAAAAAGGTGTACGTTGGTTCACATAATGCTGCCGGGTCCAATTTCAACTTCATATATACAAGCTGTGATTTCCATTACCGAGTCATTCTACACGGTGGTCCATTGATAGTGACCGGGCCAAATATCTCACGAAATAAGCATCAAACGAAAAAACTACAAAGAACGAAACTCATCTGGCTTGAAGGGGGAAACCAGATGGCGCTATGGTTGGCCCGCTAGATGGCGCTGCCATGGGTCAAACGGAAATCAACTGCGTTTTTTTAAATAGGAATCCCCATTTTTTATTACATATTCGTGTAGTACGTAAAGAAATATGAATGTTTTAGTTGGACAACTTTTTTCGCTTTGTGATAGATGGCGCTGTAATAGTCACAAGCATATGGCTCACAATTTTAGACGAACAGTTGGTAACCAGTAGGTTTTTTAAAATTAAAATGCAGACCGTAGGTACGTTTGAACATTTTATTTCGGTTGTTCCAATGTGATACATGTACCTTTGTGAACTTATGATTTCTGAGAACGCATGCTGTTATAGCGTGATTACCTGTAAATACCACATTAATGCAATAAATGCTCAAAATGATGTCCGTCAACCTCAATGCCAACTCCGCAGTCGTTTGTCGGGGCATCCTTGAACACTGAGTGAAACAGGCACCACACCTACCTATGCCCTACGGAATCCATTCAGAACTGTCCATAGTTTCCTGGGAAGATCAAATCAATTTACAAGTTTCGTAGTATCAGCAATTGGGTGAGAATTTGCTGGAGGAAACTTCTGCCAAACCCATCGCCATTCTTGACACACCATCATATACAAGACGTGCATCTTGCAAGTTGCATATCTACGATCGGCAGGAAAGCAGAGCATGTTCGTGACAGCAAGCGGAAAAGAGAAGTTGCGCCTGTGCCTCCCAAGCCATAAGGGCACACTCTGAAATCGTTGTCTTACGGAACGTGGAAGCGCACGTGGGCGAAGTGCTGGTAACATCAGCTTGGAATTCCACGTTCCACCACACTGCTGTAAATGATAGAGAGCCTGGGATGTCATATTTTAGCTTCGTGGAGAGGGACGTGGTCAATGAGATGCAATATCGTTTTCAAGTCACAAGCAGGACTTAGGAACCACCAGATTGTATGGCGTTACACTACGTACGTGGTGGTTTTTCTTTATCATAGAGTATCTGGTATGAACATAAGCTGTTTCACAGTGTCAGTAATTTGAGGATCTATCGAAAACGCGTCGTTTATCTACGATTTGTTATAATAAAATGACAAGAAACTACATGTCGGTAAGTAAAGTCTCCCTGTATTTATCGTTTTCAGAGTTTTAACTCTTGTGCTGTGAAAGTATACAGTTTCAATGCTTCGGCACTGTGAAGATCTATCACAAGCGTGTCGTTTACGTACAATTTACACGTTAAGTATCAAATAATATTTGTGGCTAAAGTCTTTAGAAAGTGTATGCTACCTACAGAGGCCCATTCGCCATGCTGAAGCTGTAGTGTAAGTGAAAGTGTCGTAAGCTGTGAAAGTAATAGTAGCAGGGTTGCGTCTACTTCTTTCAAAATTTTATTTTTTCAGATTTTTTTTTCTAAAATATTCTCAGTCTTTCTGATTAATTTAATAGAATTATTGTCTGCAATATTCAACGTTATTTATTATAAATCGTGTATTTACTATACATCTTCTTGCATAGACTGACGATTGGATGTTTTTCCAATGGCCAGAAGTCGTTACGCTACTGCCGGTCTATGTCACAACGTAAACACAAGTTATCGACTGGAACTGTTGAAAAGAAATTAAGAAACGAATCTCGATGTTGAAATTATATGTTGAAGTATGATAGTTCAGAGTGATGGCAGTCAATGCAACATCGAGATTATAGACATTATGCATGAGCAAACTGACATTAAACACTATAGTTTAACTACACACAATTTAAAGCCGAAAAGGGATCACGATTTAATTCAGTTAACATGTACTTTCTTCTAATATGTATCTCAGATCTTTATACAGCAGACGCTTGCTGTTCAAGCCACCCACGAGCTCAAATCTTCTTCGCGATTTTCTCCGCTCTTCTTTAACAACCGCCAACAGAGTTAGAGCAGCTATTTTCTGCGCATCCTTTTCGTAAGTAAAAGGTGTAATTTACGTACCAGATGCATCCGGGGTCTGAGGCTACAGAGCGCTGAGGTCGCAAATCACGAGGGGGAACACGTTGTTCCGCGAGACGCAGCAGGCCGTTTCATGGCGTGAGGCAACCTCGACGGACACCACGTCTAGCAGGCTTCGCAATGGTTCAAATGGCCCTGAGCTTTATGGGACTTAACATCTGAGGTCATCAGTCCCCTAGAACTTAGAACTGCTTAAACCTAACAAACATAAGGATATCAGACACATCCATGTCCGAGGCAGGATTCGAACCTGCTACCGTAGCAACAGTGCGGTTCCAGACTGAAGTGCCTAGAACCGCTCGGCCACATCGGCCGGCTGCTTCGCAATGAGAAACACGTCCCGTGTGAGGGCAGCTTAAAGCCATCGTCACATGGGACGAAGCAGCTGCCATTGACATGGACGTGAAATCCAACGTAACGAGGCACAGCACCCTGGACAGACGGGACGAGCTGGCTAACGTGATTTTGCGCTCTCAGAGCTCTCCAGCAGCAGATGTCATCTTCATTTGGCTCGCAAACCATATAGTTTGTGCGCGTAAATGGACTCGCGTAAAATTCCTATGTTAGATCTATTATTATGCATGTTTCCTCCCTTTTTCTTATGCTAGTAAAGTTGTTCTAGCTGTAGTCTACATAAATATAAACTTCAATATCCATGAACATTTAATAAGACAAAAAAGAAAGATATATGTCCAGTCAGTAAGATCATAAGCATGTAAAAGATTACAAAACTGAACAAGCTCACTCCTAACACAGAGTGCACATCTTTTTACATGACATTGAACACTTCAAAAATTATTTCCTTTAATTTAATAAGAAACCCCACAACCTTTTAGAAAATGCGAAGCTGAAATAAAAATAATCTGAAAACAGCAGGTCACGAACCCACTACCCATTGTTCCCCAACGGGGAGCCCCTAGCGAACGCCCTACTTCGAAGTTCTGTAATGAGCTACCTTATAGTTTATGTGACGGTGTTCCAAACTGTTTGATTGACATTTCATTAGAACAAATCCTACCAAGAACGAAACGTTTTTGATGACTCGTCGATTCTAAAGCAGAGTGTCTCACATTATTTTCATATACTGTTACTTATGCCGAGAGGGTGCTTATGCAGTTGCTTTCTTTACTTTTGTTTTTTGGTCAAGATGTTGGGACCACTCTGAGTCAGAGAGTCTTGCAATAATTGCGTATAATAAGGGGAAGCTTATATTATTTGGAGGTGTATTTGCAAATGGGGCTTTTTTCTAATATCTACGTTTTGTAGTACAATGATTTCGTGGGGATGATTAAGTTCAGAGTTCTAACCGGTTGGAAGATACAGTGATGAGTTTGTTGTGTACAACATTAGAATTTATAAAGTTATCCATTGTAAAGTTGCTCTAGTGTTTTCTTAAGACGTCAACAGCGTCCCTGCAGTGGTTATCGCACTGGACTCACATTCGGGAGGACGACGGTTCAATCCCGCGCCCAGCCATCCTGATTTAGGTTTTCCGTGATTTTCCTAAATCGCTCCAGGCAAGTGCCGATATTGTTCCTTTGAAAGTGCACGGCCGACTTCCTTCCCCGTCCTTCCTTAATCTGGTGAGACCGATGACCTCGCTGTTTCGTCTCCTCCCCCAAACAACACAACCCAGCGTCACTGGCAGGTGTCTTAGTGGATTCGTATCGATTCTGCGGCGTTATTTCTGGGACGTTAATCAGCAGGGTTTGTTTCGCCTAAGATTAGGGGCGTCAGGAGAGGTGGGGCTGTGGTGTTTTGAGTAAGTTCGTCCATCTCGTCATTGATGTCCTCGTGTGTCCTTGATATTGTGCGGTTTAACAAGAGGAGGGTAAGTTTATTTACGTTTGGGTTTCGATGTGGCCGGCCGAAGTGGCCGTGCGGTTAAAGGCGTTGCAGTCTGGAACCGCAAGACCGCTACGGTCGCAGGTTCGAATCCTGCCTCAGGCATGGATGTTTGTGATGTCCTTAGGTTAGTTAGGTTTAACTAGTTCTAAGTTCTAGGGGACTAATGACCTCAGCAGTTGAGTCCCATAGTGCTCAGAGCCATTTGAACCATTTGTTTCGATGTGTGCCTGAACTTTTGGGTAATCGTGTGATGCATATCAGGTCTGTTTTTCAGGATGTGTAGGTCGTATTTGGCATGAAATATAGTCAGTCTGGTTTGCAGAACGAAGATTTTTGCTGCAGTGTGCATCTCTGATCTGGAAGTAGTTCACAAAGGAAGTCGACGTAAGCTGCGTAGGAGTTGTCTTTCAGTACCGTAGAGTCTCTCGCTGGAGGGTCGAGTCATACCTGGGAATGGGGCTGGTGCATGTTCCATGCTCTGCTCTGATGAACGTCTTGTAGGTGGTGATGTTTGTATAGCGCTGCATCCGTGATATCGTGCTTGGACCAGTCTGATTAGATTCACTCTTTTTCGTAGTTTGTCTGCTGTATGTTTTACGAGAGATTTCCATTTCATCTACTTGTCTAAGTGTAGTCCTAAGTATTTTGCAGTGTTTGAGGGGTCGGGGCTAGAGTTCCATAAGTGAAAGTCGAGTTGTTGTGGGTTTTGTCTGGGTTTGCTGTGGAGGTTTCTGGGTTTGAAAAAATGGTCTGGGTTTTGTCGGGACTGGGCTCAATTTTCCAGCGGTTCATCCAGTTTGGACGTCATTCTATGTATTCCATGGCATGTCTGTGAATAATGGTTTCGATGGGGCACTACATCAGTGGGCAGCGTCGTCAGTATACGTTGCCAGATATTTGTTGTTTGTGTTGTTGTGGGAACAACAATTGTGTAGAGGTTGTCCAGGAGTGGGAAGACCCCTGTGCCACTCCAGCATGAGGGATGAATTTATTTATTAGAGAAGGACTCGTGGACGTGTACACTGCAGCGTCCCTTTTGCAGGAATGACAGGATAATTTTTATGGCGTAGGACAGAATTCCTATTGTTGCGAGTTTATATAGTAAAAATTCGTGCCAGATTTTATCGGAGGCTCGTTCTGCAGTGTCCCACTTTGATGCTTTAGGTTACGTCAGTTATCAGTTTAAGGAGGGGGCCAGTGGTCGATCTATGTCGTCTAATGCCTGATTAGTGATCTGGAAGAAAGGAAGTGTTTCATGTCTGTGTATTTTTTTTTTTTTATCTTTCAGTGAAGATTCGTTCGAAGGTTTTTCTAATGCTGTCTAGGAGGAATATGGGGCGGTAGCATTTGGGTTCAGTTGGTGGCTTTCCTGGCGTTGGGGTCGTTATGGTTTTAGACATTTTCCAGGTTGTCGGTGTGGTTTCATTTATCAGACGGAAATTGAAGAGGGTGGTGAGAAGCCGTACGATAACGCCTGACGGAGCCTCCTGAGCTGAAGTCGTGTAATGCCGTTTTCTCCAGGTGTGGAACTTCTGCCTGAAGCGATTGCGTCTGAGACGATATCAGCAGTTAGCATCCCGTCTTCTTCAATTGAAGTGGTAGGGTGTGGAGGAAGAGTGGGAGTTCTGTGGCTATGGTTTGGCGGAATTGTTCGAAAAAATATCATTTTGAGGGAGGAGTGGACTGTCTGCAGTACTTCTCTGAAAGCTTCTGCTTTCTCTTTGTCTGTTGTGGTTGGACTGTTGCTGATAATGAGGTTTGTGTCGGTTTTTGGCTCTGTGCGCTGAAGATTTTAAATTTTTTCCAGAATTTTCGTCGTTCTCTGATATCAAGTCTTTGGCAAGTGTCATCCCATTCTTGCTGTCTGAAATTTGATATCGTTCGTTTGATTTGGGCATTGAGTCGATTCCAAATGGTTTTCAGGTCTGGATTTTTTGCTCTCTTAATTTCACGGTATATCTGTTTTTTTCTTGGATGAGTCATAGGACTTCTTGGGGAATTGTAGGTGTGTTGTTTTTGACAGTCATTTTGGATACAGCCTCGGCCATGGCATTCTGAAAAGTCGATTTAATCTTGCTGCTGATAAGCACAAGGTCGTGATTGTCTGTTAATGTCAGGGGGAACTGGAGTTTTGTTGTTTTGATTTCTCCACATAACTCCCAGTTTTCGGCTGACGTGTGCGTGATTGTACGTTCTGTGAGTTTAGGGGGAGGGTCTGTGTTATGGTGGTTTAGAAGAGTATGGGGAGCTGGTCGCTTGATATGCTGTCTGCAGTTCTGGCTTCAGTCAGCTAGTTCTGGGCTGTGTAGTATATGTCCTGTAAGGTGTGTCCCTGGTAGCTGATGAAGGTGGGTCCTGTTACGGGGAGACAGTAGATGTTTTCAGTCGTCATGAAGTCATGTAGTTGGATGCCGTTGTCGTTTGGTAGTGGTGTCACCAAGTAGTTCATCTTTGGCGTTGAAGTGTCACATGATTATGTGGAGCTGAAAGTTAGAAACGTAAAGTAGGAAGTCTGTTGGTATGTCAGTTGAGGGGGTTCTGATCGGATGTACAGAGCCACTCCTCATCTTCCGTTGGGTCTGTGTTTTATGTAACAGTTATATCCTGTTAGGTTGGAGGTTGGACTTGCTGCTAGATTTGGTCCACGCTTCACCTGCTATGTTTATTTGTCTTTTTCCTAGCGTGTAGCTTAGGAGAGTTTTTTTTTTTTTTTTCAAGGATCTGCTGCACTGTGAATGGAAGACTAAGTGGTCGTCGATTCGCCATTGTGACTATCTTTTTTCTTTGGTAGAGGGATGGGGGTAGACTTTGGATTTTCCTACTTTAGAGCTGTAGGAGAGGTCGAGAGGAAATGTTGTAGATGTTGTAGTGCAGTTGCAGACCTGTTTGTCTGCAGCTCTAGGTTTCCAGGCAGCGTTTTCGCTTAACGAGCACGGGGTCCCGGTTTCGATTCCCGGCAGGGTCAGGGATTTTCACCTCCCTCGAGATGACTGAGTGTTGTTGTGTCGTCTTCACCGTCATCATTCATCGCCATTCCGGTCGGAGAAGGCAATGGCAAACCACATCCACTAAGACCTTGCCTCGTACGGCGGTGCGGGTCTCCCGCATCGTCCCCTACGCTCTGTTACAGAGTATGGGCCTTCATCATCCATCCAGACCTTTTGAGTGGCAGAAATGTCTTCGTTCCATAGGCTGCTGGATACCTGCCTCTTGCCCCTTTTTTATTTTGGTAGAGGTGAACGAGAACAGTAGTGGTCATTCTAATTAGATCCTCTTTCTGCATTGCGGGTTTAGTGGCTTTTTCCATGTTTCTGCTGATTTTTGCTGGTGGCTCGACTACAATGAGTGGAGCTTGTAGTAGTTCAGAAGTAGCCTCCTTAGGCCTGAGAGACCACGAGAAGCAAAGGGCAAAGTGACTCTCTAGCGCATTTGGACTTCCCTTGGACATTGGTACAGAGCGAAAATTCGTGAGGGCCACCACATTTTAGACAGCTCAGTTTGGAAATTTCACTGGTTTTGGCTGTGTGTTAGAAACAGCAAGATTTTTTACATAGGACTAGGAGGAGGGGGGGGGAGGGGTGGTGATGGGTAAGGGCTCGCTCGTGTCTTCTGCCACATATTACACCGCCCTTGCTGATTAGTTTATCGTGAGTTGCAGTGTTGTCGGTGAGAACTTTAGTCTCGTTGTCGCTGAGCGAGCAGCCTTATCCCAGTCTGGAGGCCGCAGGGTCATGGCACGTGGCGTGACGTGGGGCGGCGGAGGAGGGCGTGTCTGCTGCCCATTGCGGTGTGCTCGCAGCCTATTGCGCTTATGTGGCGCTGCCGGTTGTGTGAGTGAGGAAATAGTCCTGCTGTCTGAGTTGCTGGCTGCAGCAAAACACGCCACACTAATTCGCCCAAACACAGACTTTAATTTCCCTTGGTAATTAGCACAATGGAAGAAAGCTAATTCCGCCATGCTCCATGCGCTTGTGTGAAACGCCTAGAACGAGTCTTTAGGGGCTTAAAGTTCGTATTTCAAGAAAACGGGTATACGTTACGTAGTGAAGTTCCCCCCCCCCTTCCCCTCGCATTTCTCTTAGTTTATATACGACATACACTGTCGTGACAAAGGTCATGAGATACAACCTAGTATCGTGTCGGACGTGATTTTTCCCGGCATAGAGCAGCAACTCGGTGTGGTATGCACTCACCAAGTCGTTGGAAGCCCCGTGCCAAAATATTAAACCATTCTACCGCTGTAGCCGTCCATAATTCCGAAAGTGTTGCCAGTGCACGAACTGACCTCTCGATTTTGTCCCATAAATGTTCGACGGGGTCCATATCGGGCGGTCTGGGTGGCTAAATCATTCGCTCGAATTGTCCACAATGTTCTTCAAACCAGTCACGAGCATTATCGCCCGGTTGCATGGCGCACTGTGATTGATAAAAATTCCGCCGTTGCTTGGGAACATGAAGATTAAGAATGGCTGCAAGTGGTCTCCAAGCAGACGAAGATAACCATTTTCAGTCAATGATCGGTTCGTCTGGACCACAGAACCCAGCCCATTCCAATATAAACGCAGCCCCCACCTTCATGGTACTACCATCACCTCTCACAGTGGCTTATTGACAACTTGGGTCCATGGCTTCGTGGGATCGGTGCCTCGCTCGAACCCTACCAACTGAAATGGGGACTCGTCTGACCAGACCATGGTTTTTCAGACGTATGGGGTCGCCACGATGTGGTCACATGGCCAGAAGAGCTGCTGCAGGCCACGTCGTGCCGTGAGCAAAGGCGCTCGCGTCGGTCGTCTGCTGTGATAGTCCATTAATGCCAAATTTCGCCGGACTGTCCTACAATCGTGGTACGTCGCAAATTTATTTCTGCTGTTATTTCGCGCAGTGTTCCTTGTCTATTAGGAGTGACAATTATATGCAAACGCCGCTGCTGTCAGTCGTTAAGTGAAGGCCGTCGGCCACTGCGTTGTCCGTGGTAGAAGTAATACCTGAAATTTGGTATTCTTGCCACACTCTTGACACTGCGGATCTCGGAATGTTGAATTCCCTAAGGATTTCCGAAACGGAATGTCCCATGGATCTAGCTATAACTACACTCCTGGAAATGGAAAAAAGAACACATTGACACCGGTGTGTCAGACCCACCATACTTGCTCCGGACACTGCGAGAGGGCTGTACAAGCAATGATCACACGCACGGCACAGCGGACACACCAGGAACCGCGGTGTTGGCCGTCGAATGGCGCTAGCTGCGCAGCATTTGTGCACCGCCGCCGTCAGTGTCAGCCAGTTTGCCGTGGCATACGGAGCTCCATCGCAGTCTTTAACACTGGTAGCATGCCGCGACAGCGTGGACGTGAACCGTATGTGCAGTTGACGGACTTTGAGCGAGGGCGTATAGTGGGCATGCGGGAGGCCGGGTGGACGTACCGCCGAATTGCTCAACACGTGGGGCGTGAGGTCTCCACAGTACATCGATGTTGTCGCCAGTGGTCGGCGGAAGGTGCACGTGCCCGTCGACCTGGGACCGGACCGCAGCGACGCACGGATGCACGCCAAGACCGTAGGATCCTACGCAGTGCCGTAGGGGACCGCACCGCCACTTCCCAGCAAATTAGGGACACTGTTGCTCCTGGGGTATCGGCGAGGACCATTCGCAACCGTCTCCATGAAGCTGGGCTACGGTCCCGCACACCGTTAGGCCGTCTTCCGCTCACGCCCCAACATCGTGCAGCCCGCCTCCAGTGGTGTCGCGACAGGCGTGAATGGAGGGACGAATGGAGACGTGTCGTCTTCAGCGATGAGAGTCGCTTCTGCCTTGGTGCCAATGATGGTCGTATGCGTGTTTGGCGCCGTGCAGGTGAGCGCCACAATCAGGACTGCATACGACCGAGGCACACAGGGCCAACACCCGGCATCATGGTGTGGGGAGCGATCTCCTACACTGGCCGTACACCACTGGTGATCGTCGAGGGGACACTGAATAGTGCACGGTACATCCAAACCGTCATCGAACCCATCGTTCTACCATTCCTAGACCGGCAAGGGAACCTGCTGTTCCAACAGGACAATGCACGTCCGCATGTATCCCGTGCCACCCAACGTGCTCTAGAAGGTGTAAGTCAACTACCCTGGCCAGCAAGACCTCCGGATCTGTCCCCCATTGAGCATGTTTGGGACTGGATGAAGCGTCGTCTCACGCGGTCTGCACGTCCAGCACGAACGCTGGTCCAACTGAGGCGCCAGGTGGAAATGGCATGGCAAGCCGTTCCACAGGACTACATCCAGCATCTCTACGATCGTCTCCATGGGAGAATAGCAGCCTGCATTGCTGCGAAAGGTGGATATACACTGTACTAGTGCCGACATTGTGCATGCTCTGTTGCCTGTGTCTATGTGCCTGTGGTTCTGTCAGTGTGATCATGTGATGTATCTGACCCCAGGAATGTGTCAATAAAGTTTCCCCTTCCTGGGACAATGAATTCACGGTGTTCTTATTTCAATTTCCAGGAGTGTATCATTCCCCGTTCAAAGTCTGTTGGTTCCCGCCCTGCGGCTATATTCATGTCGGAAACCTTTTTACATGAGTCACTTGAGTGGAAATGATAGCTGCGCCAATGCACTGCCCTTTTATAACTCGTGTATCCGATACCACAGCGCCTCAGTGTGTGTGCACTATGCGAATATTCATCGGTGACTTGTGCATTATCTAATGTATTCTTAATTTTCAGCTTTAATTTTTGTGAAGAAAATTGCATTAAATACGGCAAAATGCGTTTAAGTGCGACGTGATCGTAAACAAAAGGCTACAGACCAGGTGCGGCCAAGTATTGCACACTGCGCTTAGACGCGCTCCTGAAGCCACGACCCATGGCAACAGGGACATCACTGTCTTAGCAGTACTGTACCAATTCTTATGCCATGTGTTCGTTGCTCGTATCTGCCTACATCGTTATTAAAACAGTACTGGTCGTTTTTCCCATTTTCTGTTGTTGTTGTGGTCTTCAGTCAAGAGTGTGGTTTGATGCAGCTCTCCATGCTACTCTATCCTGTGCAAGCTTCTTCATCTCCCAGTACCTACTGCAACCTACATCCTTCTGAATCTGCTTAGTGTATTCATCTCTTAGTCTCACTCTACGATTTTTCCCTCCACGCTGCCCTACAGTACTAAATTGGTGATCCCTTGATGCCTCAGAGCATGTCCTACCAACCGATCCCATCTTCTAGTCAAGTTGTGCCACAAATTTCTCTTCTCACCAATTCAGTTCGATACCTCCTCATTAGTTACCCGATCTACCCATCTAATCTTCAGTATTCTTCTGTAGCATCCCATTTTCTACAATAAGCAATATTCAAAACCAATGTAAACTTTACGAATAAAAATTACTCCTTGTTTTGGTTTTCAAATAACCCTAATTGTTTTTAGTCGGTTCTCCACTGGGTTAATAGTGAAAAAATAAAAAAAAACAACTGTTATAAACGAGACCAAACAAATACCGAATAATACAAGTTATTCAGAACTATAATACCGGTACCGGCTTTAACCGGTCTGTTTTTCCCATCCCTAAGAAGCTGATGTCACCTTTGTGTCTTAGTACGTCAGGTGTGTCGACTCAGGGTCCTAAAGACGTCCCGGCTCCGCAGAGATCGATTTTGAGTGAAGCAAAGATGTGTTCCAACTCTGCAGATCGATAGGCAGCGAGAAATTTCGAGAATGAAATTAGGTTGACAACACATTTCCCCGTTTCAAAATTCGAACGATTGTATACAGACGGCGGTTTATCATGTTATCTTCTTACCACGTCCGTCACACCAACAATTAAGTGAGCACTAGGTATGCTTCGATCCGTTACGAGTGAATGGTGGGGAGCTGAAACACAGGCTGTTCTGATGGTTCTGATCTAGGTAGTTACGACCGCGTGTTGAAACGTAATGCCACCGAATTTTTTATGTGAAAACTCTCAAAGCTTTAAATAACACAAACGTTTTAACATCTACGTCTTTGTTATTCACGTCTACATATCCGCAGCCCTCTGCCGCTAGAGGGCTCCGAGCTGTAGCGTGAAATGTGGCGCTGTGAAACGTAACTTTGTCGGTGCGTGAGAAACAGTGTGCTGTCATCGAGTTTCGAATTCGAAGAGTTCATCCACATGTGGAGCACCCTCTCCTTCAGCAAGACAATGCGAGTCCACACACGAGCGCTGCGACATCTGCAACAATCTGGCGCTTTGGGTTCACTGTCACCGATTACCCACCATCCGACTTTCATCTATTTCCAAAACTTAACACCTTCAGGCACTTCATTTTGATCCTCCACACCTACAAATCCCTCATCAGCCCTATCCTCTATTATGCCAGCGTTGCCTGGATCTCCGCACCCACCCGCCTTTTTCAAGACCCTCCAAATCCTCGAACGCCATGCACTCCGCCTTGCCTTCCATACCTGCCTTCCTTCCCCCACGCGGCTCCTGTATGAACTCATCCCCTTCCCCCACCTCCTCCTTTTCCTCCAACATCTCCGCATCCTTTACACTGTCCGTAGGCTTGATCCCCCCACCCCCAGGTTTCCTCCTTCCTCTCCACCCCCACGCCCATTGCCGCGCATCTATCGCTGTATCCCTCCCTCTCTCCACCTCCACACCTTCCATCGCCTTCATCAGGGTGATTTCCAGTGCCTCTCCCTCCCCCATGATGAACTTCGCCGTGACATATACCCTTCCTTCCAACTATAACCTGGCCTTGTTCCCCCCCACCCCATGGCCCCCTTTTCCTCTTCCCTTCTTCTCCCAGAGCGGATTTTCCTCCTCCCCCCCTGAGACCCTGCACCCCATCCTCGCCTCCCTGCCATCCGGTGTGGCCGTGCGGTTCTAGGCGTTTCAGTCTGGAACCGCGTGACCGCTACGGTCGCAGGTTCGAATCCTGCCTCGGGCATGGATGTGTGTGATGTCCTTAGGTTAGTTAGGTTTAATTAGTTCTAAGTTCTAGGGGACTGATGACCACAGATGTTAAGTCCCATAGTGCTCAGAGCCATTTGAACCTCGCCTCCCTCCCTCCCACGTCCCTCCCTCCCTGGCCCTCTTCGGTGCGCCCCCCGCCCATCTCCCCCCCCCCTCTTCCCCTGCCTCCCTTCTTCCCTTCTCCATCATCTCCATGCACCTGGCAGATCCTCCGTTCTGATCATCATCAGTGTGCCACATCAGTGTTGTGTTTGGTGCTGTTCTCCTGTGCGTCAAGAGGTGTGATTTTGTGTGCTGGCCTTATACTTAGTGTTACTGTTAGTGATTGTTATGTGCTACGCCATCCATCGAAACTTTCATGCTCCAGTCTACTGCACCTCATGTTCTTATAACTGTCCCAGTGCGAGGTTTTTTGTGTGCACTACTTTTTTACAGTTTTTATCTCCATTTTTACAGCCGCCCCTTTTTGTCTATTGTCTTCCATGAATGGAATGGACAGTGTCTTGAAAGGAGGATATAAGATGAACATCAACAAAAGCAAAACGAGGATAATGGAATGTAGTCAAATTAAATCGGGTGATGCTGAGGGGATTAGATTAGGAAATGAGACACTTAAAGTAGTAAAGGAGTTTTGCTATTTAGGGAGTAAAATAAGTGATGATGGTCGAAGTAGAGAGGATATAAAATGTAGACTGGCAATGGCAAGGAAATCGTTTCTGAAGAAGAGAAATTTGTTAACATCGAGTATAGATTTAAGTGTCAGGAAGTCGTTTCTGAAAGTGTTTGTATGGAGTGTAGCCATGTATGGAAGTGAAACATGGACGATAACCAGTCTGGACAAGAAGAGAATAGAAGCTTTCGAAATGTGGTGCTACAGAAGAATGCTGAAGATAAGGTGGGTAGATCACGTAACTAATGAGGAGGTATTGAATAGGATTGGGGAGAAGAGAAGTTTGTGGCACAACTTGACTAGAAGAAGGGATCGGTTGGTAGGACATGTTTTGAGGCATCAAGGGATCACAAATTTAGCATTGGAGGGCAGCGTGGAGGGTAAAAATCGTAGAGGGAGACCAAGAGATCAATACACTAAGCAGATACAGAAGGATGTAGGTTGCAGTAGGTACTGGGAGATGAAGAAGCTTGCACAGGATAGTGTAGCATGGAGAGCTGCATCAAACCAGTCTCACGACTGAAGACCACAACAACAACAACAATGTTCCCCCTTTTTTATATCTATGTACACCATCTGTTCTCCCTTATGTTATTTTTAAAAGTCTTCTACTGTACGTTCTATGTCTTTCAGCTGAAGAGCAGCGCATATGTTGCTGCCAGCCCACCCCGATGGGGAATTGAAATACAATAAAGAAAAAAAAGGAAAAAAGAATTCATTTTGATAGTGATGAACCGGTGCAAGCAAAAGTGAAGTTTCGGCTCCTCCATCGAAGTGAAATATTCTACAGAGACAGTATTAACAAATTGGTCTCTCGTTACAAAAAATGTGTTCTTCGCCAGGGTGACTATATAAAGAAGCAAGTATTTAGACACGAAGAATAAATGTGTAGAATTTTAATAAAGTTTGTTTCATTTATAAGCGTCAAGAGTTTTCACATAAAAAAACTTGGAGGCATCACTTTTCAGCACATCTCGTAATACTCTCTGTACTTTAATAAAGGAAGCATATTCTTCAGGAATACACCAAAATATGTCTTAATAAAATGGAGAAGCTACAATTCAGGACAATGAGAACCCACATGGCCGCGCTCGTTGTAGGAGGCGAAGAAGTACTGTTTTACATTCCACAGTTACGTGCAAAGAAATCATTAATGCATAAACACACGATCCTCAGGTGCGTCTGCTATAGGAGCACAAAAACAGAAATCATTTTCACAGACAGCACCTTACATCATTACCTTTAGTTCCACAAGAAAATGATATAGTAGAAGACTAGTACCGGTACAAGTTAGCTTACTTTCAAAATGACGTCTTTTGTGCTTCTTTGATGAGAGTGAGAAGGAAAATCGGCCGATTGTTACAGTTTTAGAACACGAGTGGGCAAATTAAATCTAATGCAGCACAAACGGTTCCAGAACTCCTGAAAGAATGAGATATACTTTTTACTGCCACTAACAAACACTGTGGGAAGAGACACTTCACGTAAGGAAACGTCAAATTTTAGCGATAAACAATTACAAATTTGAGAAATTCTTACTTATGGCATATATGAACGATTTCAAAAAGATACTGGTATTAACAAATTCGAAAAGTGCCTTACAGAGAATAGAAACTCACATTCGGAAAGCGACCACTCCTGGTTATAAGTACATGTTAAGTTCCATCCATACTGCAGGATTCGTGTATATTAACGTAGACTTTTCGTGGGTCAAACGATATGTGGGTATACTAAAGAATTGTACAGGGTGAGTGGAAATCCCCCTTACAGACTTCTAGGACATGTAGAAGGTAGTGAGTACAGAACATTTTGAATAGGAACGCATGTCCGGAATCGTATCGTTTCCGTTCTACGACAGTTTCAGTTCAGATGTGTACCTCGTCAACGTCTGCTTAGGGCAAGAGAAACGTCTCAGAGTTCCATGTCCTGGTATGCAACAGGGTAGACACGATGACGTGTACTACGTCAAACGATCCCCAGATGTCACTTATTGTCCGCTTTGCTGTGAGACCGAGTCAATAACTGTGCATCACCGATACAGGAAACATGGTGCAGTACACGTTTGCGGAATACACAGACATACTCCTTCTGTATGGAGAAGCTGGAAGTAACGGAAGAGTTGCTAGTCGGCTGTATCACGAACGTTTTCCACACCGTCACACTGCTTGCCCAAGTTACACAACGGCTACGAGAAACGGGTACCTTCACCGTGAGGAGGCAGGACTGTGGTGCTCCACGGTGACGCCGCACTCCGGAATTTGAAGAAGGTGTACTGCCTCGCATTGAAGATAGCCCGTCAACGAGTTCGCGAACAATTGCGCGTGCAATGGCTGTTAGTCACAGTACCGTCTTGGACGTCCTGCATGAGCAACAATTACATCCGTACCACTTACAAAAGGTACACGCTATGGGTCCAGCAGACTGTCCACAACGCGTCGCCTTCTGCACATGGTTAATGCACCGTTGCATCGACGCGCCCTCGTTTCCACGTCGAGTTCTCTCCACAGATGAATGTAGGTTCACAAGGGAATGCTCGAAATAGTCATGTCTAGGCGGACGAAAACCCTTATGCCACGCATGTTCAGGGATTTCAAGACAGGTTTGGAATTAACGTGTGCGCAGGTATTCTGGACGGTCATGTGATTGGACCATACCTCCTTCCATCCAAGCTGACGGGTCCCGCATACCTAGTCTTCCTACGACACGTAATGGACACGTTCTTGGAAGCTGTGCCATTGAATGTCCGTCAGGAAATGTGGTTTCAGCATGATGGAGCACCACCTCACTTTTCACTGGCTGTCCGGAGACATCTCAACAGACGGTATAGTGAAAGATAGACAGGCCGTGGTGATTCAACCCGGATTTAACCCCTATGGACTACTTCTTGTGGCGTCGTATGAAGAGCCTAATTTATGAGACACCTGTAGAGACAGAGGAAGATCTGCTGGCACGAGTTCTGACCGCTGCACAATACATTGAAGAGATACCAGGTGGGATGGAGAGAGCGTACCAGAATGTGCTTCGGAGGTACAATGTGTGTAAGAACCTTGGTGGTCGCCACATTGAGCCGCTGTTGTAATACATCGGTACGTTGCGGCTGGTGCCGTAGGTGCTGTGTTCTTGTTGTTGTCAACTAATGTAAGCCATAAGGTGTAGGTTGTAACGCAAATGCGTAAGTAGTAACGGAACGAGTCAGTATTCTTTTCAAATGGATTGCAACAACTGTACTGGGTCACGCCTAAGTACATTCCTCACGTGGGTGTGGATGAGATAATCATCTGCATTGAAACTGTCGTAGAACGGAAACGATACGTTTCCGGACATGGGTTTCTGTTCAAAATGTTATGTACTCACTACCCTCTACATGTCCTAGAAGTTTGTAACGGGAGTTTCCGACCACCCTGTATATCTGACAAGAAACGTTAAAAAAGTTTTATACGTTGCAGCTTTCAAGGCGTTCGGCGCTCATGTAATGATTTTATTCAGGAAATACAATGGCGACCAAGGAGATTAAGACCACTCGATTAATACTGTGTAACTCCATTTCTGGAATGAAATACACCTCTGTTATGTATAGCATGAAAAGACAAGTGCTTGGAGGCAAGTTGCACTAGATGTCTAGGCACAGGTCACGCAGTTTCCGAAAATTACGGGCCGGTGGTTTGCAGGCGCGGAGATGACGCACGGTAACGTCCCAGACGTGTTTCATCGGGTTCAGATCAGGTGAATTTGGTGGCCAAGACATTAATGAGTAATCAGTACCACGCTCCTCAAATCACTGTAACACGATTATAGCCTTGTAACATGGACAATTACCCTGTAAAAAGATGCCTCCGCCGTCGGGGATGACATCAAACAAGAAGGGGTGCAGGTGACCCGCAGTAATGTTCACGCTGTCCATATCTGTCACGGTGCCTTCGCTTATCCCATGCAAACCCAAGTGAATGTTAGCCAAGGCATAATACTGCCACCTACCGACCTGCCTGCGATGAGCTTTGCATGTTTCGAGCAACCTTTCGACTGGGTGACAGCGCTTCAGGACACGACCGCCCACCTGGTATACCGAGAAACGTGAGTCATCGGACCAGGTGGCACTTTTACGTTGATCTACAGTCCAGTCTCGATGGTCCCGTGCCCAATGCAGTCGTAACTGACGGTGTCGTTGGGTCAACAAAGGAACATTTAGCGGTACACCGCTGCAGAGGTCCTTGATCAGCAATGTACGCAGAAATGTGTGCTCCGAAACACTATAGTTCAGTTCTTTTATCTTGGCGGCTCGCGCATGCCCGCCCAGACGCGGGAGATTGCTGCGTTGCCAGTTGCACGCACCAAGAGAAGCAGCGCCATAGTACAGCATAGTTCGCAACCTTACGTTTAGGGGGGAGCGCGCAGCTCACGAAGTAAAGCCACCACGGCCGCATTAACCCTTTCGCTGCTACAGAGACGTGCTCCCCGCATTCCGCGCAGTGCGCGATTTTGTCGCTGCACTGCTCGCCTGTGCAGACACATCGTGTTCCGACTGCTTTGACAGTCTTACCATTCGATTCCACAAAAACTATTTGGCCCAAAAATTAGATTTTTACACATCTTCTTGACTGATACCTTCCCCCCATAAATGACTTAATTTTGTTTCGATGTTCAACGCAGTTGTTATGCAGCATTAAATATAGTAAAGCATTGCACGAAATTTTGAAGAGTTTGCAGAGGTAAATGTCCATAGAGCATACTTTCCGTACGGTCGATTTTAGTTGTCACAATGTTGAGAATGAAATGTGGAAAAGATACCTACATTTCATATAAAATTTACTCTATAACAATATCTCATTTAAGTACCACATAGGTGTCGTATGTAATATTGAGAAATATTCCGTCCTTCGCGACTGTAACAAAAGTTTTATTTGCACTGAGCACGTTTGGCTTTATTTTAAATAAAGAGACAAAGCACTAGAAATTCCAAAAAAATTGCATTCAAACGATTATAATTCGTGAAGTAACGCACTTCGATATTGTTTTTAAATAATGAAAATATTAAGCTCCGCACAAGGTTTGAACTCACAACCTTTCGCATAAAAGCCCTTTTTTTTTTTTTTTTTTGGAAATTTTGTATCGAAATCAAGTTTTGACACTGTGCATTACTTAACATCACCTTGACTGTTACGCTATCGCAACTCATCTGACTGCAGACCCCCATGAAGACTCTAACACGTCACGCACAATACTGACAAACACTGTTGGTATGACTATGAATTACTCACGCTCGTCGAAGTACAATACGAAATAAACAATTACCGCTGTTCTTTATTGCGAAAAAGCAGTTCGTGTGATTGATACAAACACCTTTCCTTGCTATCGCCTGAATTAGGAGTCTTATTGCTGGTTTGGTTTAATTAATTAATATAATATGAAGCAATTGGTATAAAGAATGCTTTTTCCAAACTTTATATAAAAGAAAGTCTGCTATCAAGACATTGCTTTTGTTCAATTACTTTATTTATGACTGAACGTTTCTAAAACTGAAGACACTCGTCCGTGCTCTGCACTGCAGTCGAGATCTGGCAACGTCGTTCTCTGTTCATTGGCTGACTGTGTTTTGTGACGTCAGATGCGCAGAACGAACCTAAACTCGGCCGCCAACATAAATGACGCGCACTTTAGCGTCGTGACATCTGCGAAAGAACCCCAACTATCCCGCTTTACAGAGCGGACAAACCTCCGACCTCCGTATTTTGTGGATATCCGACATCAGATGCCTTCTCGTGATTTCACTGCCCACAACAACGTTCCACAGACGCTCAAGACGGTAGCCCACGAAAAGCTACCCGTAACAATCTTCCCCTTGTCAAAGTCGCGTACGTCAGTGGATTTCCCCGTGTTCGGTCCGTTTCCGCGCCATAATGATTCCCCATTCGCCTCTGCTCCGCTTGTGTAATTTCCCTGGAATGTCGCGTTACCGTGACGCCACAAGACAGCATTTGATCTTGGCGATGAGCGCTGGTCGTAATGTTCTGGCTCGTCAGTGTACATCAGGAAGCACTAATGGATCTAACCACTATGGGACTTAACATCATTTCTCTGCCTCGTGATGACTGGGTGTTGTGTGATGTCCTTAGGTTGGTTAGGTTTAAGTAGTTCTAAGTTCTAGGGGACTGATGACCATAGATGTTAAGTCCCATAGTGCTCAGAGCCATTTGAACCATTTGAACTTAACATCTGAGGTCATCAGTCCCCTAGCCTTAGAACTACTTAAACCTAACTAACCTAAGGACATCACACACATCCATGCCCGAGGCAAGATTCGAACTCGCGACCGTAGCAGCAGCACGGTTCCGGACTGAAGCGCCTAGAACCGCTCGGCTACAACGGCCAGCTAGGAAGCGCTAAGACACTGGAAAGGAGAACAGGCATATCTCAGAAAAAGCAACAGGACATTTGGATGTACCGGCGGACTCTGGGTTCGTCGTCGGCGAAATGAGTAAACGACACCAAAGCTCCCAAATGTTTTTCTGCATCCCGGTTACAAATATGGCCAACTCTATGTAGCAAAACTTTCAGGATAGGCAAAAAACTGATTTAACTACTCTCACGTAAACAATACTGTTGCAAACTAGTCCACCGATTATGCAGTAGCAATAGTCTGTAACGAAATCGTAATTTCTGTGTATTTTAGTATGCTTTAAGAGATATTTACAATTGAAATATGGAGATGGCTGGGTTTGTAACCAACTGTTACAGATGACCGCTTTTTTCACAATGCTGTCAGGTGTGAGGGCTTTGTCAGTAATAATCAGGCGTGACTGATCTACCGGGCCTATATTGAAATTATCCAGTTAAATAAAGAAAAGACATTATGTATGGAAACATAATTTTACAGAAACAACATTGGTCACAATTTGTAAATTCTCACACACAAATGACGGCTGAAAAATAACATCTTAATTGTCCAGTAAAAGAAGTTGATTGAGTTCAGTTACATGTCCCATACTAGACAAGTCATTCATACATTCACATTCAGGTAGTGAACTGTCAGGCATTGCATCGTTATTCCTACTTTTTCATACCACTTAACATTTTCAATTTCATTCAATTTCTCACTGTAGTGTTTTGCCAGAAATGCTTGCACATGTTGTATCTTAGACACATTTACTCCAATCTTAAATTTATCATGGTTACTTTACTAAAGTACGAATACATAATGTTTCAATGTCGTTGTTTCAGTCTATAAAAATTTATAATCTATAATCTTTGTTGAGTACTTCAGTGCAGTGACCGGTTTTAGAATCTACATTTACTCCATGACTCTGCAATTCACAATTACGTGCCTGGCAGAAGGTTCTTCGAACCACCTTTAAGCTGTTTCTTTACCGACCACTCTCGAACAGAGCGCAAGAAGAACGAACACTTACATCTCTCATTTCCCTTATTTTATGATGATCATTTCTCCTTATGTAGATGGGCGCCAATAAAACATTTTTTTTTTTTAATCTGAGAAGAAAGTTGCTGATTGAAATTTCATGAGAAGATCCGGTCCCAACGAAAAACTGTGTTGTTTTAATGATTGCCACTCCAGTTCGTATATCATAGCCATGACACTCTCTCCCTTGTTTCACAATACTACAAAACGAGCTGCCCTTCTTTGAACTTTTTCGATGTCTTCCATTAATCTTATCTTATGCGGATCCCACACCGCACTCCAGTACTCCAGGAGACGGCGGACAAGTGTAGTGTAAGCAGTCTCTTTAGTAAACGTGTTACATTTTGTAAGTGTTCTGCCAATAAATCGCAGCCTTTAGTTTGTGTTCCAAACAACTTTATCTATGTTATCGTTCCAATTTAAGTTATACGAAATTGTAATCCCTAAGTACTTAATTGAATTTCCAGCCATTAGATTTGTGTGCTTTATCGTGTAATCGAAATTTATTGGATTCCGTTTAGTATGACTTCACACATTTCATTATTTAGAGTCAATTCCCACTTTTCATGCCATACACGTATCTTGTCTATATCATTTTGTAAATGGTTTTGATCATCTGGGGATTTTACAAGACGGAATCACATAAAGGAATGCACACTAGAGATAACCACGAACATCTTCTGATATACTGCTCTCTTTGCTGTGAGAGATGAGTGTATTTTGTTTAGTATTTGTAAGTTTGTATAGTTCTACACATGTATGTGATGTGCAGAGTGTATCATAATTAACGGCGCAAATGCATACATTTGAAAGTACGCAGTACTAAAAGCAAAAAAGTCTAGTAAACATGGACTCTGAAATGAGTACCATTAAGAACTTATTCATCTTCACTACTGAAACATGTCTCTCCTACTGAACTAGTATTCATAGCTAGTAAGGTATGCATTTTAGATATCATATTTACTACAAATTTTCCTTGTTTGGGTCCGCACTACCTCCCCCCAAAGCATGGAAATCAAGGAGCTTGTAGTAGAAGATGTTTGTTTCACAGAATCGAAGATGATGTGCTCATAGCTCTTAAGGTATGCATTTAAGTGGCCATGTTTCCTAGACCATCTTTTGTTTCTAGTATCATATAGTTTCAACTTTAAGTGTTTACGCCTTCAATTATGAAAAACCCTGTATTACACATTAAATGTATTTAGAAGATATTGTTACTTCTTCAGCTTGAAATTTTTACAACGTGTAAAATTCTATACATATTTTTGAAACCAGATATATAATGTGTGGACAGTGAAGCCATACGTTGTCTGTCATGCACCATCTCATGCCTTGAAATGGAAGAAGATCTTATATCGTGGAACATTTGCTATTTGCATATGAAGTAACTTCTTTAGTGTCTTAACAACTTAATGTGCCTTGAATATGGGAATAAGTGTTGATCTTCAATAGCTGCTATTTCGAAAAGCATTTAATTTTGTAAGTGGTCTTTGATAATAGTTCAACTTACTTTGATTTCACATACTAATTATTAGTCTGTAATAGTGTCAAAGACTATTAAATTAACAGACAGACTCTTACATACCATACTGACACGAATATCAAATTGTAACACTTCTAAATTCCAATATGACGTTTGTTTCTAGGTATATGACCATATTGTATATAGGAATATTTTTTTCAGATTTGCAAAAATCTTACTTTTCTCGAATAATTTTTGTAATTTGGTAAAAACTGCAGAATATAAAAAGTGGATACTATCATTTAAAAATGGGTTTAGAAAATATATTAAATTTCTGTTACAGAGATGGCTAGAGGCAAAAGTGTTACAAAGTACAACAATCTTCCCCGCTTATATAGAATTGAAATAAAAGTAAAAAACCAATGTCGTTATTAGCAAGCGTCAAACTAGCTATTTCACACTCGTAAGATTTCAATGTTATACTCCTTCTTTTAACAAATCCTTTTTTGTAGTGATATGCTATGAATTACTATGTGTTACAAACGTTGCTGAATAACTAAGCCATCATCAATATATCCTGCAAATCATTTACGTTAAGCAAAGTTTTGGTAATAATACTAATAATAGTACTAAGGTAGTTTATGGCAGTTTACATTTTATATCCACAAGAACATGATTTTTTAAAAAAATAAGAACAACGTACAATGGTTTTAAGTTCTTTCAGAATATGCTCTGTTGATACATTGTTTGAACTGCCTTTAAATGGAAAGTAGAGAAATTAATCAGAAGCTTAGGAAAAACTGCCGCAGTGTATAATTTTTTCCTAAAATAAGAATTTCATGTGTGCTACAAGAATGTGAACATGTGACATAAGAATGTGATCGTGTAATATTTATGTAAATGGAATGAATAACGTGTCTACTTATTTTGTATCTGCAAGTGATTTGTCCAGTTTTTGTTGACTAAAGGTGCAAAACGTATCTTTTCCCTTTCTTACACTTTAAAACAAATTTTTTAAAAAATTAAAAATCTGTAACAACTGATCTACCATCAGCTCTGTTCACAATCTCGAAAAGTGTATTCAAGGAAATCTTCGAATCTTCAAAAGCGATTTGTTCTAGTTTGTTTATTTTTAGAATAGATACTTATGAAAATGATATCAGAGCACCGAGCCTATAAGAGTGAAAGAAAAAGATAAACAAAGAGGCCTGCTTGTTATACGCTAAACAATAAACGACTACAAAGTGAGGCGTCAGTACGAAAGGCAGCAAGTGCCATCCAAGGATGGATTTAGTAGAAAACTCCGAGACTGGTACTGGTTATACATAAACGAATTTTTTATGCGATACTTTTGGGTGGTTGCTGTCCCCGTGTTATAATCCTCACAACTGCACTGCAGCCATGTTTTCTAAAATGTTTTCTTCTCCCCGGCGACGTAGCCCTCAGCCAGTTGCCGAATAGAGGCCAGAGAGCGCCGCCTCCAGAAGCGGCGGCGGCCGCCCCCCGCGCGGTGATCGATTCCGCGTCCTTCCAGCGGCAGCCCAGCTCCGCCTCCAGCGGGTCACGGCCGCCGACGCTGCAGCTACAGCACGCTCAAAGCTGGCTGGCATTCTGCGGGGCCCTCAGCTCTGTGTTTCCTGCTAGTGGACGACCGTCGCTGCAACAACACCGCGCGCGTGTCTCTCTGTACCCGAGGTTGTTTATACCTCAGTGGGGTGGTGGCCGAAGCAGTGCCATCTACATCTACATCCATATTCCGCAAGCCACCTGACGTTGTGCGGCGGAGGGTACTTTGAGTACCTCTATCGGTTCTCCCTTCTATTCCAGTCTCGTATTGTTCGTGGAAAGAAAGATTGTCAGTATGGCTCTGTGTGGGCTCTGTGATCTTCGGTGAAAGTATGTTCTCGAAACTTTAACAAAAGCCCGTACCGAGCTACTGAGCGTCTCTCCTGCAGAGTCTTCCACTGGAGTTTATCTACCATCTCCGTAACGCTTTCGCGATTACTAATACATCCTGTAACGAAGTGCGCTGCTCTCCGTAGGATCTTCTCTATCTCTTCTATCAACCCTATCTGGTATGGATCCCACACTGGTGAGCAATATTCAAGCAGTGGGCGAAAAAGTGTGCTGTAACCTACTTCCTTTGTTTTCGGACTGCATTTCCTTAGGATTCTTCCAATGAATCTCAGTCTGGCATCTGCTTTACCGACGATCAACTTTATATGATCATTCCATTTTAAATCACTCCTAATGCCGACTCCCAGATGATTTATGGAATTAACTGCTTCCAGTTGGTGACCTGCTATATTGTAGCTAAATGATAAAGGATCTTTCTTTCTATGTATTTGCAGCACATTACACTTGTCTACATTGAGATTCAATTGCCATTCCCTGCACCATGCGTCAATTCGTTGCAGATCCTCCTGCATTTCAGTACAATTTTCCATTGTTACAACCTCTCGACATACCACAGCATCATCCGCAAAAAGCCTCAGTGAACTTCCGATGTTATCCGCAAGGTCATTTATGTAGATTGAGAATAGCAACGGTCCTACGACACTCTCCTGCGGCACACCTGAAATCATTCTTACTTCGGAAGACTTCTTCCCATTGAGAATGACATGCTGCGTTCTGTTGTCTAGGAACTCTTCAATCCTATCACACAATTGATCTGATAGTCCATATGTTCTTACTTTGTTCATCAAACGACTGTGGGGAACTGTATCAAACGCCTTTCGGAAGAAACACGGCATCTACCTGGGAACCCGTGTCTATGACCCTCTGAGTCTCGTGGACAAATAGCGCGAGCTGGGTTTCACACGATCGTCTTTTTCGAAACCCATGCTGATTCCTACAGAGTAGTTTTCTAGTCTCCAGAAAAGTCATTATACTCGAACATAATACGTGTTCCAAAATTCTACAGCTGATCGACGTTAGAGAAATAGGTCTATAGTTCTGCACATCTGTTCGATTTCCCTTCTTGAAAGATTATGAATATACAGAGCTTATGAATATACAGAGTGTTCAGTTCGTCTCGGAGGGGGAAATCCAATGATACCAAACTCGATCCCTCACCATTCTTCTTGTTTGTGGGTATTGAATTAACTCTTCACCTGCACGCTGTGAGGGTAGGACAGGTAATAATTTCATAGAATGAAATTTTCACTCTACAGCGGAGTGTGCGCTGCTATGAAACTTCCTGGCAGATTAAAACTGTGTACCGGGCCGAGACTCGAACTCGGGACCTTTGCCTTTCGCGGGCAAGCGCTCTACCGACTGAGCTACCCAAGCACGACTCACGCCCCGTTCTCACAGCGTTAATTCCGCCAGTACCTCGTCTCCTACCTTCCAAACTTCACAGAAGCTCTCCTACGAAACTTGCAGAACTAGCGCTCCTGGAAGAAAGGCAAAGGCCCCGAGTTCGAGTCTCGGTCCGGCACACAGTTTTAATCTGCCAGGAAGTTTCAATTATTTCATAACTTTTAATGGGAAACCCCATTCTCAAAGTTTTATTCCTCCGACAAAACTCAAAGGGAACTGCCCGACGCACTAGCGTGACCGTATAGCGAACTACGACTTATAACAGGCAGTGCAGTGCGATCAGAAAAAGATTCATTGTTTCGTTTAACACAAAGTCTGAAATTACGTTTAGCGTTACCCATGGACAACGACGTGGAAGTAGTAGCTTTCCCTTCTCTTTGGGTGCTTTATTAATGTGAGTTCCCTTGTCTCTCACACATCGCCATGTTTTTTCCGATTAGAGTAAAGGTTCAAACATTTGACCTCCAACTTCATCATTTATCGATCCTTTCTTCAAATGATTGTGCACAGGACAGAAGCATATCTGCGAGAATTTTTCAGCACAAGCGTTTCTTCTGCGTTCTGCCATATTGTCACGGTCTGTTGCCATTTGTTGCCAAACCTTATCTTTTAGATGGCCCCACAAAAAGAAATCCGGTGAAGTCAAATCAGGCGGCCTAGCAGGCCAATTAACAGGGACGCTTGGGGCCAATCCATCGACCGCTGTAAACAAGGTCTAATACTTAGCGTGCTTGAATTGAGTCACGCGCTAAGCAACCACCATGTTGAAACTATGTACTTTGTCGAATTAATGTTGGTTAATTCTTACAAAGAAGAAGACAGCAACCAGCCACTATAAATACTGCTATTTATTTAGGTAAATAGCGCCGTTACCGGTTTCCAACTAGCCAGATCATCATCAGACGGATGTTCACATGATTTTCAAGATACACTTTACATTATCGTCCATTTTCGATTTTTATTTTTTCTACTGTGGCGAAGTATTTTTGGTGTGTTGTTGCCGTATCGCATCTTTGTCCAACTCAGCTGTATGAAAACAGCACCTCCTGCCTGGATCATGCTTCTTAGCCTGCAAAGGTTCTGCCTCTCTCACACGTCTGTCAACTGATACAAAAGTATTTTTCTAGGCAGCCTCCGATGTTGATGAAGATCCTCGTAAAACCTACGAGCCGCCATTGCATTGCCTTATGGCAGCGCTTTAGGGCAAGTGCGTGTCACTTAGGTCATTCCGTGGGAAGAAATATTCCATATTACTGCTTCACAACACTCACTTGTTGATACCTACTCCAGTCGGACTACTGAATGTGATGAAAGAGTACTTAGAACCAATGGCTCAGAGCACTATGGGACTTAACATCTGAGGTCATCAGTCGCCTAGACTTAGAACCACGTAAACCTAAAGAACCTAAGGACATCACTCACATGCCCGAGGCAGGATTCGATCCTGCGACCGTAGCAGCAGCGCGGTTCCGGACTGAAGAGCCTAGAACTGCTAGGATACAACGGCCGGCTACTTAAAACCAACGTTCTGTATTGTACATCAGTCCCACCTGCTGACAGTCAGTAGAGTGCAGCTTGTTTACACCTGGAAAATACAAACAGACTTGAAGACAGCCACACAGCCAGAGCTGATATTGATGCACTTATCGCCGTAAATACGCAACGGCGACCCCTCGTTCCTATATTCGAAGTCCTTCGTTTGATTCTGTTTTTCTGCCACACATTTTTGCTCAAATTATTTTTCCGCGCCTTATATAAACAGGGTGTGTCTCCTAAGAGTCGTCAGACGCATTTACTCTGATGTTTCCGCAGATATTTGCAGTTTTGTTTCTGTCATGTATAGCTGGAGTCAGCTCAGACAAATACAGCTCATCACGTTTTTCATGCGATGCCCAGTGTCGACGGAAAGTATCGGTTTGTTCCCCGTTACAAACTAATTGATTTTTAAAGCGGAAGTTTATGCGCTCATTCGATAGATCGGTCCAAAATTAGTCTGGTGCGATATTCTATTTAGTGATACGTGTTGCCGGCCCCTGTGTCCGAGCGGTTCTAGGCGTTACAGTCTGGAACCGCAAGACCGCTCCGGTCGCAGGTTCGAATCCTTCCTCGGGCATGGATGTGTGCAATGTCTTTAGGTTAGTTAGGTTTAAGTAGTTCTAAGTTCTAGGGGACAGATGACCTCAGAAATTAAGTCTCATAGTGCTCAGATCCATTTGAACCATTTTTTTTTATACGTGTTAACAGGGACAGTAAAACTCTAAGAAGAACAAGTACTCCATCAGAGACAATATCGCGCTGGACCGCGCCGACTGCTACCGTCATGTAGAAGCTTTGCTTGGTCGCTGCTGGAATACTGATTATTCTTCGTGTTTTACTTTTCCTGTTAGTACATATCACTAAACAGAATATCGCAGCAGATTAATTTTGCAGCGCTCTATCAGATGGGTACATAAAATTCCACTTTATAAATTATTTTGTTCGTGGCGGAAAACAAACCGTTGTTTTCCGCTCACACCAGGCGTCGCAGGAAGAACGCGATGATCAGTGTTTGTTTGGGCTGGTGCCCGCTACACACCGCAAAAACGAAATTGCAAATATCTGACGAAAGACGAGGCAAAATTATAGGGTAAATCACCTAAAATTTGACCCGCAAATACTGCAACTCACACTAGAATCGCGCAACAAATGCTACTGACATTCTAATTTATCCCACTTTTAGTTTTTCAATGTCAATAGGCATCGTTTCATTTAAAAAAGTACATGATTGCAAAAAGATACACTTTCTAAGTATTACTACAGTATGTTTTTGGCTAACAATACGAGCCGCTGACTACAAATCCATTCTGTGGAGACCGCACATTAGTACCGCTTTCCATCATTTCCGCAATGTCCGCAGTGCAAGATTCAGGTGATTCATGAGCGAGAGAGCGAGAGAGGGGGGGGGGAAACTAATCCTCAGGCAACCGCCATATTTTTTCCCACTGCTCGTGCGGTATGCAGTTACGTAGTGTCGCACCAGCAAATCCAGTCGCCTGTAACAGAATATCGACCTCGCAAATGACACCAAAGAGGCCCGTCCAGTGAATACCGTTCATATATCGCTATACATTTAAATGTGGACTATACAGAAAACTCTGGTGTGATAAAATTGCAACCACTGGACGAACGCTAAGAATAGTGACGTATTAGCCATTTATTACAGTTTTCTTGACCTTCTGGAAATAATGAGAATTGACTAGATAAAGTTTAATTTGTCGTATTTCAGACTTCTGAAGCACAAGATCTTTGGTTTGGTAGTCAGCCACTCTTCCACTTAGCCACCAAGTCAAAAGCCAAAAATGTGGCATTAAATACTTATGGAAAAGTGTGTTATGAAATAAATGAGGAATTTCATTGGTTTTTGTGGGGCAGCTATTAAAATAATCGCATGACAACTGTTTCGAAGTAAAAATGCTGCTTTTCTATTTGTTCTTGTGCTAGCAACATACAAAATTTGACACTGAAACACTGAAAAGCCTTGGAACGATGGTGGATACAAAGAAATGTTATTGGTTAGACATTACTAATGGCGTGTCCGCGTGCTTAGCTGGGTGGTAACGTGCTAGCCTCCCATGTAAGCGGGCCCGGGTTAGATTCCCGGCCGGGTTGGAGGTTTTCTCCACTCGGGGACTGGGTGTTGTGTTGTGCTCATCATCATTTCATCCTCATCACCGGCGCGCAAGTCGCCCACTGTGGTGTCGTGTGAAATGAGACTTGCACTTGGCGGCCGAACTTCCCAAGCCGGCACGGTAGCTCAGCGTGTTCGGTCATAGAGTTAGCTGCCCCCTGTAATAAAAAAAAACTGAGCTAAACGATCAACAACGAACCGAAACGGGTGTCTTAAGACGTCCGCCCTGAGCAGATGCAACGAACGAAAGCGAACAAAATGAGATTTTTAAAAAAAAAAAGAAAAAAAAATTCCCCGAGTTGAGGCCTCCCGGCCAACAATGTCATACGCTCATTTCCACTAATGACGCCTCATGACACAAAATTTGCAGTTTACAGAGAAAGAAATAATTTGTCGGTTTCCATGATACCCCTCTACGATTACCGTATTCCGGCTTAACTTTAGCTCCCCGCTATTTTGCGTCTTTCTTCGTTGTCGGTAATACTAGAGTCATGGATCACCTTCACCACAATTTTGTCTGTCTTTATTTTCACAAAAGTACGTAAGCCGTAAGTTACATTCATTAAATCGTCGACCAACCAAAGGTTAGTCTACGAAAGTCGGTATAAATATCTGTTGTGACAGTCATCGCCGTAAAAATTTGGAAATTTGTGGTACGGTATTACGGGACCAAACTGCTGAGGTCATCGCTCCGTAGGCTTACACACTACTGAATATAACTTAAACTAACTTACGCTATGGAAAACACACACACTCATGGTGGAGGGCGTGCTCGAACCTTCGACGGGGGGAGCCGCCCGGCCCGTGCAAGACGTCCATCGATGTTTAAGTAAGTAAACGGAACTGACAATGTACATGCAAATGTGCACTAAGAGCTACTGTATTTCCACTTGCTAATAATTGTGCCACGAGATAGGTACTGGACGCGCTAAAATCGGTCTTCAACAGCATCGCGCACGGTACTCCGGCCACAATAAACACAAGGCAGGTAAAAAAATAGCGTTCTGAGCTCATAGCAAATCAGCGTCGACATTACCATTGGCTCCTCTATGTAGGCTTCCTATCCTGCCCACATCTGAAAATTATTTGAGACAAATACTATCGTGGCGGCGTGGCATCTCTGGAGTTTGAAGTTTGTTCACATTATCTTTTCTCAACACAGTCATTCCATGCATCAACGGTAAATTGGGGTTGAGAAATCCACGCCGGCCTTGCAGGGCAGTATTCCTCCAACAAACTAGCGTGAAACTCAGAGAAGGCACAAGAGTCATCTCCGAAAAGATCTTCCAACTGTTTCGACCCACTGTTTTAAGACCGCCGAATTTTATCAAAACAAAAATAGAAGTTCACAGACACGTCTGCAAATGCTGCAAGATCTGTATTAGAATTACAGAAACTTACAAATCATGTTATTTAACATATTTGCGATAATTTCATAAAATATAAATAAGTACATAATTATCATTTTATTCAAAACAATTGAAAGAAACTACAAAGGACACGACACATTAAAGGAATCCTCAGCAACGGTCTGTCTACAATTAAACCAAAGCGACTCCTACGGCAATGAAATATCTTCACACAGGCTGGTCACAAGTTTGAAGATATGTCCAGCCGAAGATTTTACGCATAAGAATTAGAGGTACTTGGGTAACCGTCAGTACCCAAACTACCCAATTCTTGATCAAAAAATAAAAGACTGTCCTGGTGCGAGTAGGAGTCGCGCCATGAGGGTTCCGTAAAAACTTAATTATGTGTATCGACACTTCATCCATTCCGAGAATCGCAACGATTTTTGTCTGTTATCGCTATATACTGCCAAGATACCGGTCGTGAGAATTCCAAGACTTTGGAGAATGCTTTCATTTCAAGACTGACGTCGGACAACAAATGACAAAGAAATATTTACGTGTGATATAATTACAAATTAACAGTTTTCGAATTTTTTCCTTTACTTGTACTTTGAAACCTTACTTCTTACTAGATGTCATGATTTTAGCTCAACGGGAAGTATCTAATAGGTTTTGATGAGTGATTTTGCAAGTATCAAAATACACTACTGGCCATTCAAATTGGTACACCAAGAAGAAATGCAGATGATAAACGGGTATTCATTGGACAAATATATTATACTAGAACTGACATGTGATTACATTTTCACGCAATTTGGTTGCATATATCCTGAGAAATCAGTACCCAAAACAACCACCTCTGGCCATAATAACGGCCCTGATACGCCTGGGCATTGAGTCAAACAGAGCTTGGATGGCGTGTACAGGTACAGCTGCCCATGCAGCTTCAAAACGATACCACAGTTCATCAAGGGTAGTGACTGGCATATTGTGACGAGCCAGTTGCTCGGCCACCATTGACCAGACGTCTTCAATTGGTGAGAGATCTGGAGAATCTGCTGGCCAGGGCAGCAGTCGAACATTTTCTGTATCCAGAAAGGCCCGTACAGGACCTGCAACATGCGGTCGTGCATTATCCTGCTGAAATGTAGGGTATCGCAGGGATCGAATGAAGGGTAGAAAAAAATGGTTCAAATGGCTCTGAGCGCTATGGGACTTAACATCTGTGGTCATTAGTCTCCTAGAACTTAGAACTACTTAAACCGAACTAACCTAAGGACATCACACACATCCATGCCCGAGGCAGGAATCGAACCTGAGACTGAAGCGGTCACGCGGTTCCAGACTGAAGGGCCTAGAACCGCACGGCCACACCGGTCAGCAAATGAAGGGTAGAGCTACGGGTCGTAACACATCTGGTATGTAACGCCCAAGTGCCGTCAATGCGAACAAGAGGTGACCGAGACGTGTAACCAATGGTACCCCATACCATCACGCCGGGTGATACGCCAGCATGGCGATGACGAATACACGCTTCGAATGTGCGTTCACCGCGATGTCGCTAAACACGGATGCGACCATCATGATGCTGTAAACAGAACCTGTATTCATTCTAAAAAATTAAGTTTTGTCATTCGTGCACCCAGGTTCGTCGTTGAGTACACCATCGCAGGTGCTCCTGTCTGTGATGCAGCTTCAAGGGTAACCGCAGCCATGGTCTCCATGCTGCTGCTAGCGTCGTCGAACTGTTCGTGCAGATGGTTGTTGTCTTGCAAACGTCCCCATCTGTTGACTCAGGGATCGAGACGTGGCTGCACGATCCGATACAGCCATGCGGATAAGGTGCCTCTCATCTCGACTGCTAGTGATACGAAGCCGTTGGGATCCAGCACGGCGTTCCGTATTACCCTCCTGAACCCACCGATTCCATATTCTGCTAACAGTCATTGGATCTCGACCAACGCGAGCAACAATGTCGCGATACCATAAACCGCAATTGCGATAGGCTACAAATCGACCTTTATCAAAGTCGGAAACGTGAAGGTACGCATTTCTCCTCCTTACACGAGGCATTACAACAACGTTTCACCAGGCAACGCCGGTCACTGCTGTTTGTGTATGAGAAATCTGTTGGAAACTTTCCTCATGTCAGCCCGTTGTAGGTGTCGCCACCGGCGCCAACCTTGTGTGAATGCTCTGAAAAGCTGATCATTTACATATTACAACATCTTCTTCCAGTCGGTTAAATTTCGCGTCTGTAGCACGTCATCTTCGTGGTGTAGCAATTTTACTGGACAGTAGTGTATGTGACATATATGGCCGTATCTTTTGGTTGCATTGAATTAGAAGCCTACATTTATTACACTGCGAACAGAATATATACTTTAGTATGTATCACAAATTTCAATTTTATACGTCTAACAGTTCCTGAGGAAAATGGTTTTCAACACTCGAACAAAGAGATAGACGGACGAACGGACGGACAGCTACACAGCTCCGTTCTTTCCGAAAGAGGTACGGTCAGTCTTACCCCGTCATCTTCGTGAAAATTATGTAATACTTAGTCGAATATGGCATATATATCCCCCCCATGAACCATGGACATTGCCGTTGGTGGGGAGGCTTGCGTGCCTCAGCGATGCAGATAGCCGTACTGTAGGTGCAACCACAACGGTTGGGTATCTGTTGAGAGACCAGACAAACGTGTGGTTCCTGAAGAGGGCAGAAGCCTTTTCAATAGTTCCAGGGACAACAGTCTGGATGATTGACTGATATGGTCTTGTAACACTAAGCAAAACGGCCTTGCTGTGCTAGTACTGCGAACGGCTGAAAGCAAGGAGAAACTACAGCTGTAATTTTTCCCTAGAGCATGCAGCTTTACTGTAGGTTAAATGATGATATCGTCTTCTAGGGTAAAATATTCCGGAGGTAAAATAGTCCCCCACTCGGATCTCCGGGCGAGGACTCCTCAGGAGGATGTCGTTATCAGGAGAACGAAAACTGGCGTTCTACTGATCGGAGCGTGGAATGTCAGATCCCTTAAGCGAGCAAGTAGGTTAGAAAATTTAAAAAGGGAAATGGATAGGTTAAAGTTAGATATAGTAGGAATTAGTGAAGTTTGGTGGCAGGAGGAACAAGACTTATGGTGAGGTGAATACAGGGTTATAAATACAAAATCAAATAGGGGTAATGCAGGAGTAGGTTCAATCATGAATAAAAAAAATAGGAGTGCGGGTAAGCTACTACAAACAGCATACTGAACGCATTATTGTGGCCAAGATAGATACGAAGCCCACGCCTACCACAGTAGTACAAGTTTACATGCCAACTAGCTAAGCAGATGACGAAGAGATTGATGAAATGTGTGATGAGATAAAAGAAATTTTTCAGATAGTGAAGGGAGACGAAAATTTAATACTCATGGGTGACTGGAATTCAAGAGTAGGAAAAGGAAGAGGAGGAAACGTAGTAGGTGAATGTGGAATTGGGGTAAGGAATGAAAGAGGTAGCAGCCTGGTAGAGTTTTGCACAGAGCATAACTTAATCATAGCTAACACTTGGTTCAAGAACCATGAAAGAAGGTTGTATACATCGAAGAGGCATGGAGATACTGGAGGGTTTCGGATAGGTTATATAATGGTAAGACAGAGATTTAGGAACCAGATTTTAAATTGTAAGACATTTCCAGGGGCAGATGTGGACTCTGACCGCAATCTGTTGGTTGTGATCCCTAGATTAAAACTGAAGAATCCGGAAAAAAAAGAATTTAAGGAGTTTGGACATGGATAAACAGACAGAACCAGAGGTTGTATAGAGTTTCAGGTAGAGCATTGGGGGACGATTGATGTTAATGAGGGAAAGCAATACAATATAAGAAGAATGGGTAGCTTGGAGAGATGATATAGTGAAGGCAGCAGAGGATCAAATAGGTAAAAAGACGAGGGCTGGTGGAAATCCTTGGGTAACAGAAGATACATTGAATTTAACTGCTGAAAGGAGAAAATATAAATATGTAGTAGAGGTATATATCACTAGGGATAAGATAGATACTGCCTACAGGAAAATTAAAGAGACCTTTGGAGAAAAGAGAACCACTTGTATGAATATCAGATGGAAATCCAGTTCTAAGAAGGGAAAACAGAAAGGTGGAAGGAGTATATAGAGGGTCTATACAAGGGCGATGTACTTGAGGACAATATTATGGAAATGGAAGAGGATGTAGATGAGGATGAAATGGGAGATATGATACTGCGTGAAGAGTTTGACAGAGCACTGAAAGAAACAAGGCCCCTGGAGTAGACAACATTCCATTAGAACTACTGATCGCCTTGGGAGAGCCAGCCCTGAGAAAACTCTACCATCCGGTGAGCAAGATGTGTGTGACAGGCGAAATACCCTCAGACTTCAAGAAGAATATAATATAACTCTTCAGGCTTTCCCGGCGAGACTCGATTATTCCACAAGAATATAACAATTCCAATCCCAAAGAAATCAAGTGTTGACAGATGTGAAAATTAACGAACTTCTGTTTAATAAGTCACGGCTGCAAAATACTAACACGAATTCTTTACAGACGAAAGGAAAAACTGGTAGAAGCCGAGCTCGGGGAAGATCATTTTGGATTCCGTAGAAATGTTGGAACACGTGAGGCAATACTGACGCTACGACTTATCTTAGAAGATAGATTAAGGAAAGGCAAACCTACGTTTCTAGCATTTGTAGACTTAGAGAAAGCTTTTGACAATGTTGACTGGAATACTCTCTTTCAAATTCTGAAGGTGGCAGGGGTAAAATACAGGGAGCGAAAGGCTAGGTACAATTTGTACAGAGACCATATGGCAGTCATAAGAGTCGAGGGGCATGAAAGGGAGGTAGTGGTTCGGAAGGGAGTGAGACAGGGATGTAACCTATCCCGAATGTTATTCAATCTGTATATTGAACAAGCAGTAAAGAAAACAAAAGAAAAATTCGGAGCAGGAATTAAAATCCATGGAGAATGTAACTGGGTAACCTGTTTTGATGCTAGTCAATTGTCAGGATGAGCATTACTGCAACTGGCATTTGATTCTAAAGCATTATGTCAGGGTGAAAAACACTAAATAAATTACTTTTTCTCTCTTAACAACATGTGGGCAGGGTGGGTTCTTCCTTGGCTCGGGTTTGAGGTAGAATGAAACAGCATTTTTACATAAGATAACTTTTATTGAAGATTTGTACAACGGTTTTCGTATTGGATTGTTCTGGCTGGGAGAGCGGCAGCTGTGTCGTTTGCGAAGCCTTCATGCTGCGTGAGCGGCGGCGTCTGATTACGCCTGGCGGTGTGTATCTCGTGCCGCCGTCTCGCCCAGTTGACTGGAGACGCGCGTAGTGCGGTGGCCCGTTTAATTATTGAGAACGAAGTCGTGAATCGGATGGTGATACCTTGGATGTGGCGTCCCAGTTTTTCTCTTCTCTATGCGGCCGCATGTGTTGCGCGTCGGCCAGCGGAGCGGCGCGGCGGGGGAAGGCCAGTGTCCCGGACTCAAACAACGGACTCCATCTTGCCAGTCTTCGGCTGTCAGATCTTCATCCCAGCTCACAGGTGACTGCCGATGTGAGGCCATCTCCTTCCCGTCCTCACGAGTCACCGGGTATGTAAAAATCAGTCTTCAAATACCTTCTAACTTCTCTCTCCTGGCGGCGAGGCTGCTGCTTGCTATTCCATTACAATAGCGGACTTGGTGCTTCTGTGTACGATATAGTCTCTTCCTGCATGACGGTCTTCAGCACCGACTGAACTGTACTGGAAGTGAACTCGAACCGAAACTGAACTGAAAACTACTGTCGGACCCACTGTGTCTTGCTTATTTATTTACGTCAGTTCACTGGAGGTAAACGACTTCACAGTCATTGCTTCTTCTGTCACATTTAAAAGCTTCTCGAAGAATCTTCTTAACGTCAGTCATTGGCTCTTGGAATGTAGGCGAGGGCCTTTGATCACATGTGACAATTGAGAAACACGTGACCCAGTCGGGCGATGCCCTGACGGCTGAATCGACAGCTTCCGCTTGTGGGGGGAGACCGATGGCTTCTCCTGAATGTGTTGACTTGCAAGCGCTGGTCGTTGCCACTGCTGCTCTGCCCGCTGTTTGCCAGTGTGTAACTCTTCTAAACTAAAGTAAGTTTTTCATTTATTTTCTAATTTCTACTTCAGTTCACATTGATTTCACTAATTTATTTACCTATCTTAAGTACCACTCAACAAGAAGAAATAAAAACTTTGAGGTTCGCCGATGACATCGTAATTCTGTCAGAGACAGCAGCTGAACGGAATGGAAAGTGTCTTGAAATGAGGATATAAGATGAACATCAACAAAAGCAAAATGACGATAATGGAATGTAGTTGAATTAAGTTGAGTGATGCTGAGGGAATTAATTAGGAAATGAGACACTTAAAGTAGTAAAGGAGTTTTCCTATTTGGGGAGCAAAATAACTGATGATGGTCGAAGTAGAGAGGATATAAGATGTAGACTGGCAGTGGCAAGGAAAGCGTCTCTGAAGAGGAGAAATTTGTTAACATCGAGTGTTGATTTAAGTGTCAGGAAGTCGTTTCTGAAAGTATTTGTATGGAGTGTAGCCATGTATGGAATTGAAACGTGGACGATAAATAGTTTAGACAAGAAGAGAATAGAAGCTTTCGAAATGTGGTGCTGCAGAAGAATACTGAAGATTAGATGGGTAGATCACATAACTAATGAGGAGTTATTGAATAGAATTGGGGAGAAGAGAAATTTGTGGCACAACTTTACTAGAAGAAGGGATCGTTGATAGGACATGTTCTGAGGCATCAAGGGATCACCAATTTAGTATTGGAGGGCAGCGTGGAGGGTAAAAATCGTAGAGGGAGACCAAGAGATGAATACACTAAGCAGATTCAGAAGTATGTCGGTTGCAGTAGGTACTGGGAGATGAAGAAGCTTGCACAGGATAGTGTAGCATGGAGAGCTGCATCAAACCAGTCTCTGGACTGAAGACCACAACAACAATTATATTTGCGGAAGAAAACTATTATTATTTGTAACTGAGTGAAAAAAGCTTTGTGATCACCAGAATCACCATAAATATGATAAACGTCGACCACGTTTTGCGGACAAATTGGAAACTGTTCCCGGACGCTAAACAATACCTTTGCCTGGCTTGTCGACCATTTGGCATTTTTCTCGTCAATCTCAGGAGCACTGACATACAGCAGTTTGTCGACTTTTCGCCACTGCAATATTGCAGTGTTAAATCTCGTATCGGAGGTAGACACTGAACGTCAGTGGACAATTATCAGCATATGTTCCTCGAGCAGGAAAAAACTTAAACTGAATTCCGCGATCAGTCCCAGAGGATAGCGCGAATCCGACAGACACCCTTGTCACCTGTTGTCAGATGGCGTCATTAGGATGCCGTGTTGGAGGCTGTGAGGCTGACACATCCCTATCTCGGCCGTTGTCCGTTTTGCACATCTTACAGCCGATATTTATTATTCAGGCACCTCCTCAGCTGGCTTGACTTGCCTCTTTGCAGTGGTCTCGCTAAGGAAAAATCCCTGGGAGTAGCCTGAATGGAGCCCAGGTCTTCTTCATGCCACACGGACACGCTGAAAACATACGTATGAAAGCGAACCTCGAGACAGCATAAGAAATGAATATGATAACAAAGAGTTCGCGTTCGAGCCAGTAGTACAATCAATTTATGGCACAAGATAGTTGGGGTAATCGTGTAAAATCACAAAGCAGATATCACGTTTGAGTCTATTAGCAATCACTGTGCTCAGCCACTTTGAAACGATAAGCATCAGGGACGAAAACAGCTCAGTCGCATATCAGTCATTATTCAGACGCCTGACTCCTGCGTTTTCCTATTCTTTTTAGCACTAACGATGGCTATAATCTACTTGGAATCTAACAGTACAACAATCTGCAGTATAACATGGATTGGTACACGACTGACTGCTGTTGATCACTGATTATAACATAAGCAATATGTTTAAAAGCCGTGTGTTTTGTGACGACATATGACAGTGCAGTGGAGAAATAGTGCTTTTCGGTTTAACTTTGCATTTTTGTGAGTAAAATCATGGAATATTACGTATTTTGCAGATCATGTCTAATGTTATTAAGCACACATCAGTAAATAAAAATTTGGACAAATCACTATAATCCACAACAAATCTGAGCACATCGTTCATATCATTAACATAAATACCACATGTTTATTTTATTGTAGTACAGGTGAAATTCTTATCACAAATATCACGTTGTTAATGTCTCCCTTCTCTCATTGTCATACAAGACAACTTACGCACACCCATTACAATCGGCCACACTCTACGGATACACGTAACACACAACTCCCAATCTTTGGGCTTTTCTACTGAGTGACTGAAAATTTCTGTTACTGATTTTAAAGAATGGAGCGGATACCATGTACATCTGTACTGCATGAACCACCGTACGGCGTGTGGCGGTGGGTTGTGGTACACAAAGCCTCGGTTGTAGCTACTGTTATTGGAATTTGTTGAACGTCTTCGTACAGCTCTCGGGCAGACTTAATGATCCCATGACAAAATGTCCTGGTTTCCACTGGATCTTCTCTATCGCTTCTTATTATGTAAACTAAAGTTGGAAGCGGGAGAAAGGAGAGGGGAAGAACTGATAATATCAGTTGCATTGGGACTTTACGCGGAGTCGTCAGCGACGGCTGAAAATGTGTGTCGGACCGAGAGTTGAACGCGGAATCTCCCACTTACCAGGCAGTTATGGTAACCAGTGCGCCACCCGGACACAGTGTTTGCACACCGTCTCGGCACGCCCCCCCCCCCCCCCCCTCCCACGCCGAACAACACTCACACCTAGCGCCACCTATCCGCTTGCCGTTCATGCTAATTCTAGATATTTCAGACACCACACATCCATATAATCTATCGCTTCTACAACTGTTAATCGAACCTGCTAAGAGCTCTAGACTGGTTAGCATTACTAAAGAATGGGTGTTACAAGCATTCTGAAAGCAACTTCTTTAGTGGCAGAATTGCATTTCCTTACAGCTCCTCCAATGAAACTCAGCCTGACGGCTGATGTAGTTTCATGTGGTCATTTCTCTTCACGTTGCTCCAGATGGTTACGTGTAGATAATTTACGGCTGCTACTTTTTTCAACTATTTTTCACCAATGGAGTAATCGTGCAGTACTGGATCTTTTCACCTTTTTGTGCGCATTACGTTACATTTATCTTCCATTCCCTGCATCAATCGTGAATCCTTCGCAGGTCTTCCACAATTGGTAAACGGTCCATTTTAACACGGGTAATGTATCACGAAGCAAATACCGTCCGCACTGGTAGAATGTTACGTGATGTCACGTACTTACACGTTTGTGACTATTAAAGTCTATCACCAAGCGAAAAAAGTGGTCCAACTAAAACATTCATATTTCTTTACGTACTACACGAATATGTAATAAAAATGGGGGTTCCTATTTTTTAAAAAAACCAGTTGATATCCGTCTGACCTATGGCAGCGCCATCTAGCGGGCCAACCATTGCGCCATCTGGTATCCCCCTTCAAGCTAGACAAGTTTCGTTCTTTGTAGTTTTTTCGTTTGACGCTTATTTCGTCAGATATTTTCCCGGTCACGATCAATGGACCACCCTGTATATGTAGCGTGACTCCTTTTGGGATAAACACTCGGATTTTAACAGTAAACCTGACGGTGATGCGCAACACGTCCCTCCTAATGTTTGGAAGTAGAGTGTAATGACCATCTCCATAACGCTTTCGCGCTTAATTTTCGAACTCGTGACGGAAAGGTCCTATCTTCGAGAAATCTTCTCCATCTCCTCTAAACACCACAGATAAACATAACAGACAGTTTAGTCATCAGTAACATTCGCCTTGACTATCTACAACGCTGGAGTAACTTGTCGATCCCGCCACTGTAGAAATCACGTGGTTTTGAAGCGAAAAACTCATGAGCCATGTTCGCAGTGCATTTTCATCCAGAAAGGATGTTCCTTGAAGGCAGTTAGATACAGAGCGAAAAAGCTGAAAATCTGAGGACGCAAGAACAGGTGAAAAAGCTGGATGCGAAATGTCTTCCCAATCCGTCTCTTATATAGTCTTTTCTGTCAGTCTATTAGAATGCGAGCGGACGTTACCGTGGAGTAGCATCGCTTCACGTCGTCTCCCTGGTCGTTGTTCTTAGGCTGCATCTGCAACACGTCTCAGTTGACGACAGTAAATGTCAGCCGTGATTGTTACAGCTCGGAAAAGCAATTCGTAGTACACCACACCGTCATTGTTCCACCAGATGCATAACATTATCCTTTGTGGAAGCGTACAGGTCCCTGTAAGAGGCGTTGCTGTTTCGTTTGGGACCACCCATTCTTTTACTTTCCTTATATTAGTGAAAGGCGCGTTTTCTCGTTACCAGTAACGATACAGGATGGAAATGGTCGATATTGTTCACGAACCAATTGATAACGAGGAAGCAGAGATGCATCTACCTGCTGATTTGTATGATTTTGGCTTAGATCACGCTATGCCCATACACCAGATTTTTTAACCTTCCTCACTGCATGCAAATGTCGCATGGTGGTGGATTGGTCACAGTTCATCACATCTTGCAGTTATCGAGTACACCGACGTGGAACATTGTGGATTAATGCCTTTAAACGATCTTCGTCAAACCCTGAAGATCTTCCTGAACGTGGAGGGTCATATTAATGTCAAAATAGTCCTCCTTAAAACGACGAGAAATCATTTTCTTGCCGTGCTCTGTTCAACGGCATTCCCCAAATTCGGTGCAAATGTTTCTGGCTGCTTCCGCTGCTGTCACCCCTCTATGAATACAAACAGAAGAACATTTCGGAAATGTGTCGATTTCTCCACTTGACGCTCCATTTTCTAGCGTCCACAGCTACACTCACTATTTCTAAATGACAAAATGACAATGCGTAAACTCAGACAGCAACAGTGAACTGCAAATAAAAAATTACAATCGATAAATAAACACACAGCAACCATAATACAAACATGCGAAACAAAAACGCTACGAACTTATGGACCGACCTAATATTAAACCCACCTGGCAAGAGCCTTACACTAATGAGTAATACTAAAGAATCGGCCGAACGAGTAAGCCACTTCTTTCGTAGATGAATTGCTCCTTTAGATCCTTCGAACCAATCTCTGCATAGCATCTGATTTCCTTACAACTAGTTTTACATGGTCATTCCACTTTACGTCAAAAAATGGTTCAAATGGCTCTAAGCACTATGGGACTTAACATCTGAGGTCATCAGCCCCCTAGACTTAGAACTACTTAAACCTAACTAACCTAAGGACATCACACACACCCATGCCCGAGGCAGGATTCGAACCTGCGACCGCAGCAGCAGCGCGGTTCCGGACTGAAGCGCCTAGAACCGCCCGGCCACGGCGCCCAGCTACTTTAGGTCACTCCGGAAGGTTAACCCCAGGTATTTTACGATTCTTACTGTCTCCAGTGATTCATCGCCAAAGGCGTAATCGCTTTTTATGCGCAATACATAGCATTTATTTACCTTCGAGATCAGCGATCCTGTCCATACACAAAACGTCGATCCTCTGCATGGATTACTGCACTTCGCTACAATCTTGTGGTGTTGCTACATTCCCATAGACAACAGTATCATCTACGAACAATTTCATGGAGCATACCCATTACATTACTTATGTACACTGTAAACAGGTATTCAACTAAGTACTCACTTGGGAATACTTTCGCAGTGACGGTAGTTAAACATCTGTCAGTTTCGCTCCCTATAAAATACATGTTGAGTTGGGTATGCTATAAGTTCTGAATCCAATCACAAGTCGGTCAGATACTCGGTAATCCTGAATTTTCTTCACTTAACAACAGTGGCGGACTGCATCGAATAGCTTCCGAAGGGAGGTTTGCAGGGTATAGATGTACATACAGACGCAGGTTTGGTTTGGTTTGGTTGCTTTGGGGAAGGAGACCAGACAGCGTGGTCATCGGTCTCATCGAATTAGGAAAGGATGGGCAAGGAAGTCGGCCGTGCCCTTTCAGAGGAACCATCCCGGCATTTGCCTGGAGTGATTTAGGGAAATCACGGAAAACCTAAATCAGGATGGCCGGACGCGGGATTGAACCGTCATCCTCCTGAATGCGAGTCCAGTGTCTAACCACTGCGCCACCTCGCTCGGTACAGACGCAGGTACAGACACCAGGATTACACACAGGGACGTTTTCATGTACTATATAATGTTCGGCTATGCATAAGTTTTCAGTGTTTTGCTTGAGATGAATAGCATATAGGCCTTAAACTGTTACACATCCCCTCTCCATATTTGCTATGATTCTCTCCCAACACTGGCTTACGTTTTCGATTCTGTGTCAGAGGAGGGTTCTCGAAGTTGGTTCCACAGAGGACAAGAAGGCAGAAGTGTTGAGGAGTAGGTTTGCAAGAATTCATAGCTGTGGAATCACCTTCCAGTCGCCTGGATGGGCAGTTAATTCAAATTAAAAGTAAACCTGTCGTCTATCCAAAGGTTGGTTTGAACACCACAGAGCTTTGCTCGACGTGGTACTGTTAGAAGCTGAATGTCCTTGCCTTCGACCGACCTTTGAAGTCTTTTTTTTTTTCAGTTTCCTGCACGTGGCGGCTGAGATATTGGCTATTAATGTCAAGAGTTATTGTTAAGTACCTGCCCCTGAGAGGCAACTCACAATCCACTACGACGTAGTTATTTCGCCACGTAACATTATACTGGGAGAAAGTACAGACATACTTGTACGAAGTATCCGAGCCTCAGGTACAGGGCGGGTCGCAGGTGGCGGAATGCGAACGATCTATCAGATATGGTGGACAGCTGCGAATAAGGGGAAACCCAAATAAGCAGTCCCGGACCGAGGCGGCAGCATCACGAGGGTGTGGGAGTGTGACTTTTGGCAAGGGTCACACTCATTCAAAAACCACAGAACCCGAAGACGTTGCTGTGTCATGGCGAGTAAGTGCCTCCATTACAATAAGCACCGTCAACACCCAAATCCAGGACGCGTCTGAAGTGGGAACCATCGGCATCCTGATCAGCGTCTGTTCACACAATGTGCGGCTGGTCATAATGCTCCAGGAACTAACAATCCCTGGTTCTAAACACCCAGTGGAAACACTGGACCAACTTGATTACAAGTAAGTATGACTCGTGCAAGTAATAACAACATTACCCCAGGTGGTAACCAATCCACCCATCAACAGATGGCAACCAGGAATTCGGATTCTGGGGAACCTGGACTTACACGATTACATCAGAGAAAGTCGGAGCTCTCTGGCAAACTTCCACTTAAAACACCTACATACATTGGAACCTTTAACATAAATACATTAATCCAACCAGGAAAACTTCTAAACCTTACAACAGAACTTGAAAATCAAAAGATAGTAATACTAGCTGTACAGGAGACACGTTTTACAGATGAAGAAACATCAGATTATGGCAACTATCGCATCTTTAAGAGCAAGACGGATAAACGAATCGGAAGAGGAGCCCCCCATCTCGGGATGGCGTTTATCATACACAAGAGCGTGCTGATCTCCATCAAGGAAGTTACTCCCGTAAATAATAGGATAATGACGATGCGCTTACAATGTGCCAACAAAACATACACAATGGTTAATGTTCATGCTCCCACAAACGGAGACAACAAGAAAAACCCCATAGAAACAGAAAAGTTCTGGGAAAATTTGGAGAATATAATGGCCAGGATTCCAAAAGATGATATAAAAGTTCTACTCGGCGATTTTAATGCCCAAATGGGTAGAGAGAAAATCCACCAAAAAACCGTAAGCAAATATCCTGCACATAAATTTACCAATACAAATGGTACAAGGCTCGTCGAACTATGTAAGCAGAATAACCTGAAGATAATGTCAACATCTCTAAGAAAATGTCCAAGAAAACAAAAGACATGGAGATCTCCTATACAACCAATTGGCGAGTTTCAAATAGATCATGTGGCGATTTCATACCCAGTACAAAAAGAAATTTACGACGTCCAAGTACGCAGAGGAGCAAACATTGATTCAGACCATTACCTAACTAGAATTAAAATCAAGTTTACAGCACGAAGAAGTCATCAGAAGAAAACAGAAATACAGAAATATGACACCAAGAAGATTAAAGAATCTAAAGTAAAAGAAGATGGTAAATTAGCCCTAACAAACCAGGAAAACTGTCAATTATTGGCTCAATATTTTTCTAACCTACTAAATTGCCCAGAACCTAGTTTAAGGTTTCCCAAAGAAATCTGTGCCAACGCTCAACCGGATTCATTACCACCAACACAGGAAGAAATCAAATGTCACATTAAAAACTTAAAAAATAATAGAACATCTGGCGAAGATGGCATTGTTGCAGAGCTATTAAAAAACCTAGGACCAAAGACGTTGCAAGAGCTCACAAAAATAATAACAAAAATATGGGAAGCAGAAAAATTACCAGAGGAGTGGAAATGTGCCCTTATTCACCCGTTACATAAAAAAGGAGACAGAACAAATGTCAATAACTACAGGGGAATCTCACTTTTACAAGTCACCTACAAAATTCTCTCAACATGCCTGCTGAAAAGAACACAAGAGCAGCTGGAATGCCAAATTGGTGATTATCAAGCAGGCTTCCGCCCCGGTCGCTCATGCATAGAACAAATATTTAATTTAAAGACAATATTAAAACACAAAGCAATTAGAAATGCCCCCATAATTTGTACATTTGTAGATTTTAAGAAAGCCTATGACTCAATTGACCGGCAATCTTTGTTTAACGTTTTAGAGGAACTTGGACTTGACTCCAAAACACTAAGGCTTATCAAAGAATCACTGACAGACACTGTATCTAAAGTTAAATTCAGGGGAGAAATCTCTGAACCTTTTCTCATAAAAACTGGAGTACGTCAAGGTGACGGGCTATCTCCACTTTTGTTTAATATAGTCCTGGATAAAGTCATTAAGGAATGGGAAAAAGAATTAAAAAATCAATCCTACTGGAAACCAATCCATCTTGGTAGAACCAAAGACAACGTGGAGATATCTTGTCTAGCATTCGCGGACGATTTGGCCATACTTGCAGATGATGAAGAAATCGCCACCAAACAAATAGAGATCCTTAAGGAATGCGCGGATAAAGTAGGTTTACAAATTTCGTTTCAAAAGACAGAATTTTTCTGTACAAAATTCCATATACACAGTTTGAACACAAAATATGGAAAAATAAATAGAGTAAAACATTTTAAATACCTAGGTGAAATTTTGGAGCCAACCGGAGGAGAGAAAGTTGCACAGAAGATCAGACAACAGAAAATGAAGAGAGCATATGGTATGACACATGAAATATACAATAAAAAATGCATCTCCTCGAACACAAAAATCAGACACTACTGCGCAGTAATTAAGCCAGCAGCACTATATGCTAGTGAAACGCTCACACTCCACACAAAATGTGATTTAGAAAAAATACTAAAAGAAGAACGAAAAATTATGAGAAAGATTTTAGGTCCAAAATTAACAGAAGAAGGATACCGGATACAATCAAGAAGAACCACAGAAACTATATCAAACCTGGCAGCAGACATAAGAAGGCGAAGATTAAAATTTTATGGACATGTCACTAGACTTCCCCCCACACGACTCACCAACAGAATTCTCACTTACATAGAAAAAGTCAAATCAACAACACCATGGATTAGCCAAGTAAAATTAGATTTACAAAAAGCAAATATTGAACTTAAAGATGTCAAAGATAGAAAAACTTTTAGAAATAAGGTGGAAAAGTGGAATGTATTGTCGGAGAAGGAAGCACTAAAGAGACCAGGAACAAAATGGACAGAAGAAAGAAAAAGAAAACATGGAGAACGAATGAAAGAAGTATGGAAGAAACGACGTCAGAAAGCTTTGCGTGATCCTTCTGGGTCCATTCGCGATAAGTAAGTAAGTAAGTTATACTTAAATCTAGGAAGCCTTTAGGGTATCTATTATTTGCCGTTACTTTTAATTGTACTGGATGCGAATGGTCAACCTTCTTGACATTCTAAGTGAAGACAGAGAAGAAACGCAGTTGCTATGGTTTCTGCTTAAAGTGATAAGTAACACCCATAAAATGAATCGTTAATCTTACCCTTTGAATACAAATGGAATATTGTGCATCGATAATCACATTCATCACATGTGATAATCCTGACTCAAATCGACCATCGTGAATTGCATCTTCAGAAGGTTCTCACAAGGCTCTGTTGAATTCCTGTAAAGGATTACACCGTGTTGAATAAAAAAATAACATTATTTACTGCTTTTGATCGGTGTAAGACTCATTTCCAGACCCACTGGGCAACGGCTGCAAAAATGAGTAGGAATGGTAAACGAGCTTGTTGGACTGTTCTTCCAGCGCGCTCCCAGCTCGCCTAGTTTACTCCCGGTTAAAACCGATATGCCACCTGCCTGCTGACCGAGTAACGGGCCTGAGCGCCCTGCACTGACGGCAGTCTGTCTACAGAGGTATGGGTTCCGATGCAACGCTACAGACAGCCTGTGTAATCCGCATAAACCAGTGAGTACCCAGTGAAGGTATTAGCAACATACATCTTGGCACTGTCGTATCATACATAAACGTAGGAGAAATCCAGAATGAATTTCCACTCTGCAGCGAAATACGTGCTTATCCGAAACTCCCGTGACCGTTTAAAAATTGGAGCGTGAGGTCTGCGTAAAGATACCAGGTTCATTTCCTTGTCTGGCACGAACTTTTAATCCGCCAGGAACTGTCATGTAGGAGAAATATTAGGGAATGGTGTGCTTCGAAGAACGACAATGAAACTCATTATTCACATGAAATGTTGAGTGCTATTGACAAGGGATTTCAGATCGATTCCGTTTTTCTGAATTTCCGGAAGGCTTTTGACACTGTACCAAACAAGCGGCTCGTAGTGAAATTGCGTGCTTATGGAATATCGTCTCAGTTATGTGACTGGATTTGTGATTTCCTGTCAGAGAGGTCACAGTTCGTAGTAATTGACGGAAAGTCATCGAGTAAAACAGAAATGATTTCTGGCATTCCCCAAGGTAGTGTTATAGGCCCTTTGCTGTTCCTTATCTATATAAACGATTTTGGAGACAATCTGAGTAGCTGTATTCGGTTTTTTGCAGATGACGCTGTCGTTTATCGTCTAATAAAGTCATCAGAAGACCAAAACAAACTGCAAAACGATTTAGAAAAAATATCTGAATGGTGCGAAAAGTGGCAGTTGACCCTAAATAACGAAAGTGTGATGTCATCCACATCAGTGCTAAAAGGAACTCGTTAAACTCCGGTTACACGATAAATCAGTCTAATCCAAATGCCGTAAATTCAATTAAATACTTAGGTATTACAATAACGAACAACTTAAATTGGAAGGAACACTTAGAAAATGTTGTGGGGAAAGCTAACCAAAGACTGCGTTTTATTGGCAGAACACTTAGAAAATGTAACAGACCGACTAAGTAGACTGCCTACACTACGCTTGTCCGTCCTCTTTTAGAATACTGCTGTGCGGTGTGGGATCCTTATCATATAGGACTGACGGAGTACATAGAAAAAGTTCCAAGAAAGGCAGCACGTTTTGTATTATCGCGAAATATGGGAGAGAGTGTCACAGAAACGATACAGGATTTGGGCTGGAAATCATTAAAAGAAAGGCGTTTTTCGTTGCGACTGAATCTTCTCACGAAATTCCAGTCACCGACTTTCTCCTCCGAATGCGAAAATACTTTGTTGACACCGACCTACATAGGGAGGAACGATCACTAAGATAAAATAAGGGAAATCAGAGCTCGTACGGAAAGATACAGGTGTTCACTCTTTCCGCGCGCTGTACGAGATTGGAATAATATAGGCACTTAAATGTGATTTGCAGAGTATCCACGTAGATGTAGATGTACATGTAGAAACAACAATTCCACCAGGAAGGGGTGACTATGCAGGCTGTATAATTCATTCTACAAAACTTTTCACTTTCAGTGTCTAGACGTGTATGAATTTTTAGGAAGAAACGATTAACAGCAGTAAAAGAAACAATCAGAACATGGGGGATAATGTAAAACCCATCACTAGTAGGAAAGCACTTTTCATGAGTTATCGTTGTAGCGTGAACAGTTCATAATTAAAATTATACGCTTGGCAAAATGAGCGGAATCATTTGCTAATTGAAACGGTATCAATAACAGGACATCTTCCACTGGTAATAGATTTAACCCAATATTCATGTTTCCATGTGTGTACGGATTTAATGAAGAAACTGCAAGATTCAAAGGAAAGGCATATAATTTATCATGTTCTTGCTTTCTTCGTGTGAGACAGTCAGTCATAAAGACGGACGCAGCTGTAACAATCTGTAAGGTGGATGTCATGTACCACACGGTGTGCGACTTAGCTGTCGTAAACGTGTTACTTGAGAAACCCAGTAATGGAAAACGTTTTTGATCCAACTTGCTCCTGCGAAACTTTATTAATGACAGTTATTTCCCCGTTGAAACATGTGAAGTTCATATGCTGAAACTTCTAATGGGAAAACTACAAATTGCTCCTTGCAATTAAAGAATTGTAAGTGATTCTATGATGAGCAACTGTCACTTGTGAAACTTATTACTCTGTAACTTCCCTTTCAGAGGTTAAGACTTGGCTGCACGAAATTTCCTATACTAAAGTCTCGTCGTTGACAGTTCTACCTTGGAACTTACGCAGAAGTGAGTGCATGACATGTGGCTCTAGCACCCACGAAACATCTGCTCCTCATGACCCTGAAATACAAATATTACCTGCACGACGGAAAATCTGCTCTTCTCTGCCGCATTACCTGAAATATAATTGTCTGTATAGGCACCTGGAATAAATCACGCTACTGTGTGTGGAACTGAAGTAACTCAAGCCACTGCGCATTGCAACTGCGCTTGATTTTACGAGGTACTTCCCAGTAGTCAAAGGGAGGTATAGAGGTGTACGGTAAAGTGAGTAAGAAATGTATTTCACCGGAAGACTTGAACTGTAAGAAAGTATACGTGGTTAAAGGATTCCATTTACACGTGAATTCAAGGACATGCGACTATTAGAAGGAACTGACACTACCAAGTGGATGGAAGCGTGGAACAAAAAGAACTATACTAATACGTTACACAAATTCGCCAAAAAATCTTTTCATACAATGTACTTGAATTATCAGGAGGAAATGAATGATATAACAACTTCCTGAACATAAGCGATGGGAGGAATTGCTAGCCGTCCGTTACTCCGGCTATGCTGAGTCCACATGTGGCAATTCTTGAACACGCCAAATTGTATCAGTGGTACTTTAGAAACAAAATCTGACACCACTTAACAATAACATCAAAACTTTCTAATGAAATCGAACAGGCTGCAATGGCCTTACTTGACTTAAAGTAAAGGTCTACGTGAATAACGCGAAAGGCTACCATACCAATGATTTTCTGAAGAAGAATTCTGACCTCACAAAAATAACGCGCAACTTTATTATACTGGCTTAAGCATAATATAGGGGGGGGGGGGGGGGAGTAAGGAGGAAAGGTATATGCGTCATATAAAAGCAATGGTTTGTCATATAAACATATTTTCTGTTCTGATCCGTGGAGAACAGGACAAATGCGTGTGACGGTAAATGAAACATTGTGATATTGTAAGTAGGCTGTTTATGTTTTCTTATTGGCAGCGCTACGCAGCGCTCTGTGTGAGAATCACTGGCTGTGCTGTGTGCAGTCTGTTGCTAGTTTGAATTGTTGTCTGCCATTGTAGTGTTGGGCAGCGGCAGCTGGATGTGAACAGCGCGTAGCGTTGCGCAGTTGGAGGTGAGCCGCCATCTCTCTCCCCACATCCACCACTGCTGGCGGCTCACCTCCAACTGCGCAACGCTACGCGCTGTTCACATCCAGCTGCCCAACACTACAATGGCAGACAACAATGCAAACTAGCCACAGACTGCACACAGCACAGCCATTGATTTTCATACAGAGCGCTACGTAGCGCTGCCAATAAGAAAACATAAATAGCCTACTTACAATATAATGTTCTGTTTAATTGTGTGCATTTCCTCACAAAACATGTTCGAAAAGTCTACCGTCAAGTACAATACGTTTTTGCAGCTGTTGTAGTCAGTTGCTGTGTCGCTGACCTGAGCTCATTCCTACGGTCCTTTGCTTGAGCACATGCTTGTAAAACAAGGCGTTCAAAAAGTTTGGCACAGTCATCTCTATTTTTTAGTATTTTTTGCAGGAGGAGAATGAAATTTTTTGTGAATATACTTGGAACATTTAGCTATACATTGAGCCAACTCAATGTAGCCTCCATCAGCTGTGACGCGTCTGTCCCAACGTTCTTGCCATGATGTAAATGCACTTCGGTAAAATTCTGGGGATTGACTTTCAAACCATTGCTTGACACAGGAAATAATGTCTTTCTCACTATCAAATGTTTTACCGCGCAGGTGGGTCTTCAGACGACCAAAGAGGTAAAAATCAGACGGAGCCAAGTCCGGACTGTAGCGAGGATGAGGAACAATTTTCCAATCCAATTTCCTGATTTTCTCCTGCGTCATGAGGGCTGTACGGGGTTTGGAATTGTCATGGTGTAGTCTGATGAGCTGACCCTGAAACTGTATTCTGTGGGTCTTGATGGCACGTCGCAGCTTGTCCAATGACGAACAGTAACAGTGAAAAATTTATGAATTACTGTGCTTAAACTGACATACAATATTTTTAGCGCAACGCAATCTGACTTTCAATAATCCCTGCAAGAGAATGGCCCTGACTAAATTAACCTATACCTTTCACAAATCACTTACCTCACAAAAATCTTCGTTACTCGAACTACTGCAATGCAGCGAGCGCCACTACTGCCAGCTAAATAAAAGATTCAAACTACTGATAGGCATAGTTAGCAAATGAAAGATTTTGATAGAGAACAAACAATGTATTTACCTTAATAGTGTTCAAAAGTCATAATATATATAGCAGTTCATGACATCCATTCTCACAAATGTACTGTTTCTGATGGACACACGTCCAGATCATCCGCTCTCAAAATTCCGCCATTTCTCTCCCCACATCCACCATTGCTGGCGGCTCACCTCCAACTGCGCAACGCTACGCGCTGTTCACATCCAACTGCCCCACACTACAATAGCGAATATTACAACAATGCCACCCAGCCACAGACTGCACACAGCACAGCCAGTGATTTTCATACAGAGTGCTACGTGGCGTTACCAATATAAAAACCTAAACAGCCTACTTACAACGGTCCCAGTTAATTGTGCAGCCAGGTTCCAAAAAGTCAATTAAAAAGACACCACACTGATCGCAGACGAAGGAGGCCATCATCTTTCGGCCATCTGTTCCTCAAAGTCTTGGTTTCATCTTCCGAGCGAAACCCGGTTGACGCCACTCCATGGATTGGGTTTTGCTCTCAGGTTCGGACAAAAACAACCACGTCGCCGTCAAAACACTCTTTCCACTCTTCAGTAAAGGTCTTCATGAGACCCTCGCACACATTCTTCCTCATCGTTTTCATTTCTCTTGTCATTAATCTAGGCACCCAATGACAAACGAATCATTTCAGCAAGCTGTCGTGTCGTCACACATCTGTCATTGTGGATGAGTTGATCAATGGTCTCCTTATTCACATCACTCACTGCCGTCGATGGTCTACCGCATCGTGGATTGTCCAGTAGAGAGAAATCACCTTCTTTAAACCTCTGCAACCACCGCTGGATACTGCTGCGAACCACCGTGTCCCCCGCATAAACACGGAGCAACTCAACTTCCTGTGAATCGATGTGGCCGAGTCGTCGCCGGTCTTGAAGAGGAACTCCATCACCGACCGTTGTCGCAACCTGACATCTACTTCACGGTCCATTATGGCTGACCTGTAAATAAAAGAAAATACTTTTGTACACCAACTTATAGCTGAAGGTTGCAAGTATGTTCACAAAAAATTTCATTCTCCTCCTGCAACAAATAAAAAAATTAGAGACGACTGTGCAAAACTTTTTGGACGCCCTTTGTACGAGCGAGCAACCAAGCGCAAGCGAAGTGCGAACTGAACAGGTAAGTAAAAACACCTGACGTCGCTTTGGTTGTATTTGCACGTGAGTGCTGGTGAAGGACATGCGACTAACGACCGAGAGTTTCAAACAGCTGTGTATCGGATACGGTTAAGAGCAGTGCATCTGTTCATTTGAAGTTTCTTGTTCAGAAACACCAATACCATCACCCCTCCTGACTCACCCTGTAAAGTACTGGAGAGCGGGACACACCCGTAAAAGCGGTCATGCTCATTGCCACATCGAAGACGCAGAGACAGGCAGCAGTGGCAGCAGCGGTCAGCCTATTCCACGCAGCATCCGGGAAACAAGTGTCCACATGTGTCCATGTGACCGCCAAAAGCCTCTACCTGCCTGCTCGGAACCCCTGATGATAGCTACTGCCAATTTAACTCTGTTTGCCATAGAGGTCTACCCCGGTCGTGCACTCTGGCACGAGGCTATTTGATTTAGCTGGCAGACGATATGATAGTTAACGTCGTAGGGGCAAGATGTAACCATAATCACCTTAGACTGAAAGAAAACTACAGCCACATTTTAGGTGGACTGGTGTTACAATTTCAAGTACCTGCCTTCACAACAAAGTGTAAAATTCACACACGCGAGAACTGTAAAAATTTTATTTAAATTATGCTGATCGTGTAGATAAGAACAGTTCCGTCCATTGCAACAGAATGTTAGTTTCGTTTTTAACTAAACACGTTTCGCCTACTCATACTCGACATCATCACTGGTTTTCATTTTTCTGTTCTTTTTATGTATCCATCGGTTCTTCTGTAGCCACTTGCTCCACACAGTACAGGTTTCCATCGGGTATTATATACCATTTACACATATCGCGACAAATAACCTCTTCTGTCGCACACTGCCCATGACCTCGCTCACTTACTCTATTAACTCTACAAGTGAGCAAGATTGTAGCTTATCTCTCCCAAGACAGTTACATTCAAAGCTGAGGTGCACGTCGAGGACATCTGAATGCCTGCTACACACCAGTATTAAACAGGAGAGTTGTAAAAAATGATAAGCCACCGCTAATCTTAGAGCAACGGAAGGCAGGTTTATGTTATAATTAAAAGTAACGTATGCTGTTCTTTCCCATTTTCCGAACTGCAGCCAGTACTTACACAGTATAAAAAAGGGCAGCTTAGTTTCTGAACACAGTAACAAATGAATATCTTATATACCTACTATAACACGAGAGCAAAAATCTTGTGTTTTGTGATGAAATAAATAACGCGAACGTGTAACGGTTAAAAAGAACGAAGGAAGTAAGTGGTTCAACGCGTCTAAAGCAATAGGAACAAGGTTAATCCACACGAAACAATGAAAAGCTGTAGAATGTATTGGGGATACAAAACACCAGTGAAAAATAATTCATAACCTCATGTGAGACATAATAATAAAAATCGACTGAAGATAGTACGGAATATGCTGAAACGCGTATAGGTTAAACAGAAACAAACAAACGGTGTTTTGTATAAGGCTGAAATTCTCCCCAGCAAACGTAATGTACCGAATCATTCACAATCTGTACTTCTTCACAAGGTTCACTTTTTCACTTTGTTTCGATTTTGTGTAGTTAAACTTTAAAAAAATTATGCCCACTTTGATCAAATCTGAGACATTTGATACAATTCAGATCAATTATAAATTAAAATTACAGAATTGTAAAGCTCTACGATGTGTTACCTAAATTTGCGACGATGTAAAGAGAACTGTAAATTGTTAGAAATTTGACGTACATTCAAGCAGCATTCGACATGCACATGGTTGAATGACGCATATTGAAACTGAGGCCGTGGGAATTTATGTATTACCGATTTCATTCAGATGAATATAGAGGCTTCTGAACTCATTTCTTTCTCCATCACAAACCACATTATGTCGACAGTATTTAAATAAGGAACGTCTACAAAAGAGTCTGCCCATCAAAGGACTTTAGCAGTGTGCACAGAAAAAATACACACACATCAAAAAAGTTTTGCATCACCCCGATTCCCAGAACTCCTGAAGATAGACGTTGCTATGGATATTGTATCACAGGCACAGACCCTTTTACTGTTCAGAGATGACAGTAAACCCGCTTAAAGATGTAAACAACCATGCAAGAGTAGCGCCTAGTAGACCGAGGGGGTCCGACAGCCGATCAGTTCCAGTCATTCCACCAGGAAAGAGGTACACGACTCGTGTTGTCTGTAGTTCAACCGAGCCTAGACGGTCAATACCGCGGTTTGATCGCGTCCGCATTGTTACTTTGTGCCAGAAAGGGCTCTCAACAAGGGAAGTGTCCAGGCTTCTCGGAGAGAACCAAAGCGTTGTTGTTCGGACATGGAGGAAATACAGAAAGACAGGAACTGTCGATGACATGCCTCTCTCAGGCCGCCCAAGGGCTACTACTGCAGTGGAGGACCGCTACCTACGGATTATGGCTCGGAGAAAACCTGACAGCAAAGCCACCATGTTGAATAAAGCTTTTCGTGCAGCCATAGGATGTCGTGTTACGACTCAAACTGTGCGCAATAGGCTGGATGATGCGCAACTTCACTCTCAACGTCCATGGCGAGGTCCATCTTTGCAACCAAGACACCATGTAGCGCGGTACAGATGGGCCCAATAACATACCGAATGGACCGCTCAGGATTGGCATTACGTTCTCTTCACCGAGTGTCGCATATGCCTTCATCAAGACAATCGTCGGAGACGTGTTTGGAGGCAACCCAGTCAGGCTGAACGCCTTAGGTACACTGTCTAGCGAGTGCAGCAAGACGTAGGTTCCCTGCTGTTTTGGGGTGGCGTTATGTGTGGCCGACGTACGCCGCTGGTGGTCATGGACGACGCCGAAACGACTCTACGATACCTGAATGCCATCCTCCGACCGATAGTGCGACCATATCGGCAGCATATCGGCGAGGCATTCGTCTTCATGGACGACAATTCGCGCACCCATCGTGCACATCTCGTGAATTACTTCCTTCAGGATAACGACATCGCCGACTAGAGTGGCCAGCATGTTCTCCATACATGAACCCTATCGAACATGCCTGGAATAGATTTAAAAGGGCTGTTTATGGACGACTTAACCCACCAACCACGTTGAGGGATCTACGCCGAATCGCCGTTGAGGAGAGGGACAATCTGGACCAACAGTTCTCTAATGAACTTGTGGATAGTATGCCACGACGAATACAGGCATGCATCAATGCAAGAGGACGTGCTACTGAGTATTACAGATACCGGTGTGTACAGCAATCCGGACCACCACCTCTGAAGGTCTCGCTGTATGGTGGTACAACATGCAATGTGTGGTTTTGATGAGCAATGAAAAGGGCGGAAATGATGTTTATGTTGATCTCTATTCCAATTTTCTGTACAGGATACGGAACTCTCGGAACCGAGGTGATGCAAAACTTTTTTTGATGTATGTATATTCAGTTTTGTGGTGCCACAAATACTATATCCGCTCCGCTTAATGAATACACTCTACTACAATGGATTGAAAGACCTTATCAACAACGTTTCCTTTCAGATAAACCATTACGTACACTGAAAATGGCATTATGGTAGTCCAAATTATTAGATAATCCGCCACTACGCTTGAAATACGACGTCGCTTGCGCGCTAGCAGTACACCTTGCCAAGATGTCAATATGTTGGTTCCATGCCACAGAGAGCTACATGACACGGAGTTCGAGTGGTATCCTAAGATCCAGTTACGTGACCCCTGCAGCGGACTAAGAAACGTGTCCGCAGCTCAGGTAGCACTGCATACGCATTGTATTGACGGGAAGGATACGTTGCCTTGAGCTCAACCACATTCTCTGCCTCTCAATCTAGTGGCGTCTTCTGCTGCATGGCTGGGTACAGACGAGGCGAAATTTTCGTTAAGTTGGTGCATGTAGCCCGATAATGTAAATTAAGTATAAAGTAGACATGCGAAATAGCTTTCTTTATAGTACGTGTTAAAGTAATCGTGTTCTGTGTGTATGGCTGACATGGATAAACTGTGATAGTTTGCCGTGATAAAAATCTTTGCATACATGCCCATTGATACTAAACCACACCAAGTGTATTTGTTGAAGGTTTGTAAGCAGACTGCCTCGTCACTTTCGATGGTTAACGAGCTGACGACTAAATTCAGCGTGACTGCATTTCCGTTTAGGATGACTCGTTCTGGTGAAGTACGACCCGAAAACTGCAACCGTTAAAAATCTGTACACTAGGAAGATGCTAAATCGTTTACAGCAAAGGGATATAACCATAGGCATAGAAACAGAATGAAAACCAAGTCCATTATCCGGAAACTGTCAATTCTTACCCGTGTTGACTGGTACACATACCGACATCGCGCAGTTGCACGTTTGACAGCTCTTCGCTGACTGACCTAGGCATGACGCTGAATTTCCCAGTCTCAGAAGCAAGGGAGCTGTTACACCACATGGACACCATTCATTTATAATATTTTCCGCTGGTAAACAGCTCTACACATCATTCGTCTTAGAGTCATTAGAAGAATTCTATCTAGGGTTTCAGTCTCTGCAGGCGTTACTCGTTAGTATGGAAAGGAGATCTGTACGAAAAAAAATGCGGTACTGAAAAGAAGTCTCTTCACCATATCATTCAAAAATGTCCTCTGAGAGCTTTCACTGGGGATGCAACAGAGGTCCTGATGGTGACAGAGGGATTAGTAGACTACGTTCTTCGCCTGGATATTCGTTTGTAATGTGAGACAGTTGTGTTTGTTTCTTTGTGATTTAGCCATACGCTAAATAATTAAAAATATACACTGAGGTGACAAAAGTCATGGGTTGGTGATATCCCTGAGTTGGTGATATCCGCACTTGCAGATGCAGATAGCATCGCGCACGCAAGATATAAAAGGGCAGTGCATTGGCGGGGCTGTCATGTATAGTCAGGTGATTCGTGTGAAACGGTGTCCGATGAGATTATGGCCACCCGGGAATTAAGAGATTTTGAACGTGGATGGTAACTGCAAATATACTCATGTGACATTCCATCATTAGGAAATTCAGTACTCCGAGATCCATAGTGAGTACTGTGTGCCGAGAATACCACACTTCACGTATTACCTCTCACTGTAAACAACGCAGTGGGCGACGGCCTTCACTTAACGACAAAGAGCAGCCGGGTTTGCATAGAGTTGTCAGTGCTAACAAACAAGGAACACTGCCTGAAGTAACTGGAGAAATCAATGTGGGACTTAGGACGAACGTACCCTCGAGGACAGGGGAATTTGACGTTAATGGGCTGTGGCAGCAGACGACCGACGTGAGTGCCTTTGTGACCAGCACGACATCGCCTGCAGCGCACCTCCTGCGCTCGTGACCATGTCGATTGGATCCTAGACGACTGGAAAACCGTGACCTGATCAGGTGAGTCCCAATTTCAGTTGGTAAGAGCTGATGGCAAATTTTGTATGTGGCGCAGACTCCACGAAGCCATGGACCCAGAGTTTCAACAAAGAACTTTGCAAGTTGGTGGTGGCTCTGTAATGGTGTGGCTGTGTTTACATGGATTGGACTGGGTCCTCTGGTCCTACTGAACCGATCGATGACTGGAAATTGTTTTGTTCGGCTACTTGTAGTCCATCTGCAGCCACTCATGGACTTCAAATTCCCAAACTACGATGTCCTGTCAGGGGGCCACAGTTGTTCAAGATCGGTCTGAAGGACATGCTGGACAATTTGAGCGATTCATTTGGCCACCCAGATCCCCAAAATGAATCCTATCGAATATTTACGGGATACAATCGAGATGTCAGTCCGTGCGCTAAATCCTGCAGCGACAACACTTTCGCAATTATGGACGGCTAAAGAGGCAGCACGGCACAGTACTTCTGCAGGAACTTCCAATGACTTGTTGAGTCCGTGCCACGTCGAGTTGCTGCACTACGCAGAGCAAAAGGAGGTCCCACACGATACTATGAGGTATGTTATCACCTTTGCCATCTCAGATATACAGGGTGGTCCATTGATAGTGACCGGGCAAAATATCTCACGAAATAAGCGTCAAACGAAAAAACTACAAAGAACGAAACTTGTCTAGCTTGAAGGGGGAAACCAGATGGCGCTATAGTTGGCCCGCTAGATGGCGCTGCCATAGATCATATGGATATCAACTGCGTTTTTTTAAAATAGGAACCCCATGTTTTATTACTTATTCGTGTAGTACGTTAAGAAATATGAATGTTATAGTTGGACCACTTTTTTCGCTTTGTGATAGATGGCGCTGTAATAGTCACAAACATATGGCTCACAATTTTAGATGAACAGTTGGTAACAGATAGGTTTTTTAAATTAAAATACAGAACGTACGTACGTTTGAACATTTCATTTCGGTTGTTCCAATGTGTACATGTACCTTTGTGAACTTATCATTTCTGAGAAGGCATGTTGTTGCAGCGTGATTACCTGTAAATACCACATTAATGTAATAAATGCTCAAAATGATGTCCGTCAACCTCAATGCATTTGGAAATACGTGTAACGATATTCCTCTCAACAGTAAATAGTTCACCTTCCGTAATGTTCGCACATGCATTGACAATGCACTGTCGCATGTTGTCAGGCGTTGTCGGTGGATCACGATAGCAAATATCCTTCAACTTTCCCCACAGAAAGAAATCCGGGGACGTCAGATCCGGTGAACGTGCGGGCCATGTATGGTGCTTCGACGACCAATCCACCTGTCATGAACTATGCTGTTCAATACCGCTTCAACCGCACGCGAGCTATGTCCCGGACATCCATCATATTGGAAGTACATCGCCATTCTGTCATGCAGTGAAACATCTTGTAGTAACATCGGTAGAACATTACGTAGGAAATCAGCATACATTGCACCATTTAGACTGCCATCGATCAAATGGGGGCCAATTATCTTTCCTCACATAATGCCGCACCATGCATTAGCCCGCCAAGATCGCTGATGTTCTACTTGTCGCAGCCATAGGGGATTTTCCGTTGCCCAATAGTGCATATTATGCCGGTTTACGTTGCCACGGTTGGTGAATGACGCTTCGTTGCTAAACAGAACGCGTGCAAAAAATCTGTCGTCGTGCCGTCATTTCTCTTGTGCCCAGTGGCAGAACTGTACACGGCGTTCAAAGTCGTTGCCATGAAATTCCTGGTGCATAGAAATATGGTACGGGTGCATTCGATGTTGATGTAGCATTCTCAACACCGAAGTTTTTGAGTTTCCCGATTCTCGCGCAATTTGTCTGTTACTGATGTGCGAATTAGCCACGACAGCAGGTAAAAGACCTACTTGGCCATCATAATTTGTTACAGGTCGTGGTTGACGTTTCGCATGTGGCTGAACACTTCCTGTTTCCTTAAATAACGCAACTAACCGGCGAACGGTCCGGACACTTAGATGATGTCGTCCAGGATACCGAGCAGCATACATAGCACACGCCCGTTGGGCATTTTGATCACAATAGCCATACATCAACACGATATCGACCTTTTCCGCAGTTGGTAAACGGTCCATTTTAACACGGGTAATGTACCACGAAGCAAATACCGTCCGCACTGGCGGAATGTTACGTGATACCGATACGACGTTTGTGACTATTACAGTGCCATCTGTCACAAAGCGAAAAAAGTGGTCCAACTAAAACATTCGTATTTCTTTACGTGCTACACGAATATGTAATAAAAATGAGGGTTTCCATTTTAAAAAAAAAAAACCGCAGTTGTTATCCGTTTGATCTATGGCAGCGCCATCTAGCGGGCCACCCATAGCGCCATCTGGTTTCCCCCTTCAAGCTAGACGAGTTTCGTTCTTTGTAGTTTTTTCGTTTGATGCTTATTTCGTGAGATATTTGGCCCGGTCACTATCAATGGACCACCCTGTATAGTGAAATGACAACTGTAGGTACTGCTGGTTTTTTGTTACGACAGTAGCAATTTGGTGAGACGGAAAGCAAGAGAAGGCGTGCGAGTCTCCACAACGACGACCCACCCGTAGAATCCAATAATGAGGGCGGTGCGATGCTGAGAGGGATGTGGATGTCAACATGGTAGCCGCGGCGGGAGACGTGCCGCGTGCTGTGTGGGTGGGAGCGGTGGTGCCACGCCCCGGTACGTTCAAATTGGCTGCGCGGGCAGCTATGAATAATTCACCTGACTGCCAGCCCGCCTGCAGCATCGCCGCGATAACGCAGGGTCGCTCTTTGCAGTCGGAGAACGGAGTCTTACAACACGTGACGTAGGCACCACACGGTATTCACAACGGCACTGCAGTGCATGTGTACCGGCTTATAAATACAGGGATAGGGAATTAGACAGGCCACCACAAATATATTCAGGATGAGCAAATATATCGAGGTGAAATTTTCGGTGACTTATAGTGTGTTATACGTTTATAAGCATGGAATTATAACATTCATCCATGTGGCTGGAGTCTTATCGATTATATGCCCGTTCTTCGAGCTTCTTTCATTTTTTTCTGCGGAGTGCATTGGTTGTCTGACGTTCATCTTGGCTGGGTTACCTCGGACATTGTCTCACCATATAATTCTTAGTCTTCCTCTTCCTCTCATTCCAACTATTGTTCTATAAAATGCTATTGTAGGTAGTCTCTTAGCCTAAATTATTGCTACGTGGCAAGCCCATCTCTTCCTTAGAACTTCGATGGTGTAGTGTTTGTACATCTCCCGTAGGTATTCATTTTTTTATCCTGCATTCCATATTATTTTCATCGATTACAGGTCCAAAAAGTTCACTTGATATTTTCAGTTCGATTATTAATAGCTTTCTTTCATCTTCCTTTCTGCACATCACAGCTTCACATTCGTGTGATATAACTGTCTAGAATCAAACTTCACTTAGCACTTGTTTTAAAACTTCCTGGCAGAATAAAACTGTCGGACGTGGACGCAAACATGGGACTTTTGCTTTTCGCTGACAAGCGTTCTACTAATCGAGATATCCAAGAGCGATTCACGACCAGCCCTCACAGTTTTAAGGAAGTCTGGGAGATAGGGGAGACGTAGTGGCCGAAGGGATGCTGTGAGGGTGAGTCTTGAGTCGTGTTTGCGTTGCTCACTCGGCAGCGCACATTCTCGCGAAAGCGAAAGTCTCAGATTCGACTCAAGGTCGGCACACAGTTTTAATCAAGTGGTAAGATAATTGAATGATGGTGGTGAGCTTTAAAATTGGTGTTTTTTCCCATAAGATACTGATAAAACTGTGAAGTGTTCTGTCAGCCACTGCTAACATGCTTCTACACTGACCGGAAAAATCGCAACGTCAGAAAATTCTTAATGTAGAGGAATGAATTTTCGGGGATACATTTGTCTATGTAAGATATTTACGTAATTGACATTGTAAGATCACAAGTTAATCTAAGCGGAGATAAGCCGTTGCAAATGTGAAATGCTGGTAAACCGCCAGAATGTTGAATGCATCATACAAACGTGCATGCATTGTGTTGTACAGGTGCCGTATGTAACTTCGTGGAATGAAGTTCCGTACCTGTTTCACGTGGTCGGTGAATACAGAGACTGTTAGCGCTGTTTGTGGAGGGCGTTTACGGTGTCATCCCATTATGTCCCATATCTGCTCGATTGGACACAGATCTGGTGATCGGGCAATATGTCGACACTGCGGAGAGCAACAGAGGTATGTGGGCTAGCACTGTCCTGTTGGGAAACTTGCCCCTGGGATACAGTTCATAATTGGCAGCACAACAGGTCGAATCACCAGACTGACGTGCAAATTTTCAGTTAGGGTGGGTGAGGTAGCCACGAGAGTGTTCCTGCTGTCGTACGACAGCCGAGACGGTAACTCCAGAGGCAGATCCAGTGTGTCTAGCACACAGGCAGGTTGGTTGTAGACCCTCAACTGACCTCCTTCTAACAAGGGAACCTCCCCATCGCACCCCCCTCAGATTTAGTTATAAGTTGGCACAGTGGACAGGCCTTGAAAAACTGAACACAGATCAATCGAGAAAACAGTAAGAAGTTGTGTGGAACTATGGAAAAAATAAGTAAAATATACAAACTGAGTAGTCCATGTTCAAGATAAGCAACATCAAGCATAATGTCAGTTTAGGAGCGCCGTGGTCCCGTGGTTAGCGTGAACAACTGCGGAGCGAGAGGTTCTTGGTTCAAATTTTCCCTAGAGTGAAAAGTTTACTTTCTTTATTTTTGCAAAGTTATGATCTGTCCGTTCGTTCATTGACGTCTCTGTTCACTGTAATAAGTTTAGTGTCTGTGTTTTGCGACGGCACCGCAAAACCGTGCGATTAGTAGACGAAAGTACGTTCCTCTCCAATGGGAACCGAAAGCATTTGATCGCAAGGTCATAGGTCAACCGATTCCTCCACAGGAAAACACGTCTGATATATTCTATACGACACTGGTGACGGCATGTGCGTCACATGACAGGAATATGTTGTCGACCCGCCTAACCCACTTGGCGAATGGGTAAAAAGATTCTACTACCTTGCCCGATTTAGGTTTTCTTGTGGATGTGATAATAACTCCCAAAAAAGTGATGAAAACATAAGAGTTTGTCACATAAACTGCAACAAATGAATGCAACAGTTTCACAGTCACACAGTTTTCCCTGTGCTCTGTCAAAACATATGTTTTTAACGTTTTCCAATTTTTTCCGTGTGTCAAATCCTGCATATGTCCAAGCAATTCTGAACATGTCCTGGAATTTTCGAGGGCGAAGTTGATTGTGTGAGTGCCTGAACTTTGATAATTGACACACGTCAATTGCTAGAAAATAAAAAAGTTAAAGTTTTTACTCGAGAGAAGACTTGAACCGAGGTCCTCTGGTACCGGAGTTGCTTACGCTAACCACGAGACCACGGCGCTCCTGAGATCACATTGTCCTTGATGTGGGTTATGTTACACATCGACTACTCAATTTGTATATTTTGCTTATTTTTTTCATAGTTCGACAAAACTTCTTCCTGTTTTCTCGATTGATCTGTGTTCAGTTTTTCAAGGCCTATCCACTGTGCCAACTTATAACTAAATCTGAGGGGGGTGCGATGGGGAGGTTCCCTTGTAAGCAACATACTGGTATCACTGGCACTGGCTTTCGTCATAAAACACAACAGTTCCCAATAGTGCTCTCGCTTGACACCACTCAAGTCGCAAATGGCGGTGGTTTGGGATCGGTGGACTGCCCGCTACAGGGCGTCTGGATTGGAACTGTCCTTGAAGTAACTCATTTTTAACACTGATACAATGGAATTACATTTTCCTGGGGACAGTGAGTCTCACGGCAGAGACTTTAATTCATTGCTTCAGCTTCTATCCTTCTCGATTTGCAACAGTTCGTTGTGTCACTGTGGTGCCAACCGATGCTCAAATTGCTCCTGCAGGTGCAGTACGACGCGCCAGAGCCGTGCACCGGACACGATGGTCTTTTCGCTCGATAGGCGGTCCGCAGATCGTGGTCTCGCTGTCACGTTCTCGCTTCCCAAACACGGGGTGCCGGGTTCGATTCCCGGTGGGGTCAGGGATTTTCACCTGCCTCGAGATGACTGGGTGTTTGTATTGTCGTCATCCTTTCATCATCTTTCATGAAAGTGGCGAAATTGGACTGAGCAAAGGATGGGAATTTCTGTGGGTGCTGATAACCGAACAGTTCAGCGCCCCACAAAGCAGACACCATCATCTCTGTAGGGCCACGTGACCTCCCCAGAGCCCCGTCTCTTGGCGACTGTACATTCTCGTGACTACCACTGCCAGCAGTTGTGTACAGTGACCACGTTCCTGCCAAGTATTTTAAAGAGTAAACCGCTATTTGACTGTGTATTATTGTGTTTATCCAGATTTCGGCTTTTGTGCCGTTATCATGTACATTGCTAAAGGTTGTTAGACCATTATTAAGACATATTTGTTAATGCAGTCCAAAGCAGGTAAACAAGGCTAACACATATCTTTAAGAGGTAACTGTCAAAGAATGTGGCCAAATTCTTTGACAGTTATATCTTAAAAACATGTATTTACCTGCTTTGTACTGCCTTAACAAATATGACTTAATAAAGGTCTAACAACTTTTATCGTTGTTCTTGATAATGGCATAAAAGCCCAAATGCGGTTAGTACAAAAGATAAGTATAAAAATACACAGTTAAATGGCGGTTTACTCCTTTGAAAAGTATTGCATGACTGTTTCTCAAAGCCATCGAAAAATCCTGCCGAGTCTTTCTGCACTATCGCAAAAAGAACAACCAGCTCCTCGAAGCCATATTTTACGATTTCGTCCAAACTCAGTGAAGTGTCGATAATGGCTTCTTAGGCATTCTTGGCTAACATCAACTCAGCTCGTCCAATCTCAGAGCTAACTGACGCTCACGACCGTTACAGTGCGTATTTGAAGCAAACCTGATCCGCATCCGCGTAGTGACGCTCCGGCGCCACTCTTGTGCCACTGGTGCCAAATCTGAACAGTCATCTTCTTTCAGATACCAGCTTTCATTCATGTTGCACAACTCCTTCTTGGTGCTCCCATTTTTTTTTCAAATGTTCAAATGTGTGTAAATTCCTAAGGGACCAAACTGCTGAGGTCATCGGTCCCTAGACTTACACACTACTTAAACTAACTTAAAGATAAGGACAACACACACACCCATGCCCGAGGGAGGACTGAAACCTCAGGCGGGACCCGATTTTTTTTTTCGGTTAATATATTTCTACGAGGGCGTACTGAAAAGTAATACCTCCGAATATTTTATGTGAAAACTCTTAAACATTTCTAAGTAGAACCAACATAATTAACATTCTAAACCTTTATTTTTCATAGCTACATATTTATATCTCGACATAGTCCCCCTGGTGACGAACACACTGCTCCCAATGAGAGACCAGTTTGTTGAGACCTTTACTGTAAAATATTTGACTTTGTTGACGGTGCCACAGCCTCACCTCTGCGTGCATCGCTTCATCACTTTGAATTATTTCTCACGATATTTTTGTTGCTATGATTATTAATGAGCTTACATGTTAAAGTTCCAGAAGTAGAACGTGATCTAGGTCACAACTCTGTACAAAAAGTCCAGATGAGGCGGCAGCTCCAGTGAACAAAGATTAGGCTACTGTCGAAGTGACTACCCAGTGTGCTATGCGCGCCCGAATAGTGGAGTTGGAAGCTCTCGTAGGGGAGGTGTGAAATAGTGTTGACTGTGTAGAAGTCTCGTCCGCAGCATACAACATTGTTATTACGCCTTTATCGTCCCTACCTGAAACTTTGATGACAGATTAATAAAATAAGTAGTCGATATAATTTGATCTGAATCTCACCAGCGGTCTTTTATTTAACTCCTTCCTCTTGACTATTCATTTCCATTCGATTGATATGTCACGGCAAAAGACCTGTGATCACTTGTTAAAAATATCCTTCAATACTAATCCATACTGAGTAGATATTAAACCAAACCTACCATTCCACACATGGAAAGGCTACACTATTTGATACTAAAACATTACCAGCTCACTGGGCGCATACGCATTTACGATATGTACTCGTATAATCGTTGGTCAAGAGTGGCACACTGCCAGTATACATAATCACCCCGAAGCGGATATTATACAGCCCACCCCCTCCCCAGTGGGAACATATCCTTGAAGTGTGAAATGATATGTAACCATTCTAACATTTATTTAGTTGCTGAAGCCTGCAATCCGTTCAGTCGTTTGTCATGGTAGAAAGTTCACGTGCATAATGGAAGCTCACACCCCAGATGATTAACATTTAAGGTGAGCCGTAAAATGTCTTATAATCAGTTGTTTCAACAGTATTCTCAGCTCACACATTATAGTCACTGATACAGACACTGTTCATAAGCACATTATAGGTTGCGGACACAAATCATATGATACACACGATATTACAGTGGTTGAATACAGAGAAAATGTACAAGGTGTGGCTAGAAAAAAACCGGACTAGTACTGGTGAAACAATAAAACGAATGCAATAAGGCTGAAAGTCGCGTGGCCTGTCACGTGACTCTCGCTCCGCCTACTGCTCGAGTTTCATCTGCCTCCTGCACTCAGTCTGCCCGTGGCGTCTGTTTTAAGTAGTCGACGTTTTGTCTGTGCGTCGGAAAATGTTGAGTGTACAGAAAGAACAGCGTGTTAACATCAAATTTTGTTTCAAACTAGCAAAATCTGCAAGTGAAACGTTTGTAATGTTACAACAAGTGTACGGCGATGATTGTTTATCGCGAACACAAGTGTTTGAGTGGTTTAAACGATTTAAAGATAGCCGCGAAGACACCAGTGATGACACTCGCACTGGCAGACCATTGTCAGCAAAAACTGATGCAAACGTTGAAGAAATCGGTAAACTTGTTCGACAGTTTCCTTGTCAACTCCTGTTAACTCAGACACTGCTCTGATTGTTAAACGGATCTTTAAATCGTTTAAACCACTCAAACACTTGTGTTCGCGATAAACAATCATCGCCGTACACTTGTTGTAACATTACAAACGTTTCACTTGCAGATTTTCCTAGTTTGAAACAAAATTTGATGTTAATACGCTGTTCTTTCTGTACACTCAACATTATCCGACGCACAGACAAAACGTCAACTACTTAAAACAGACGCCACGGGCAGACTGAGTGCAGGAGGCAGATGAAACTCGAGCAGTAGGCGGAGCGAGAGTCACGTGACAGGCCACGCGACTTTCAGCCTTATTGCATTCGTTTTATTGTTTCACCAGTACTAGTCCGGTTTTTTTCTAGCCACACCTCGTACATGTATTCGATTTCTTGTATCGTTTTGAAGGTACAGTGTAACTTACAGTATCCACTACTACACTCAACCACCTATCTCAGAACAGGAAAAGTTCATGAACCGTGCATTAACTACATCGCTTTCCCATTTGAGCGGAGCTCAAGGGAAACAAGATAAAAGCCCGAGCGATGCCTTCGGTGCTGAGGGACGTAACTGCGCTGGATGCCAATGCATGTTGGAGTGTTATGCTGATGTCATTATACATAAATTGTTATGAATGCATATGATTTAACTGCATGTCATTAAAAAGAAAAAGCTACAAAACCTTCTTAAAATACATGTATAGCTAATCGTCATACAGGCCATCATTGGATATTGAATGTGGAAAGTTTTGAAAGGTTCAGCACCCATTAATCCTTATCTTTACAATAGGTAAACGTGAATTCGAATATATCAGTTAACAGTCTTTGTACGTACTGTATAACATAATCTAGTGGAAGTTCTTTATGTCGTCAATAAAATTCATAATTTTATCACATTTTTACCTCTTTCAATCTGATGTGGATCGGTTGGAAGTCGGCGATTGAAGGCGCCGATTTGAGATGATGAAGGCAAAGAGATAGAAATATAAGATGGATTACATTGAGAACTGTTTGAGTGAGGAACGACGGTGTGCGGTGGCGCCAACAATCGTTCAGATAGGCACGGACTCTAGCCAGCGACGAACAACAAGGTTGATAGTGGACATTAAAGATTTCAATAACGGGATCAAAGATATCAAAGATTTGTTTATTGTTTACTGGGGCTTGAAGGAATGGATTAATTAGTGTATTCATTCACTCAATTATGATTCAGCTGTAGTCTGGAGATATTTCGATTCAAGTAATCCACGTAGATGCAGCAGTTTACTACCATCGGTCACTAGTACAATCAAGCTGTAATGTCTTCCTTCGTCACATGATACCCACGGCAGCGTTGAGATTTCATTACACTTGATATTCTATATAATTTGCATTGTTCATAAGACGTTAAGCACTCGACTTAGCAAGTCCTCAGATTCCCTATTGGTTAACTGTTCAACTAAATGTCGCAACTAAGTTCATAGCAGATGTTTCCATGGATATACGACGCCAAGCATTACACATCAGTTGAGGTTCAAATAATATTACTGTTGAGAATTTCTGTAGAGTTCAGGTAACACGCACCATCAAATATTGATGCTTGACAGACATGTTTTTGGTGCATTTATTTAAGAATTAAGCTATAATCTACTCATTGCATAGTCGTTCGCTGGGAGACTAAGGCAATCACATGTACACACACAAATCGTGACCGTTCACTAGACCGAGCGAGGTGGCGCAGTGGTTACACAATGGACTCGCATTCGGGAGGACGACGGTTCAATCCCGCGTCCGGCCATCCTGATTTAGGTTTTCCGTGATTTCCCTGAATCACTCCAGGCAAATGCCGGGATGGTTCCTCTGAAAGTGCACGGCCGACTTCCTTCCCCATCCTTCCCTAATCCGATGAGACCGATGACCACGCTGTCTGGTCTCCTTCCCCAAACAACCAACCAACCAACCGTTCACTAGTGCCAAGGATGGGTTCTGAAACTTAATTACGAAAAAATCATAGCCAAAACCACCAGAAATCCCCATTAATAACCTCGCAAAACTAATGTTGCAATCAGTAAATTATCATTATTATGAATTCAAACCGTGTACAATATAAATCACTGGTGAGGTAACTACATAAAAAAACTGGTACACTAGAAACTCACGAATCAGGTTCTGATAATAGCTGCTGATTGAAAACTTTCATATATCAATTAAAGGATATTCGTTTTAACTACTATGCTGTAACAACTTGACTAAATAATACTAAATATCTTCCCACTCTGAACTGAGCAACACACAGTTCTGTGTCTTACTCCTAAATCTCAATTAATTTACAACATGCATTTAGGTCTATACATAATTACACATATACCAAAGTCTTTTCATCCATGGGCAAAATGGGCGAGACACCTCTCTCGTTGGTATTGCTTGGATTGCCTTATGCCCAATGGAATGTCTTCTAATAGCTGCGAAAACGTATGTCTCCGTAATTGTAGATAGATAAGACTATTTACAGTCTTGACAATAAAACAGGGACCAGTGAAGCGATTCGTGAAAAGCCCCACTTTTACAGACCATAATCATTATTTACTTCTCTCAGCAACGTGGCTTTTCAACTGACCAGTAGTGCCAACTGCAAACGTTGATTCTCCCATGGTTTGTAAACTATGCTTCATTCTTAAACCAAATCTTGCAAAGACTCAGTACCACTTTGTCTGCTTCTGTTGATATCGTTTGGTGAAGTATGAAGGAATCTGAACGTCTTCCCATGAGAATGTTGGTGGAGCGAAATGTGGAAAGAATGAAATGCACTTGAACTTGGTAACGCCCTTTAGCAGATCCCACTCGCACGTTCACGCTTCCTCTGAATGACATGCGGACTACGTGTTGCCGCTAGTACGTTGTCAATTGCATTTCTGTCATCAGTTGCTGTTCTATTTTGTTGGCATATTTGTTTTTCAGACTTCCAGTTTCTTGAAATATTTTTTAATGTTTGCAGAGACAGATCACGATACATTTCAGCTTATAACAGCACCACTGTCAAACATTTCAGCACCATCTCTCATAAATAAAGACCATATCCACGTTTTAGAATGTCGTGTACATTGTGAAAGTCTCAGTAGCATACCGAGCAATTTGTCTGAAGACTACAACAGTACAGCACAGACTGATGGTCATAACGCACTCAGGTAAACGTATGGATCGTACAGTTCATGCAATCCTATGCAACATGATAAAATTGAAATTCAATCCACCTGTCCCACTGAAATGAGGAAAATAATAAATTCACTCGAAAGTAAAAGCTTTTATGGAATTGATGGTATTTCCAACAGGGTACTAAATGCTTGTTCCGAATAGATAAGTAGGATTTTCAAACACATATGTAGTACCTCACTGAAACAGGGCATTTTTCTGGATAGACTGAAATATGCTATTGTTAAACCATTGCCTAAAACAGGAGATAGATCTGATGCTAACAGTTACCGTCCAGTTTCACTTCTGACAACTTTATCCAAAATTCTTGAAAAAGTTATGCATTTAAGAGCAACTTTACATATATGTAAAAATGAAGTATTAACAGAAAATGCTATATACGCTTTGACTGATCAAATATTAATTGCTCTTCATAACTGAACATCACCCACTGGGATTTTTTGTGATCTCTCAACGGCTTTTGACTGTGTGAATAACGAAATTCTTTTAGATGAGCTTAAGTATTGTGGTATGAATGGGACAATGGACAAATAGTTTAACTCATATTTAACTTGAATTAACAGTACAGATCGCCTGCAAAAATCAGCACGGTCCTCTAACTGGGGAGGTATCAAGAACGGTGTCCCAAAGGGTTCGTCTAGGGTGCCTTATTGTTATTAATATACATTAATGAGTTACCATTCCATATTCATAAAGATGCAAAGCTAGTTCTTTTTGCTGGTGATACAAGTATAGTAAACACCCCAACAAACAAGAATTAGCTGAGAAAATTGTAAATAACGGATTTCAAAAAATTATTAAGTGTTTATCTGCAAATGGACTCTTATTAAATTTTGAGAAAACACGGCCCTATATATAGTTCTGTACAGTAAATGGCATGTAGACTTTGAACAGAAGTACGCGGCTAAGGCAGGATATTCCAAATTTCTAGTTTTGTGTATTGATGAGAAATTGAGTTGAAAAAAACAGATTGATGATCTGCTGAGACATCTAGGTTCAGATACTTATGCTATTAGGGTTACTGCAAATTTTGGTAGTAAACATACCAGTACATTAGCTTGCTTTGCTTATTTTCATTCAATGGCATCATATTTTGGGGTTATTCATCATTAAGAGAAAACTCATTCACTGGACAAAAGCGAATAATCAGAATAATAGCTGTAGCCCACCCAAGATCACCTTGCAGACATTTTTTTAAAGAAATGGGGGTATTCACAGGACCTTCGCAATTCATATATTCATTTACGAAATTTGTTATTAATAACCTATCCCAACTCAAAAATAATAGTAATGTGCATAGCTACAACACTAGAAGAAAGGATTATCTTCACTATTCTGGGTTTAATCTGGCTTTGGCACAGAAGGGGTTATTTACGCTGTCACAAAAGTCTTTAGTGATTTAGCAAATAACATTAAAGGTCTGACAGAAAGCCAATCGGCATTTAAAAACAAATCTTCCTCTACTCAATAGATGAATTTTTAGATATGAAGCGCTAATTTTTTAAAAAAAAAAAAAAGGAGAAGAAAAGAAAACAAAACGAGCTTATATCGTGTAAAGAAAACTTAAACTAACACGTTCTTCATCATTCTGGAATGTCGTATTCATGATCCTTGAACAAGTATTAACGCAACGTAAAGTAACAGACGCGAACACCGTAACCAAGATGCGCAGTAGACCCCGCGCAGTCGATCGCCAGCGTCGGGCGTGTTGCCATCCAGTCAGGCGGAGCGCTCCACTAGTAAAACTCTGCGAGAACGTATTCGAATTGAAGATGCCACGAACACAAAGCAAGTTAAAGGGCAATGGTCTTCATAATCAGTCATGAGAAGTGGTTGCAAATTCCTCCAATTTATGGAGGAAGAAGCTGTATTAGGTTCTCGATTGAAACTAAAATCCACATTGAAAAGAATCAAGGGACAACTGGAATGAGTCAATGCAGGTGAATCGTAAACAGCTTCAACGTCTCATCGGGAAGGTCCAGAAGATATCAGAAGGGCAGTTTAGATAATTTTAATGAGCAAGTCGTCCGCCGCATTGTGAACAATTTCTACATTACGGATAAAAGAAGACCCACTTCAAGGGAAATTCATAAAAAGTTACAGTGTTTAATAAATTTTGAAGAACGTATAAACACATCTCGTAAAATTCTTCGCACTGTTGGACTTAGGTGGAAGAGGACAGAAAATAACCGAGAAGTCATCCACGAACAAAATAGTATCAGAGCAAAAAGAATTGCATACTTAAAAATCCAAGAATACAGACGTGAGTGTCGTCCAATTGTATATATGTACGACACATGCGTTCACTCTTCTAACTCACCGTCGTATGAATGGAGTGACAATTCACTACGGGGTCTGCTGAAATCTGTTTCGAAAAAAGCAGAATTACTATCATCCATGCTGACGGGGAGGTCAGAAGCTTTCTAGCTACATACATACATGCGTAATAAAGCTGATTTTTTTAAATAACATGTTTGGAAAATAAGCTGTAGACAAATCGCTGTCAGTGTGTTTTCAACATATCTAGTTAAAATATGTAAACATTCACTGCTGGTCTAGTTATTTTTTTAGTTCACCGTTCATATACGTGAATTTTGTTAATTGAGATAATTAGTCACCCATTATTATGCTACAGAATCGGTACAGTAACGATAATTTGTTAATAAATGCTTAAAACAATACTTTTTCTTACACCATGCGCATAAAAAGAAAGAAATTTCTTCACATTATATACGCGACAGAGAACACGATATGCAACAAAATTCAGCAGGATTTCAAATTCTCGCGGTGACCGTCTAAATATCCTGAAGTAACGTGTCTCAGATAGAATGTCGGAGAAATCACTGCAAATACGACTCATTACTACTCGATACTATTCAACAGTAACTACTCCCATTATGAATACCGAGATAGCTTTGTACAACATTTGGTTCTCTCTTGTTGAACACACACTTTGAATGTGCTTACCGTGTTTTCAGAAGTATTATCTCGCATGGATACCATCTCACACGGAGCGCATTTCCTGTTATGTAAAACGCAATGAACGTCAGTTATCATTCAATGGCGCCCCATTAATTCTAAGTATTGACCAATTTCGTACTTTATGTAATGACTAGTTGAATTTTTCTCTTCCAGTTGCAAGAAGGACAGTAGGTTCTCTCCTCACTATCGAACGTTAGAGGCAACACGGATCTCTCGTATTGCTTCCTTGGCAATATTACAAGTACGGCCTATCCAACTAGTATATGAACTGTCAATGTGCAAATCTACCGTATGAACAACTATGGTGAGTGCTTGTGTAACGCAGTGTAGTATCTCCTTGTGATTGAGTATGTAATCACAGGTAGGGAATTTTCTTACACCGCAAGTATTCAAATGGATTATCCCCAACGTGCGATACACCGGCCTAGCGACCTTAGAGCAAGTGGACTTTTTTATTTCTCACGGTATGGGATGGAATCTCAGAGGTGCAGTTATAACTTGATTACATGTTTACACCTTTCGAAGAAGAGATGACTCATGAGTGGACGCTTCGGTATGAAGATGTGATTCATTTCCTTAGATGGTATCGTTCAGTCATATCACAAAAGTCAAGACGCTAATGAAGGGCAACGCACCATATCTGTGAACTGATAGAACAACCTAACTAAAATCATACTATTAAGGAAATAGCCAGGTATCATAGAGGGACAATTGCAGATTCAGCAGTTCCCAAATGAAAAACATTGTTCTCATTAATAGACAATTTACTTCTCAACATGAGTAAAACTGAAGTAAAAATTACAACTTGGCGACTTCCTCGAGATACTCTGTTCGACGCGCGTTACCTCCTTTAACGATTATCCGTGTTGGGTACCACAGTCAGAGCCAATCCATGAAAGAGCGATCACTTGATTGCCCCAAATCAGTTGAACGCTTTTAACAAAAGAAGCAGTGCAGACTCCAATGAACTACTTATTTTTAATTCCAGGAACCAGTTTAGGTCTATGTGACCATCTTCAGATTAGAGGCTCAGATAACGTGAGGAGCTGGTACATGGAGTTGATGTGAGTACCAACTCGTAGCTGTCAGCTTGGAGGAGTACGAAGGCGGCTCCTTCAATAACATCTGACAATTTCCTCCCCAATCCTCTCTTCATCCCCACATAGGTAGTGCAGTTTACATTCACTTGAACTAGCTTGCTGTGAATAAGCCGTGATGTCTATCTACAAATCCGCCCCCCCCCCCCCAACTTACCAGTATTACCAAACTGATGCTTTGCTATTACCTCAGGATACGTCCTATAAACCGATCCCATCTCGTAGACAATTTTTGTCAACCATTTCTTTTCTCCCCATTTCCATCCAGAACGGCTTCATTAGTTATTCCATCCACTCATCTAGTCTTCAGGATTCTTCTGCAGCACCACAGTTCAAAAAACTTCTGTTCTTTTCTTGTATTAATTGTTTACCGATCATGTTGCATTCCCGTATACGATTACGTTCCAGACAAATGCTTTCATAAAAGAGACTATAACGCTTAAATTTGAATTAGATGGTAATTTTCCAGAAGACCTTTCCTTGTTATTCAAATCTGCATTTTATACGCTCATACTCATCCGTGGGCAACGGCCTTGCCACAGTGTATACACCGGTTCCCGCGAGATCACCGAAGTTAAGCGCTGTTTGGCGTGGCCGGCACTCGGATGGGTGACCATCGAGCCGCCATGCGCTGTTGCCATTTTTCGGGGTGCACTCAGCCTCGTGATGCCAATTGAGGAGCTACTCGACCGAATAGTAGCGGCTTCGGACAAAGATAGGCATCATAACGACCGGGAGAGCGCTGTGCTAACCACATGCCCCTCCTATCCGCATGCTCAACTGGGGATGACACGGCGGTCGGATGGTCCCGATGGGCCACTTGTGGCCTGAAGATGGAGTGCTTTTTTTATACTTATCCGTCGTCAGTTATTTTGCTGCACAAATAGCAAAACTCGGCTATTAGTATAAGAGTCTGCATTCCTAGTGTAACTCCCTCAAAATCACCGGATTTAATTTTACATTCCATTACTCTTTTCGTACTTATTTATTTATTTTAATTTCATTTTATAACTACCCGTTCCGTTTCACTGATTTACCAAGTGTTTTGCCGTTCCTGACAGAATTACAATTTCATCGGCAAATCTTAAAGTTTGCATTTCTTCTCCCTCCCAAAATTGCTCTTTAATTTCCTCTGGTGTTTGCTCAGTAACATGGAGATGGATTATAATCTTTCTTAGCTACTGCATCCCTTACAGTAAAGTTAGTGCTTGCTTTACCCTTGCAAAAACTCAATATACACACATAAAAAAAATTTGCATCACCCCGGTTCCCAGAACTCCTGAAGGTAGACGTTGAAATGGTTCAAATGGCTCTGAGCACTATGGGACTTAACATCTATGGTCATCAGTCCTCTAAAACTTAGAACTACTTAAACCTAACTAACCTAAGGACATCACACAACACCCAGTCATCACGAGGCAGAGAAAATCCCTGACCCCGCCGGGAATCGAACCCGGGCGTGGGAAGCGAGAACGCTACCGCACGACCACGAGCTGTGGACGTAGACGTTGACTGTGGACATTGTATAACAGACACAGTCCCTTTGACTGTTCAGCTGTAAACAACCATGCATGAGCAGCGCCTATTAGACGGAGGGGGTCCGACAGCCGATCAGTTCCAGTCATTCCACCAGGAAGGAGGTACACGGCTCGTGTTGTCTGTAATTCAACCATTCCTAGATGGTCAATACCGCGGTTCGATCACGCCCGTATTGTTACTTTGTGCCAGAAAGAGCTCTCAACAACAGAAATGTCCAGGCGTCTTGGAGTGAACCAAAGCGTTGTTGTTCCGGCATGGCGGGGATACAGAGAGACAGGAACTGTCGATGACATGCCTCGCTCAGGTCGCCCAAGGGCTACTACTGTAGTGGATGACCGCTACCTACGGATTATGGTTCGGAGAAAACCTGACAGCAACGCCACCATGTTGAATAAAGCTTTTCGTGCAGCTTCAAGATGCCGTGTTACGACTCAATCTGTGCGCAATAGGCTGTATTACGCGCACGCAACTTCACTCCCGACGTCCATGGCGAGGTCCATCTTTGCAACCACGACATGAAGCAGCGCGGTACAGATGGGCCCAATAACATGCCGAATGAACTGCTCAGGATTGGCATTATGTTCTCTTCACAGATGAGTGTCGCATATTGACGAAGTATTTGTCTTCATGGACAACAATTCGCGCCCCCATCGTGAAGTTGCACATCATGCTGCCCATTGTGTACAGTTTGAGTCGTAACACGACGTCCTGTGGCTGCACGAAAAGCATTATTCAACATTGTAGCGTTGCTGTCAGGGTACTTCTAACCATAATCCGTAGGTAGCGGTCATCCACTACATTAGTAGCCCTTGGGCGGCCTGAACGAGGCATGTCATCGACAGTTCCTCTCTCTCTGTATCTCCTCCATGTCCGAACAACACTGCTTCGGTTCACTCCGAGACGCCTGGACACTTCCCTTGTCGAGAGCCCTTCCGGGCCGAAAGTAACAATGCAGACGCTACCGAACCGCGGTATTTACCGTCTAGGCATGTTTGAACTACAGACAACACGAGCTGCGTACCTCCTCCCTAGTGGAATGACTGGAACTGATCGGCTGTCGGACCCCCTCCGTCTAATAGGCGCTGCTCATGCATTTTTGTTTACAGCTTTGTTTAGTGACATCTCTGAACAGTCAAAGGGACTGTGTCTGTGATACAGTATCCACAGTGAACGTCTATCTTCAGAAGTCCTGGGAACCGGAGTGGTGCGAATACTATCAGTAGTTGTAAATGCGACAACCTGCTTACAAGTTCCGTCAACTTGAAGCAGCACTCTCAAACTAGCCGACGGCAAGAGACCACTCAGCATGTCTGAACCCGCAGACTCACTGGCGACCACCAGGCCTGCCACCAAAAACTGCTCGCTGCAATCTGCCCCCGCCTCCCCCCCCCCCCTCCCTACCCGATCCCGCCCCATCAGTCCTGAGCGGCTCAATCCGCTCATATGTAGACAGACGCTGCGCTAGCCCTTCCAGTGGCTTGTCGTGCTACCGTTGTGTAACTACACATTTATCAGTATACGTTACAACGTGTTAGGCGACCAGCCGGATATTCAACTGGGTACCTTAGCGCGCTTATCATTTTTTGTGTGAAGAATAAATAGAATTTAAATAAAAGTTGATCTTAAAAATGCGCAGTTGACTTACAATCTAAATTATAATACTTTCGCTTATTGCACGATAATTATCTACACATCCAATCGATTATCACGGACTGTATTTGATGCAGTGAGGTCATTTTTGTAATTGCTCTCACCACTTTTGCACTACGATTTAATTTAATTATGAAAATTCTACCTGCGCTAATTATGGATAACACTCCATTACAAGTGTGGTTACTCTGACGTTGCACTGAGGCTCTACTTTTTAGTGGTGTAGCGCGTATGTGCGGCGTGATGACCGTATTTGAATCTCAGATAACACTGCTCCAGTATACTCAAATCTGTGCGGTAGGTTTCATTATTATATCGTAAATGTTGTGCAATGACTCCTCTGCAGTGACAGCCGGTGTGTGTGTTTACTCGCAGTCGCGTAAATAAATTACGATTCACGCGTAGTTCGTAAAAGGTTGTGATGGGTGCATTGGTAGATAACATCTGACTTACCACCGTCATTCGTGTTTGCTTCATTACACAGTATAAATACAAATGTTAAACTGCATTAATTGACTGTTCCGTTGGGCTTTGGTGGAATATTTTACACATTATGAATGAAAAAACCACAAGGCACAGTTGTAATATTCTGCAATATTCATTACTTTACAAACCGTTTTTCGACTCTTATGCCATCTTCAGCTACAAAGATAAGTAAATGTGGCTGTGAAATTTTTATGGGATTAAATATGTTCGTACTTGGGGCGCCTACAGGGTACCTCAGTCAGTTATCACAGATTACCATTGTTAATGTTTTATTTGGGATTAAAACGAGAGGAATTATTTTAGTAAAATGCGACGTAGAACTGCTTTTTTTCCTTTTTGGTCATCAGTCTTCTGACTGGTTTGATGCGACCCCCCCTTCCCCCACCAATTCCTCTCCTGTGCCAACCTCTTCATCTCAGAATTGCACTTGCAACCTACGTCCTCAATTATTTGCAATACGTACTCCAATCTCTTTCTTCCTCTGCAGCTTTTGCCCTCTATAGCTTCCTCTAGTACCATGGAAGTTATTCCCTGATGTCTTAACAGATGTCGTATCATCCTGTCCCTTCTCCTTTTCAATGTTTTTCACATATTCCTTTCCTCTCCGAGTCTGCGCAGAACCTCCTCATTCCTCACATTATCAATCCATCTCATTTTCAACATTTGTCTGTAGCACCACATCTCAAATAATCAAAATATCCACGGGTGTGCTGCCGGTCTATAGTGTCCAACGGGCACAATATTTCGGCGATCATACATGTCGCCATCATCAGGTGAACTGATGGACTGAGCTCCTGTGAACGTGCCGGCACGCAGATCCGTACGCTATGGCTGCTCACAGGGAACTGGGTTCGGTCGCGGCGGCGGCCGATTTAAATACCCTCCGCCCGCGGCGCGCTCCCTCCGCCGTCCACGCCCCGCGTCACGGTCGCGCGGTGGAACAGATTGCGACGGCGTCTGAGATGACGTCGGTGTGATGGCTCTGTCCGCCGTGGTCGTCACAACTATACGTTTCCTCGATTTACTTTTGATTAACCCAATCGCTGGTTCCCAAGCCTTGCTAAGATTATAGCCACAGTCACGGTTTATGAGGTCGTCATTCGTGCGAATTTCGATGGGCTGTCTAACAACGCTGTCCCAGTACCTCGACGTCTGTACCAGAATCCTCGTGCGTTCATACTCCATGGCGTGATTTTCCGACAAACAATGTTCAGCGACCGCCGACTTGCTCGGATACATCAGTCGAGTGTGCCTCTGGTGTTCACGGCATCGATCCTCGACGGTACGCATCGTCTGACCAATATACGACTTGCCACATTGACACGGAATCTGGTACACGCCGGCCTTCCTCAAACCGAGGTCATCTTTGGCGCTCCCCACCAGTGCACGAGTTTTATTTGGAGGACAAAACACAGTTCCGACCCGGTGTTTCTTCAGAATGCGGGCGATTTTCCCCGAGAGTGCGCCTGTGTATGGAATAAACGCAGTGCCTACCTCCTCCCTCGTGACTTCATCCATCTCAACAGGTTGTGCTGCAGTGGTTGGGCGGAGAGCACGTTGAATCTGCCACTCTGAGTACCCATTTTTTTCGAAATACAGTTCTCAGATGTTCCAATTCCTGGGGTATACTCTCTGCGTCAGAGATAGTGCGCGCCCTATGTACTAGAGTTTTAAGTACCCCATTCCTCTGTGAAGGGTGGTGGCAGCTGTCTGCGTGCAAATACAGATCAGTGTGCGTTGTCTTCCGATACACCCCATGACCTAGGGTGCCGTCAGCCCTTCTCTTGACCAAGAAGTCAAGGAAAGGTAATTTACCCTCCGTTTCAGTCTCCATAGTGAATTTGATGTTGGGTTGTATGGAGTTTAGATGGATAAGGAAGTCAAGGAGTTTATCCATACCATGTGGCCAGATGACGAACGTGTCGTCCACGTAACGGAAAAAGCAAGTAGGTTTCCATACGGATGACGACAGGGCTTCCTCCTCGAAGTTCTCCATCTCAAATACTTCGATTCTCTTCTGTTCCGATTTTCCCACAGTTCATGTTTCATTACCATACGATGCTGTACTCCAGACATACATTCTCAGAAATTTCGTCCTCAAAGGAAGGCCTATGTTTGATACTAATAGACTTCTCTTAGTCAGGATCTCCCTTTTTGCCAATGCTAGTCTGCTTTTGATGTCCTCCTTGCTCCGTCCGTCATTGGTTATTTTGATGCCTTGGTAGCAGAATTTCTTAACTTCATCTACTTCATGACCGTCAATCCTGATGTTAAGTTTCTCGCTGTTCTCATTTCTGCTACTTCTCATTACTTTTGTCTTTCTTGGATTTACTGTCAGTCCATATTCCGTACTTATTAGATTGTCCATTCCATTGAGCACATTATGTAATTCTTCTTCACTTTCACTGAGGGTAGCAATGTCATCAGCGAATCGTATCACTGATATCCTTTCATCTTGAATTTTAATCCCAGTCCAGAACCATTCTTTTATTTCCATCATTGCTTCTTCGATGTACAGATTGAACAGTGGGGGCGAAAAACTACATTCCTGTCTTACACCCTTTTCAATTCGAGCACTTCGTTCTTGGTCGTCTTCTTGGCTCTTGTACCTATCATATATAAAATATGCGACGCATTAAATAATTAACTATGAAAAATTACAACATTTGTCCTGAGAAGTAAAAGAAGTTGTACAGTAATAGTAAACTTTGGGTACATCTTCCACGGGGATGACTCCACAATTAAATTTTTCCAAACAGGTTGATTATTACAAACAGCTAAAATATTGGTTCACTTGCTTGTTTAATCTTACTTGTGATATTTTTCCCGTTTGTAACACTGGATCTGTAAAGGACAAGATTATCTTATTCACTGAGCCCCCCTTGGAATGTCACCAAACTTCACTGAATGTTATTCAACTCTTTTCTCTTCTCAGAACGAATATTGTAATTTGACATCTAATTCATTATTTATTTTATTAATAAAAGAATACATTGTCCGTAGTAGGCTGTACTGTGCTTTATTAAAATCGTGCTCTTTGCTGATTTCGGCCGTGAGTCATTATCAAGCACATTTGCTGTGTCATGCATTACGTATCCTGCTCATAATATTCTTTTATATCATAAATCTGACATAAAAGAACTTGATGAGCAGGATATGTGATACATGACACAGGAAATGTGCTTGATAATGACTCACGGCCGAAGTTACCTAATGGCACGATTTTAATTAAGTACAATACAGACTACAACGGACAATGTATTCTTTTATTAAACACTTAGAGACTATGGATCCCCACACAAGCAAAATCTACATATTCTAGATATTTTATTGTAAGCTAAATAGTTTTACATCGCATTTTACCGAAATAATTCCTCTCGTTTTATTCCTAAACCAAGCATTAACAGTTGTCATCTTTGAAAGCTAACTAAGATACTCTACAGATGTACCCCTCATATATTTATCTTTGTACGTGACGATTTTACTACAGCAGAAAACCGACATATAAAATAGTAATTACTGTTGAATATTACACCTTTTGCGTGTGTCTTTTCATACATAACAAACATTAAACATAATACGTAATTCAGTTAAATTAGTTGTGTACTGCACAGCTTTTGGAGTGCATACGATATCTTAGTCTCGCTACGGTCGTCACACTGGTACAGTGAAATCGGCGTGCTTGTTTTATTTTTATACCTTAGCTCATATTTTTTGCACATAGAGTAATTTTGTAGCTATTGACCGGAGCCGTTTTCTAGTGAAGCAGGTCACGTTAGCATCGTGTGTGGGATTTCTTAATCGTCACCCTCTAGCCCCGTAGTGCTCTTCCATTCCAGTGGCTGACGTGCAGGGCCGGATGGACCTCATTCATGCAGACTGGCAGTTCCTTACTTCTGACTTCCAGTACCACGTTAGCGCTGACAGTTAAATGTAACGGCAGAAGTGGACATGACTGAGTTGATAATTATACAAATCTGCGGTAGTCTGTCACTCCCCACTGTCACAATCGACGGAAGTTCTTGCAGATAGCACCATTTCTCGTTTGTGTCATTGCTGGCACTGCCTCTCTTGCGACTGACAGGGGAAACTCCCCATCGTATCCATTAGATTTAGTGTTAAGATGGCCCAGGAGATAGTCCGTCAAAAACTGAACACTGATCAAGCTCGAAAACAGGAAGATGTACTGTGATGTGCAAAAAAAAAAAAAAAAGAAAGAAACAGTGAACGGTCCAAGCTTAACAAGTGCAATGTCGATAGTCGTGGCGTCGTATGCCGGGAGGGTAGATCAGCCTGTTTTATCAGAGGTTAGCTGCTCTCTGTAATTAAAAAAAAAAACTGAGTTAATGGATCAACGACGAACTTGTACAAGCGTCATGCGACGTCCGTCCCGAACACATACAACGAACAAAATGAGATCAACAAAAAAAAAAGAAAATAAGTGGTATGGTGTTGGACTCTAAGCCAGAGGAGCCGTGTTCAAACCTCCATCGTGCTAATCTTTTTTTTTTTTTTTCACAACGTCACGAACTGTCCGTCCGGTCATTAAAATTCTTGTTCTCTTTCTGTAGTCTTGGCAGTTTTCATACGAGAGTTGGAACTTTAATAGTGGCACCTATTTATTTACAGCTCGTACAAAATAGATTCGTGTTTCAAAGTTTTACTGACCTTCAAAGTTGTCACCAGCATTGTGCATAACACGTTGCCAGCGATGTGGATGTCGTAGGATACTCTTAGCAATGCCAATTGTGTTGAAAGTTCGAGCGGCGCTGTCTATTCCCCGACGAATTTGTAGGAGTTCTGAAACGAATGCCGTGAAGTGTTTCCTTCGCTTCAGAAATCGAGTTGAACTTATGAGTGCTTAAGTTAGTGGAGTGCGGTAGGTGGTATAGCACTTAGCAGACCCATCAGTCAAACAAAGCAGTAACAGCTTGCACTGTACGTGCTTGGGCATTGTCCTGCAAAACGATGGTCAGTTCCTGCAGATAGTGTGGGTTCAAATGGTTCAAATGGCTCTGAGTACTATTGCACTTAACATCTGAGGTCATCAGTCCCCTAGAACATAGAGCTACTTAAACCTAACTAACCTAAGGACATCATACACATCCATGCCCGAGGCAGGATACGAACCTGCGACTGTAGCAGCAGCGTGGTTCCGGACTGAAGCGCCTAGAACCCCTCGGCAACACATGCCGGCGATAGAGTGCGGCCGCGCACGGTTGACTCTAGTGTCTGCCGTGGGTCAGCGTTATGGTTTAATCACTATGCGCAGAATTTCGGCACGTTCCGATTGTGGACGAATACTTTATGAACTAGCTCTTGTATTACATTTTCTATTTTGTTAACCTTGCTGTCGATTTGGATGTATTTCTTTCCTTGCTTTTCAACAAAAATTACTTACCGAGGTACTTCTTCGCGACTGGCACTTTAGATTTTATATACATTTCTTTTCATATCACACAGACTTTGTTTTCTAAAAGATATGCGGCTAGACGAATACTGTTTGGACTCAGTGTAGTTTTGTTAACGTGAAAAATGGTAAGTTGCACTGTGGTTCGGAGTCCACATAAACTATCAAGTCCCCATACAACTGGCTGCGTAAATTAGTTCAAAGGCCGAACGAAGAGAACAGTTTATTGCCTCCAATAAGACGAATAAGACACTGTGACCTCCAAATCAGCACTCGGGTTGTGGACAGCTTGACACTGCACGCCACTAGCCCCGTCCCTCGTCGTGTCTTCCTCTACCGCTCTGACAGTTGCCACTTGCGCCATTTGACTCTCTGCCCGCCCCCTGTCGCCCAGTGGACCGCAAACGCAGGGAGACTTGTTGCGCTGTGTGTATGGCTCTGTAGAAGCATGGGCGGGCTGGAAGCGGGCAGGTGCACTTGTTGCAGAGTGGGCGTGTCGCATCGGCGGCGGCTGACAGCTCTGCAATCGATAGCGACACAGGTGACTGGCGCCACGCGCCTCGCCACAGCCGACGCCTCCTCCTGCTACTCGGTACAAGCCGGTGCTGCACACTTACTGGGCCACATCAACAGAGACGCCTGTTGAGTTAGTTGCACCATCAGCTGTAGTTATGCGAAAAATTGAAGTCGAAATACAAGGCAAGCAGTATACAGTAACACACGTTTGAAATACGCTTTACCTTATCAATAGCAATCCTTACTCTCGCAAGCATATTATCTTTTCGAGGAGGAAAGGGCTTTTGGGAAATGCTATTTTTATCTAGATAGGGATACACGACAAGGCTGTCAATGGAAGTCATGCACTGCCAAAATAAAAGCTAAAGCAAGCACGAGAGGGGACCAAATATAACAAGAATTATTTACCTAAACGATTTGTACCTCACAGAACAATCAAAAACTTTAATTACTGAGCCGTGGTAAAAATTGCTGTTTTGAAGTTGTAAGTAGGCTGTTTATGTTTTCTTATTGGCAACGTTACGTAGCGCTCTGTATGAAAATCAATGGCTGTGCTGTGTGCAGTCTGTGGCTAGTTTGCATTGTTGTCTGCCATTGTAGTGTTGGGCAGCTGGATGTGAACAGCGCGTAGCGTTGCGCAGTTGGAAGTGAGCCGCCAGCAGTGGTGGATGTGGGGAGAGAAATGGCGGAGTTTTGAAATTTGTAAGACTGGATGTCATGAACTGCTATGTATATTATGATTTTTCAACACTATTAAGGTAAATACATTGTTTGTTCTCTATCAAAATCTTTCATTTGCTATGCCTATCAGTAGTTTGAATCTTTTATTTAGCTGTCAGTAGTGGCGCTCGCTGTATTGCAGTAGTTCGAGTAACGAAGCTTTTTGTGAGGTAAGTGATTTGTGGAAGGTATAGGTTAATGTTAGTCAGGGCCATTCTTTTGTAGGGATTTTTGAAAGTCAGATTGCGTTGCGCTAAAAATATTGTGTGTCAGTTTAAGGACAGTCATGTATAATTGTTCAAAGGGGACGTTTCAAAATGCGCGCCGTAGCGCGTAGTGTGAAGCAGTCGCCCTCCGTTTCTGGCGGTGGCGCCGCTGTGGCAATCGCAGCTTTGGTGTCTCCCTCTGGTGGGAAAGGGGGAAATGTTGCTGTTCACGTGCATTTAAGCGGCGCTGTGAGCTCGCCAGGGGTCAGTCTGGAGGTAGTCTGGAGGCAGTCTGTGTCAGTCTCTCGTCCGAATTTGTGAGGCAGTTAGTGTCTGTCTGTCGTACTGAGTGCTAATATGTCTTTCGTTCGGATCAATCTTTAAAGCCGGATAAATGAGAGTCTTTCCACTCCGCCAGTAAGAGAACTCAGCGAGTGTTCGCCCGGTGGGGGCTTAGTTCCTGCATGTGAGCCTGCGCGTTAGGCCGCCAGTCTGCTCGAGTTGCTCAGGCAATGGTCATTGGCGGTTGGATCGATCGGTTGGTCGGTCGCGCACTGAGACACAAGATGACTTGTCCGCCTTGAACGTCGGCGCATGTGAGGTCGCCACGTGAGTCCAGTGGGCCGCGCCGTATAGCGAGGCGTAGTGGCATCGCGGTCGACACGAGAGCAACAGGAGTCAACCCACGACATCGGTCTGACCGGTGCGAGCTGCGACGCCCTGAGACGGGAGATCGGCGCGCCTTCCTGCGTCCGTTGAAGCGTCTGGCAGCGAACGGTTCGGGAGAGCGATTTGGGAGTGCTGCGCCAGGTCTTCTCCAGAAATCGCAGTTTATTAGAAGTTAAGTGATTGGTGATATGTTGTTTCATTTACTCGTTAAATTCTACTTGCTTTCTTGGTGAGGTCACCAGCCGTTTTGTTTTGGGGTCGTCCCTATATTCTTCTCCGTTTGCCCTCCAGCGGGAAGGTCGTTGTTTATGAATTGGGTGGCCCGTTTTTCCTTCGTGGAGTAGGGGCGGGTTAGAGCAACCTACGGTTGGGGTTGCTCGGTAATCTCCCTATCAATATACCGTACGTTAGTAGCTGCCTCTGTCATGTTTGTCGGTTTTGGTGTTAACGAATTTATTGCTTGGAGTGTAACGGCCTAATTCCCGAAATATTTTTGATCTCGCCTATCATCTTGGGAGGCGATACCTGTGTACTGCAGACCATGTTAACTTGTTTGGCGAACCTTGTATTATTTTATATAAGATTGCATTTCATGCACTTTTATTTAAATGGTCATTTTAGTATATAAAGTTGCCACCCTTTCACCGTAAGACTTTTCTTAGAAGTTAAAATCAAGTTGCACCTTCACATGGCTCTGAGCACTATGGGACTTAACTTCTGAGGTCATCCGTCCCCTAAAACTTAGAAGTACTTAAACCTAACTAACCTAAGGACATCACACACATCCATGCCCGAGGCAGGATTCGAACCTGCGACCGTAGCGGTCGCGCGGTTCCAGACTGTAGCGCCTAGAACCGCTCGGCCACCCAGGCCGGCAGTTGCACCTTCGGTGGCAAAGTTAATATTTTAAATTTTAGTGTTTGGTACAATTTCCAACCCTCCTACAGGGTGCATAGTTTGTGTGCTTGTGTGAATTGTTAAATCTTTTAGTTTGAAGTAATCTGGTCTGTTGCAGATTTGCACCAGTGTAGTCTTTCAGAGGTTGTTGTGAACGGTCGTAACTACGGCCGTGTCAAAAGGGAGCGGCAAGGTTCTCAGCCCGAAAGCTCATACAGTCAAAAATTTGTTTCTTTCCGCCCCTGAATAAATTGTAACTTGATATTTAGAGGGTTCTTTCTGGTTATAATTTTAAATCTGTTTCTTTTAAAAAAAGGTTTTAGGCACCATTAAAGTGAATAAATTACCGTTCGTTAAAAAGGAATTTGCTTATGATTTCATCAGTTACTCCCTGGCAACTACTTCCACGCTCACATAGTGTGATTAAATGTTAATGTTTTTGACGAATCGCTAGTAAGTGGAATAAATTCTTAAGAATATTCTTTGAAAATAAATCCACGGTTCAATTACATTCAAAATTGTGTCCACTGGATGTAATGTATTGGACCCAAAGTTTCAGCCATTAGTTGAAAAAATCAGAACGAGTTTCACAAAAGAAATTTTATTTCCTTGCCAGTTTCAAGCACCTGCTGCTTTTCTTCAGAAGGTTAGAGTTATCGTGCTAGCGATCGTAAAAAATAAGCAGGTGTATGCACCATAGGTTCTACATCTACATCTACATCTACATTCATACTCCGCAAGCCACCCAACGGTGTGTGGCGGAGGGCACTTTACGTGCCACTGTCATTACCTCCCTTTCCTGTTCCAGTCGCGTATGGTTCGCGGGAAGAACGACTGTCTGAAAGCCTTCGTGCGCGCTCTAATCTCTCTAATTTTACATTCGTGATCTCCTCGGGAGGTATAAGTAGGGGGAAGCAATATATTCGATACCTCATCCAGAAACGCACCCCACCCTCTCGAAACCTGGCGAGCAAGCTACACCGCGATGCAGAGCGCCTCACTTGCAGTCTGTCACTTGAGTTTGTTAAACATCTCTGTAACGCTATCACGCTTACCTAATAACCCTGTGACGAAACGCGCCGCTCTTCTTTGGATCTGCTCTATTTCCTCCGTCAACCCACACTGATGAGCAATACTAAAGTATAGGTCGAACGAGTGTTTTGTAAGCCACCTCCTTTGTTGATGGACTACATTTTCTAAGCACTCTCCCAATGAATCTCAACCTGGTACCCGCCTTACCAACAATTAATTTTATATGATCATTCCACTTCAAATCGTTCCGCACGCATACTCCCAGATATGGTCATAAGGATCATAGCACATGTAGAGACATGGTATAGGGACACCAAATAACTAGTGCAGACATCATGCATGCCAGTTCTTCCGCGATTGTTGTCTGATGTCCTTATTTGTTGTTTGGTGTCCTTATTCCATATCTGCGCATGTACTAATATCCGTAAGTCTACATTACTACGCTGCATACACTTGCTTATTTTTGACGCTCGCTAATAATGCGATAACTCTAACCTTCTGAGGAAAGGCAGTAGGTACATGAAACAGGTAAAGAAATAAAATTTCTTTTGTGTAGCTGGTTGCTGATTTTCTTTTAACAAAAAATGGAAATGAGCGTTTGGCGTCATTGGCCGGGAGGCCCCTTATGGGGTAGGTCCGGCCGCCTTGGTGCAGGTCTTATTACATTCGACGCCACATTGAGCGACCTGCGCGCCGGATGGAGATGAAATGGTGTTGAAGACAATGCAACACCCTGTCCCTTAGCGGAGAAAATCCCCGACCCAACCGGGAATCGAACCCGGGCCCGTAGAAAGGCAATCAGTCACGCTGGCCACTTTTTTTTTCATTGATCTTATTTTGTTCTATATTGTTCGTTGAATTTGTTCGTGGCGGACGTCCGATTGTTCGTTGATCCGTTGACTCAGTTTTTTTATTACAGAGGGGAGCTAAACCCTCTGGCCGAACATGCTGAGCTACCGTGCCGGCAAAAGGATGATGAAGAAAACACAACGCCCAGTCCGCTGAAGTGAATCGAACCCGGGCCCCTTGCGTGGTAGACGCTAACGCTACCGCTACGCTACGGAGGCGGACAGCCACTCAGCTATCTTTCAACAGATACACCTACAGTTGCTTAACATGGATGAAGTACTAAATTTCACCCATTGATGAGAACAGTGTTCAGCAGTCAGAATCTAACAAGGGAACCTCCCCATCGCACCCCCCTCAGATTTAGTTATAAGTTGAAAAACTGAACACGGATCAATTGAGAAAACAGGAAGAAGTTGTGTGGAACTATGAAAAAAATTAGTAAAATATACAAACTGAGTAGTCCATTTGAAGATAGGCAACATCAAGGACAATGGGTGTCAAGGAGCGCCGTGGTCCCGTGGTTAGCGAGAGCAGCTGCAGAACGAGAGGTCCTAGGTTCAAATCTTCCCTCGGGGGAAAAGTTTAATTTTTTATTTTCAGTTTATGTGACAAACTCTTATGTTTTCATCGCTTTTTTGGGAGTGATTATCATATCCACAAGAAAACCTAAATCGGGCAAGGTAGAAGAATCTTTTTACCCATTCGTTAAGTGTACAAGTTAGGTGGGCCGACAACATATTCCCGTCATGTGACGCACACGCCGTCACCAGTGTCGTATAGAATATATCAGACGTGTTTTCCTGTGGAGGAATCGGTTGACCTATGACCTTGCGATCAAATGTTTTCGGTTTCCATTGGAGAGGCACGTCCTTTCGTCTACTAATCGCACGGTTTTGCGGTGCGGTCGCAAAACACAGACACTAAACTTATTACATTGAACAGAGACGTCAATGAACGAACGGACAGATCATAACTTTGCGAAAATAAAGAAAGTAAAATTTTGAGTCTAGGAAAGACTTGAACCAAGGACCTTCCGTTCCGCAGCTACTCACGCTAACCACGGGACCACGACGCTCCTGAGCCTACATTTTCCTCGATGTTGCTTATGTTCCGCATGGACTACTCAGTTTGTACATTTTATTAATTTTTTTCATAGTTCTACACAACTTCTTCCTGTTTTCTCGATTGATCTGTGTTCAGTTTCTCAAGGCCTATCCACTGTGCCAACTTATAACTAAATCTGAGGGGGGTGCGATAGGGGGTTCCCTTGTAAGCACCGTAGTGCCTCCAGCGGTTTTTGCTCTTCTACGTCCTGGAAATGCCTCTCTTTTAGGTTTCTTTTCAGTATGAGGAACATGAAAACACCGCAGGAAACCAGATAAGGTCAGAACGTGCGAAATCATCGTCTACATTTACACATATATTCCGCAAGCCACGTTGTGTGATGTAGGTATCATGCGGTGTCACGTTAAAAGATTCTTACGTCGCTTCTTGGTATACCAGCTACACAGTAAGAAGTGAAAGACACAAAATTCTGGACGTGCTACATAATTAATTTACTTCGTTGGCTTGTTTTCGAATCACAAGCCCATTATCAGACTTCAAGTGGCTGGTGAGCAACACCGAAGAAGATAGAACATGTGGGGAATGAGGTTTAAACAACTTCCACACATAATACATATTGAACAATCTTGCCTTGTATTAATTTTATTTTATTTTGATTGTTAACTAAACTTACATTGTTGGGCACGCAATTAGGTGCCTTTAACACCTTCTCTACTACTGGCTGCAATTCTTTGCTAATGTTGTCCTCCTCCTCTTCCGCTTCGCCTTCGGCATACACACACACACACACACACACACACACACGCACTTACTTCGATGCAGATGTTTATTCTTAATGTTTTTCTCGTTTGTTGCCTGAACATTCATCTACTGTTTAACATTTTCAGTTACGTTACCATTGCGCTGTCAAAGACGTCATTCACTCTGTACCTCATTCCCCGTATATAACATCTTTCTCAACGTTGATTATCAGTAACTGTATCCGCTTTGACGTCGATAGTCAGTTACAGTCTGATTTGGCCCTGTAAGTCAAAAACCCTTAACAAATTCATTTAATAGTGCGGGACATAAACAATTCTGTGCTTTTTATTTATAACGCATGGAATCACTATCATTTCCCCCTTCCTGTTCCATATGTGAATACTGCGTGGGGAGGGCGACTGTCGGCAGACCTCGGAATGACCTCTAATTTCTTTGATTTTCCCCTTAGATGTCACTTGGAGATCTTAGAGGAAATGTCGCCTGACGCTTCCTGGAATGTACGCTATTGGAAGTTTAACAGTCATCCTCTCAGTCACACACAACGCCGTTCTTGCAGCCATGATGAACATCTCTCAGCTTACTAAGCAATCTCGTGAATAAACGCCCTGCTCTTATTCGGATCTTTACTACCTCTTCTACTAGCCCTACCACATCTAATTACGTTCACGTTCAATTGCCAGTCCCTAAATAAAGCGTCGATCCTCTGCAGGTATTCCTGCTTTCTTCTGCCTTTATTTTGGTGTTCAGACTTCCAACACTACAGACCGACCGCCGTGTCATCCTCAGCGCACAGGTGTCACTGGATGCAGATATGGAGGGGCATATGGTCAGCACACCACTCTCCCGGACGTATGTCAGTTTCCGAGACCGGAGCCGCTACTTCCCAATCAAGTAGCTCCTCAGTTTGCCTCACAAGGGCTGTGCACCCCGCTTGCCACAGCGCTCGGCAGACCGGATGGTCACCTATCCAAGTGCTAGCCCAGCCCGACAGCGCTTAACTTCGGTGATCTGACGGGAACCGGTGTTACCACTGCGGCACGTTATCCACTACATTACTTAAGGGGCTCCAGAACGCCCCATACTTGTAATGTTAAAATAACGCTTATAAATTACATCTTTCCTCACAAAGTATTTGAGGTAGGAAGTTGAACTTTTTACAGATTATTTATTGGAATATGGGCTACAACTTAACACATGGATTTTACAAAATTTTAGTTCAGTTATTAAAGATGATTTTTTTTCAAATGTAATGAAAATTCACAACAGTTTTTTGCAATTTTTTATTTATATATTCAAAAATATACAGTTTTTTGGAAAACGGCTGTGTTAAATTATGCAGAAGGTACTGTGTAACATTTACTGAAAGTTTGAAACAAATATGTTTGGAAGATCCTCAGAAAACATGTAATTAGTATGAGAAAATAAAAGTTTTGGGAATCGAGCGACAAAGATTGGATTAACTTTTTAGTGCATTCCAGGTCCATAGGATGGATTATCTTCATCCTCTGCAAACTCCTCCTCCAGCTTCCTCTTGTTCCTCCTCCTGTTTACTCTTGCTTGTATTTCTAGACTCTTTACAGCCCTGTCTGCAGCCCGAAGGCGTTCCTTGCCTAAAGCAAGCATCGCTCGTACCATGTTAGAACCTATCTTCATTCCTATATTTCTAAATACCTTTGGCTTTCCAACATTTCTCCTTTTCTTAAAAGCCTTCAGAGGATTTCTAATAACTTTACTTTTACTCATTATTATACTTCAACAAAACAGAGACTCAAGAAACAGATTTAATTACGAATATTTTCGAGATAACGACAGAGTAAATAAACATGAAACAATCGACAATCACACCAGCGATATATATTGAACCATCACAAGTTAGCCACAACACATACTTTATCTCACATCACTAAAATGTACCTGATGAACACGGACGTTAATAATAACACCATTTGACAGCAGTTTAACAGCGCCACAGTGGGTCACGCCCATGTAGAACACATTTCAAAAAAAATTTAAAAATAGTTGTAGTCTTCGGAATTGAATAAATTATATATCTATTAAAAGGTAATAGTCTGCAGATTCAGAAAACGCAAAAAAGTAAAAATTGAACTTTTCATGATTTGAGCGTTTCCGGAGCCCCTTAAACAGATTGTGAACGGTAACGGCTCTGCAACATCCCCATGGAGTACTCGGATTGTTGTACTGCATTGTACTGTATGTGAACCGGGGGCCTAGAAACGACGGAGAGGCTCCGTCCCCGCCACAGCTGCAGTGGTCCACAACCCCACGACGACTACCGCAGTCCACTTCACCCCTCCGCCGTCTACACCGAACCACTCTTTCAGGGTTATTGAGCGGTGCGGCCTCTGGTGGACCCCCCAGGGAACGCCTCACACCAGACGAGTGCAGCTCCTATGTTTGCGTGGTAGAGTAATGGTGGTGTACGCGTACGTGGAGAACTTGTTTGCGCAGCAATCGTCGAGGCGGATTAAGGGGAACCAGCCCGAATTCGCCGAGGCAGATGGAAAACCGCCCAAAAACCATCCACAGACTGGCCGGCTCACGGGACCTCGACACATGTCCGCCGCGCGGATTCGTGCCGGGGACCAGGCGTTCCTTTCCAATCCGGAAAGCCGTGCGTTAGACCGCACGGCTAACCGGGCGGCACTCGGATAGTTACTTTTATATCTGGCCATTTCGCTTCATTAAAAACAACTTGTTTTGGGTTCTAAAGGCTAATAAGTCCTGAATCCAAACACAAAGATGGAACGACATTTTGTTCGCTCAGCTACAGCTCGGAACTGCTTCTAGTGCCTTCCGGAAGCCAACGAACATGACCATTAACAATGGCGCCGTCGCCTGCGGTCCTCTGCATCTCATGAGCGAAAAGACTCGGCTGAGTTTCATAAAATCTCTGTTTATAGGAATCATGTAAATTTTTATAGAGGAAAACTTCGTTCATAAAGTAAATCGTACTAAGCGATACTAAAACGTGTTGCACTATCCTAAAAACAGGGTGACGACCGATTAGGGTGACGACCGATTACATACGTACATATGTCCAGTCAGATCGTTCAGAAAACAATTATTTCGGGATTCATTCTTTTTTTGTGAACAAGGCACTGACTTCCACTAAATTCGTGAAGGAACTGTCAACAAGGCATTAACTTTGCTTAAATTTTTTAAGCAGCTGTCCTTGTTTTCGTAACAACCTTTCAACAAGGCTGTTGAACACCTCTGAAAACGTGAATGAAGGGGAGCGAATTCCTTTACATAATCCGTATAGAAATGTACGGTAAATCATCATGTCTAAATCCCTTTCCTCTGTGCAAGATTTTAGTTGATTTCCTATTCTGCTGTCACATAGTACAGTATCTGTAATTTCAGCGTTCATGCGATGAATGAAAGGAGAAACCGTCTTGCGATTTTCGACTGTGCAACAATTTTCGAAGTCGGAATCATTATTTCGACCTTCTCTCTGTCATTTTCCGTTTCGGTGTCATAATGATCTGACTTAAGACTGAATAGATGATTTTGATCTACTTAGTGACTTTTCGTAACACTAGACCATCTTTTATTCATCTCATCATTGACAAAATTTATTCCTCTAATCACTGAACTCTGTTTTCTTGACTCTTATTTATTTTGGATTCAATTAATGTTTGTTTGTCAGCATGGCCTTGATGTCGCTTAAGTCTGTAAATAACTGTTTTCAGTTTCGCTGCAAGTTTCTAACATGTCTATTGAATCACAGCTTTGCTGTCTAAGAGGATAATATGAAGATTTCTTCTGAGTTTTATACATTGATACTCCACAGCTTCGTCCAAAGAGGTGAATCTTTAATACTGATTGTCCAGGTAATCTGCAACCTGTTGTTATTTATCGTGGTCAAACATAAGATTATCGATCCGTGTTTACTGACAGTTGTGGATTCAGAAAAAATCCTTTACTAGTGAAAATCACAAATAAAACTTATTACTGGTGACTAGTTTCGGTTAAATTAACTTTAGCCATCTTCATGTCTGTAATACGTAGGCAGCTGCAGCTATGAAAATAATATTGTGTGAATTATAAACATAAAATAGTTTCATCCCGAAATACACACTACCGAACTGTTTTCTCGCAAGTGTACATCACTCGATGGCAGAACACATTGTCATAATTTTATTTAATTTGCATCTGTTATTATATAAGCCGATGGAACAATGATGTAACATTACCTGTAAGACATATTTAAATCACAACGTTGTGAATGATACAGTGCATGAACATATCACAAAAAGGTACAAGCTGAGACTAAAACTCTTACCCCAGTTTACGAGATCGATGATTGGCACATAAAATAATAGAATCGAACATTCTCCACATGTGCATTCTGAGAACATGACAGACGCGGTGTTTTTCTAAAGACGTGGCACTAGAATAAAATGTGTCATGTTGACTCCATTATATGAGACTTCCGTATTCACTGTGCAAGTTTATTACTAAGCGAGTGCCAATTGCGAAACGCAAACGTCATGACACAAGGAAGTGCCCATATTCTAAGAGGCAGAAGACTAACCCAAGCCCTGCGTCAGCGCTTACAAGGAAGAACGTTCCGCCAGAAGACGCTAGTGATCAGTGTTGATCATAGCAGAAACCACAGAACGATTAGCAAACTGTATTAACGGACCATAAGCAAGAATAACTGGAATGAATGGCTAACATACTAAGCTATGTGTAATTAAAATAATATCTTAAATGCCATACAGTGGTCTATAAGTACATTCGAAATGGCAGTAGCGTGTAAACTACATGTCATTATTTGACGAAGTGTTGTAATATAAATAAAATTTTGAATGACTAGATGACTTACAGAATTATATACAATACCGTGTGTTACAGATAGGAAGAAAGTTAATTAATTTAGTGGGAACCATTTGTCAATGAAAAATTATATTTGCCCCCTTGACTAATAAAGGATTTTTCCTGAACCTGCAACTTTCAGTCTGCAAGCTGTCCCCTGTCACACTTGTTAAGCCAAATCATTTTTCTGACGTTCTCTTAATATTCCTTTCAGCACCTTGAAAAGTGGTTGTCCTATTTGCTTGGATAATTCTGAGTATATCGTGGGCCACAAATAAGAGTTAATTTGTAAATTTGGTAAATTCACTCAAACCTTGTAATATCGCGTTAACATTGCCTTTATAATTAATTATACATTTCAAAACTATGTTCGAGATCAGAGATGCTGGTCAGAGTGAGTACCTTTACGTCGTCAGGGTAAAATGAGAGTGTGCTAGTAGTAACAGTGTGGTAATGTACTTGGTTCGAAATGGACGGATGCTGGCCTGCCCTTGAGTGAAGGCAGCATTATTTGGAGCAATTTTGGTAATATGATGTTTAAAGAGAGATATGAAGCAGAAGGATTATAATATTGTATGAACGAGGAAAAATAGCATTTGGAGGTAACGTAGTTATATTTGTAATTATTTAGTATGCTGATTGTTATAACAGTGCTTATAGTTTAGATTTTCTGCAAGGTTTTTGAACTGGAGTGTGTGGTTCTGTCTCTCACCTCATTGTTAAATGTTAAACAGACATTTTTCAAATTACTTTGTTGGGGAAGTTGTGTTGTTGCTATGACTTACTGAAGCTCAGTTAAACCTTAAAGTGTCGATTCACTTATTTCTTTTTCGGTAAGATTAGTACCCGATTTTTCATTTACATTCATGGTTTTATTTGACTGCACACTCGCATTACATATCGCGAGTTGTGTGCCGAGAATTTTGACACTCAGAACATTATTTTAAAAGAAATGTTGCAGAGCGAACGGGTAAGCCATAAGTTTCGTTACCATTGTAGTTCATGTTCAGAGTCAGGCACACTGACTGTCAGAGTGCATTTGCGAGAATGTCAGTGTATTTTCAGAGGTTTAAATGAGAGTGAAGTATTTTATGAAAGTGCTACATTGTGATTTCAAACAGATTTAACAGATACAGTCAGCGTTCTATTCCGTGACCATTTGTTGTGTAATTATAATAATAGTTCAGGTATAGAAATGGTTTTCGTAACTAACAATGATTCATAATATTCAGAGCCATTTAACACAAAGCCATTTTGCCACAGAGTCAGACAACATACGTAAATTTTATTGCGAACAGATTTCTTTCTCGTAGTCGTATTGTTTGACCGACAGGTTACTCTGGATTTCATATTGGGTAGCGTGAGCTTCACATATTTCCATCTACAATAAGTATCAGATATTTTCAGTCACCATTTCTCAGTGGCTCAGCTTTGCACATTTTACCGTCTGACCTGACAGTTATACGAATATTAAAGCATTTAAAAGGATAATTTCACCTGTCGATTTTCCTGTCTCGATGCGTATTTATATGGTAGCCGACTGATTTCTGCAGTCAGATAAAGATTTGTTCTGCAACCACATACATTCACACGCTTTGATCCACCAGTTTCTTTCAGAACTTGAGACGTAACAAAAGAGAAATTACACATTGCTTGCCACTACATCGACATACACTGAAGAGCCAAAGAAACTGGTACACCCGCCTAATATCGTATAGGGCCCCGCGAACATGCAAAAGAATCGCAACACGACGTGACATGGAATCGACTAATGTCTGAAGTAGTGCTGGAGGGAATTGGCACCATGAATCCTGCACGGTTGTCCAGAAATCCGTAAGAGTACGAAGGGGTGGAGATCTCTTCTGAACAGCACGTTGCAAGGCATCCCAGATATGCTCAATAACATTCATGTCTGGGGAGTTTAGTGGCCAGCGGAAGTGTCTAAACTCAGAAGAGAGTTCCTGGCGCCACTCTGTAGCAATTCTAGACGTGTGCTGTGTCGCATTGTCCTTCTGGAATTGCCCAAGTCTGTCGGAATGCACAATCGACATGAGTTGATGTAGGTGATCAGACAGGGCGTTTACGCAAGTATCACCTGTCAGAGTCGTATCTATACATATCAGGGGTCTCATATCACTCCAACTGCACACGCCCCACACCATTACAGAGCCTCTATCAGCTTGAACAGTCCCCTGCTGACATGCAGGGTCCACGGATTCATGAGGTTGTCTCCAAAGCAGTACACGTCCGCCCGCTCGATACAGTTTGAGACTCGTTCGACCAGACAACATGTTTCCAGTCATCAACAGTCCAATGTCGGTGTTGACGGGCCCACACGAGGCTTAAAGCTTTGTGTCGTGCAGTCGTCAAGGGTAAACCAGTGGACCTTCGGCTCCGAAAGCCCATATCGATGATGTTTCGTTGAGTGGTTCGCACGCTGTTACTTGTTGATGACCCAGCACTGAAATGTGCAGCAATCTCCAGAAGGGTTGCACCTCTGTCACGTTGAACGATTCCCTTCAGTCGCCGTTGGTCCCGTCCTTGCAGGATCTTTTTCCGGCAGCAGCGATTTCGGAGATTTGATGTTTCACTGGATTCCTGATATTCACGGTACACTCGCGAAATGGTCGTATAGGAAAATGCCCGCTTCATCGCTACCTCGGAGATACTGTGTTCCATTGCTCGATCGAGCACCCCATTCAAATTCCCATCACGGTAACCTGTCATTGTAGCAACAGTAACCGATCTAACGACTGCGCCAGACATTTGTCTTATATAGGCATTGCCGACCACTGCACCATAATCTGCCTGATTACATATCTCGGTACTGTATTTGAATATGCATGCCTCTACCAGTTTCTTTGGCGCTTCAGCGTAATTTGATTTATACATCTATTATGATGAACAATAGAGACAAATTTTCTGGAGAACAGTTAAAGTTTGCTTGTATTGGGATAGAACGATTGTGAATTCCCTGCAACGTAGGACACCGATCTTGTGAAATGTATTTTATTTTCAACTGTTAACTTTTGAAACACTACATAGTGCAGTGAAAATGAGATTCTTTCATTTTATGGATTTACCATATATATATAACGCGCACTTTTTTCTTCGAAAAATTTCCTCTACAATTCAGGTGTGTCTTATACTCGAAATTGATATAAATATGTGAAGTGTTTGATTTAAAATTGCTGCCAGGCTTAAAAATGATCATATATTCTATGACGAAGGAAAGCTCTCTCAATCTGGCAGCATTGGATTCAACTGGCAGGAACAGCGCACCGGTGCGACTAACATGAGTTTCGGGGATTCACAAGCTAGCAACACTGTCTCCCTCCCGACCCGCCATAACAAACCCAGAACACTGTCTAGCCTATCATGCGTCACTGCAGTCTACGGTGCCAGTGAATTTGAATTGAAAGAGATTTGTGTTTTCGGTAATAGTACAATATTTTTGTTAGTTGCTGGTTTCGTAATGGAAAAAATAGGAGTTATTCATATCATGCGGGCTGCAAACTGAAAGTAGTAGCACATGTAGAAGAACATGGAAACAGAGCAGCTGCGTGACGGTTCAGCCCTCCACCAAAAGAAAAAAAAAATACTATTCGCGATTGGCGGGCGAGTAAAGAAGAACTGAAAACAAATGAGGAAGACTAATTGTGCAAATGTTGTTGTTGTGGTCTTCAGTCCACAGACTGGTTTGATGCAGCTCTCCACGCTACTCTATCCCGTGCAAGCTGCTTCATCTCCCAGTACGTACTGCAGCCTACATCCTTCTGAATCTGCTTAGTGTGTTCATCTCTTGGTCTCCCTCTACGATTTTTACCCTCCACGCTGCCCTCCAATGCTAAATTTGTAATGCCTTGATGCCTTATAACATGTCCTACCAACCGGTCCCTTCCTCTTGTCAAGTTATGCCACAAATTTCTCTTCTCCCCAATTCTGTTCAGTACCTCCTCATTAGTTATGTGATCTACCCATCTAATCTTCAGCATCCTTCTGTAGCACCACATTTTGAAAGCTTCAATTCTCTTTTTGTCTAGACTATTTATCGTCCACGTTTCACTTCGTTACATGGCTACGCTACACTCCAACTGATCAAAAAGTCAGTATAAATTTGAAAACTGAATAAATCACGGAATAATGTAGATAGAGAGGTACAAATTGACACACATGCTTGGAATGAAATGGGGTGTTATTAGAACCAAAAAACTACAAAAGTTCAAAAAATGTCCGACAAATGGCGCTTCCTCTGATTAGAATAGCAATAATTAGCATAACAAAGTAAGACAAAGCAAAGATGATGTTCTTTACAGGAAATGCTCAATATGTCCACCATCATTCCTCAACAATAGCTGTAGTCGAGGAATAATGTTGTGAACAGCACTGTAAAGCATGTCTGGAGTTATGATGAGGCGTTGGCGTCGGATGTTGTCTTTCAGCACGCCTGGAGATGTCGGTCGGTCACGATACACCTGCGACTACAGGTAACCCCAAAACCAATAATCGCACGGAGTGAGGTCTGGGCACCTGGGAGGCGGGTGAGCAGACGATCATCAGCAAACGACGCGCGCAAGTGATCTGTCGGACATTTTGTGAACTTCGCTTTTATCTTTGTTTCTAATAAAACCCCCATGTCACTCCATGCATGTGTGTCAATTTTTACCTCTCTATCTACATTATTCCGTGGTTTATTAAGTTTTCAAATTTATACTGACTTTTTGATCACCCAGTACTTTCAGAAACGACTTCCTGACACTTAAATCTATACTCGATGTTAACAAATTTCTCTTCTTCAGAAACGATTTCATTGCCATTGCCAGTCTACATTTTATATCCTCTCTACTTCGACCATCATCAGTTATTTTGCTCCCCAAATAGCAAAACTCCTTTACTGCTTTAAATGTATCATTTCCTAATCTAATTCCCCCAGCATCACCCGATTTAATTCGAGTACATTCCATTATCCTCGTTTTGCTTTTGTTGATGTTCATCTTATACCCTCCTTTCAAGACACTGTCCATTTCGTTCAACTGCTCTTCCAAGTTCTTTGCTGTCTCTGACAGAATTACAATGTCATCGGCGAACCTCGAAGTTTTTATTTCTTCTCCATGGATTTTAATACCTACTCCGAATTTTTCTTTTGTTTCCTTTACTGCTTGCTCAATATACAGATTGAATAACATCGAGGAGAGGATACAACCCTGTCTCACTCCGTTTCCAACCACTGCTTCCCTTTCGTGCCCCTCGACTCTTATAACTGCCGTATGGTTACTGTACAAAATGTAAATAGCCTTTCGCTCCCTGTATTTTACCCCTGCTACCTTCAGATCAAATAGAGGACTGAATTCAAAATGACCAAAACCAGAAGATGACGTATTGAAATGTTTACATTAACATTTCTAGGCAGCGAATTTAGTAGTTATTTGCTTTATGTAGATTTTCTGTGTGAGAGAGATTTGTTTTTTGTTTGCTGGTTTAATGTAATTGCAAAATGTAAAGAGCTACCACAGCTAGGTTAACTGTTAGAGCTATAGCTGATGCGATGTTTGAAGAATTCGTAGTTTCCTAAACGTTTCGAAGACACTGTCAATCCTACATGTGTTTCCGAGACCGTTTGCTGTTTCAGTTGAAAGCGCCCTTGTGCATGGGCAGATGTAGCTGTTTGATCTGCAGTTAAATTTCCCTTTTAAAGACAAATTCTCGTACAGTGCACTCTGTTTCCCCCTCTTTCCCCTCCTCATGTTCAGTCAGAGTGCCAAGGCGGTGGAGGAAATGTACAGCCAGGGTGAGTGTAATGGCACCCGTGCTAGGGCACAGCTTGTGAGCAAAATACTTGGCCGCCGCTGTTTTAGAGAAACTGCGAGTGCCGCTGGAATAAGTCAATCCAGAGCTGCTGGCATTTTGTGCGGCCAACAGCTTCCATCCTTATGTGTCATTTCCTCAGTAAATTAAGCAGCAGCACTGGAGAAGCAGCATGAAATCTTATCGCTCGGTTCTGGTGCTACATCAGGCAGTTTCTGTCTTCTAAGAATTTTTCTTTGATGATGAAGCAACATTTCCAAATAATGGAGAGCCTAATTTAAGTAACATGGATTATTGGGCCGCTGAGAATCAATAGTGGCCGAGGCATGTTGACCGTCATTCGCATTAGAGTGTGTACGTTTGATGCGGGATTATTGGAGATTATGTGATTGCTCCTCACTCCGTTGAAGAAAACTTAGCAAGCAGAAGATACGTGCAGTTTCGTACTGGAGTGCTACCAGCTATCCTAGACGATGCAACACTTGAAATACATGAACGCATGTGATACCACACCGCTATGTGCCCAGTTCATCTCTTGATTGTGATTGTGAAAGAGCACACCAGACTCCTCTTCTTGGACGATGGATAGTATGACAAGATTTTGTGATTGGCGTGTATGTCCAGCTGATGTCACAGTACTTTTTTCTCTGGGATGGGCTCAAAGTTGAAGTCTACCCACAAGTTCTGATGACCTAAGAGGATAGAATTTCTCCGTTCTATCCAGAAGTCCTTGTACCAGTGACTACGAACGAGTACTATAGTTGATGGTGGACGCATCAAGCACTTGATAACATAATTGGAATTTTTTGGAAGTGTTTATGATACTTTATTTTATGATTTCGTCTCTGTAGTTGTTCCTGATGCGATTTTACAATGTAAATTTGTATGTCGAAAATAAACATGTCAGTCTTTTGTCCTAGTGAAGTTATTGTTTAGCAGTACTTATACCTCAGTTTTCTGTTTTATAATTTTCGATGCCGGGAAGCAGGAGCAAACTATTGGGATGATTAAGTGAAAAATTATCTTCATATGCCACTTTCTTTGCCTTCCAACCACACAGCCAAGTGTGATTAGTATCTTGAAACCCGTCCCTCTTTGAGACCAGGAAGGAAACGGGTGGAATTGTACCTTTGAGCTGATAGGTCTGGACACACGGGTCTAGGAGTGGAAAGACACTGGACACTTTCTACTTAAAAGATTTATTTAACAATTGAGGTGTACATTACTTGTAGCTAAGCAATATAATCTCCTAAGAATCTTAACGGATAGATAACTTACAGGCACTAAACCATATTAAACTACTCAATAATCTTCATGATACAAATCATCTAATGGGCACTCGCCCACTTCAAAATAGTAAATGGATTTATGGATCAATGAAACAGCAATGACAAAATTTAACATACGCAACCACTAGTTCATTTTAGCAAACAATACAGGATAAATGCCAGCAACTCAAAATGTCGGCAAGGGGTCTGTTTATAAAACTTGAATAGTAGATTTCATATGGCCCACATATAATTGGTTTTAACTTTATTATTCGAATAATGAGCTGTTGCCCATTTGCAAACAATTAATTCCTACGAGCACTATCTCATTTAGAGGGACATAGAATTAATGAAATTTACTAAAAATGTCTGGTGGTACGCCTTCCTGAAAGTTAGATTAGCAACAAGTAAATAGCTCACTCAGACACAGTTAAATTTTTTATTCAAATATCGGGGTGTTCCTACGAGCACTCGCTCGTTTTAAAGAACACAGTATAAACAGGAGTCACTCAGAATCTAAGGCGGCAGCCATCTCTTGAAAATTAAATTAGCAACAAGTAAATAGCTGGAATGTGATTTTCACTTTGCAGCGGAGTGTGCGCTGATATGAAATTACCTGGCAGATTAAAACTGTGTGCCGGACCGAGACTCGAACTCAGGACCCTTGCCTTTCGCGGGCAAGTGCTCTACCATCTGAGCTACCCAAGCATGACTCACGCCCCGTCCTCACAGCTTCACTTCCGCCAGTATCTCGTCTCTTACCTTCCAAACTTTACAGAAGCTCTGCTGCGAATCTTGCAGGACTAGCACTCCCGAAAGAAAGGATATTACGGAGACATGGCTTTGCCACACCCTGGGGTATGTTTCCAGAAAAGCTGTGAAGACGGGGTGTCAGTCGTTCTTGGGTAACTGAGATGGTAGAGCACTTGCCCGCGAAAGGCAAAGGTCCCGAGTTCGAGCCCCTGTCCGGCACACCGTTTTAATCTGCCAGGATGTTTCAAGAAAGTAGCTCATGGACACTAACCCACTCAAGACAGTGGGAACAATTGGAGGCGAAACAAAGGAAGAGCTCCGAGGTGTCTTCAGGAATACGACATCAACCTCACTCACAAAAACGGGGATACAAACGGGGCAGTTATTCTGGCCCAACAGCCAAAGGTATGTTACTTTCGTATAATCACCCTCTGTCTGCTCATCGCAGCGGGTGGTGCCGGGTCATAGCTAGCATTCCTCCGAACTCACTCGTCAACTCAAGCAACGGCAGGTCGCTTCAACTGCTCGGCCCCGCCGGCCAGACACCATCAAAATTACAGACATCGGAGGCCGGACCCCTCTCGTCCGGCAGTCGGAGGCCCGTCTTCACGCCTCTCTCGTGGCTAACACCCACTCGTCCGTCTCCCGCTAACACCGCTCTTCTCGCACGCTGGTCACGCCACCTTTATTCATAGCCGGCACGCGCTAACGTCTCCGGATGCGAGTCGATCCTCGAGAAGAAAAAAAAAATGTGTGTGAAATCTTATGGGACTTAACTGCTAAGGTCATCAGTCCCTAAGCTTACACACCACTTAATCTAAATTATCCTAAGGACAAACTCACACACCCATGCCCGAGGGAGGACTCTAACCTTCGCCGGGACCAACCGCACAGTTCATGACTGCAGCGCCTCAGACCGCTCGGCTAATCCCGCGCAGCTGATCCTCGAGAAGGTTCGACACGCACGCATCATATCTGTTTTAAATTAAACTTCTCTCAACTATTTAGAATTCATGATTACATTATTTTAGCTTTTAGATAAATAAATATTTAAACACTTGATAATTTATTATCTGTATCTGTGTTTCGATATGTAATCTGGTTATGAAACGCTCTTTGTCTTACTAGGTGCATCAATTCCACACCTGTACAATCTCTTGACTTTTTATATTGTTGTTTCATGTTAGTCTGCCATCTAAGGATGAAAATACCTTATTTGTAACTATAAGGATGGGTGGGCTCTGACCCTTGAAGATGCAACATGATGAAGCATAGAGCACGTTTGTGTGGCTTGTCAGGCGCCATCTGTACTAACAAAACAGCGTTAGTGAATTATTGCTAGCTTTCGTTTACAATTGAACTATCGTCTCCACAGCAGCAATCAGGAGGAGTGTGATTTCAGCATGCAGAGTGAAATGCCCTTACGTGTGCGCTCAGCATTTCGCAGTACAGTCGGTGAGGTCACGGAAGCTCACACAGCTGAGCAGCGCCGTGCAGTGTAGTCTTCACAGGTGGCTGCAGGCGTTGCCAGTGTGGCAGTTTCCCCAACAGCCTCATGACGCTTTTGACTAGGGCACACTCGAGGATCTCGTAGGCAGTGCCCCCGTCAGCTTCCAGCAGCTCTGCATGTCACGGCAGTGGTGGTGGTGAGTTACAGCGTGGCATCTCCACCAGAGGCCACACACACATGTGAATCACGGCAGCAGCAGCTAGCACAGCTCCTGAACACTGCGACAAGGGGACGGCGCATCAGGTATTCTCAGTTAGGCGCCAATGAGCTGGTAGTAGTGACTCCAAGCCTTCCCATCAGCGGATGAGAGGTTGGCATCTCACAGTAGCTAAGTCCAATAGACGAGGCTCGCCACGGTCTCGAAGGTAGTAATCATCCGACGAGCGATAGGCAGCACGTCACAGTTTTTGTCCAGATGCTGATTCAATGTCGCTGCAAGATAAAAGGGCTGAGAAACCTAAATATTTATAATTGTCTGTAGTCGTGTGACTAGGGCCTCTCGTCGGGTATACCGTTCGCCGGGTGTAATCTTCCGATATGACGCCACTTCGGCGACTTGCGCGTCCATGGGGATGAAAAAAAAATGGTTCAAATGGCTCTGAGCACTATGGGACTCAACTGCTGTGGTCATCAGTCCCCTAGAACTTAGAACTACTTAAACCTAACTAACCTAAGGATATCACACACATCCATGCCCGAGGCAGGATTCGAACCTGCGACCGTAGCAGTCGCACGGTTCCGGACTGCGCGCCTAGAACCGCGAGACCACCGCGGCCGGCCCATGGGGATGAAATGGTGATGATTAGGACAACACAACACCCAGTCCCTGAGCGGAGAAAATCTCCGACCCAGCCGGGAATCGAACCCGGGCCCTTAGGATTGACATCCAGTAGCGTTGACCACGCAGCTACCGGGGGCGTACATTGTCTGTAGTAGGCAAAGACGTTATGTCTTTGCAAGGATTTTCTTGGTTTGTCAGTGGCGTTCACCACATCTCAGTGTCCCAACAGCGGCTTCCAGCTGTTAAGCTTCGTGCTTTGTTGCAGTATTGGCAGGTTGAAAGACGTTCGTGTGTAAGATTTACGTCTTGTTAAGGCACCTTGCAGTGCTGTCAAAATGACATTTCGGAACTTCCACAGTGAGATTATCATCCCGAATTGAAAATTCACACTTCTCACTCAAGAGATGCGAGGCAATGTCTTCTGTTGTGTACCAGGGTATTGCAATTTGGCTCTCCTGCTTGTTTCGCATTCCTGTTGTGACATTGCACTCAAGCCTACCTCACTGTGGACCAGCACGGGCTGGGGAACACACTAAACATTTTTCCATTCACCCAGTATATCTTTCTGTGGCGCACGTGACCCTCAAAACACACAACTGGCTACATCCAGCAAACAAATATGTAATGTAATCCACTGATCCATCGAAATATGAAGATGTAAGCCCTCTAAACACGTTATGGGAGGACATAAAAAGTGAGTGACACAGTACATTGTTTTCATTTGTATTTTAAAATTATTAGCAATTCAAGATATTATTAGATATTCGAAGCAGATTGGTATTCCTTGTTACTTCCATTTGAAAATTTTAACAGAAACAATATATGTCAAAGAAGTTTTGCATCATCCGGGTTCCCAGAACTCCTGAAGATAGAAGTTGACTGTGGCTATTGTATCACAGACACAGATGGAGGGGGTCCGACAACTGATCAGTTCCAGTCATTCCACCAGAAAGGAATGCCTGGGATAGATTGAAAAGGGCTGTTCATGGACGACGTGACCCACCAGCCACTCGGAGGGATCTACGGCGAATCTCCGTTGAGGAGTGGAACAATCTGGACCAATAGTGCCTTGATGAACTTGCGGATAGTATGCCACGACTAATAAAGGCATGCATCAATGCAAGAGGACGCACTCTCGGGTATTAGAGGTACCGGTGTGTACAGCAATCTGAGTCACCACCTCCGAAGGTCTCGCTGTATGGTGGTACAACATGCAATGTGTGGTTTTCATCAGCACTAAAAAGGGCGGAAATGATGCTTATGTTGATCTCTATTCCAATTTTCTGTACAGGTTCCAGAACTCTCGGAACCGAGGTGACGTAAAACTTTTTCTCATGTGTGTATTTTATTTTTAGTGTCTTTATCCTGATATTGTATCTGCTTAGTAAATTCGTGGAATTTTTCCAAAATTATTTCTAAATTCTTTTCTCCAGACGTGGTTATCTTTCTTGTGATGAAATACATAAACAACTACCTTTATTTCTCATCCCAGTACGCTTATTGTCTATATTAATGTTTTTCATTTTTTAAATTGTATCACCCACAACATATACAACTTTTTAAATTGGTCGAAAGCACACCTCACCGTTAACTTTATATTTCCTCCTGGCGACGGACTGTGCGTCGACTGCTAATTGCTCGCAGTTGCGTGCTGCCGACGTGCTGGGTGTGGTCTTCAATCTGCGGACTGCGTGTTGTCGACGAATTGCGTGTAGGCTGCAATGTAGCGACTATTGCGTGTGCGGTGCAGTCTTTCGATAATTGCTTGTAGATTGCGTACTTTCGTTAGGTGAATGCTGGTCTGTTTGTAACCAACAGAGTTCTCCTTCCTTTTTCACTCAATTTTATTATTCGTTTCTGATTCAGTTCGACGTCCGTACTGTGTAGAACGTATTGCCCTCGGCAACGCGTGTTCTCCTTGGGGCTTTCTTAAGAAACCTGCTTGAGATTTGGCTTTTTCTTTACACTTTTTCTGTCTTTTAGCTGCTAAGGTTGCCACGTGAAGTGTTCCAGGTTGTATTGGGCTGCGTGGTGTTTTGTTATCCTCCACCACATCCACCAAACTCTTATATAAGCTACCAACTGAACACTCCTTGTGTATGTAGCGAACATTGTTTAGTGAATATTCGGTCGCCGTAAAGTATTATTAATCAGTGTCCATCTAGTCTGTATCCTGAGTTTGTGTACCTTCTTCCTCAAACTAGGTTCAGACTCCGCCTCCTTACAGTCTGCTGATAAAGGTGCTGAAAATTAACTTCTCATTCTCATTCAAAGCCACCACATAATTAAGGAGTAAGATTCAATTCACGTTCTTATATTATCTGCAAAATTACAACCAAATACGTTCCAAGATGCTTCTCCAGGTGGGTGTAAAATGAATATGGGCAACAGAAATACTGAACGCAAAAATGAAGATTTAGCCCTGTTCGACTACCCCCTGAAGCAGATCGTAGGATCTCTTAACGGTAATTATCTCCTTCTTGCTCTTTAACATCTAAATTACAACATAAACATTCATGAACGATTAAGGGAACTAGTAACTACTAAATGTTAAATGCTGTTTCCGCGTATACATTTATTGTAGATTAAATCCCCTTTATTACAAATGTTTGACCTGGCCTAGTCGTTGGTGAGGGTCTACCACATTGTCCACTACGCTCATCATTACAAATGTTTGTATATCCATGTCCAATGGACATAAAGAGATACAAATGAATTTCCTAACTAATACGATTGGTCAATTGCCCAAATCTGCCCCCTTTTTATGGTTACGCGATCTAATATAAATAACGCGTGACGACTGACATCATCTACGTACCAGACACTAGAAGACACTACTTTCAAAGGTGAACTACAGTGGTGTGCAACCTCAGTGGAAATAAAATTTACGTGATCACAGTTGTTTAGCTTCACAGTCCTAGCCGAAGAAATTAGCAATTTCACCATATGTAATGCATCCGGTGCGTCAGAGTGATGGTTCTCGTACATGTCTGCGACGATGGAAGAACTGCAGCGACAAAATAAACTCTTTCAAACACTAGGACGGCGTAAGACGGTCCTCTGACTAGTATACTCTAATACTGTCTTCTCCTCTCTGTGTTCTACAGACGAGAAGCGCGAACTCCCAGCCACAAGGACGGAGTTCAGATAACATCTCAACGTGGCTGCTCTCAATCACTGAACGCTGCGCACACAACGATGACTCCCTACCCGGAGGCGAAGTCCAGAATCGTATAAGTTCGCAACAGCACAGTGCCTAACCGTTCTAACTATAAAATCTCCTGAGAGCAAAGACTGCAAGTTCAAAAAAAATGGTTCAAATGGCTCTGAGCACTATGGGACTTAACAGCTATGGTCATCAGTCCCCTAGAACTTAGAACTACTTAAACCTAACTAACCTAAGGACAGCACACAACACCCAGCCATCACGAGGCAGAGAAAATCCCTGACCCCGCCGGGAATCGAACCCGGGAACCCGGGCGTGGGAAGCGAGAACGCTACCGCACGACCACGAGATGCGGGCTACTGCAAGTTCAAATGGTTCAAATGGCTCTGAGCACTATGGGACTTAACATCTGAGGTCATCAGTCCCCTTGAACTTAGAACTACTTAAATCTAACTAACCTAAGGACATCACACACATCCATGCCCGAGGCAGGATTCGAACCTGCGACCGTAGCGGTCGCGCAGCTCCAGATTGTAGCGCCTAGAACCGCTCGGCCACTCCGGCCGGCAAGACAGCAAGTCCGTCTGCACCAAAAAAAATGTGATACTGAGCGACCGTCAAACCTGGGAGCTCCAAACGGAAGGCCTCTTCTCTCCACTGCTGGCTTCCGAGCAAAGCTTGGTTCCCATCCCTCGTAACTCAGAAGGCGAATCATATTCTTGAAATCACGGAATATTCTCCCGCTCTATAGATTCTTCCGAACGCCGACCAACCATATTTTAGTCGTTTGTCGTCCGGCGCGGGAAGTTTGCGAGGAAATAACTACACTTATACAATGGTACGCTTCTCAGAGTAAAAATCCTCGGAAATAACCCAGCCTTCGATTTCCGAGGTAACGCTTCCTCGTTCCTCTCTGCTACGTCCAAGATTTTCAGAGTTTCCGAAGTATTATCCGGTTATGCTTGCAGCCCTACTACAACACCGGCCGTCTTGACACTTCCTATGTGAAGCAGGACCAACAAGCCTGTGCGGGCTTTTCCACCCAGGGCTTGAATTAATGCATTTCCACTGGCGGTCCAACCTCTGCTAGTATAGGAAATCATTCATTACGCCGTTTTGACAATAAAGACACTCCGTCACCTATCATGTAATAAGCGTTAACAATTATTTGCAAGGTGTACGTGACAATGTCAGTCGTCTTTAAATACTTGTATAACCGATATACAACCTGCGAAATGTTCGATTGCGGTTGTAAATCACAGCAAAGTACGTAGATGAGCGCTTGTAAGGTGCGAAATTACAGCCACCTTACAACATGATAAATGAGGAGAGCTACCAACCCGTATACTGCCTCTCTGTACTACCTACATAATAAATCTGATATTAAACTTGATAATTAACAATTACAATAAATTTATTGTCTTTGAAATTTTGCGTTCTTAGATTTCATGAGACTCTTCCTTCCACACCGCCCGCTCCATGGAACTCCTATCTCCACCTCAGCAGCCAGAATCGTCTGACTGTTACCCACTTCCGTAGAGTCGCTGGATTGTTAGCTCTGGTATCAGCGCTTCCGATATAAAACACCTCCCAACAGTGGAGTGCTCACAACTTATCGTTTGCTCTCACTCGCGAACACATTTTCTCTGACGCATGTTTTTTAGGACGTATGCCTCCCATTCACTGAACGGGATGTATCATTACAACATACACACACAAAGATTTGCTTATCATAATACTTAAGTATAACTGCAGTGCCATGACCATGAACAAAACCTCAAACTTTGCACTGAAATAATAAAAAGACAAATAGAAACTGATGTATTAATGTAACTGAGTGTCGTCTGTTCTGTTAGACATGTCCGACAGAACAGATAACATTCAGTTATATTAATATAAACGAGTGCGACGGCTCTATGACATATATTTCGGTACGGATGCACAAATATCGTTCGAACCACTACGGCAATCAAGAATTTGCAAATAGGGCGTGTAATGGACCAGGGAAAGTGCAGTGCAGCGTGCGATACGTTGAGAATTTGGGTCGGAAGGGACGCTTATCCGGGTGACAGAGATGGCTAAAACAATTCTTCTAGAGGAGTGGAACATCCGCGTTCAATTCCCGGCCCAGCACAAATGTTCAACTTTCGCCATTGCAATGCTACAGTGCCCTGTGCGGCTGGGAGTCATCAGTTCTCACCTACCCATTTCCGTATCTTCCCCATTCCTCTCTTTCAGAAAATGAAGCACAGGCCGCGTCGCTCCGAGTGTTGTCTGCTCCTCCGCCTGCACTGTTCAGTGCGTCGCGCATTGTTATCCGTAAAAATTACGTCACGACCGAATGCATCGCTGGAGAGGCGCAAATAGGGAAGCAGTACGGTGTCACAATAACACTGACCGGTGAGTGAACCAAGTTCAAAGATCTGAAGGCCAGTACGCCAATGCCTCTCCAGGACACAACACCATTAGGCATTTGAGGGTAAGTCCAGAATCGCCACTTAACTGAATCTGCTCTCATCGTACATCTACATGGTTACTCTGCAATTCACACATAAGTGCCTGGCAGAGGGTTCATCGAACCATTTTCATACTACTTCTCTACCATTCCACTCTCGAATGGCGCGTGGGAAAAAGTAACACCTAAATCTTTCAGTTCGAGCTCTGATTTCTCTTATTTTATTATGATGATCATTTCTCCCTACGTAGGTGGGTGTCAACAAAATATTTTGGCATTCGGAAGAGAAAGTTGGTGATTGAAATTTCGTAAATAGTTCTCGCCGCAAAGAAAACCGCCTTTGTTTCAGTGACTGCCACCCCAACTCGCGTATCATATCAGTGACACTCTCACCCTTGTTGCGCGATAACGCGAAACGAGCCGTCCTTCTTTGCACTTTTTCGATGTCCTCCGTCAATCCTACCTGGTAAGGATCCCACACCGCACAGCAATATTCCAGCAGAGGACGGACAAGAGTAATGTAGGCTGTCTCTTTAGTGGGTTTGTGGCACCTTCTAAGTGTTCTGTCAACAAAGCGCAGTCTTTGTTTCGCCTTCCCCTCAATGTTATCTATGTGGTCTTTCCAATTTAAGTTGCTCGTAATTGTAATTCCTAGGTATTTAGTCGAATCGACAGCCCTTAGATTTGTGCGATTTATCCTATATCCAAAATTTATCGTATTTCTTTTAGTAATGTGGGTGACCTCGCACTTTTCTTTCTTTAGTTCTAATTGCCACTTTTCGCACCATACAGAAATTCTCTCTAGATCATTTTGTAATTGGAATTGATCGTCTGATGATTTTACTGGACGGTAAATTACAGCGTCGTCTGCAAACAATCTAAGGGGTCTGCTCAGATTATCACCTAGATCATTTATGTAAATCAGGAACAGCAGAGGTCCTATGACACTACCTTGCGGAACGCCAGATATCACTTCTGTTCTACTCGATGACTTACCGTGTATCACTACGTACTGTGACCTCTCTGAGAGGAAATCACGAATCCATTCACACAACTGAGACGATAATCTATATGCACGCAATTTGATTAATACTCGCTTGTGAGGAACGGTATCAAAAGCCTTCTGGAAATCTAGGAATATGGAATCGATCTGAGATCCCATGTCGACAGTACTCATTACTTCATGGGAATAAAGAGCTAGCTGTGTTGCACAAGAACGATATTTTCTGAATCCGTGTTGGTTACGTATCAATAACTCATTTTCTTCAAGGTGATTCATAATGTTAGAGTTCGTAGAAGAGCACGCGATCCCACTCCTTGTTGGTCTAGTCTCTACGTTGATGACACCATCGCTAACAATACTGCAAATGTTCAAGTATCAGTGGAGCACAATGTGCTGTACGTCAGGCAAAGCGACCACTCCTATGCTGACGTCCTACCACTGTGAAACGTCAGATTGCGCCCCTGGCAGTCCTGTTAAATGTGGTTGCAATTGCAACCACTGATTCAACCATTCATACCTCTTGCACAATGTAGCGGACATCTGCTACATGAAGCGTCCCCTTAGAAAAATTATATATGACTGTGCTTAAACTGACACACAATATTTTTTTAGCGCAACGCAATCTGACTTTCAATAATCCCTACAAAAGAATGGCCCTGACTAACATTAACCTATACCTTTCACAAATCACTTACCTCACAAAAATCTTCATTACTCGAACTAATGCAATACAGCGAGCGCCACTACTGCCAGCTAAATAAAAGATTCAAACTACGGAAGGCACTAACTACTGATAGGCACAGTTAGCAAATGAAAGATTTTAATAGAGAACAAACAATGTATTTACCTTAATAGTCATAATATATATAGCAGTTCATGACATCCATTCTTACAAATGTACTGTTTCTGATGGACACACCTCCAGATTATCCATTCTCAAAAATCGACCATCTCACTTCCCCACATCCACCACTGCTGGCGGCTCACCTCCAACTGCGCAACGCTACGCGCTGTTAACAGCCAACTTCCCAACACTACAATGGCGAATATTACTCCAACAATGCAAACCAACCACAGCCTTCACACAGCATAGCCAGTGATTTTCATACAGAGCGCTACGTGGCGTTACCAATATAAAAACCTAAACAGCCTACTTACACCATTCATGCCTCTTGCACAATGTAGCGGAAATCTGCTACTGTAGTTGACCTTCGGCAGCAGTCCCTGTGAGTCGGCACGCTCCTCGTTCGTGTGAAACAATGTTGTGAGCAGTGCCAGACTCCTCCGCTACACTCGTCCTTCTTCCAGTTTTCCTATACTTCCTCCCCGTCCCACACTTTCATTCATTTCCGCAGAGTAGTTAATGTGTTCCGTTACTATGTACAGCTCACCATTAAGTCTGTCAGAGCAGTATATGTAAGATTTCGAACAGAAAACACACATAGTACTACTGTCACAATTTAATTGTTGTATGAGATTTTAAAAATTGCATATTGGCACTAATGGTACACTTTTAGGTTAAGCACTACTTGTTGACAAAGTTCAATTGTTGTTCCACACTTTGAAAGGACAACGGACCGGACCCTCAAATTAAATGGTTCAAATGGCTCTGAGCACTATGGGACTTAACATCTATGGTCATCAGTCCCCTAGAACGTAGAACTACTGAAACCAACTAACCTAAGGACATCACACACATCCATGCCCGAAGCAGGATTCGAACCTGCGACCGTAGCAGTCGCGCGGTTCCGGACTGAGAGCCTAGAACCGCTAGACCACCGCGGCCGGCCTCAAATTAAATGTTATCACAACTAAATTGTCGGTATTTCTAATTACAGTACATGTGGCTCGCTTATTAGTGCTATTAAAACATGGAAATGAAATGAGCGTATGGCATTGTTGGCCGGGAGGCCCCTATTTGGGGAAGTTTGGCCGCCAAGTGCAAGTCTTATTACATTCGACGCCACATTGGGCGACTCGCCGTCGGAATGAGGATGAAATGATGATGAAGAGAACACAACACTCCAGTCCACGAGCGGAGAAATTCTCCAACCCGGCCAGGAATCGAACCCAGGCTCGCTTACATGGGTGGCAAGCACGGTACCACCCAGCTAAGCAGGCGTTACTGAAACAGATCATAGATTAGTAAACGACGATGGTTTTATCTTTGAACCACGTATTAAACTCATCAAAATATATTAAAATTGGTGATATATCATTGCAAAAAACAGATATCAAAGTCAGACAACATCATTGCGGCTCCATACTAGGGTATTAATTTCACCTTGCAGTTCAAAACTTTATTATATTTGTCACTCAGTAAAAACTACTCCAATGTAATAGCATACTGAACGTTAGTAGAACACATTCATACAGGTGAGAAATTAGGCTTGCTATGCTTTTAAGTCACCCAAACATTACAGTGACACCCCATACTAGGATGCTAACTTTATCTTGTCGTACAACCAATTTGTCATCATCTGTTGCTAATGCTAATATGTGCTAAACTGTATTGTAACATCAATAGCTGACACTGAGTGGGGTAATGATGAACAGTTTACAGGGTGGGGCGCTGATGATCAGTTTACTCAAGGAGCAATGATAGTCAGCTTATAGGGTGAGTTAAAGATGGTCAGTGACAGGTTGGGGCTTATGGTCCATTCACAATAACAGCCAATGATTGTCAGTTTACAGCGTAACTGCCATTACCTTAATTGTGCTAGCTACCATTACCCAGAACAGAATTGAACAGAACAGTTTGGGGCAGACTAGAACTGTTCCTCTTCATTCAGGGCAATGGTCGTCGCCATATTTGGATTCATGGCAGTCACTCTTTAAACAGACCATCATTGGCTCAACTAGTAGTATCTGGAGGGGAGGCAATGACAGTGAGAGTTTAAATTGACCATCATTTCCTCGCCTTGTAAATTGATCATCATTGTCCCAACCTGTAGACTGACCATCATTTCCCCTCACTGTAAACTGACCATCATTGCTCCACCCTGTAAACTGACCATCATTACCCCACACTGTAAATTAACCATCAATTCCCCACCCTGTAAACTGACCATCATTGCTCCACCCTGTAAACTGACCGCCATGTCCCACTCTGTAAATCGTCCATCCTTGCCCTATTCCGTAAACTATCATTGTCCCCAAAACTGTAAACTTTCCATCATTGCATCACTCTCAGCTACTGGCGTTCCAATACAGTTACAGTTAAGCACATATTAGTATTGTCAGCAGAAGATGGCAAACATTTTGTACTGCAACATGACATTAATGCCCTAGCATGAGTTGTCACTGCAATGTTTTGCGTGAAACTGAAAGTATAGCAACCCCTACTTCTCACCTGATATGCATGTGTAATACTTCTGTGGAGCAGGCTATCTCATCGAAGTGTCACTGCATGACAAAAATGACAAGGTTTTGAACTGCAAGATGAAGTTAATACCTCAACATGGGGCCATTATAATCTTTTGGTGACCTTAATTACAAAATAAATACCATAGCATGGGGCCACTATCGTGTTTGGGTCATTTTAACTGCAGCGTGAAGTTAATAGCGTAACTCGGGGCCACAATAATGCCTCGCTCACTTTTATATCGGACTTAGAGACGAGCTTTTGACGAATTTAGAGGAAAAAATAACATTGTTTACCTTGGCAATTCTCGGCTACAAGTACACTTTAAGCTGTATGTTAGATCATCAGTAGTACTCATGAGCGTTTTGCAGTGTTATAGAACAAATTACTACGTATTTTATCGGATTCAGTAAGTGCTACAAAAATGAAAGCATGGTTATCTCGTAAGCTATAACTTATTGCAATAGCGTCAAAAAGCGAGCGGCATGTATTTTAATAAGCAATGCTGACAATTTAGATGTGGAAATATGTAATTTGATACGTCCATTAAAGCATTGTATCAAAATCAGACTTTGGTCGTCAACAAATTTTGCTTAAACTAAAAGTTTGTTCAGTAGTGCTAATATGCAAGCCAAGTTTATATATTTTTTAAATCCTAGAGCACAATTAAATTAAAACTATAGCGCTGTGTGTATTTCGCGCTCAAAATCTTACATATTTTGAGAAACAATGAATTTCATTTTTGTGCAAAGTTTAAATTTTTATTCACGATCAAGGATATTAATTATACTTGAATATTACGTCAAGTAACCTGAGTGTGTGTGTGGGTGGGTGGGTGAATGTGTGTGTGTGTGTGTGTGTGTGTGCGTGTACTTGAAATCGTTGCATATTACAATAAATAATTTTTTTCAGTGCTATAGACAGTAGTTTCGAGATATACACTTCTCGTTACTGTATTTTTCCACAATGATCTCTGGTTGTGCTGCGTAGAACGTAAACATCAAGTTCTCCTAGTATATTACAAAAAAACGCAATGAAAGTGTTACATCTCAATAAAAATCTAACCAAAATATCCACTTCCTTCGTTCCTAAAATCATGTTTGGTTTGTTCATTCGCACTTTGCTGCGTTGTGAGTGTTTGTTTTTACGTTACTAATTTTGATTAAATTTTCGTGTAACTTCGCAGTTGATTATACAAAATAAAATCTGTAAACATTATAGAGTGTCTTGGCACCATAGTTCGATTGGTAAATCCTACAGCATGCCTCAAAAGTTCTTGCTATACGTAACCTCAAGTAGATTTGAATCATTTGTAGTAAAAGCCATAATTGCCATCTATATAACCGATTATATTTTTCTAGTGAAGAATATGACACATTATCGTCTTCTTCCCTAAAATGGTGATTACTAAGGTGAAACATTGCGGAAAATATTAAGTGATGACAGTTCATTGTATGAACCACCAATAATACATCCTCAAAGAGAAAGCTCAACACTCTTTACACATTTCAGATGTGGAGGTACCATTGTAATAATTTGGCAGCGTAGAACAATTTGGACGTGGGAATATATAATTTGACGGTGCATTGTGACTTACACGAAGTGTAGTCTTAAAACTGGAATTAATAATATTCTTCCAGTAGCTGGTAGTAATATACAATGACTATCTGCGTGCCTGCCTTCTTAGTACAGTATTTCAGGTAACATGTTTTCTGCAGTCATAAGGTTGTATTGGAAAATAACATTTTGACACTTGACATAAACATTGGCTTCTTTATATTTCTAACGTATTTGTCCAGACATTTTAGATGTAGAAAGAACTTTGTGACACTTTACAAGCACAACAAAACAATTTAGATGCTGTAAATCATTAATTTGAGAATCCATTGTGCATGATATCATGTATTGATACAGAGATCAAACTTTGCAGGTTCACTAGTACAGCTTAAGCTGTAAGTCACAGCATAAACATTGTGTGTGTGTGTGTGTGTGTGTGTGTGTGTGTGTGTGTGTGTGTGTGTGTGTGCATGCACATTTCTAGCATATTTTAGATGTGAAAAAACCTGCAAGCAACATCTTTTCATTAATTTTTTCGGATAAATACTTTTGAATAAGGCATGAAAAATTCAGATCGTTCATATATATTTCACGGAAACCAAGTTGGCTACTCTGTGCTACATTCTCAATGGCGTTTGGTTTTAATGGCCTTTAAAGTACTTGGCCTTCATTGACGAGAGGGAAGGGGAGTATAAGAGGAAGGGTAGGAGTTAGGAAGCACAGCGAGGCTAGTCCTGCCATCTACGATTTCTTTTATTTTTAATCTTTTTTTTGTTTCACACCCTCTTGTAGTTTTTAATTTCCTGCCTTCGTTTTGAAAAAATTTAAATATTAAGCAAAGTAAAATAATGATTTTTTGCAGTGAACAGTCGTTTTTTGAAAAACTTGAATCTGACAGTCCTATACCACAAATTTAAGATAAACGCCTTGATTTTTGATAACATTGCATTGTTTCATGTGTGACAAGAGTAGTATGATTCAAGTGTAGTTATATTAATAAGAGTACCTACATAGAAAATCGCTGGTGTGCAGGTTAACTTCCATGATAACTTTAGATGTTGAGTTAGTCAGAAGCCTCAAGATTATTTTCGTAATCGTTAGTGTGAGAAAATGATATTCTTGTTAATTATCCCACAGTAAAGAGGAAAATTAATACTGTAGCGAAGGGTTGATTGTACAAGATATTTCCCTAATGGAACTGTTAGTGAAAAGATTTAATTTACTTAGTGCAATTTTGAGTTATATCGTAACAGTTACCTCGTCTACTAATTTAATGAAATGCAGTTAGTCTACAAAAGAGACTGTTTACAAAATACTCATGTACCCCGTCGTAGAATATAGTTCAAATGGTTCAAATGGCTCTAAGCAGTATGGGACGTAACATCTGAGGCCATCAGTCCCCTAGACTTAGAACTACTTAAACCTAACTAACCTAAGGACACCACACACATCCATTCCCGAGGCAGGATTCGAACCTGCGACCGTAGCAGCAGCGCGGTTCTTTACTGAATCGCCTGGAACCGCTCGGTCACAGCGGCCGGCGTAGAATATAGTGGTCAAGTGTGTGTGACCTATTCTACAAGGCCCAACAGGGGATATTGGATAGAAACAAGGGTAGCACGAATGGTCACAGGTTTGTTGGACCCGTGAGAGAGTGTCATGCATACGCTGGAAGAACTGAATTGGGAGACGTTTGAAGGTAGACGTAAACTATAACGAGGAAGCCTCATTAGAAATTTTATAGGAGCAATGTAAGTGATAAATCTAGGAATATGTTACAACCCCCTACGTACCGCTGCGATAGGGATTGTGAAGGCAAGCTTAGCTTAATTACAAAGCTCCCAGAGATATTTAAGCGACCATTCCTCCCGCGCTCCGTATGTGAATGGAACGGGAAAAGCTGTAAAAGTGATACAATAGGACGTACTCCCTGTAACGCACTTCACAGTTGTTTGGAGAATATGAACGCAGATGTTCAAGGGGCGTTCAATAAGTAATGCAAGACATTTCTGAAAACAGGTTGGTTTTATTCAGGATTCCAATGCACCATTTTATTCTCCACTCTTTTGGTTACAAAACCCTGTTTTTCAACATAGTCTCCTTACGCCACCTTAATGGGAGGGCCTGTACGCCCCCATGGTACCACTCTATTCGTTCGACATCAGAGCCAAATCTTGCTCCTCAGTAAGCTCCCCATCATCCACGAACTGCTTCCCGCGGAGTGCATCCCTCATTGGGCCAAACAGATGGAAGTCAGAAGATGCGAGGTTCGGGCTGTAGTGGTGGATGAGGAACAACAGTCAAATGAAGTTTTGAGAGCTCCTCTCAAGTGCACAGACTTGTGTGAGGTCATGCGTCGTCATGGAGAAGGAGAAATTCGTTCGCATTTTTCTGGCGACGAATACGCTGAAGTCGTTTCTTCAATTTCCTCAGGGTAGGGTTGAAAGCTGCACCGTGGGGGAGGACATCTAACAGAATAACCCCTTCAGAGTACCAGAAGTCCATCGGCATTATTTTACCAGCTGAGGATGAGGCTTTGAACTTTTTCTTCGGAGGAGAGATGATGTCACCACTCGATGGATTACCATTTCATTCCCAGCTCGAAGTGATGGAGCCATGTTTCATCGCCTGTGACGATGTGAGAAAAAAATGTCACGGACAGTTCCGCACGGATGGTCTGTCTATGCTCTTTATCCTCTGTTAGCGGCGAGATGTCCAAGGAGCACACACCTTTGAGTACACCAACTGGTGGACGAGTGTGTTAGCTCTACCGACAGAGACGTCACTGCGCGATAGCGATTGAAATGTTACCGATGATGGTGCCACTAAAACGGAGTTACTAAATACAGTTTTCCGTAATTCCTTCACGAAAGAAGACGAAGTAAATATTACAGAATTCGAAACCAGAACAGCTGTTAGCATGAGTGACATCAAAGTAGATATCTTAGGTGTTGCGAAACAACTCAAATCACTTAAGAAAGGCAAGTCTTCCGGCCCAGATGGTATACCAATCAGGTTCCTTTCAGAGTATGCAGACTCAATAGCGCCTTTCTTAGCAATCATATACAACCGCTCACTTGACGAAAGGTCTGTTCCTAATGACTGGAAAGTAGCACAGGTCACACCAACATTCAAGAAAGGAAATAGCAGTAGCCCATTGAATGACAGACCCATATCACTGACCTCAATTTGCAGTAGGATTTTGGAGTATACGAGGTGAGGCTAGAAAAAAACCGGACTAGTACTGGTGAAACAATAAAACGAATGCAATAAGGCTGAAAGTCGCGTGGCCTGTCACGTGACTCTCGCTCCACCTACTGCTCGAGTTTCATCTGCCTCCTGCACTCAGTCTGCCCGTGGCGTCTGTTTTACGTAGTTGACGTTTTGTCTGTGCGTCGGAAAATGTTGAGTGTACAGAAAGAACAGCGTGTTAACATCAAATTTTGTTTCAAACTAGGAAAATTTGCAAGTGAAACGTTTGTAATGTTACAACAAGTGTACGGCGATGATTGTTTATCGCGAACACAAGTGTTTGAGTGGTTTAAACGATTTAAAGATGGCCGCGAAAACACCAGTGATGACACTCGCACTGGCAGACCATTGTCAGCAAAAACTGATGCAAACATTGAAAAAATCGGTAAACTTGTTCGACAAGATCGCCGTTTAACAATCAGAGCAGTGTCTGAGTTAACAGGAGTTGACAAGGAAAGTGTGAGGCAGATTCTTCATGAAAGTTTCAACATGAACAAAGTGTGTTCAAAAAAGAAAAAGCGACGGAAGTAATGTATGGACTTACCGAAAATGATCTGCAGCATTGCTATGAACATTCGTATGGAGCGGTGTAGAGACCGAGGAGGAGAGTACATTGAAGGAGATAACATGAAATTGTAAATAATTGTAAATAAATGTTTTTTCCAGCATCAGTCCGGTTTTTTTCTAGCCGCACCTCGTATACTGTACTCGAATATTATGAATCACCTTGAAGAAAATGACTTATTGATACATAACCAACACGGATTCAGAAAATATAGTTCTTGTGCAACACAGCTAGCTCTTTATCCCATGAAGTAATGGGTGCTGTCGACAAGGAATCTCAGATCGATTCCATATTCCTAGATTTACAGAAGGCTTTTGATACTGTTCCTCACAAGCGACTATTAATCAAATTGCGTGCATATGGAGTATCGTCTCAGTTGTGTGACTGGATTCGTGATTTCCTCTCAGAGAGGTCACAGTACGTAGTGATACACGGTAAATCATCGAGTAGAACATATGTGATATCTGGCGTTCCGCAAGGTAGTGTCATAGGCCCTCTGTTGTTCCTGATTTACATAAATGATCTAGGTGATAATCTGAGCAGCCCCCTACATTGTTTGCAGATGACGCTGTAATTTACCGTCTAGTAAAATCATCAGACGATCGATTCCAATTACAAAATGATCTAGAGAGAATTTCTGCATGGTGCGAAAAGTGGCAATTGGCACTAAACAAAGAAAAGTGCGAGGTCATCCACATGGGTACTAAAAGAAATCCGATAAATTCAGTATGACGATGACGAATACACGCTTCCAATGTGCGTTCACCGCGATGTCGCCAAACACGGATGCCACCGTCATGATGCTGCAGCGACAAGGATAACCGCAGCCATGGTCTCCGAGCTGATAGTCCATGGTGCTACAAACGTCGTCGAACTGTTCGTGCAGATAGTTGTTGTCTTGCAAACGTCCTCATCTGTTGACTCAGGGATCGAGACGTGGCTGCACGATCCGTTACAGCCATGCGGATAAGATGCCTGTCATCTCGACTGCTAGTGATACGAGGCCGTTGGGATCCAGCACGGCGTTCCGTATTACCCTCCTGAACCCACCGATTCCATATTCTGCTAACAGTCATTGGATCTCGACCAACGCGAGCAGCAGTGTCGCGATACGATAAACCGCAATCGCGACAGGCTACAATCCGACCTTTATCAAAGTCGGAAACGTGATGGTAGGCATTTCTCCTCCTTACACGAGGCATCACAACAACGTTTGACGAGGTAACGCTGGTCAACTGCTGTTTGTGTATGAGAAATCGGTTGGAAACTTTCCTCATATCAGCACGTTGTAGGTGTCGCCACCGGCGCCAACCTTGTGTGAATGCTCTGAAAAGCTAATCATTTGCATATAACAGCATGTTCTTCCTGTCTGTAGCACGTCATCTTCGTGCTGCTGTCATTTTAATGGCCAGTAGTGTAAATCCGCATTTTTTTTTCTCTCTACGGGTTACAGTGTGTCTCACAGACGAGTAAATTATTTCAAAGCGACTGAGAAAAACAAGTGTAGCCTTACTTACTGGACGCCCCTCAATCTAGGTATGTGGCCGATATGGACTGGCGACTGTCCTATTACCCTGCAACAACTAATAACAAATGCTTTGTGTGGCGCAACTACGACGTTTCTAAATCCGCAATTTTTCCCTCTATACGGATTATGGTGCGTTTCAGTGAGGAGTTAATAATCTTTAGTCCAACCACCTAAGCAAAGTAACACTATCAACGGGCAAAGTTGAGCGAGAGATAGACAGAAAGAGAGAGTCGTAAGTGGAGTCAGGACAGAGCAAAGGTGCGCTGCCGCTGCTGTCGTGCTGGGAGCTACAAGTAGCTGAAGCACTCGTGCTCCTGCCGCTGATGCAGCCGCCGCTGCCTACACAGGTGGTCGGTCGCAGCCACAGCAGACAGCGGGCAACGCGCCCAGTACTGCAATCGATATGCGACACGACCGCCGCTGCCGGCGCCTCTGTCTCTATACCTGCCACGTCACCCACTTTCTCTCACCTCATTCAGCGTCCATCACCTCACCCACTGTACCACTCATTCAACGGCAGTTTCCTGACCGTAATCCTTTGGGCCTCAGGGAAATCCCTCCACACTTCCAACCACACCAAATGCATCGTTTTGCGACGTAGCATAATAATTCAGATATTAGCCAAGAACCGGAGTTTAAATATCCTTTAAGCGTTTCTTTTTAGATTTTCTAGCTTCTTAAGGGGACCACACCGTGGTTCAGGACGAAAAAAATCGATTTTCGATTTTCATCATATTTCGATAGATTAAGGTTTTATTATGCCAAGCCCACTTTTCTGTCACCCACTTTTCTGCATATATTTTAGATCTTTACATCCCCTATATTGCACGTTAGGGATTTTTTTTTTTTTTTACTCCCGAGTGTGTTGGCTATCCTTAGAATGCAACGGTCGGTATTCTTTTGTTTCTGCTGTTTGTAAACAACACGCTTTCAAACACGCGGTTAGTTTCGTTCAAGCGTGATTGCGAGTAGTTGTTACAGAAAACTTGTATGTATACTATGGGCAGGCAGGAGAAATAAAGAAAATCTGGAGGCAATGAAGATAGATATTTGGGCCATATTCTTCCATAATTCCTATACTGATGATAAGCCATGTCATGGATTGTGTCCATCAGGAGAAAATTCGTGGTGCAAATAGGGCTCAGACAACTGGAGAATCTTCCTCTCATCAGCATTCTCTTCCTGCTGCTGTTATTACAGCAATTAAACGTATTTTCAGAGACACCCAAATGAATGTTTCAACTGCATAATTTGGAACCGCCTTCCTAAAACTGTATTTGTAGGCATACATACAATGAAACTAGGAGTTCATGATGCTGTTATTACATTCAATTGTGGTAATATTGGAAAGTGTTGAGTACTGAGAAAGCTGGGAATTAATCCTGGTGAAAATATGATCACAAGGCTGCAACATTGCGATAAAATGAGGATAGCCGATGCAGACAGGTCTGCATCTAATATGGCCAAGAAAGCACGGCAAACATCCAGGAATGTGAAAAAGAAGCTGGAAGACCTGCTAGAGGCCAAAGAACGGTCATCATATGCAGAAGGACAGTTTTAATTAACTGTAAGTAGCAAATTTCAAAAGTTTTTTCTTTAAAGTCAATTTCCTGCAAACTAATTTTTTCAATACATATGCCCCATTATATCAGAAACTATCATCGATAAATGAATGAAATTTTCAGAGACTCTGCATAACATAAAAAGCCACCTCTGGTACTACATTCATTAACATTCCCCCCTTAGTAAGTTCACAAAAAATATTTTCTGCTGAAAAATCTTAATATTTTAGTTAATAAATCTTAAAAAAGTATTTCTTAAAAACTATAAAATGAATAAAGTAGATTTTAGTGCAGTTGATTCTATTAGCATCATGTAACATAAAGTAAAAATATTAAGGTCCTGCATCAAATAGTTTTTTTTCAGAAATGGGTCAAATACTTGCCTAAATTAACATGAGTTAAATAGGCAGGGTGTGGTCCCCTTAAATCATTTTTCCTAAAGTCCCCTGGTCAAATCGTAACATTTGATTGCTGGACGCGTCTTTATTTATTGTGGATGCCAGAGCCACTTCACAGCATTCAGGGGATGGGGGCTTTGTTCAGACTGAAGATAATGTGGCTGAACTGTCTGTAGTCCTACTAAATGGGTTGTGATCGGTCTTACTATGCTGGCTAGAGAACTGGTGACTTTGGCGTAATGGCAGGTGTTTTCTGGGTCCTGTTTGAAAAACACTGGTAAAAAGCAACACTTTGATAGAATTGCGCTCTACTGTTTTAGGAAATTAAACTCCGGGGGATGAGCTTCATATTCTGACAGAACTGCACTGAAGTTTGAGCTACCCCTTCGGCACACCTTATGTGGGGTTGGTCTATCTTCAGGCGATAGAGCAGCCACGAGACGAAATTGGCGTTGTTATTCCCGACAGGTACCTCTTTAGAGTGCTCGACAAAGGTGCGTGGCTGGCACCGAGGTTGTTGCCGAACTGCGGGTGTGTTAGAGGAACCTTTGTCATTTTATTCACGTACATGGTAATGCAGCACCCTCCGTCGCCCCTTGTCATCAATGCACAGGAGGGCGCGAAACAGAACTGCATAAAACCCCTTTGCTGTTTCAGATTATGTTCAAATTTCGTCGAATGGTTTTGAACGGTCCTTAGTGGTTCAATCCTGTAAACCAGAGCAAAAATTGCGGTCGCACTACACTCCAAAGCGGTCGGATCACGGTTAATGTGGTTGCAGCTCCACGATGTCCTCAAAGTATGGGTCAAAAATGGCTCTGAGCATTATGGTGAAACGTCCCCTTAGAAAAATTATACATGACTGTGCTTAAACTGACACACAATATTTTTTAGCGCAACGCAATCTGACTTTCAATAATCCCTGCAAGAGAATGGCCCTGACTAAATTAACCTATACGTTTCACAAATCACTTCCCTCACAAAAATCTTCGTTACTCGAACTACTGCAATACAGCGAGCGCCAATACTGCCAGCTAAATAAAACATTCTAACTACTGAAGGCACTAACTACTGATAGGCATAGTTAGCAAATGAAAGATTTTGATAGAGAACAAACAATGTATTTACCTTAAAAGTGTTCAAAAGTCATAATATACTCGTATATAGCAGTTCATGACATCCATTCTTACAAATGTACTGTTTCTGATAGACACACGTCCAGATCATCCGCTCTCAAAATTCCGCCATTTCACTCCCCACATCCACCACTGCTGGCAGCTCACCTCCAACTGCGCAACGCTACGCGCTGTTCACATCCAGCTGCCCAGCACTACAATGGCAGACAACAATGCAAACTAGCCACAGAATGCACACAGCACAGCCAGTGATTTTCATACAGAGCGCTACGTGGCGTTACCAATAAGAAAACCTAAACAGCCTACTTACATAGCCCCCATGCTCCCCACAAAAAATTTTACAAATTGTTTTGGGTACTGGCCAATACATATTTGTTAAAATTTTTTCACAACTACAATAACAAAGAAATCAAATGCACACACTTATTGATACAATGTTGGTCAAAAGCTAAAATTTTCTCACAGTCCATAAAGACAGTCCTGATCGTTCATCACAGTAAAATAGCAGTGTTTTTCTCAAAGTCTGAGCAGTAAAAGAAAATGCACACGGAAGTAGTGAATTTCCAAGCAGTCTTGAAGCAGTAGTGTTGTCCTTCCAACGGAAAGACAGTGCTGACTCTTGACATGCAGACAGGTAATGGGCTACAACAGAGCAAACCCACCACAGAGTCAGTCGAAGTTTTGAAGAATATTGGTGGGTAGGTCAGCACAGAGCAGACCCACTGTAGTCCTGGTAGAGATTACGGTATTGGTGGGCCTCCAGAGGTGTAGACCCAGTGCAGTCCTTGTAGAAATAATGGTATTGGTAGGCCATCAAAGATGCAGACCCACTGTAGTCCTTGTAGAGATAATGGTATTGGCGGGCCATCAAAGATGCAGACCCACTATAGTCCTTGTAGAGACGGCCAGCAGCCATCTATTGCGACTGTGCAGGTGCACAATCACCATCGAGGAGTAATGCGGAAATTATAGCAAGTCCATAAACCAGCAGTTGTGCACTCACGAAGTTTTTGGAATTGTCCTTAGAACCAGCAGTGCTGTTAACCAGTCCCTTGCTGAATTATCAACACATGTGCAAACACTAACAGTCCCTATTTTTCACATATTGTCCATATACTATGACCAACAGAAACGTGTGCAGTGAAATGTAACTTACAAGTTACTTAATTTGATGAATTTTATAACATAAGAATACAATAACAATGGTTCAAAATACATCATAAAAGAACATAACAATACAGATAACATTTGTAGTAAAACAGGCTTTACAAAAGAATAGAAATAAACATGCACATCAGTGTTACAAGAATTATGACATAAGGACATACATAAAAGATCAAAATAACTTTTGAAACATCAACTTCACACATGAGCATTAAAACAAAACAGAATAAATAATGTCTAAAGATCTTTACAAAGTAAATAACATATTATCAGAAAAATTCTACAATGTAAATCTTATTAGCTAAAGACATAAAGACAAGAAAAACACAAATTCACATAGCATAATAACACAGAAGTACAGGACAGGTTTTGTTTTCAGTGCGACATTTGGTACTGCAGTCCAACCCAAAACTTCATTCCATAGATCTTTCCTCTTATTTCAACATTTGCTCCTGCAAAAAAATCCTGTCCAAGCGTGCTTTCTGTATTTATATGTTAACATATTTCTTACCTCATTATTTATTTTGCATTATCTTACCTCATCATTTATTTCCAAGAAAATTCTACCTAAACCTGATGTACCTAAACCCTACTTTTTTTGTTCATATCCTCTTTCAAAGTACTTTTTTGGCCAAACCATTTTCTTATAGCTTCTCAATCTATTTCTTCCAATTCATCACAACTCGTTCTCTTATATAGCCTACCCCATCTTAAGATAACTTAAATCTACTGAGCTCAGATGCATAAACTAAGGGATGAGGCAATGGAGCAGCACAAAACAATTAACACAAACAGCAATGACAAAAAAATGCAAATTGGCAAAGTTAGCAGCAATTAATTAGCAAAGCAACTGCAACATTACAACTAATGCGCAACAAACAAGAAAAATAAATGAGTAGTAAAACTGGTTTAACAGAGTAATACAAAGTCAAATTCAGTAACACTATGCCCAGCAAACAGCAGCAGCAAATGCTATAACTTATACCTAAACATGACAAAGCTCAAGCAGAAAAAATATTACACTAAAGACAACAATGCAGATAAGGGAAATGTGTATTCACATATTAATGTCTATGTAATTAAAGTGGTGCACCACAATTTATTCTACAAAAGAAATTACTAAGTTCTTGAAAAGAAAATTATGTATGCAGTAACTGTTATTAATCGCTTCTTATTGTTCTTTCCTTTCCAAGTGCTCCTTTTTCGAAGAATGTGGATCATAAAATTATTATTTAATAGATCTGTTGACAGAAAGTGTTCACATTAGCAAATGCATTTAATTTTATTTTATAAAACCATTGCTGCAACACAGCTGGAAACCAGATATCAAATGAAATAAGCAACTATGAAAAGCAAAGCATAAAAATATCATTCAATAGTCATGTGGCATTGTATAAGTTAATAGAAATTCTCTCAACTCTCATAGAAAGACACTTGTTATAATCAGGTGTGCAGATGTAAGAATATTTCCCATCAGTTTATAAGCATTTCAGTAAGTAGCACAAAGTAGGCGCTCCACAATATAATCATATGTTTCCAAGTAGTGAGCGTGTTGTATTTGCGATGCTTTCTACAAAGGAATGTCAATAGCGAGGTTAATGGCCTCTCTTTTTTTTCCACCTAATGGCCTTTTCTCCAGGCAGGTGGCACAGCTGGCCGTCCACAACGCATTACATGTAGGTGACTTAACTTTCATATCAAAATATTTACGACAGCAGTGACAGTCTCATATAAAAAAATTTCACGGGTTGAGAATTTGTGTTACAAATGTGTAGAAACAAAATCCTATAAATATAACGGCGTCCAAAAAATTTTCGCTGCCATTGTGATACATTCACGCATATACACACATTTCATGACTCTTAAAGTACGATTCTTGGTTTCCAACGTCTTTTTTCACAAACCAGAGTCCCTAACCACTACTCATTATTCCCTACCTTATTACACATATACATATTCGTCGACACTTCTTCAATATTTCATCATAATAAATAAATATCATAATAAACGTTCCTCAACTGCATAATACACATCGTCGTCGTAATAATAACATCATAACACATCAGTCAAATCTCAAAAACGTCGTAGCTTTCTGCAATAATTTCAAAACCTAAAAAAATTCTCTGCTCATTTAAATAATGTCATCTACCTCAAACGTACTTTAAAAATCATGATCCCATACCAAATACATCATTCAAAGCTCTCATAATATCACAATGGTTCCGAAAAAATATGAACAGTTCACACAGTACAGACAAAATACAGTTTCGTAAAGTGTGAAATATCCAACTGTGTAATTGTTTAAACATGTGTCACTGATGTAGTAAAAAGATGTTTGCTTCTCTGTCAAATAATCAGATAGCTGTGTAGTTCTGGTTTACAGGAATGTGGTACCGATGTGTAAAGTTGTATAAGCAAATACCATATTAGCTAGGGCTCCTTGTGTTTGCCACACACATGGTACACAAAGTAAGCGTGTACCCCCTTGAGGATTAATGTAATTATACCCTCAGGTGTTACAGATTACAGCAATGGAATGAAATGTATCACGGAAAACCTTTGTATCATTGTAATTCAAAAATCTTTAAAAATAAATGTTTTAAGTACAAAATTAATCACTCAAATACGTGTCCTTTAGCGCTAAATGTGCGTCTTGCTATAAGATAATTATGTGGAAGTGTCGTAGTTATCGTCCTCCGAAAGCTAAGTTCTGCAGAAGTCAATGTACTTACCTCATGATAAACAAAAGTGAAATGCTGTGCGTATAGATATCGTAGTTATTACGTACATTACCGTGATCAAGAAAGTACTATACTGTAACGTATTGTTGTGCTACAGAAAAGGCTGTCACATTGTAGCTATACCACAAAAGTTACTACTAAAACATGTTTTACTTTCCAGAAGAATTCAGAAAAACAGATACACTGCAAAAGCAACAATGTAAATTGTGTCACACATTAGTAGCATCATGATATAATCGTGTAGCTGTCAAAGAAACCAAATGCTAAGCCATCTTTAATCCCACAGAAAGTACTTCAAATAAAGAATGTATTTTCAAGTAAACCAAAATGTTGCATTAAAATCTCTTTAGCAGTACCTGTATATGTTCTAAGTATGTAAGCCTTATAGTCGTTACTAACAAGCAAGAATGTACACACACAATAACACTGTGTCGTCTGTTCACTATAACAATGCATTCGTAATTACTTTCTAAATATGTTCCCAAGGTTCTAGACTGGGTTGTTTATTTTAAAACACAGTTGCATGTTAACATTTTCTAAGTGTAACAAAGAGTATTAGAAACGTGAAGTGAAAAGTTTTATGGCAAAGACAAAGTTAAAAAGCAGATTATCTTTCAATAAACGGTTTTACATATGAAATGTGGTGTCTGTTGCGGTCACGATTTACGTGTCCAGTTATTATTTCTTTCATCGCGGAATTGCAACAGATGTAACCTGTAATTGTTGTGTTCCTGTTTTCGCGTTCCACGATTGTCAGTGTCAATTTCTAATTCTTGTAAGAGTCCCTGAAAAGCTTCAAGGTCGTCTTTGCAACGTCCTACCAAAATAATATGTCGTAAATGTTCAGGTAATTTGATTAAGCAAATGCGGATGAGTTCTGAGGGGCTGTATGGGTTTGACAAGTACTGACTCTTGTACAACATGTCTTCAAAACATTTCACAAGACTGGAGAATTCAGATTGTTCGAAATGTTTCATCATTATGATGCTATGTTTTACTCGGTCTTGTGTAGCTTGAGACCAATATGCTGAGAGGAAGGCATGATAAAATTCTCCTTCACTGTGGCAATCGTGAATGACCGATCGCATTCTTACAGCTGGTTCATTCTCTAAATAGCCACACATAAATTCTAATATGTGCTCTAATGACCAGTTGGGAGGAAAACAATGATGGAATTGATGAAGCCACACATGTGGATGAATGTCGTTGCCGGAATTCTTAAATGTTTTGAATTTACGTGTAGTAATAAACAGCTTGTAGTCAAAATCATCATGTCGGCGAGTCGCATATCGGTCATTGTTACTTCGTTTCGGCGGTTCCATCTCAAAATTCGGTGTACCTTGCCAATTTATTTCATAATTTCCGAATTGTCCTGTGTTATTATTTTGTGGCTGTTCCGTATTTCTATGTCCCTCTTCCCGTATTGGAGTGCTAGTGTCCTCTGAAATACGTAATTCTTGTATTACCTGTGTCAGCTGATCTTGTACTTCCTGGATTTCTCCTTGGTGTTGCGTATTAATTTGATTCTGATTTTGTTTGAATTTCCTAATTTGTTCGCACTCTTCTGTGTCATTAAAGACTACCGGTTTTTTGTCGTTCAGATTATCATCTACCTTCGTAGATAAATTATTTAACTGATCCGAAAGTTCAACTACTTTCTCTGATAATGAACTAATTTGCTCCATGTGTCTTTCTGAACCAATTTTCAGAGTATCTACTGTGTCCTTTAAGTTTTCCTGAGGTTTTGCAAGTTGCGTAACCGAATCGGTAGATGCAACTGAGTCAATTTTAGCTTGCAAGGTCTCATGATTTTCATGAACAATAGTTTGCAGTTCTTTTAGGGCTGCTTCGTGATTCTGTAATGCATTTTCATGCCGCGAAAAAATAGGTTGAAAATGCTCACAAATTTGTGTTTTTACGTCATTACAGACTTTTTGACATTTCGATTCGATTTTCAGTAACTCAGCAGTTAAACCTTCACGTGTTTGTTCAAGCGTTTGTTCCAATGAGTCTAACTTTTGAAGCTGTTGCTGTGTTTGTCTCTGATTTTGTTCCATCATGTCTAACTTTTGAAGATTTTGTTCCATTGTGTCTAACTTTTGAAGCTTTTGTCCCATTTGTTGTATTAATTGTAACAGCAATGCACTGGTGTCTGAAACATGTTCCTCAGTGCTTTTCGGCAGCGAATTTGCACCGTCAACATTCACATTTTGACAAGCAGAAAATGTGTCATGACTTATTTGAGAAAACGGTGAGGACCCAAAACCTGAATCTACAGTATTTGCCAGATTGTGTCCTGTCATTTCGGATTCCTGAGGCGAGCTGTTTCCGACCGATCGATCGATAATGCTTCCCTGTTCACTAATTGTTTGACTGTCTACGCCAGTATTTGCCGCTCACAATTACCAAATTACTACTTCGAATGTCTGTTAATTCACTACACAGTGGTGCCGATAAGCTACGCTCGTCGTCACTATTATTTCTCAGTTTACTTTGTAGCCTAGTGTTACGTTTTTCACACGCCATTATTGTCACAATATTTCTCACGATAACACAGAAAAGCACAATTTGAATAGCAAAAATAAGAGAACACATTAACATAGCACTGAAAATAATATCTAGTTAATTGCAAGCGCAGCTGCGAAATACTTGGTGCAAATCTATATGCATGCCACAACTGTTTCACTGTAGAACAATGAAAGACTGCAACTACAAAGGAGATTCTCTCTACAATTACGCGCTAGCAGTAAACAAAAGCTACACTAATTACACAAACTACAAGAAAAAATCAGAAGATTCCAATGAGGTATCCTCGGCTAAGGGTCGACTTATGAAACGTCCCCTTAGAAAAATTATACATGACTGTGCTTAAACTGACACACAATATTTTTAGCGCAACGCAGTCTGACTTTCAATAATCCCTACAAGAGAATGGCCCTGACTAAATTAAACTATACGTTTCACAAATCACTTACCTCACAAAAATCTTCGTTACTCGAACTACTGCAATACAGCGAGCGCCACTACTGCCAGCTAAATAAAAGATTCTAACTACGGAAGGCACTAAATACTGATAGGCATAGTTAGCAAATGAAAGATTTTGATAGAGAACAAACAATGTATTTACCTTAAAAGTGTTCAAAAGTCATAATATATATAGCAGTTCATGACATCCATTCTTACAAATGTACTGTTTCTGATAGACACACGTCCAGATCATCCGCTCTCAAAATTCCACCATTTCTCTCTCCACATCCACCACTGCTGGCGGCTCACCTCCAACTGCGCAACGCTACGCGCTGTTCACATCCAGCTGCCCAACACTACAATGGCAGACATCAATGCAAACTAGCCACAGACTGCACACAGCACAGCCAGTGAAAACCTAAACAGCCTACTTACAATGGGACTTAACATATGAGGTCATCAGTCCCCTAGAACTTAGAACTACTTAAACCTAACTAACCCAAGGACATCACACACATCCATGTCCGAGGCAGGATTCGAACCTGCGACCGTAGCGGTCGCGCGGTTCCAGACTGTAGCACCTAGAACCGCTCGGCCACCCCGGCCGGCTCAGAGTAGGGTTGAAACGAACCCGGAGGTAGCAGTAGTGTCGAAAGTTGTCAATAACGTGCTATTGCTTATCGCACTGCAAACTGTCGTTTTCAACGGCCAAATGTGTGGGAATCAACGCCTCAGGCGGACGGGTGTTTTCATTGACGCCCTTTGTGCCACCTCCTGAGGGCTTTTCGTGTCGATTCTGACCGGTGTTGTATCGGAAATGTTTTCCTTGGCCAATTTCCCTTGGCCACCCATAATAAAACCGAGTCATTTCAACGCTAGGCGACGCGGTTCTGACCTCCATCGCATAGGTGGCACAAGAGGGGCTGTCCCCAAGGCCGGAAAAGACCTGCGGCTGCCGCAAAACCACAGGTCCATCAGCCTGTTGCCCGCAGTTTCGAAGGTCTTCGAGAGGCTGTATGTCAGGGGGGCTGTGGCGACACGTCAGGGAGGGAGGCCTGCTCCCTGACGAACAGTTCGGCTTCAGGAGGGGTCACTCCACGCAGCAGCAACTGCTTCGACTGGTAGAGCATGCGATGGGGGCGCTGGAACGTCGCGAGTATCTTGGGGCGGTAGTCCTGGACGTTTCCAGAGCCTTCGACAGCGTGTGGCCTTGTGTATAAACTACTTACTTACACAAGGCCTACCGGTGTCGCACGCCCGCCTGCTCAAATCCTACCTTAAACGTGCGAGCCGACAACAGGACGTTGACAGCACGCCCCATAGCAGCTAGAGTACCGCAAGGGTCCGTCGTAGGCCCCCTGCTTTACTCACTCTACACCGCCGACGTTCCGAGGAGGCAGGGCGTGCACGTTGAGCTCTACGCGGACGATACGGCGCTCTACGGCAGAAGCATCAACGCCAGGCTGATGCGTCACCGCCTGCAATCGGCCTGCGACGTCCTCGGAGCTTAAGCCCGTCTCCCACGGAGCAAGGTTCGCTGTAAGTTTCCTTGCTGGCTCGCGCGGCGGCTACCTTGCGGACTCCGTCGTCTGCTAGCGGGCTACCTTGCTGGGAACCTTGTAAGATTTCCAGGATAGGTCCGGTGCTATTTTTCTTGTAAGGTTCCCTGCGTGCTACCTGCGTTGGCCAATCATGAGACGTTTCGTTCGTGACATCAGATGCGGAAAGCTTGGGCGGGAAGCCTTTGTTGATAGTCGCTTTTCTGCTGTTGTGTGGTAGAAGTTCTTATAATTATTAAATAATGGCACCGCAGTGGTCCAAGCAAGCGATTGAAGCATTGATATGTACTTACAGGGAAGAACAGTGTCTGTACGTCGTGAAAAGCGAAAACTATTATAATAAACAGTTGCGCGCAGAAGCACTCGAAAGAGTTGCAAGTGCCGTGTGTCTTCTTCGACCATTCGTATAAAATTTGAAAAGGATGTACGATCTTCTATACTATAAAATAAAGTCGTATATAACTGTCATTATTGGTATATTTATAAAGTCAAACAGTAATGAAATGGTGTTATGCGAACTAGCCTCAATTCTTAATGAAGCATGGAGAGCACACCTTTTCCAGCTTTTCTCCTCTTAATCCAGTTTTTCGTCCATTCTTTCTTTCTTCTTCTCTCATTAGCATGCATTTCTGCATCGTTTAGCACCAAAACAGCTAATAACGCCAGTTTTCTCTGAACATCTGTACCTGAAGCAGCCATCTTCGTTCGATACAACATGCAGCCGATCACAACACAACTAGCTGCCGATCTTGCACCGTGGGAGAGCTTCGGCATGGAAGATAGCCGGCTCCTATCCCTGCAAGCCGGCAGGCATGCACGCCATCTCGCAAACTTGCGGCGAACCTTGCTCCGTGTGAGACGGGCTTTAGGACACCAAATGGCGGCTCAAGTTTAACGCAGCCGAAAGTCAGGCGGTGATCTTCATCAGAAAGAAGATTCCTGCCGACCTCCAGCAACACCGTCTCAAAGGAAGGCCTCGGCGCTTGTTGGTGACGTCACGTCAGCTAGGCACGGCGAATGCCAGGTCTGTTGCAGGCAGAAACGCCTGGGCGTGCTTATCACTATAAATCTCTTATTTTTGGACAAAATTTTTGGTATTGTTTTGCATTCTGCAGTTTTATTTAGATGAAAGATTTTCTTACTATCGTAAAGCTACAAATGAAGATCATAGTTCTGTATTACTGAATCCTGTCGAAACAAACGGAGATCAATATGAGAAGATGTTTTGCCCCATTGCAAGATTCGGAAATTTTACATTCAAGTAACTATATTTACTCGATCAATTTTGTTATCGAAACTTACCCCAACCCCCTTACAATTAACTCGTTTCTTTTATTTATTTATTTATTTATTTTCGTTTGACATCGTCACTGGAAATGTGAACTAATTTACATGTGTAAATGTCCATCTCTTGCCAGTCATTAGATTACAGTCGTTTTCAACGAAAGGAATTCTAAACAGGAAACAAAATAGCTTCATACATCGAAAATACGGCTGAGCTTAAACTTTTTTAAACATGCACAATAGAAAAGATAAATATTCCTGAATGAGATTTTCACTCTGCAGCGGAGTGTGCGCTGATATGAAACTTCCTGGCAGATTAAAACTGTGTGCCCGACCGAGACTCGAACTCTGGACCTTTGCCTTTCGCGGGCAAGTGCTCTACCAACTGAGCTACCGAAGGACGACTCACGTCCGGTACTCACAGCCTTACTTCTGCCAGTATCTCGTCTCCTACCTTCCAAACTTTACAGAAGCTCTTCTGCGAAACTTGCAGAACTAGCACTCCTGAAAGAAAGGATATAGCGGAGACATGGCTTAGCCACAGCCTGGGGGATGTTTCCAGAATGAGATTTTCACTCTGCAGCGGAGTGTGCGCTGATATGAAACTTCCTGGCAGATTAAAACTGTGTGCCCGACCGAGACTCGAACTCGGGACCTTTGCCTTTCGCGGGCAAGTGCTCTACCAACTGAGCTACCGAAGCACGACTCACGCCCGGTACTCACAGCCTTACTTCTGCCCGCGAAAGGCAAAGGTCCCGAGTTCGAGTCTCGGTCGGGCACACAGTTTTAATCTGCCAGGAAGTTTCATAAATATTCCTCTCTTCCAACTGAAAGGAGAAACTTTATAGGATAAAAAAAATTTATTTGATAAAACAAGTATCTCTCTTTTGCCTCCTCTTCTGTCCCCCACACCCTCCCCCAACGTGTACAATCGCAAGATATTTCATTAACATTCAGTGCTCCTCACCCCACAGTCAACCAAGATATCTAAAGAAGAGCACCAATATGTTCACAGTTTCTTGTAAAAGCAACCCAGTACAAACGTAACTTCCTCAGATTTACAAAGAAGCTAAAGAAGCACGAATTCTGTTGCTGCTGGACAATGAAGTTGTTTTTGTATGGCAATCCTTAAAACAGGTGGAAATTTAAGTTCAGGAGTACACTATTTGTTAAGAAGTGTAATGAATCGCACAATTAATTGATTGCAGAAATCTCTCAGGAAATGTGTGTTGGTCAACTACCGCCAATAGTTTCACATTTTCCTGTGTCAGAGAGGGAGACACCACCATTATGAGTATGCCTGCAACAGACTTGGCGTTCGCCGTGCCTAGCTGAAGTGACGTCACGAACAAGCGCCGAGGCCTTCCTTTGAGTCGGTGTTGCTGTTGTGGGTTGGCAGGAGAGCCAACACCGGGTTACAAGAGGAAGCCGAAAGGCACGCGTTTTAGCTCACGCAGGCTGGCGTGAGGTCTGGAACAGGACAAGGAAATTAGAATTTAGAAAAAACGGACGTAGCTGGTGGAATACTTAACTTTAATCCATAAATGGTGAACGTCGCTCTTTACGGTACATTATTCGTAATATCAATAGTAACTGGTAATGGCGCCTTGCTAGGTCGTAGCAAATGACGTAGCTGAAGGCTATGCTAACTATCGTCTCGGCGAATGAGAGCGTATTTTGTCAGTGAACCATCGCTAGCAAAGTCGGTTGTACAACTGGGGCGAGTGCTAGGAAGTCTCCCTAGACCTGCCGTGGGGCGGCGTTCGGTCTGCAATCACTGATAGTGGCGACACGCGGGTCCGACGTATACTGACGGACCGCGGCCGATTTAAAGGCTACCACCTAGCAAGTGTGGTGTCTGGCGGTGACACCACAGTTGCCTCCAGCCACTCAGCATCATGGGAGGCCCCATCCCATGGTCGGACACCGGAAGCTACCTAGGCGTCACTCTGGGCCGGCGCCAGACGCGGAAAGCGCACATCAGGGAAGTAAGGGGTAAAGCGCTTGGCAGATTGCGCTTGTTGTGCCCCTTACTCAACCCAGCGACGACCCTGCCCCACACTGTGGCATAACTCTGTACCTGACACTCATCAGGCCAGTGTTAGAGTACGCTGCTGTGGTGTGGGGCAACGCGGCCGACTCGTCCATCGCAAAGCCGCAGACGGTCCAGAACAAGGCGCTTAGGTTAGCGCTTCACCTGCCACGAGACTTCACCACCGGAGAACTCCACAGAGTAGCAGGAGTCCCGCTGCTCAAACACCGATTCTGGCAGGCGGCGCATCGTTTTTACGCGGCCGCCCGGATGACGGAGAACGACTTTACACGCAACTTGGGAAACCAAGTGCACTGGCGCCCTACCACAAGGTGGCCAGACCTGTTGCTGGAGTGCAGGCACGCCGCAACACGAGCCAGATGAAGTAGAAGAAGAAACGCAACCGTGAGGAAGATTCCGACGAGAGGACAACTTCCAACACACACAGGCAGAAGTAGGAAAGGCGTGATCCGCTCACCCTACAACACACCGGAGTACGAAGCTCCGTGAATTTGCGTAGCTTAACGTAGCACAAGAGGGGATGAAATGAAGGTAACAGGGGGTGTGTCGATCTCCCAATTGGGTGACACGTCTACGGTGGCGTTGGCCAGAATTGTGGTGAAATTTGGTGCCAATGTGACATTAAAAGCCCACCTTAATGCTCACATGAACTTCTGAGCTGTGGTCTTTCTTTCGCATGGGGCGTGAGTCGACACTTTGCGGTTTGAAGCGTCCCTGTGCCCGAGGGCGACGTTACAGAGGCCCCGCTTTTTCAGAATTGCAGGGGAAGGTTGTAGGCACATTTGAGCTAAATTTTAAACTCATGCGTCGAAATGGAAGACAATTACGCGAAATGGAAGACTGTTACGCGATTTCGAAAAAGTGATCCCTTAATTCTGTTGCGTAGTGTAGTTAGCCACATCTTACTAAGCGACAACAAATAAATTCGTTGCTCTTGTGTTCTAAATTTTCTGGATGGAGGAACAGGGCTTTTGAAATCTGGAGTTTGTACTTGTGGAATTCCCCATTGCCGGAACATGGCAAGAGAGGCCAGCTGCAGGCATTAGACTTTGAGTGGTCAGGTAGCAGGGTTCTCTCCAGGGACTGGGTCGGGCTATCAGACAAGTACCTTTCTAGAACTGTATGAACTACGAATGGTCTCTGGGGGTAGCCAGAAAGGCCCGTCGCCATTTTACCGTACAAAGCGTGGGAAGCGATCTGTATTTCTCGCCCAGAGAGCACGTCCAGTGCCCTCTTCTAGTCAATTTACGAAATCATAACCAGCGCTTGTGGAGAAAATACTGCAGGTTTCTCCTGCTTTTTTGAAGACGCTGAGTAAGTCTAGGTTCCCACTGTGACAAAACTTGCAATCCCTCTGCTCTACTGGTAGCGTAGGGCAGCGGTGTGAAACATATCTACATCTACATCTACATGGATACTCTGCACATCACATTTTAGTGTCTGGCAGAGGGTTCATCGAACCACCTTCACAATAATTCTCTATTGTTCTAATCGCGGAAAAATCGAACACCTGTATTTTTCGGTGCGAGCTCTTTTTCCCTTATTTTATTATGGTGATCGTTTCTCCTTATGCAGGTCGGCGTCAACAAAATATTTTCGCATTCGGAGAAGAAAGTCGGTGACTGAAATTTCGTGAGCAGGCTCCGCCGCAACGAAAAGCGCCTTTGTTTTAATGATGTCCACCCTAAATCCTGATCACTTCTGTGACACTCTCTCCCTTATTTCGCCCTAATACAAAACGTACTGCCATTCTATGAACTTTCTCGATGTACTCCATCAGTCCTGTCTAGTGAGGATCCCACACCGCGCAGCAGTATTCTAAAAGAGGACGGACAAGCGTAGTGTAGGTAGTCTGTTTACTAGATCTGTTACATTTTTTGTGTGTTCCTTCCAATTTAATTTCTTCGAAATTGCAATTCCTAGGTATTTACTTGAATTTACGGCCTGTAGGTTTGACGGATGTATCGTGTAACCGAAATTTAATGGATTCCTTTTAGCACTCACGTGGATGATCTCACACTTTTCGTTATTTAGGGTCAACTGTCAATTTTCGCAAAATACAGATATCTTTTCTAAATCGTTTTGTAATTCGTTTTGATATTCTGATGACATTACTAGTCGATAAACGACAGCGTTATCTCCAAACTACCTAATACGGCTGCTCAGATTGCCTCCTAAATCGTTTATACAGATGAAGAACAGCAAACGGCCTATAACACTACCTCGGGGAACGCCAGAAATCATTTCTGTTTTGCTCGATGACTTCCCGTCAATTACTATGAACTGTGACCTCTCTGACAGGAAAGTACGAATCCAGTCACATAACTGAGACGATATTCCATAAGCACGCAATTTAACTACAAGCCGCTTGTGTGGTACAGTGTCAAAAGCCTTCTGGAAATCGATAAATGCGTAATCAAATTGAAATCCCTTGCCAATAACACTCAACACTTCGTGTGAGTAAGGAGCTAGTTGTGTTTCACAAGAACGATGTCCATGTTGAGTGTGTGTCAACAGACCGTTCTCTTCGAGGTAATCCATAATGTTCGAATAAATTATATGTTGCAAAATCCTGCTACCTATCGACGTTAATGATATACGCCTGTAATTTAGTGGATCACTCCTACTACCTTTCCTGAATATTGGCGTGATCTGTGCAACTTTCCAGTCTTTGGGCATGGATCTTTCAAAAAATGGTTCAAATGGCTCTGAGCACTATGGGACTCAACATCTTAGGTCATAAGTCCCCTAGAACTTAGAACTACTTAAACCTAACTAACCTAAGGACATCACACACACCCATGCCCGAGGCAGGATTCGAACCTGCGACCGTAGCACATGGATCTTTGATCGAGCGAACAAATGTATATGGTTGTTCAATATGGGGCTATTGCATTAGCATACTCTGAAAGAAACCTAATAGGTATACAATCTGGACTGGAGGACTTACTTTCATTAAGTGATTTAAGTTGCTTCACTACTCCGAGGACATTTACTTCTACGTTACTCACGTTGGCAGCTGTCCCTGATTCGAATTCTGGACAATTTTGGAAGTCTATGTTTAGTAACTCTGCTTTGGTAGCACTGTCGTCGATAGTATTTCCATTGCTATCGCGCAGAGAAGGCATTGAATGTGTCTTGCCGCTAGCATACTTCACGTAAGACCAGAATGTCCTTGTATTTTCTGCCAGGTTTCAAACTATTATAAGCATCTCGTAATGAAGTCCGCGCTAAATTTCGAACTTCTGTAAACGATTTCCAATCTTGGGGATTATGCGTTCGTTTAAATTTGGCATGTTCTTTACGTTGCCGGCCGCGGTGGTCTCGCGGTTCTAGGCGCGCAGTCCGGAGCCGCGCGACTGCTACGGTCGCAGGTTCGAATCCTGCCTCGGGCATGGATGTGTGTGTTGTCCTTAGGTTAGTTAGGTTTAACTAGTTCTAAGTTCTAGGGGACTGATGACCTAAGATGTTAAGTCCCATAGTGCTCAGAGCCCGTTCTTTACGTTGTTCTGCGACATGTTTGAAATTAAACTCAACTTTTCTCTCAACCTTTCAGGAATTGTATCATCTGAATTGGGAGGTCGGTTAAACGATCCAATTATTATTTTATTCCCGTTGTCAAGTATGACCTCTGCCCTTCCTAACTCACAAGAACTATCTACTTCAATTTCGGTACCAGATAAATCACTTCTAACAGCAACAAACATGCCACTGCCAACTGTGTTTAACCTATCCTTTCGGAACACCGTTAGGTTTTTCGCAAAATTTCGGCTGAGCTTATCTCTTCACTCTTTTACCAGCTTTCAGTGCCTATAACGATTTGAGCATCAGTGCTTTCTATTAGCGCTAGGAGCTCTGGTACTTTCCCGACACAGCTTCGACAATTTACAACTGTTATACCGGTGGTTCCTGTATGTACGTTCTTCCTGTGTTCGGCCTGCGCCCTGAGTGACTGAAGCTCTTTTAGTGTTTTCCCGAGACCCTCTAACCTTGAGAACCGCCCAATCTACGCCACACAGCCCCTTGCTACCCGTGTAGCCACCTCATTCGTCTAGTGGACTTCTGACCTATTCAACGAAATCCGAAACCTAAGCACCCTAGCCAAGTCGAGGAATCTGCAGCCTACACCGTTGCAGAACCGTCTGAGCCACTGATTCAGACCTTCCACTCGGCTCTGTACCAGACGTCCGCAATCGGTCCTGTCGATTATGATACCAATGGTGAGCTCTGCTTTTATCTCCAAGCAAGACTGACAGCCTTTACCACGTCCGTTAGCCAATATAAACCAGAGAGAATCTCTTCCGGTCCAAAGCGACATACATAATTGGTACCGACGTCAGCAACCACCTACAGCTGGCTGCACCCTGTGCTCATCATGGCATCTGGAAGGAGCCGTTCCACATCTGGAATGAGTCCATCCAGTATGCACACGGCGTGTACATTGGCTTTCTTCCCATTCCATTCCCTACGGGGCCCCATAACGCGCCTAACATTCGAGCCCCAATTAACAATAATCCCACCCTCTGTAATTGCACTGATCTTGAAAACTTAGAGGTTTCCTCTGAAGCAGGGCAGGCACCTGCATCTATCTGAGCGACAACGTTAGCCACAGAGAGCACCCGGAACCTGTTTGCAGACTAACCGGAGAGACCTTACGTGCGGCCCACTGGGAAGTCTATCGCCGCCTGCTACGCACCGAGGCGACCTCCTACTCGACCACGGGTGAGACATGTTCAGAAAATAAGTGAACTAGATTTTTATATTTTCTTAGAAAAAGTACATTTCAAAAAAAATTACAGGATATTGTTGATACACTTGCTGTCATTTTTCCACATAATCACCATCCTGTTTGCCGCGCTGGACTAGCCGAGCGGTCTGAGGCGCTGCAGTCATGGACTGTGCGGTTGGTCCAGGCGGAGGTTCGAGTCCTCCCTTGGGCATGGGTGTGTGTGTGTTTGTCCTAAGGATAATTTAGGTTATGTAGTGTGTGAGATTAGGGACTCGTGGCCTTAGCAGTTAAGTCCCATAAGATTTCGCACACATTTGAACATTTTTGAACACCTTCCTGTTCAATGCATGTGGTGAGCTGTGGCACAAGCTACTTTATGTCGTTATCCCCTCCTCGAAGAACACTCCCACCAGCTCCTTCCCCCACTTCAGGATCTCTTTCTGCACCTGCTCGTAGGTTGAGAATTTAATTCCAGTCATAGGTGCCTTAAAGGAGGTGAAAACATGATAATCTGAAGGCGCCAAGTCAGGTGAGTGGTTCAAAGCATCCCAACCAAATGAGTCCAACAGCGTCATGGTGGCTAAGGCTGTGTGAGGACGGGCGTTGTCGTGCAACAAGTACACTCCTCTCGTCAGAATTACCCTCGCTTTGTTTTAAATGCTCCTTTTGAGTTTTCTTTAGGTTCCCACAATTTCGTACAATTTCCTACATTTCTCATAAGGCAAAAATGCGACCAAAATTATACCTTCTCAGTCCCAAAATAGCTGAGGCCATAACTTTTTTTGCCCGAAATTGTAGATTTGAATCTTTTTGCAGATGGGGAATTGGTGTGACGCCAGTGTGACAATTGTCTTTTTTTTGCCTCAGGCGTATAATGAGCCGCCCACGTTTTATCTCCAGTCACAATAGAGCTCATAAAATCCTCATAAAGTCGCTCAAGAAACTAGCGGGCGCTACTGATCCGATTTTTCTTGTGCTGCTCTGTCACCTGTTTTGGGGTGTATCTTGGGCACAGTTGTCGGTATGCCAGCGCTTCTGTGAGTATCTCGTGGAGGAGAGTTCTGGAGAGCTGTGGAAACATTGCAGAAATTTCATCCACTGTCAATCGGCGGTCTTAACGAACAGTTTCCTCCATTTTTTGTAACTCACCAATCAAAATGGAAGGTTTTCCACATCTATAAACTTCACGAAGATCTGTTCTGCCTTCAACAAACTCTCTACATCACTTAAACATACTCGTTATGTTCATGTCACCTTCGCCGTAAACCGTTTTGATTCCCGAAAAATTTCGGTAAATGTTACACCTTCCGCAAGTAGGAAGCGGAGGCTCGCACTTTGCCGGTTTCCTTGCAGACATCTACACTGAAGCGCCAAAGAAACTGGTATAGGCAGAGATATATAAAAAGGCAGATTACGGGGCTGCGGTCGGCAACGTGTATGTAAGGCAAGTGTCTGGCGCAGTTGTTAGATCGGCTACTGCCGGTAAAATGGCAGGTTATCCAGATTTAAGTGAGTTTGAACGTGGTGTTATAGTCGGCGCGCGAGCTGTGGGACACAGCACCTCCGCGGTAGCGATGAACTGGCATTTTTCCGTGCGACCATTTCACGAGTGTACCGTGAATATCACGAATCCGGTAAAACATCAAATCTCCGACATCGCTGCGGCCGGAAAAAGATCCTACAAGAACGATACCAAAGACAGCTGAAGAGAATCGTTCAACGTGACAACTTCAGCAAGTTGCTGCAGATTTCAGTGCTGAGCCGTCAACAAGTGTCAGCGTGTGACCCATTCAATGAAGCATCACCGATATGAGCTTTCGGAGCCGAAGGTCAACTCGTGTATCCTTGATGACTGCACGACACAAAGTTTTACCCCTCGTCTGGGCCTGTCAACACCAACATTGGAGTGTTAATGACTGGAATAATGTTGCCCGGTCGGACGAGTCTCGCTTCAAATTGTATCGAGCGTATGGACGTGTATGGATATGGAGACAACCAAATGAATCCATGGACCCTGCATGCGAGCAGACGACTGTTCAAGCTGGTGGAGGCTCCGTAATGGTGTGAGGCGTTGGAGTTGGAATGATATGGGACCCTTGATACGTCTAGATACACCTCTGACAGGCGACACTTGCATAAGCATCCTGTCTGATCACCATCCATTCGTGTCCATTGTGTATTCCGACGGACTTGGCCAATTCCAGCAGAACAATGAGACATCCCATACGTCCAGAATTGCTACAGACTGGCTCCAGGAACACTCTTCTGAGTTTAGTCACTCCCCAGACGTGAACGTTATTGAGCATATCTGTGATGCCTTGCAACGTGCTGTTCAGAAGAGATCTCCACCCCCCTCGTACCCTCATGGATTCTTCAGGATTCTTGGTGTCAGTTCCCTCCAACACTGCTTCAGACATTAATCGAGTCCATGCCTTGTCGTGTTGCGGCACTTCTGCATCCTCAAAGAAGCCCTACACGATATTAGGCAGATGTACTAGTTCTTTAGCTCTTCATTGTGTAACGCAACTGGACACTACAACGTAAGTTTACGTGCTATCGTGTTCTTGCGATGCTCGCTCTGGCCAGGGGATTCCCCTCTATCACTCGCTGTTGCCAATCATCAAAAAGAAAAAAACTACAGCCCGTTATGGTCACTGGACTGTTACTTTCTGAACATATCTCGTAGACAGGAAGAGAGCCGTCGTTCGGGAGAGTTGCAATGCGGCTGCTGTTCGGGACCGCGGAGCGACGTTTTGTCGCAGAGATATCCAGAGGTTTCCAGCCCCAGGTTGGCGCTTCTTTTCGCTGCTACTGTGTAGGTGTCCCGTTTAGCATTTGCGTTGCTTTTGGCCTGCGCGGCTAGTAATTTGGAAGTTCATTACGCGACGTGAATTTGCTCTTTGTTGAAAAGTTTTAGTATTAGGGTAGTGAGTCGATATTCTCCAGTATTTCTGTATTTTCGAGCTGCTCAGGCTTTGAAAAATCATTTGCTTCTTGAGTAGCAGTCTTCCATATAGCATTCAGGCGCCTTTTGCATTGACAAAGTGTTTCGGAAGTTATATGAAAAATTCACACTATTTATTAATGTAAAAAGTTTTATTATACGGCCATTCATCTTAATCCTTGGTAAAAGGAATTGAAAATTGGGAGCACCTTGATCTGAGAAGTAATTTTGAAGTAAATGAATTAATATTTTCATTCAAAGTTTGCCAGCCGCAGTGGCGGAACGGTTCTAGGCGCTACAGCCTGGAACCGCGCGACCGCTACGGTCGCAGGTTCGAATCCTGCCTCGGGCATAGATGTGTGTGATGTCCTTAGATTAGTTAGGTTTAAGTAGTTCTAAGTTCTGGGGGACTGATGACCTCATATGTTAAGTCCCATAGTGCTCAGAGCCATTTGAACCATTTTTGAATTCAAAGTTTTCAGTTTCAATGTTTTGTCTTACGATGAGGCGACCCTCTAATCAGTAAATGTCGTCAGTTGGGTCTATAATGACTGAACTGTGGTCTAGCTGTGACTGTGTTACCGAAGAACGGGTGGCATTACAAGCAACATTTTTGACTACTCGGAAAAGTTAATTGTTTCAGTTTCCCTTTTTTATGATTTTTTAAATTTTTTGACACTTGGGCATGTAACCTCGAAAGAATATCAATGGCACTGTGATTTTGTAGAGTTGTGGACCTATAAGGTGTAGAATGCTTGTTGAATTAACCGTCTGTATTGAGTTCGCAAGTGTGGCGGGCAGCATGCACTGATTACAGCGAAATACCGGTCGACTCACACGGATCACGCATCACCACACACAACAAACATTACGATATCCTATAACTGCGAAGGAAATCGAACAGTTTCAGCAAACCACAACAGAATGTTTGTGCTGCGTCATTGAGATGTGTTTGACCTATGGGTGTGTGAGTGCAAGGTCTTAAATACCGTATTCCTAGTGCTGCGCATCTGATTCCTTCACTCCTGCATTTTCGGAGACAACAGTGTTAAATGTAAGACGCGCTATTAAACAACACTACTGATCAGATGGTATTTAGGTCCATCCACCGGAGCGCAATAGAGAAGTGATGTGTGGAGGAAGATACTCGACTGTCTATTATCCACGTTACAGGGTCGAGTCCATTCAGTTATTTTTGTAAATTACTCTGGTAAATAATTGTATCTACATACGTTTAGTTATTGAATCAGATGCCACTTAATTAGAGGCTTATTGTGAACCTGCCCTGTCTACTTGCCTTCCTCACCCACCACACTCGCCGGCCTCTGTGACCGAGCGGTTCTAGGTGCTTCAGTCAGGAACCGCGCTGCTGCAACGGTCGCAGGTTCGAATCCAAGTCTAGGGGACTGATGACCTCAGATGTTAAGTCCCATAGTGCTCGGAGCCATTTTAACCATTTCAATCACCACACTCCACCCATAAAATTATCGAAGAAAGTGCACACCCACGTGTATGTTCCCGGGTGTTCGTTTAGTGTTTCGTGTAACTTACTGCCAGCTAGAAGTGTTTTCTAACACTTGAGCTTCACTAAAGTAGATGTAACTGCTTTTTCTCTGTAGTAAACAATGGAGACATTCTGTATTATAGAAAAATGTTCATTTTTTCTGCTTATGATTAAAGACAACAGATAAAAAAATTATTAACTGAAGGTCGTTCGATCACGAAACACAAGTTCTCAACAAGAAAAGAAGAAGAATCCAAATGTTTTTTATTCCATTCTTTGATCACAATATGTCCACCCCCGGTAGCTGAGTGGTCAGCGTGACAGACTGTCAATCCTAAGGGCCCGGGTTCGATTCCCGGCTGGGTCGGAGATTTTCTCCGCTCAGGAAGTGGGTGTTGTGTTGTCCTAATCATCATTATTTCATCCCCATCGACGCGCAGGTCGCCGAAGTGGCGTCAACTCGAAAGACCTGCACCAGGCGAATGGTCTACCCGACGGAAGGCCCTAGCCACACGACATTTCATTTTATTTCATCACAATATGAATTCTTTAGACGATGACCGGTTTCAGTCCGTAATGACCACCCTCAGATCTTTTTTACATCATGTCCTAAAGTGATAAGGCCATAATGGCATCGTCAAAACATGGTGTAAAAAAGACCTAAGGATGGTCATTACGGACTGAAACCGGTCATCGTCTAAAGAATTCATATTGTGATCAAAGACTGGAATAAAAAACATTTGACAGTATTGGATCACTGTTTGTATACGCAACCATGTCGCAGTTGGTGAAAGAAGAAGAATGTCAAAATCAATGTTACAACACTCCACAGACAATTAAATCGCCTTCTATCTCAATTTAGTGAATACATCAAGATTTAAGATTTCCAGCACGTTGCACTAATGTGACATTCTTGGATTGTGTGGTTGCGGAAAGAGTAGTTTTCCATATCAGGTATGCATTTATGGAAATCCAGAAAGCACCCTAACATTCGCGCCGTCGGTATAATGTGGTTGTACAACTTTTATTATTTCTTTATTTACGTTTTAGTCATGTACAAGGCCACATGCAGGCAATATTTAACAGCATTCAATTTGATGAGAGGACATCATTCCCCGTTTTATAAAAAAAACTGTAAAAAACGCGCCAAATACAAACCTCATTATCGCACATAACGTATCGCGAAATGACGAGAAAGAGAAACGCAGAGAAATTAGACGTCATCATGCGCAGGTTTAGCGACAGTCATTCTTCCCACGCACAACTCGCCGTCGGAAAATGTTAGGGAAGAAATGCCGTTGGAGCTAGTAGTATCCTTCGCCACACACCGTCATGTGGATTGTAGAATATAAAGGGTGGTCAGAAACAATTTGAAGAGCTTGTAGGCGTGTTGCAGGATAGGTTGTGCTGAGTGATAATTGTTAAGAAAAAATTAAATCGTTGCATTGAAGTTAGCCATTGATGCCGTTGCGCTCGCTAATTCAAGCGACCCGCCAGGTACAATTAGTGACAATTGTTCTTATAGTGTACGTGTTAGAGCGCGAGACCGATCAGCCTTTGCCCTGGATTCAATCAATTTTTGTATCGCTCTGTCGTTCGGTTTTAGGAAATCAAACGCAGGACACGCTTGGCGACTTCGTCTTTGGCAGACCGCTTGAATTTGCGCGCACAGTGGCCTAATTGGCTAACTCCAAAACTTAAATTCGACAAAGTATCGAATTTTTTTCTTAACAATATTATTTCTCAGCACAACCTACCCTGCGACACCCTTACAAGCTTTTCAAATTGTTTCTGACCACCCTGTAAATATAAATGTAGATTAGGAAATGAATGTTTTTGCAACAACGAAGAGCATCAAAGCATAAGATATTTCCCATGTGCAGTGGTGTACGCATGTTTCGTACTGCAGTGACATGCAAAGAGTTTTGTAAGTTCATCAAGCATTAGCAAACTATCAGTATTTGATAGCCATTAACATCCATCAGAGTTGTTCAAACATGAGCTTTTCACGCAAACGCAACAAATGTTAAATATTGCGTACACGTTCGAAACAGACTAAATGGAGAAAGAGAGGGAAGACTTGCTTGGCACGATGTTCTTTACGCAATAAACAGTGAAGGCCACAAAGAATTATTCTAGTTTTTCGCGTTTTAAAACTGCCTCACGGGATGATACGGTGTTAAAAGGTGTGTAAGTAGGCTGTTTAGGTTTTTATATTGGTAACGCCATTTTTATAAGGGGACGTTTCAGGTGACGCAGTCAATGTGCACACACGTTATCGAATTAGACACGCAATGATTCGCCACAGAATCGATCTGTACACCACGATATCAAATAACACAAGAAATATTTTCCAACAGATCACAAAACCACCAGCCGTCCTTCCGTTACCAGCGCGCAGAACCCCTTTTGTCGTCACTCCCACAGTCGACTTGCACAAGCTGGGTTTTCCTTTCGTACCTCCTTCCTCTGTGTCTTTTGCTGGTAGCAGAAGTTTCTCGTAAGTTCAAGCCCTGTACTCTTTTTAAGGGCACTAATACGTTATCCTTGCAATGGCAAGAAATAACATACGAGTTTGTGAAACTGAAGTCGTTCTACATGAGAACTTGATGTCATGAACGGACTTCCCTGCTGCGGCGCTGATCTGGCACCTTCGTTTGTCAATAGTGTGCCGGTGACTGATGGCTTGATGATTGAAAACTGACGAGTATCCATATGTACTTGTTAAATAATAGGATATACCCCGAAGCGCCAAGGAAACTGGTGTAGGCATGCGTATTCAAATACGTACAATACAGAGATATGTAAACAGGCAGAATACGGCGCTGCTGGGAATTTGTGGTACGGTCTTATGGGACCAAACTGCTGAGGTCATCGGTCCCTAAGCCTACACACTACTTAATGTAACGTAAACTAACTTACCCTAAGGACAACATACACACCCATGCCTGAGGGAGGACACGAACCTCCGACGGGGGAAGCCGCACGGTCCGTGACAAGGCGCCCCAGACCGCTCTGCTATCCCGCGCGGCTAAGGCGCTGTTGTCGGCAACTCCTATATAAGACAATAAGTGACTGGCGCAACTGTTAAATCAGTCACTGCTGCTACAATGGCAGGTTATCAAGATTTAAGTGAGTTTGAACGTGGTGTTATAGTCGGCGCACGAGCGATGGGACACACCATCTCGGACGTAGCGATGAAGTCGAGTATACCGTGAATATCAGAAATCCGGTAAAAAATCAGATCTCCGACATCGCTGCACCCGGAAAAAAGATCCTGCACGAACGGGACCAACGACGACTGAAGAAAATCGTTCAACGTGACAGAAGTGCAACCATTCCGCAAATTGCTGCAGATCTCAATGACGGACCATCAACGAGTGTCAGCGTGCGAACCATTCAACGAAACATTACCGATATCGGCTTTCCGAGCCGAAGGCCCACTCGTGTGCCCTTTATGACTGCACAACACAAAGCTTTACACCTCGCCTGTGCCCGTCAACACCGACATTGGACTGTTGATAACTGGAAACACGTTGCCCGGTTGGACGAGTCTCGTTTCAAACTGTATCGAGCGGATGGACGTGTACAGGTATGGAGACTACCTCATGAATCCATGGATCCTGCATGTCAGCAGCTGGGTACGTCTAGACACGACTCTGACAGGTGACACGTTCGTAAGCATCCTGTCTGATCACCTACAGCCATTCATGCCACTGTGCATTCCGACGGACTTGGGCAATTGCAAACACCCCACACGCCCAGAATTGCTACAGAGTGTCTCCAGGAACACTCCTCTGAGTGTAAACACTTCCGCTGGCCACCAAACTCCCCAGACTTGAACATTATTGAGCATATCTGGGACTCCTCGCAACGTGCTGTTCAGAAGAGATCTCCACCCCCTCGTATTTTTAGGGATTTATGGACAGTCCTGCAGGTTCATGGCATCAGTTCCCTCTAGCAATATTTCAGACGTTAGTCGAGTCCACTTCTGCTTGCTCGCGAAACCCGTACACGATATTACACAGGTGTACCAGTTTCTTATCTCTTCAGTGTAATTGTCAACATTGTGTATCAATTTGAGTGTTTAACACTGCAATCGTCAGCAGTATACATTCAGTTATAACTTTTAGCAGTTCCCCTTACAGTATGTGGCGGGAGTACATGAGGTACTAGTATAATGTCCGCCCCTTTCTGCTCCATTCGCTGGAAGAACTACAATCGATGAGCCTCTGTACCAGCTTACATTTGTCTGATTTTTCCGCCATGGCCAGTTCGTGTGATATGCATGAGAGAAAATAATGTTGATTGACTCTTCTACGAATTTTAACCGTAATAGAATCTCTCTTGTAACGATTGCGAATGGAATTTGCTGAGCGACTTCGTAACGATCCCGCGGTTACTAAATGAATCCATGGCGAAAATCACCTCTTTTCTTTGGATCTACTGTTATCTATCAATCCGTCTGATAAGGATCCTAGACTAAGACGATCAGCACTCAAGAAACTGTCGTAAGACACTTTCCATAAGGTATTTCTTTCATGAATGGACCACATTATTTAGGATTATTCTAGCGAATCTCAGCTTACAAGCTGCTATCCTACCACTAATTTTACGTGGCCACTCCACTTCACGTTACCCTAGATAGTTCACATTTGTTATTGTTTCCAGTTATTTTAAGCCGAAAGTATAAAGAAAAGTTTGAGGGAAGATCGGCTTCTCTGAACAAGCGCGTAGAAATTCAAAAACACGCGAACAGTTTCAACAAGAAAGAGGAAAGCCTTAAGGTAAACGGATCCTGGCTTCCCGTACTGCAGCGAACGACCGTCGCAGGTAGCAAGAGGAGAACCGCACCAGAAATGACCGCGGAGAAGCCCTCGGACGTTGGCGCGCCAGGTACATATAGTCTGCGGCCGCGAGCTCGCCTCCAGTTCACCACCGGCAATGGAGGGTGAAGCTTTGACAATGCCAGCCACTCGTGCTGGCGAAACGTCATTAGATGAACGTCGGCCGAAGAACCCGAGACAGAAGCCAATAGGCAGTTTGTAGAGAGAATCCCACATCAGGCAAGCTGTAGGAGCCGAGCAAGGCTCAGAACGAGGTGGCAGAAAAAACTGAAGACGGAACAGGCAGAAGTGCCAAAACGGTGAAGTGTAGAAGAAGAAGAAGTGAAATCGAATAGCAACGGTTGTTTCCATATATTTATGGACAGTGCGTTACATTTATTTCGAGCGTCGACCTTCTGAAGGTCTTCCTGCAAATGCAATACCTGGCGTAGCGGATTTGTTACATACACCATCGTCATCTGTGAACGTTCTCGCGGAACAACCTACGTTCTCCATTAGATCATTTACGTTTATGGTGAACGGTAACGGCCCCATAACACTCCCATGGGGTGTGCCCACAAGTTAACCCATTAAAACACATGTTTTGATTTCTGTCTCCTGGGAAGCTCTGAATCCAGACAAAAAGCTGCTCCTGTAATAGACTTCATTGAAATTATGGAGAGGAATTTCTTCCTTAGACTCTACAGAGTTTCATAAGCGAGAATCCTCATGTAATCCCGCAAGAAGAAGTCTAAAGCATCTTAACCCGGGGAGCCGGGGGTCTTGATAGCTAGGAGTGCGATCCGCCTTAACTATCAGCCTTTGTTAACGACTCGATAGCAAATGATGATCGAATTGGTGTGGTAGCTTGTAAAGAGAGTAAATCGTGTGGCATCGGTAAGGAACATTGGGTTTCAAAATTGCAAAGGCCTTGTACCTTACTCGTAAAATTTCTGCATAGCATTTTTAATTTTTTGTATTTTTATTTTTTTATTCTTTCACATCGATTCTGGCTGTCGATGGTAGGTAAGCGACAGCGGATCAAATAATACGCAACTGCTGAAATAATAAGAAAAGCATGTCGCTGAACACCACAATGTGCTACAGAAAAGCAGTTGTAGAGCAACAAAAGTTCGTAGTGAAGATGAACAAATACAAGATCTTCGACGAATCGAGTACCTTGCAAATGGAATCTCATAAACATCCGAGAACTATGTTTTTCTTTCTCAGCACTTCACTTGCGTACCTAAATAGAGTGAAAAGATGAATGTGCATCTTCCAGGGCTACAGAATTCTCTTCGTTTCTAAACATTTCTGGATTGTTCTATAGATTTTTGTTCGGATAAACTTTGAAATCATCATGCACACTGTAATCGTCCTGGAGGTCTCAAAAACTGTGACCTTGAGACTAATTTCGGGGCTTCTCGTAACATATAACTCTCTTTCTACTGCCACCGTCGCCCACGCGTGCCTCAGGTATTTTTGTCCCGCTGATAACGAGCACGTGTGATAAATGTGTTTGACACTGTTCCAGGGCTTCCAGAAATACACAACAATATTCGCACGTACATTCATTTGAATATGATCATCAAAAATCGAAATTACGTATCACATACTACGCCCTGTTTCCATCATAACTTGTTTTTAGGTATGAACAACACATCGTACTGAAATATGATGTTGGTTGGCACTACCATTTTCGTTCGCATGGAGAATGTCTCTCAGCAACGGCTACTACATTCTATACCCACGCGGGACTCTAATCCACTACATCCACATAATAGTCGCTGACGTTATCCGTACACCACAGATGCCAGTTACCCTGCCGAATTACGACGTCTAGGCAGACAGTAGCCCAACTACCGTGACATTCTCCGGAGGAATTTAGCCGTATTTTTCGAGGTGCCCACATAGACAGCTCTTGCTTCCCATGTCATTAGCTTACCCTGCTGCATTTTCATAATAGATTTTGAAAGCCATTTAAACGTTTAACAGCCTAACTGTATGTGGTTGGTGTTGAAAATATAAATAAACAAAACACTGACGTTGTCCGGTTTTCTTTACTAAGGGACAGGAAGCCCAAAACTGAAACGAATGCAAATCAGAGAACCAACAACTTTAGCCTTGTTTTGCTCAACGGAAATAAATACACATCCGATGGACACAGCCTGTTTGTAATGTAGTCATCAAACAGAACCTAGGACTCTTTGTGACACTTAAAGTTTCCTTTATCTGAGATTTCATCTCAGCATCAAAAATAATCAGCTGCAAGAACTGTAATGACTTTTCCCAACTAGCTGCTGTTAATTACTTCTCAGGTTATTTGTAACCTTGGCCGTTGTTTTGTGATGTAATGTGTTGCACACATATTGCCACTCAAATAATAGAAGAGATGTGTTACTTACGACAATCAACTGTACTTTTTTTGTTTCTGAAGAAACAAACTGCTAGTAGTGAGTATAACCTGAAAAAGTAATAATTAAAATGAAACTGCGTGAAGATCAGAAATGAGGCTAGACATTTTGAAACTTGACGAGAAATACGAGGAAAGAGCCGTCCACAGAACACGTCTTTCATTTCTTCGTATTTAAAACACATTTGTGCAAATGCGGTTAATAAAATTTGTTGTGTGGAAAAGGGATCTAAGTCTGTAATGAAAATTATTTTTGAACTGGAAACTTATTTTTAAAATCTTATGTGTCAGTTGTTTTGACACTGGCCTTCACATGTGTCTGTCATGTGCTAATCTTTTAGAGTTATACTAATCTACTAGCGTCACGATCCTTGTTAACATGTCTTACATATTGTACTCTTTGCTTCCTTCCATAGCCGGCCGTTGTGGCCGAGTGGCTCTAGGCGCTTCAGTCCGGAACCGCGCTGCTGCTACGGTCGCAGGTTCGAATCCTGCCTCGGCCATGGATGTGTGTGCTGTCCTTCGGTTAGTTAGGTTCTAAGTCTAGGGGACTGATAACCTCAGTTGTAAGTCCCATAGTGCTCAGAGCTTCCTTCCATAATTCCAGCCCTGTATGGTCTTCTTCCGCGCGGGTGACGATGATGTCGACTCGTGTGTCATCGCTTGGTGTAAATGTGGACACTGTTTGAAAGCGGTGACGATAGTGCTGGCAGATCTAAGGCGATTGGCATCGTCATCGTCGTTGATAGATTAAAGAAGTGAGGAGATTCTCAGCGATGGAGAATATGTCATAAACAAGAATGGGTACTACATTTTTTACGAGAAAAGAGATGTACTAATGTACCTTCCAAAAAATCCTAAGTTTAATACTTCACGGATGTGGAATGAGTCAACACAATCTGAAACATGATTCCATTTAAAAGGTAATAAGAAACTTGTCACAAAACACGTAAATACATAATACTGTCAAGAGAAGACTAGTATACTTCGTGCTGCCAGAAAATTTACAAAGATCTTCCTTGATAACTCGAGTGACAGAGCAGAACAGCCCAACGGGCAGGCGGAATTCCAGCAGAAAAGAACCGCCGATGGTGCAGAAGGGGAAATGAGATCTGTTGCAACAGCCAGAATGAGCTAAGCCCCCGAAATCCTGAAATGACCAAAAGTTTTTTTTTTTCCAGGCAGCTGTTAAGAGCACCGATATACGTGGAGAAATGCATGATATAACTGCGCTGTCTTACAATAGATTTATTCACTACCGTTTTTGATCATGGGCCATCCTCACAGTGCTAGCTCAAAAATGGAAACAAAGTGAAAACTATGAAACTCAAAACACATTAGATTTTCATGACAATTACTCGTCGGAAGAATTAAGTGTACTTACGAAAAATATGCATTGCAACAGCTTCACATGACATACATGAATTAGGAAAGTATACGCAATAGCTGGCTTGAAAAGTAGGAAAATTGACACTTAACGCCATCATACGGGCTTAACCAAGCAGCAAACAACGTTGTATACATGGAAACCTGCCGAGCAGTAAGCGCACAGGACCATTGCTAAGGCACAACAAGACTTATTAGGCCAACACATTAGAGTTGATTGAGGAAGCTACAAGCCAAAATCAAAGATCACAGGTCAAAGCACAAGTCAGAAAGTATGTGTACACTATAGTACAGGAAGAAAGAGATACACATGCATTCAAATTACACTGAAAGAAATACAATAAAAGAAGATACAGTTATATATGATTTTTTCTGTTCAATATTATGTAATATAACAGCCACATTATACTATTATAATGTCACACTATATTATAATGTCGCATGATAAAAACGAACAAATCACTTGCTGACAAATCCTACTTCATATGAAAATATAGGTACATAGACACGTACAATATTATGTAATACAACTGTTACATGATGTTATTATAATGTCACATGACATTAATAACGACACATGATAAAAACAAACCGATCATTTGGTAAGAACCAGAACATGTGAAAATATACATAGACATGTAATGTTAAACAATTATATGAGGCAATCCCATCACTACGAATCATTCAGATTAGCAGCAGCAAAATAACTCGAATGTGAAACCCATATCAGAGGTCCCAGTAACCAAATAGTGTAACCAAATGAGGAACTGCATACTGTAAACAGTATTTGTAATATAATAATCGCATGATACTAGTGAAATATCCAGTCATATTACAATGTTACATAATAACAACAAGCCAACAATCTGGTGGGAACTACAACATAAGAAAATTATACACAGATATGTAATGTTGAAACATTATAAGAGACAATGCCCTAAAAACAAAGAGCATAAAAACAAAACAGTTCCAATATCAAGTCCTTATCAGAAGTTTGAGGATACACGTAGTGTAACCGACTGAGATACCAAGGCTAAAATTACTTCTAATGGTATCATACAGAAACCGTAATAATTCATTTTATTACAACATGTGTGACCCTACTATAAATCAGTAACCAATTTTATTGAAATAATTTACCAGTAATTTGAACCTGGAAAATGCCTAAAACACCCTCTATTATCCAACAGCATCCGTATCAATATTCTAACAGCGAATTTACGTATCAGAATACAGGGTGTAAACGGTATAAGGCGCCAAAATTATACAGATGGCACATCTCGCAATGCTTGACAAAAAAGTCCAGTAACATGTTTGCGTATTTCCTACGGTTGTCCCAGAAAAAAAAAAAACAGTTCGTCTCAGGATAATGGTTTTGGAAAAGTAGATACTTGGCCGTGCACGTACGTAAGCAATCGGTTCCTGTTAATGCCGGCTGCGCGTATTGACATCGCGAGCGTAAATCGTAAACACATAGGCAACTGCGGCCTGAGTGGCTGCGTCATTGTAATACACCGAGCGACGACAGTAGGCGAGTAACCTGTGCAGATGTTATTGCAACTCTGTTAACTGTTAGGATGGAAAGGAGATTTACTATAGCTGAACTATGCGATATGCATTTAATTTATGGCGTGGCAAAAAGTGTTGCGAGGGCAGCTGTACGAATTTATCGAGAACGCTTCCCACAACGACGACTTCCTGCACGAAAGACATTTGCTGCTGTGCACCAAATGTTTGTGGCATTGTAATTCTGTACTTGTATGCGATTATTATGCATTTATATCTTAATAAAGTACAGTAGTTATCAGCACCTTTGTACATTTTCGTTCGTATGCGAAACGTATCTTCTGTTCTGATATGCTTTCCGTTTTTGTTACATCGTGACACAATACAACTGACGAGTACGTATTTAATTTCCTTAGATTGAGGAATACTGGCTCTTTACTGCTCCGCGCAGAAGGCAGAGGCCCACAACGCGCCGATCGTACATTGGAAGCTTAGGAAAGAATTCTGGACCGCATCCAGGAGGATCCTTCTCAGAGTACTAGAAGCATCGCCCGCCACGTGGGTATATCGCACACTGCCGTTCATCGCACTTTGCAAGAGGAGCGTCTTCGGCCTTACCACATTCAACGCGTACAAGCATTGGAAGAACAAGATTTCCCTCCACGACGTGAATTCTCAGAGTGGTTTTTGTTACACAGTGCGTAGCATGATTTTGTCAACAAAATACTCGTCACAGATGAAGCGTGTTTCACTCGCGACGGAATAACTGATTTCCATAACATGCACACGTGGAGTGTACACAGTCCTCGCCACGAAGTGGCAACACATTTTCAGCGACGATTTTCCTTGAATGTGTGGGCGGGTATGCTCGATAATTACATTATTGGGCCCTATGTTTTACCTGCACGTTTGACTGGTAACTATTACCGAACGTTTGTAGAGGAAACATTGTTACCAACATTCCGTTAGGCCTACGTCATAACATGTGGTTCCTCCACGATGGTGCTCCACCCCACATTGGTCACAGAGTACGCAGGTTTTTGGATAGTCGATTTCCAGGACGATGGATCGGGCGTTCGGGTCGACGTCGATGGCCAGCACGCAGCCCTGATTTAAATCCACTTTTGGGGCCATATGAAGGAACTTGTTTATGCTGAGCCAGCAAATAATGTGGACGAATTGACGCAGAAGATTTTAGATGCTGCAAATACCATAAAGGCCATTGTGCATGTGTGTGAACGAGTGCGTCGAAACTGGGTTCGCCGTAATGAAGCACGTGTAGAAGCGAATGGTGGTCATTTCGAACATTTATTGTGGTATTGGTGTAAGAGGAAACGAAGTAATGGGTTTTCTTTTCGTTTCGATGTTGTTGTACAGAAGGAAAATAATGTGAATTTAGTATTCGTTATGGCATTGCCGTAAAGAGGTGAAACAGTTGATTGTAATTAATGCACAACTATCTACTTGGTGATTGATTGAATTTGTACTAATGAAAATACATTCTGTTTGATATTAGCTTGTCATTACTACTACGACCTTCGTTATCGACTTGTTGAGAAATAGACTGGTTGTATTCAATTCAATTAAAGCGAATTACACATTCTTGACAACCCAAAAACCGTTTACATTCCTTTTTTCGGTACCACCTGATTATCACACCACGTCGTTGTACACGTCTAATGATTTCAATCCTCTGGTCGGCTCGTTGCCTTTCTCTGGCCGCCCCGTCATTGTAGACAATAAGCTCGGTACGCCGTGTACAGTCGGTTGACTACGTAAACAGAAATGCATATACTATCTATCCTACGAACATTAGGTTTTAATAATACAAAAATAAAGTACATGATACAAGAAAATGTCATTACACTTTCTTGTCAAGCACACCGAGATGTACCATCTGTATAATTTTGGCGCCTTATACCGTTTATTTTATTTATTTATTTATTTATTGGTTTATTTAACCTGGCAAGATTAGAGCCATCAGGCCCTCTCTTACATCTAACCAGGCATTCTACTTATTTTACATTCATATGTTTTAGTAGGCATGTTAAACTGCATCTAGTACAAAAAGTGAAATGAACAGTTAGGAAGGTACACCTGGAAAAATACATACATATAGAGTTTATATTCGTAGATCATAAGTACTGTTATAATTAGACATTATTGAAGAGACAGATTTTAGATAGGAGTGCTAGCAGCAGGGAGTATGAGGGAGACTCATGGTGAAGGGAGGAGAAGAATAGAGAGACATGATGAAACATAATTAAGAAAATGTAAAGGAAAAGAAGATTGCGTGGCTAATAGAGATAGATGAAGAAGAAGGCATCTCAGGAGCAAGAATAGCTTTGCTATTTGACAGATGAGAGGATTGGCCTTGTACATTAATTTTGTGGAGAACGTTATGAGGATGATAGTAGGAAATGCTTCAACTTCTTCTTGAAAGCAGCAGGAGATTGAATTTTGCGCAAGGTAAGGGGCAGTTTGTTCCAGAGGCGGACAGCGGCAACTGAAAAGGAGTTTGCAAAAGTTTTTGTTTTGTGAGTGGGCACAGTTAGGATACCAAATAAGAGTGACCTCGTGTTTCGATTATGATGGCATGACAGGTTTTTAATCTCTGAAGCAAGGTACTGGGGTGCTTGCGCGACGAGGAGTCGGTGAAGTAGACATAGAGTGTGGTAGTCACGCAATTTGTCCGGCCGCAGCCACCCTAGCTCGGAGTATGAAGCACTAACATGATCATATCGGCGAATGTTGCAGGTGTAACGCACACGGGCATTCATGGTTAGCTCTAGCCGTCTTTTGTTTTCACTACTCATGCCTTTTTGAATCACATCACAATAGTGGAGGTTCGGTAGAACGAGTGCTTGCACGAGCTTGCGTTTCAAGTCCTGTGGAAATATGTTCCGAAACTTTTTGAGAGCATAGAGACAAGCAGGCGTCTTTCGGCACACTGCGACTGTATTCTCCGCCCAGTTGAGATGCTCATCCAAACACCCTGTATTTATAACGGCCAAGAGAGCTGACCAAACGAGAACAGCAGAACTAATGATGTCATTGCCTATCACTGAAGCAGATGACACGAGCCCATCCCGCTTAAGTACTACTTCTGTTCTGGTGGGGTTCTGTTCAGTTTGCAGCCATCTTATCAAGAGTGGAGACCTATGTCGATCCACCCTCTGCTGGTCTAGTCGCCTTCGATCTTCTACGGAGCAGCAAATCCTCTCTCGAGGGAATTGGTCCCTGTCAGCTGTAGTGCCTAGTGCCAAGACTGATGTGGAGCTGAGGCTTCCTCCATATAGCAAACCTTATGGAGACCTAAGTACCAGAGGATCAAACCGTCGCCTGTCATTGTGTAAGAGTGCCACTGCCGTTGCTCGCTTCCGTTCCTGTGGCAGACTTCGACAGTGCCTACGTCTCTCTTATCGGGACGCCACAGTACTCTGCAAGATTTCACGTACTATAAGCAGAGCTGGTAGAGGCGTTCGCCGTGTACCGTCTATGACAGGGTCATGGGTGCCGCGGTCTTGTTCTCTGGAAAGCCACCATGGGCAGAGCAGACTATGACGCGTGTTAACTCCGCAGGTCAGTGGCCTAGTGACAGTGCTGGTGCTGACGCCGACTGTGGGACGCATCCCAATCAGCACGTATTCAGCGGGTGCTTATGGCTTACGCTCCCGCCAGCGCTGGCTACCTGAATGTGGATACATCAGCTGTTGTACGTGGGTTGGAACATAAATAGTGGCAACGCTGCTGTGGAGACACTATGCAATGGAATCTACTATTGTCGCTGATAGCACACGTTGTTGTACCTACCTTACCTCCCACCAAATGGACTCGCCCGTCCCACGTCACCGGCGTGCGCACAGTCGAGGGAAACACAGTCACTTGTGAGCGAGCGGTCTAACGTTACGGTGTCAGTATGTTTTTGAAACAGGAACAACGGAGCTGGATCAAGATTGAATGTGCCAGAGATCGTACAGCACGACAGTGTCATCAAGGTCTTCAAGAGGCGTGCGGGGAATCGGCATTGGCGTACAGAACAGTGGTACGTTGGGTAAAAGCCTTCAACGAAGGTCGGAAAACTGTGGCAGACATGCATCGGGCAGGTCGTCCTAGCTGTTGCCGCGTTAGTGGACAGTGATCGACGCCATACCATTCGTGAGCTCCCCCACGAAACCGGATTAGCGCATACGACTGTGCTTCGCATCCTGAAGGGACGCCTGGGCATGCGAAAAATTGCATCACGATGTGTTCCGCATGACTTGACGGAAATGCAGAAATGGATGCGTTACGACGCTGCTCAGACGCACCTGGAGCGCTATGGACACGAAGGAGAGGCTTTCTCACTCCGTATCGTGACACTGGATGAGACATGGGCCACATCGTACAAGCCAAAACTGAAAAGCCAATCCAACGAATGGCGTCATTATGGCTCGCCGCGAAAGTCGAAAGTGCATCGGAGCCCTAGTATGGTGAAAGTTATGGTAATTCTCGTGTACGGTTGTGATGGTGTTATCCTAACGCATTATGTTTCTCCACGGCAGACCGTCAATACACAGTATTACTGTTCGTTTTTCGAGCATCACCTGCGACCAGCTTCGCTAAAGAAGCGGCGACACTTTCTGCGCAATCCACTCATCATTTTGCACGACAATGCGCGGGCGCATACAGCGCAAGCTGTGGCTGCTCTGTTCGGTCGATGGGATTGGGAAGTACTGTACCATCCACCATATTCCCCGGACTTACGTCCTTATGACTTTGATTCGATTCTGAAGATGAAGGAAGCACTTCGTGGCATTCGCTTCAGACTGTTCCAGAGATTCGACAGCCAGTAGACCGCTCCATTCGCACTATCAACAGAACAGGCTCTGCTAATGGTATACTAAGCCTTACAAATCGCTGGCAACGTGTTCTACACAACGTCGGTGACTACTTTGAAGGACAGTAACAGGTGCAAACAAGTAACTCATTTGTATCGGTTGTGAATAAATAGTTGCCACTATTTAAGTTCCAACCCTAGTATTTGATGGACAATGAATGTTTAATGTTGTGATACTGTTTTAATAATGCTTTCGGGATTCGGACGGACATCTACTATCCGAGTCCGCATACCCACCTTCCTTGGGTAGTCAACCGTCGACCTCCTGACATCAACCTGATCTCGAACCACCAAACCGAGCGAGGTGGCGCAGTGGTTAGCACACTGGACTCGCATTCGGGAGGACGACGGTTCAATCCCGTCTCCGGCCATCCTGATTTAGGTTTTCCGTGATTTCCCTAAAATCGTGTCAGGCAAATGCCGGGATGGTTCCTTTGAAAGGGCACGGCCGATTTCCTTCCCAATCCTTCCCTAACCCGAGCTTGCGCTCCGTCTCTAATGACCTCGTTGTCGACGGGACGTTAAACACTAACTACCACCACCACCGAACCACCAACCACGGTAGCGTCCTATCACCAGGGCCCTGCAATTCAGTGAGGTGCATATAACATTTCTTAGGCTACTGTATCCAGGCATCATCAAACAGATAATCAGTTTACAAGACTGTGAGGTGGCCGGGAGTCCACGCCAGGGGAAGTTCGACCGTCGAGTTGCAAGTCTTTTCAGGTGACGCCACACCTGGCGTCTTGCGTGTCGATGATGAGATGGTGATGAGGCAAAACAACACCCAATCCCCGAGCGAATAAAATCTCTGACCCGGCCGGTAATCAAACCCAGGACCGCTGCATGCCAGTCAGACGCGCTGACTACTCAGCTAAGGAGGTGGACTGTTTAAAACACTTATTTACACTCATCACATTACTGCAGTGAAGATGTGCAGAAGACAGATTTTACGTAACACACACAAGTTATTTGTAGTTATTAATTATTCATACATCAGTTGGTTCTGCTAAGACATTCGTCAGTACAGGATGATTCAAAAAGAAAGAAAACGATTTCAGTTGTTTATTACAAACTATGAAAGATAGAAACACAATGTGAACACCGTTGGATAGAATAAGGTTCAAAATTTTATGTTCGCACCATGCGTCGCTCGAGGACCATCGAAACGATACTCTACTCGTATTTCATACCCCACACGAATCAACAGCTCCCTGTTTATTGAATCGATAGCTTCAAGAATTCGATTTCTCAGCTGTTGAAGGGTAGCTGTTACAGGTGGTACAAGGACTCTACCTTTTATGTATCCCCACAGAAAGAAAATCACAAGGTATGAGATCTGGTGACCTGGGAGGCCGAAAGCACTTGAGCAACGGATTGGTTACGCGCAAATTCCAACACATAATATGATTTCTCTTGTGGTGTAGTCACCATGCTACGACAAACAAACAGTGCTGTGTTGTCAAAACTTTGAACCTTCCTCTATCGAGTGTCTTGTGAAATGTGTTTCTATCATCTACAGTTTGTTTGCAACAAACAGTTGCAATCTGTTCCTTCTTTTTGAATCACCCGTTAGAGTAGAAGGAGTTGGCCACCAATAACGCTTTTGATGGCCAGGTTCCTGTAAAAATGGGAGCGATGGTTTTCAAGGAGATAAACGAGACAGAGATAAAGAGAAGAAATGTGAGGATTTAAAGTCCCATCGACAACGAGGGCATCAGAGACGTAGCACAAGCTTGGAATGGGAAAGGAAGTTCGTGGTATTGTTTCCAAAGGAATCGTCATACAATTTGCCTTTGTCAGTTTGCGGGATCAAGCCGGAGGGGGTTTGAACCATGGACCTACCGAACTCCATTGTCTTACCATTGCGCCACCTCGCTCCGTGAACTGATCTATGAGGCCGACAGAGGAGCGACTGTCGTGTGTTGTAAGAGTATGAAACGTCCCCTTTGAACAATTATACACGACTGTCCTTAAACTGACACACAATCTTTTTAGCGCAACGCAATCTGACTTTCAAAATTCCCTACAAGAGAATGGCCCTGACTAACATTAACCTGTACTTTTCACAAATCACTTACCTCACAAAAATCTTGGTTACTCCCACTACTGCAATACACCAAGCGCCACTACTGCCAGCTAAATAAAAGATTCAAACTATGGAAGGCACTAACTACTGATAGGGATAGTTAGCAAATGAAAGATATTAATAGAGAACAAACGTTGTATTTACCTTAATAGTCATCATATATATATATATATAGCAGTTCATGACAAATTTCAAAACTCCGCCATCTCTCTCCCCACATCCATCACTGCTGGCGGATCACCTCCAACTGCGCAACGCTACGCGCTGTTCGCAGCCAGCTGCCTAACACTACAGTGGCGAGTATTACAACAATGCAAAGCAGCCACAGACTGCACACAGCACAGCCAGTGATTTTCATACAGAGGTGGCGTTACCAATAAAAAAACCTAAACAGCCTACTTACAAGTAGAAGTATGTAGACAGGAAGCGGGCACTGTGCGTGGATGGTGCGACAGTTATCTTTTAGGAACGGGTGCTGAGGTGGGCTATATGAGCCGTGGCTAGTGTAAACAGACGGCCCGATTTTCGCGGGATGTTCCGATTTTTAGGGATATGATGACTCGTGCTGCTCAAGCCTTACGCGGGACGCCAAGTGTCCCAACTTCTGGGCGATGCTAGCAGTTCGAAATATAAAGCGTATTCGCTTCAAAAACGGGCTAGTTCACGAAAGTTAGGAAATGAGTTACGGAATACAGTGAGCCAGGAGCTAACGATCACGCGATGAACTGAAGGGACAGTTGAGCACATGCCCGAAATGTATGTTTAGAAAACAGGCAGAAACATGGCTTCAATAGAGATATTATTACCGCCTCCCTCCCCCTTCCCCCTCCGTCACCCAATAACTGACCACGACTTTCTTTCCGCGGCAATTAAAATTTTGCTGACTTGTGCTGAAGTGTGTCGAATTATGTTTATTACAAGCCTAAAGTTGCTACTTTTATGAAGACAACAGTACCTCTGACTAAACTTTTACTAACTCTTTTTACAGCACATTATAAGGAAATGCTTATCAAACGACTCAAAATTTACGTATTTTTTGAGATTCCCTGTTTTGGGTCCTTGTCCCGCCGATATTTTAAACCACCAGTCCCTAAGTCCCAATTTTCTGCAAATTATGTCTGCTAACACTAGACATGGTTCATAGAGGAAACGGGAAGACTTAAGACTTCAATGCAGATTGGCGATGAGTGACTTTAGAACAGGATTGGGGAGTATGGAAGTGAAAGGAGAGGGATGGAAGGGGATAGACGGTGGTATATCCGTGGCAGCCACAGAGAGCTAGAAAGGATTTACACTCTTAGAGCTTACAGGAACTCGAGACTCGTGTACATATTCGAAGAAGTTGTCAGGACAGGGCAGGGAAGGCTTTTTTTCGGGGGACCGGGGGCGTTGAGGGGATTCTGATTAGCTGGTAGGGATACTAAAATAAATGATTATGGTTATGTGTCTCGTAATTAGACGGAGGCAAAAGTTAGGAAAGTATAAAGGGTAGTCAAATTACAACGAAACACTGGCAAAAAACTAAGTAAAGTGTTTATCATTTCAAAAGTAACCCCGTAACGGTTAATACATTAACTCCACTGAGAGACAAGACAGTTATTCCATCATGGAAAAAGCCGGCCGCGGTGGTCTCGCGGTTCTAGGCGCGCAGTCCGGAACCGTGCGACTGCTACGGTCGCAGGTTCGAATCCTGCCTCGGCCATGGATGTGTGTGATGTCCTTAGGTTAGTTAGGTTTAAGTTGTTCTAAGTTCTAGGGGACTGATGACCACAGCAGTTGAGTCCCATAGTGCTCAGAGCCATTTGAACCATCATGGAAAAATGTGTGCGGTCGCCTACAGAACCATGCTTGTACCCATGCGTACACCTCTTCGACCAAAGCAAATCGAAGGTCACGAAAGTCTTCCTTCAGTGTCCCAGAAGTATTGAAATCGCGAAGGGTAGGGATCGGGAGTGTTGAGCATATGTAACGGCTTTCCAGCGAAACTTCTGCAGCGAAGTCGGAAGAACCTTGACACTCACAGTGGTACGCGGATATAATGTAAAAAGTGAAGTGCGTTATCAAGTCCAAACGCCCAGGAATGTTGATGGACAGAACCATTATGTTGCAAGATAATGCTCACCCACATGTTCCCAAAATTGTTTTGATCACATTGCAGAAGTTTTGCTGGGAAGCCCTTATACGTCCTCAGTACACTCCTAGTCCCTCCTCAATAGTTTTCCATATTTTTGGAGCCCTGAGGAAAGACGATCGCGGTTGTTGCTTCGGAAGAAGAGATGCACACCTAGTTACAAACATACTCCATAGGCAACTGCAAACATTTTTCCATGACGACACTGACCGTCTTGTCCCGCTGTGAGATAAATTTATTGTAAGTGTATGTCGTTTGATGTGTTGTCTGCCAAGTGCAAGGGGCCTTTAATTAAATACATGAATTGGGTTCTGCAACATCTGAGACATTTAAATTAACACTCATCATATTAATGATGCATCTGACTATAACAGTAAACAATGATCACTATAAACTAAATTTATCACAATCTTTATCTCTTTGCATTGAAGTAATGACATCTCACAAGAAAACATATTTAATGATTGTTAAAATCAATAAACCAACACCTTGGCAATCTTGGACAACCTGTATGAAATGGTGATTCAGAGTTAATGCACGTCTGAACCCAAAATTTAGTTCCACGAAGGTTGTGTAGGTTGTGTAGTGACTGTCGTTGGTTAATACATAGAGAAAGAAAATACTACGGAAGGATTTGCTAGAGTTGAAAGCATAGTGGACTTCTGACTGCAAATAACAATTTTAAATTAAAATTGGAATTACTGAACATCGTTGCGTAAGCTGCGCCTTTCCCTACAGTTCTCTTCGCTGCTGTGGCTGTGTCTCACCATATTTAGATTCTGCAACGGGCGGCTGCGGTTGCTACAAAATCGGTCATTGGCTCCATACCGATAGCTTGTCTCTGCCGAAGTCTAAATTCAGTCTGAGCCGGGTGAGAGCCTCGCATCCCGGACCTGCGGTGTCGAAGCACAAGTGTGACCTAGAGTGCAGCTCAGGAGCAGGAGTGCAGAGTGCTTTCGACAAGGAAACCTTTCGGCTCCATTGTTTACAGCGTCGCGTAATTGTGTTTGACGGACTAGTAATTCTCGTGTATGCCGACCAGTAAGATATTGTCTCTAAAAGATGCTGCCCTCCCTTTCTTAAGTGGGTTTCAGTTGGTTAACCAGTTAAAAATCTTGTTAGTCTTGGGGCTCGTAGAACATATATGTTCTACTCCCTCTCTCTGCCTTCATTGGTGAGCTAGCCCACACGGTTAAATCTCTGTAAGCACAGTCGCACTCTCTTTTCCCACTTCTAGATTGTTTATATAAAGCAAGACGAGTTTTCTTATATTTCTTTAAACATTAATTTAATTTGGCGTCACCTGTCAGACTTCGGCATTTAACGCACTACAAAGACGTCCCAACTTTCTGTTCCCGATCCACTTTCTGAGATGCTAACTCAATAGCCCGTGTTTTTCTGCAAAGTTTGACTTTCTGCTGAGTGCTCCTGCAAAATCAGTTCTTCTGGTTCTCTCGCCATTAAGTAGCATACTTCCCGTGGACATGGTCTGTTAAGAAGAAACCCTGTTGCCCTGCGCATTCCTGATATGTACGTATTCTGTGTTGTTTGACAGCAGACGTCAACTGTGTCAGCGCAGTTTTTTTTTCTGCCGCTCCCACTAAACAAAACACTACTCTGGCAGTATTAAGATTGGCCTTGCATTTCCTCTCACACGGCGAGGCGATCAGACGGATCTGCGAATTGCTCTGGGGCCAGATTCCATGGGGTTTTACAAGCTCCGCCGCTTGCCTCGCCTTACCGGCGATCAAATTATTATCTGAGTTACGCATGTAATTTAACATAGTAAATCAAAATTTAAATAATTACTTGTTGGCAACGACTAGCACTAATTCATATTTCATAATCTGGTGGGGATTAATTTATTCCAACTTAATTTGACTATCTCTTGTAGGTTTTACACGCAATACGGAGCACTTTGGTTTAAACAGTCGTATAACGGTATTAACAGTTCCGACGATTACTTTGGAAATAATAAACAGCTTACTTACTTTTTTCCATCTGTCTCGTCTTCATTTGTTGGCCCTTATACGATGGTGGGGCAGGATTTAAGTCGTGTTGTTTTTTCATAGGAACCGTCTCTGCATTTCTTAACCGATTCAGGTGAACCAGCAACTACACTGCTGGCCACCGTAAATGCAACACCCTGAAGGAAGCATCCGAATCAAGTGAAATTTACACCATGGGTTTGCAGCGATGAGATATGCAACTGATGAATTTCAGCGCAGACGCACATCACGCGCGTCTGTGGCGCCACCTCATAGCGCCATTTAAGGCTTGGCGATTTCGACGAGTGTACGTTCGGCATGTGTGTTTACCTTGTGGTTGTTTCACAAGACGATCAGTTATGCCTCGTAGACAACAGCGAACATCGTTTGATCAAGTATCCGAGTTCGACAGAGGAAGGATAGAGGCTTACCGAGATTGTGGATTATCATACAGAGAAATCGCTAGTCGTGTTGGACGAAACCAAACAACTGTAATGCGGATATGTGACCGTTGGATGCAGGAGGGTACGACGGACCGACGTGGTCGATCGCATTCACCTCGGTGCACCACTGCACGTGCTGATAGGCAAATTGTGCGCATGGCAGTGACGGATCGCTCAGTGACATCCCGAACCATAGCACAGCACATTGCGTCTGTAACGCATCATCCAGTGTCTGCGCGTACCATTCGACGCCGTTTACAGCAGAGTGGTCTGTCCGCAAGACGTCCAATGCTTCGTCTACCATTGACGCAGAACCACAGACGTCTCCGTCGCCAATGGTGTGATGGCAGACGGATGTGGACGGCAGAATGGAATGACGTTGTCGTTACTGACGAGGCACGCTTCTGTCTGCAGCACCACGATGGTCGGATTCGAGTGTGGAGACACCGTGGAGAGAGGATGCTGGACAGCTGCATTATGCACCGCTCAAATGGCTCTGAGCACTATGGGACTCAACTGCTGTGGTCATAAGTCCCCTAGAACTTAGAACTACTTAAACCTAACTAACCTAAGGACAGCACACAACACCCAGCCATCACGAGGCAGAGAAAATCCCTGACCCCGCCGGGAATCGAACCCGGGAACCCGGGCGTGGGAAGCGAGAACGCTACCGCACGACCACGAGATGCGGGCCATTATGCACCGCCGCACTGGTCTTGCACCGGGTATTATGGTATGGGGCGGTATTGGATATTACTCTCGCACGCCTCTAGTACGCATTGCCGGTACTTTAAATAGCCGGCGCTACATATCCGAGGTGCTGGAACCAGTCGTCCTTCCTTACCTTCAGGGCTCGGCCACAGCCATATTTCAACAGGATAATGCGCGACCACACGTGGCACGCATTGTCCAAAGGTTCTTCGTCAATAACCAGATTGAATTGCTTCCCTGGCCGGCTCGCTCTCCGGATCTTTCGCCGATAGAAAACATGTGGTCCATGGTTGCTCAACGAGTGACCCAGATTACATCCCCAGCTGCCACACCAGATGATCTTTGGCAACGTGTGGAAGCTGCTTGGGCTGCTGTACCCCAGGAACACATCCAACGTCTCTTTGACTCAATGCCGAGACGTGTGGCAGCGGTGATCTCCAACAATGGCGGCTACTCTGGCTACTGATTCTGGCAGGAACCACATGTCACAGACGTCTGTAAACGTAATCATTTGATACTTGGTCAACATGTTATCTACACAATAAATTTTGTTGTGCTACCTCTTGTCTTTCTTGGTGTTGCATTTACGGTGGCCAGCAGTGTACCTAAAACCGAATGGCTGTCGGCGATCGGAAACCTTCGTCACGTTGCTACGACGCGTAAAGGGTAGAGCACGATCTGGAGCCTCTGTTGCCTCAGAGGACAAACACTCATTAACCCCTGACTAACATGCAGAGATCACCTGGACTGACAGCGTTTTCTTATAGCTTCCTTTTTTTCTTGCTTTTTTTTAGTATTCAAGCTAAAACTTCTATCCTCGAGCTACCTACCGTTTTGAGTGTGAAGTTCGTGCAGTGTTTCTACCTGTGTTAGTTTTTTCCTTGTTGAGTGCTACTTCCACTAACAGTTGGTGAGACCGCGCCATAGCAGTTAAGTAATTATTTTCTGGTATATTGATTTCTATGTTTTTACTTCTGTTTTCTTGCTTTAGCTTCAAACATAATGTGCGAGTAATATGGAAACTTAGCTCCAGGTTTATTCTTTACAGAAATGGCGGCAGCAAGACCATCTACATACTGTAGGGCGTTTTAAGGGGAGATGATACTAATTTTGTCTGTCTTCGGCTTTGCTTTATGACTTTCTAAACAGGAATAGTGACGTGGAAGAAACGTATAAAATTGAAAGCAGTCATAGCTCAGATCCTGAGCAAGAGTTAGATGAGTTACCAGAGGTAGAATACGGGTGTACGGATGGTAGCAGTAATGGAAGCAATGTATTTAGTACGAATGATGACTCCTACACGTATTTTTATGGAAAAAATAAGTGTATCAAGCTGAGGGAGGAACAACCTCCATTGAATGTAATGGGCAAGACGCCATAAAATAATTGTTCGGAAAAAAAACAGAAATAGAACCGTATGGAAACTTCAGTTTTCTGAAAATATTTTGTTAGGAATAACCACATTCACAAACGCAAAAATATAAAAAATGAGAACAAATTATGAGAACCATGCGAGGTTGAACTATATTCATAACCACAATGAGATTTTCACTCTGCATCGGAGTGTGCGCAAATATGAAACTTCCTGGCGGATTAAAACTGTGTGCCGGACCGAGACTCGAACTCGGGACCTTTGCCTTTCGCGGGCAAGTGCTCTACCAACTGAGCTACCCAAACACGACTGGCGCTCCCCCCCCCCCCCCCCCCACCCCCCACAGCTTCACTTCTGCCAGTACCTCGTCTCTTACCTTAGTAGAGCACTTGCCCGTGAAAGGCAAAGGTCCCGAGTTAGAGTCTCGGTCCGGCACACAGTTTTAATCATTCAGGAAGTTTTATATTCATGACTTTGACAGGAGCGAATTAAAGGCGTTCACCGGTCTTCTTGTATACACAGTGATTTTCATATCAGGAAAGGAATCTATGTACTGTCTGTTTGCAAATATTGTGACAGGACGTGATTTTTCAATGTACCGTGAGAAAAAAGAGGATGTTACTTTTAGCTGCTCTTAGGTTTGACAACCCAGATGATAGGAAGGAAAGAAACAAGGAAGTTACTGCTACAGCAGTTTCAAAGATGTTTAGCCTTGTTATTGAAAACATTCAACAATGTATTACCTTGAGAGCTGCAGTGACTGTGGATAAGGCGATGGTATCCTTCGGAGAGCGTTGCAGCTTCACTGCGTACATCCAGAAGAGACAGGCGAAATACCACATATAAGTAATGTGATTGAGTGATGCAAGAATTCGTTATGTTTATAACACATACATCTACTGTGGAAGAAGGGATGAGAGTTTGACTTTATTAAACGAAGATAAAAGGCTGAAAACTCAAGATGTTATGGGAGTGGTGAAACCAATACAACGAACTCATAGAAACGCATCGGCAGATAATTGGTTTGAATCAATAAAACTCGTTCAAGAACTTCTTAAGAAGGGACTGATATTCGTGGACACTGTAAAGGAAAATAAACCTGAAAACCCTAATAACTGCCTTCCTCAAAGGGGAAGACTGGTGAAGGCTGATGTTTACGGCTTCACGGGAGAAGAGTCACTTCTCTTTCATGTTCCGAATAGTGGAAATCTGTAATCCTGGTCTCCAGTGTGCATCACTCTGACAGCCTCGATCCAAAGAGTAATAAACTAGAGATTATCTCTTTGTATAAAGTAACAGAACGCGGTGTTGATTTTCTGGATAAAAAATGTACTTTTTTACTATAAACGGTCTAGCGCACGGCTTTCCGGAGCGGGAAGGAGCGCCTGGTCCCCCACACGAATCCGCCCGGCGGACTTTTGTCGAGGTCCGGTGAGCCGCCCTGTCTGTGGATGGTTTTTAGGCGGTTTTCCACCTGCCTCGCCGAATGTGGGCTGGTTCCCCTTATTCCGCCTCAGCTACAATATGTCGGCGATTGCTCAAGTATTGTGGCATGAGTGGGACAGTGCACAAATGGTTTAATTCGTACCTAACTGGAAGAGTGCAGAAAGTTGAAATAAGTAGTTCTCGTAACATGCAAAGATCAACAATTCCTCAAACTGGGGAACTATCAAGAATGGGGTTCCACAAGGGTCAGTCTTGGGTCCTTTGTTGTTCTTATTATATATTAATGACTTGCCATTCTATATTCATGAAGAGGCAAAGTTAGTTCTCTTTGCTGATGATACAAGTATAGTAATCACACCTGACAAACAAGAATTAACTGATGAAATTGTCAATACTGTCTTTCAGAAAATTACTAAGTGGTTCCTTGTAAACGGACTCTCACTGAATTTTGATAAGACACAGTACATACAGTTCCGTACAGGGAATGGTATGACGCCATTAATAAATATAGACCTTAATCAGAAGCATATAGCTAAGGTAGAATATTCCAAATTTTTAGGTGTGTCCATTGATGAGAGATTAAATTGGAAGAAACACATTGATGATCTACTGAAACGTTTGAGTTCAGCGACTTATGCAATAAGGGTCATTGCAAATTTTGGTGATAAACATCTTAGCAAATTAGCTTACTACTCTTATTTTCACTCATTGCTTTCATATGGCATCATATTTTGGGGTAATTCATCACTGAGGAATAAAGTATTTATTGCACAAAAGCGTGTAATCAGAATAATAGCTGGAGTCAACCCAAGATCATCCTGCAGACATTTATTTAAGGATCTAGGGATATTCACAGTAGCTTCTCAGTATATATACTCTCTTATGAAATTTGTTATTAACAACCAAACCCAATTCAAAAGTAATAGCAGTGTGCATAACTACAATACTAGGAGAAAGGATGATCTTCACTATTCAAGATTAAATCTAACTTTGGCACAGAAAGGGGTGAATTATACTGGCACTAAAGTCTTTGGTCACTTACCAAATAGTATCAAAAGTCTGACAGATAACCAACAAGTATTTAAGAAGAAATTAAAAGAATTTCTGAATGACAACTCCTTCTACTCCATAGAGGAATTTTTAGATATAAATTAAGAAAAAAAATATTAAAAAATAAAAAAAAAATAAAAATAAAAAATAAAAAATAAAAATAAAGAAAAACAAAAAACACAAAAAAATAAAGTTGTTATATTAACTTAAGTATGTTGTTAAATTAACGTAATTATGTCATGTATTAGAAAATTCGACTCGTTCCATATCATTACGAAATATCGTATTCATGATCCATGGAACTAGTATTAATCTAATGTAATCTAATCTAATCAAGTTCTCCACGTACGCGTACATCACGCAAAGATAGCGGTTACACTCGTTTGGTGTGAGACGTTCTCTGTGGAGGGGGGGGGGGGGGGGTCCACTGGGGCCCGTACCGCACAATAACCCGATGGCTTCGGTGTGGGGTGGCGGAAGGGTGAAGTGGACCGCGGTAGTCGTCATGGGGTTGTGGACCACTGCAAAAAAAGTCCCCGATTAACATACAACATACATACTATAAACCGAAGGACAAGAAGATTATCTGTAGCTACTATTTTTCCCTCACTGGTAGAGATCGCCTGTGGAGTTTGCTTATTGCCAATACTAATTTTTCAAGAAGACTGACTTAATAAAATCATCAGCAATGGCACTAACTTGTCCCCTTATTTTATGTGCATAGACTGAAGTGGCGAGTGAAAATTTATATCAAGACGGGGAATCGAAGCTGTGCCTTCTACTTACTAGACAGGCGCGTTAGCCACTAAGCCACATCGGCACAGCAGTGCACCCAACTTCACGGATAATTCCGGTGCTCCTCCCTTTCGATCCAGATTCTTCCTGCCACCATAGTCTACTTTAAATTCCCCCTGACACATGAACATAATGGCCGAGCTTCTCAATGTTCTGGAATAGGTCTTCAGCATCGAATATAAATGGGGGGTCCAGCCTAAAATCCATGAGCAGTTACTTATACAAATGAAATGGCACAGTGAAAATTTGCACCAAATGGAAAAATGGGAAAATAAAAGTGTGGTCATACATAAGAACAGTTATTAAAACTGCATCTATATGGCCTCGCCGTCTAACAGTATTTTCATGCAAACTGCAACTAAAAGCAAAAACGCCGAAACGATCTCGTCATGTAATTTTTAATTACTACGACTAAATAAATCAATATTGCAGCAGAAACCTGTACCAAAAACAAAACATGTTATAGGTAATAAGTATTCTAACGAAATTACAGTTAAATTTAAAACTGTTGTTGTCATTATCTTAATTTTTTCTGCATTTTTGCGTAATTTGGGGCCCTCTATACAATTTTGGGTTTAATAAAGAAACGTTATTGCATAACTGGCGGACCAGAAGTCCAGTAATTACGTCTGTAAACACGGTTACTAAGAGAGCTTCAAAACCAAATGATGAGAAAGGTAATCGCTGATTGCTGCTCCCGAGGAAACTCCGTCGATACTCATAGGACTCACTATTCATCCAGTCAAAAGACGCTAAAAATGTCGGCGCAATATTCGATATCAAACTAATCAGGTATAGCAAGGCACGGAACCTGGACATGTCGACATGTTGGGGAATGAGGCTGCCGGTACTGTCCTGGCCTTGCGGCACTTTTGTCCCATCGGACAGTCCAAGCGGTGCCGTACGTAGGAACTTTCTATCACTCTGGCAAAGAAGACCGGCTGTGCCTCCGCGGGAGCAAGCTGAAAGCGGGCAGACAGATTCCACCCCTCCCTCGGCTTCAGCCATCTTCAAGTCGGCACCACTATGCTCTCACTGTAGCGAACCATTGACGATGCGCCACTTTCAAACCCGTTGCGCTTTAACACTCAACTGACATGTCTAATATTGTAAGGTTGTTGGAAAAATAAAGGTGTGATCAAGACATAAGTAGAGTTATTAAAAGTTTTTGCTGTTATCAAGCGTACCTGTGCAGATGGTATAATAGATATAACAGTGTTCGTTACGTCTAGTTCCTACGTTTACGTAGGGCACATTATACTTACGTCTTAGCTGGTATGATGGGGTCAATACTGCATCTTGCAGAGTAAGTATCAGTTGTTCTTCTGTTATCATCACGTTATTTCTACGCATTTTTATTTATGTAATCTCATTCAAATTATTTTTAACAGCTTAGGTTCCAGCGATTGTATATATTCGCTGAAAGTCAGTGATTACGTTTAATTATCAGAAGTAGTATTTTATGATTTTACGTATATAATAAATGTTCCATTGTTTTGTGATTGTCGTGATACTATCCCATTTTTCTTTTATAATATCAATAAAAATTTTGATATGGTTTTTATGTTTAAAATTGTTTGTTCACTAAGGACGTCATCTATGTATTTTCCTGCATAAGTATAAATTTCCGTTTCTCCAAAATGTTCATTGTCTGTCCTTCAGGAATTTTGTGTTTACATTTTACAGAACCGAAGAAAGAGTACTCCCTGACGATAGCACATAGTTGCTGAAATATGTTTAGGTTTAAATAAAAATATAATAGCTATACCTGAAATCCAGTAGCCAAAACTACATAGTAGCTACTGCTGAAAATCTACAGGTACCTGACTTACATTGGGGGGGGGGGGGGGGGGGGGGAAGAAGGTTCTGACATGTGGGTCACCTCTATATATAGAAGGCACTGTCCTGACTGACTGACTCATCATCGCCCAGACCAAATCGGTAAGGATAGACACTTGAAATTTGGAGAAGATCTGGATCTTATACTGTAGGTGTCGTTTACGAAGGGATTTTTCAAAATTCCAACCCTATGGGAGTGTAATAGGAGATGAAGGGTTTTTTTGAAAAATGTCGCTATTAAGGGAATTTTGAAGCTAGAGATATCTCGGCCAGAAATAAAGAAATACATGTTTCAGCATTTTGAAAATTTAACCCTGTGGGGGTGATATAGTAGGTTAAAGTTCTTTTGAAAATATTATTTTTAGAGCTTCATCTCTGTACGCTGGTATTTGACTTCTCGGTTACAAATAAAAAAATATGTGTTTCAGTGTTTTTCGAAATTGAGTGAAATAGGGGATGAGATATTTTGTGAAAATATTTTATTGTGAAAGCATTTTTAAGACTAAATCTATGAAAATTTAAATTCGGCTTCTCAGTTAGAAATAAAAAATACGTGTCTCACTGTTTTTGGAAACTGAACCCCTGTGGGGTGAAATGGGGGATGAAAATTTTTATGGAAATATTTCATTGTGCAAGCACTTTTGAAGCAAAATCCATGAAAATTTGTATTTAGCTTCTCTATTAGCAATGAAACATAAGCATGTCATTGTTTTTGGAATTTCTACTCCTAATGTGGTGAAACAGGGGGTGAAATATTTATGAAAATATTTCATTTCTAAAGCACTTTTAAAGCTAAGTCTTTGAAAATAGGTGTTTGGATTTTCGGTTAGAGATAAAAAATACATGTTTCCTGTTTTTGGAAATTCGGCTCCTAAGGGGTTAAATAGGGTCAGACTGATCCATTGACTCATCATCACCCACCCCAAACCGCTAAGGATAGAAACTTGAACTTTGGATAAGGTGTGAATCTTATACCATAGGCATAGTTTAAGAAGGGATTCTCCGAAGGGGGTGGAATAGGGGATGAAAGGCTGTTAGAACGTATGTCGCTATTAAGGTAATTTTGAAGTTAGATCTACGAAAATTGCTATTTGGTTCCTCAGTCAGAAAATAAAAAATTCATGTTTCAGAATTTTTGAAAATTCAACCACTAAGGGGGTAAAATGGTGGGTAAAAGATTTTTTGAAAATAAATAATCACGAAGGAATTGCTAAAAGATTTTTAAGGCTACATCTGAGACCACGAGTAGTTGACTTCTCGGTCAGAAATAAAAAATACAGGGTGATCCATTGATCGTGACCGGGCCAGATATCGTAAAGCGTCAAACGAAACAACTCCAAAGAACGAAACTTGTCTAACTTGAAGGGGGAAACCAGAGGGCGCTTTGGTTGGCCCGCTAGATGGCGCTACCATAGGTCAAACGTGTATCAACTGCGTTTTTTAAAATAGGAACCCCCCTTTTTATTACATATTCGTGTGGCCGTGCGGTTCTAGGCGCTACAGTCTGGAACCGAGCGACCGCTAGGTCGCAGGTTCGAATCCTGCCTCAGGCATGGATGTATGTGATGTCCTTAGGTTAGTTAGGTTTAATTAGTTCTAAGTTCTAGGCGACTGATGACCTCAGATGTTAAGTCGCATAGTGCTCATAGCCATTTGAACCATATAGCTCACAATTTTAGTCGAACAGTTGGAAACAGTTAGGTTTTTTAAATTAAAATACACAACGTAAGTACGTTTGAACATTTTATTTCGGTTGTTCCAATGTGATGCATGTACCTTTGTGAATTTATCATTTCTCAGGACGCATGCTGTTACAGCGTGATTACCTGTAGATACCACATTAATGTAATAAATGCTCAAAATGATGTCCGTCAACCTCAATCCATTTGGCAATACGTGTAACGACATTCCTCTTAACAGCGAGCAGTTCCCCTTCCGTAATGTTCGCACATGCATTGACAATGCGCTGACGCATGTTTTCAGGCGTTGTCGCTGGATCACGATGGCAAATATCCTTCAACTTTCCCCACAGAAAGAAATCCGGTGACGTCAGACCGGTGAACGTGCGGGCCATGGTATGGTGCTTCGACAACCAATCCACTGTCATGAAATATGCTATTCAATACCGCTTCAACCGTATGCGAGCTATGTGCCGGACATCCATCATGTTGGAAGTACATGGCCATTCTGTCATGCAGTGAAACATCTTGTAGTATCATCGGTAGAACATTACGTAGGAAATAAGCATACATTGCATCATTTAGATTTCCATCGATAAAATGGGGGCCAATTATCCTTCCTCCCATAATGCCGCATCATACATTAACCCGCCAAGGTCGCTGATGTTCCACTTGTCGCAGCCATAGGGGATTTTCCGTTGCCCAATAGTGCATATTATGCCGGTTCACGTTACCGCTGTTCGTGAATGACGCTTCGTCGCTAAATAGAACGCGTGCAAAAAATCTGTCATCGTCCCGTAATTTCTCTTCTGCCCAGTGGCAGAACTGTAAACGACGTTCAAAGTCGTCGCCATGCAATTCCTGGTACATAGAAATATGGTTCGGGTGCAATCGATGTTGACATTCTCAACACCGACGTTTTTGGAATTCCCTATTCTCGCGCAATTTGTCTGCTACTGATGTGCGGATTAGCTGCGACAGCAGCTAAGACACCTACTTGGGCATCATCATTTGTTGCAGGTAGCGGTTGACGTTTCACATGTGGCTGAACACTTCCTGTTTCCTTAAATAACCTAACTATCCGCCGAACGGTCCGGACACTTGGATGATGTCGTCCAGGATACCGAGCAGCATACATAGCACACGCCCGTTGGGCATTTTGATCACAATAGCCACACATCAACACGATATCGACCTTTTCCGCAATTGGTAAAGGGTCCATTTTAACACGGGTGATGTATCACGAAGCAAATACCGTCCGAACTGACGGAATGTTACGTGATACCACGTACTTATACGTTTGTGACTATTACAGCGCCATCTATCACAAAGCGAAAAAAGTGGTCCAACTAAAACGTTCACATTTCTTTACGTACTACACGAATATGTAATAAGAAATGGGGATTCCTATTTAAAAAAACGCAGTTGATATCCAGTTTGACCTATGGCAGCGCCATCTAGCGGGCCAACCATAGCGCCAACTGGTTCCCCCTTCAAGCTAGAAGAGTTTCGTTCTTTGTAGTTTTTTCGTTAGATGCTTATTTCGTGAGATATTTGGCCCAGTCACTATCAATGGACCACCTTGTATACGTGTTGCAATGTTTCCGGAATTCAGTCCCTAATGAAGTTTAATTGGGGATGAGAAATTTTAAGAAAATATTTCGTTACATTAAATTAAAGCTATATTTATAAAAAGTGGTATTTCGCCTTTCGGTTAGATATGAAGATATATTGGTTAGGGGATGAAAGTTGCTATGAAAATATCTCTACAAGAACGGAAAAAGCATGATCAACAAAAACTTTGGACTCCAACTACGAGAATTGGTTTTTGGTCTGAAGTACATTCGGAAACGATCATGCTTATATAGCCTTAATTTGTGTGAAAAGCTTAGAAGGTGTTGCAATTTGTGTGCAACATAGAAATTCGATTACATAAAAGCGAAAAAATTCTCTGTAAGTCATACAGTTTATGCGAGTGAAGCAGCGGGCACTAAGCTAGATGAAAATAAAATGACACGTGATTCGACGTTTTGCCAGATGCTCCCCAGTTTTGAAAAAAATCAAGGTCGAAGTTGATGATGGAAAATCGTACTTTCAATGCCATACATCGAATGATCGTCTAAAAACAAACATTTTCATTAATATGAGATTCGAAGTTAATAATGTTAGAGTTATTAACAATTTGTATCTTCATGCTGTATCTTGGGCACCCGTCATTCTGCGTGTCTAGCAGACCGTGGTCGGCAGTTGAGCGGTCAAGGTATTAAACTACCAAACTGCTGGTTCATATTCGATTCTTTTTCTTCATTCGATAATTTTTTCGGGGTATCCGATAATATTCCGATAACAGGAATACCTTTCTTTCGTTTTTTAAAGTAAAACATCGGAAGGTGTGACTAAGAATCAAATAAGTATATGTAATGTACTGACAGTTATTTTCATCGTGATAATGCCTTGTTTTTTTTTTTTTTTCTTTTTAACCATGTCCCGTTCCCTTCCATCGGAACCAAGGAAAGCGTAAGGAACGAGGAAAACAGATATACAGATATAAAACACACCAATTAGACAAGGTTTTGTGTGTGTGAGTGTGTGTGTGTGTGTATGTGTGTGTGTGTTAGAGCACCAACGGTAGGAGGACACGGACATCGGGAGCAGGAGGGAGCGTCAATTCGCCTCATTCAGTGGGACTATCCAATCCATAGTTCCTCGGAGAAGAACGTTCCAGTGGTCACAAAATGATCGGTACTACGAGTGGAGAATGCGCGGATCAACTTCTTACTGCAGCAACACCCCACCTCTGGCATGGGTTAAGAAAAGCACGACAAGGAATATTAGAGAAAAATTGTCTATATTTGGGACTGTAGACAAATGCACAATGTCGTTCCTTTGGATAGTGACAAAAATCAAGGTCATTTTTCTCGCTGTTAACAAACAAGTAGTGGACTGTGTGTACACAAATAAAAAAAAAATGGTTCAAATGGCTCTGAGCACTATGGGACTTAACATCTCAGGTCATCAGGCCCCTAGAACTTAGAACTACTTAAACCTAACTAACCTAAGAACATCACACACATTCATGCCCGAGGCAGGATTCGAACATGCGATCGTAGCGGTGGCGCGGACCGACTAAAGCGGTTAGAACCGCTCGTCCACAGCGGCCGGCACACAAATCCACTTCATGGAGTTCGTCTTCGTCTGTGGGAAGTCCGGAAAGAGGAGCACGTGGGAAGGGATCTGATGAGTAGTGGTACGGGTAAGTAAGGTCAGCATCTGAAGCGCCCAGAGGCAGACACCTAGCGCCCATCCGCACATCAGGCGATGCCCGTCCATGTCTAGAACATCACAGCTGACACACAACGGCATCTCTGCAAGATGAATCCTGGGAAGGCATGACCGGCGTACTTGCTTCCCATTGACGGTAAGGTACCATGCGAGCTGGACGTCAGTGGCAAGACAGGGAGAACACGTCAATCTCTATACGGCACGCCAATCGACATTGCGATGTTCCCCTCAACGACGTTCGGTGTCCTGTTGTGTTGGAGAAAGCCATAAGTCGCTTCTGTGGACGTCAAGCGCGTTGGCTGTATCACAGTACGGACATGGCTCAGTTCGAGGAAAAAATAGAGGAAGCAAAAGAAGGGCGGTGGAATGTCTCAAGGTAGGATAGGGGCTGAGAGACAGCATGGTGCAAGGACCTCCACCAACAGGCTGGTGAGGCACGTGGGACGACGGCGCAGCAGCACCATTTGAGAGCTGGCGAAAGGGGTTGTCTCTCTGCCGGACATGATACAGGAGTAAACTGCCCCTGCATCACGGGAGAATGAGGGACTCGTACAGTATAATGAACAGCAAGCCGCGGCAAACGTACCAACACAACGCCGCTAGCATGGCTGAGTGGAGAGTGTCTGTGCTACCTGGGCGATAAGTGACGCCGAATACACATTAACATATTGCTTACATGAATATGGTGTCTGTTCTTTCGGACATGTCCGAAGTATATAGTTCTGGCAACACCGGCCATGACATTCTGTGCGAATGCACACATATTCCCCGAACTCTTACGGGACTTGGTTAGAATGTCTTCCACGAGTAATGAGTGTGTTGGGGTGGGACACTACGAATGTAGAGTGTGGACATACAAGGTGAGAATGTGGGTCTCGCGGGAGGCATGCGCGAGACAATCCCTGCAGTCGCGCCATCCTCTGTGCCGTCAGTGGCTCAGATGGATAGAGCGTCTGCCATATAAGCAGGAGATCCTGGGTTCGAGTCCCGGTCGGGGCACACTTTTTCACCTGTCCCCGTTGATACATGTCAAAGCCCGTCAGCAGCTGAAGGTAATTAATATAATTCTAATTTCATTAACACATTGTGTCCATTGCAGAAGATCGAGGGCTCGTAAACGACTACCTAGGGACCGCTCCACCATCGACCGACGGAGAATGACGATTACGCTCATTACAGCGTGAAAACACAGAAACGTCAATAACACAAAAACGTTAATAATTCGAATGTTATTAATTTTAGAGCCCATATTACATTAATGCCAACGCTAACGGGCCGGCCGGAGTGGCCGAGCGGTTCTAGGCGCTACAGTCTGGAACCGCGCGACTGCTACGGTCGAAGGTCCGAATCCTGCCTCGGGCATGGATGTGTGTGATGCCCTTAGGTTAGTAAGGTTTAATTAGTTCTAAGTTCTAGGGGACTGATGACCTCAGATGTTAAGTCCCATAGTGCTTAGAGCCATTTGAACCATTTGAGCCAATGGTAACGCCAGTTCCCGTCAGATCACCGAAGTTCAGCGCTGTCTGGATGGGCTGGAATCTAGATGGGTGCCCATCCCATCTGCCGAGCACTGTTGGAAAGCGGGGTGCACTCAACCCTTCTGAGGTGAACTGAGAAGCTACTTGATTGAGACGTAGCGGTTCAAAATGGTTCAAATGGCTCTGAGCACTATGGGACTTAACTGCTGTGGTCATCAGTCCCCTAGAACTTAGAACAACTTAAACCTAACTAACCTAAGGACATCACAGACATCCATGTCCGAGGCAGGATTCGAACCTGCGACCGTAGCGGTCTCGGGGTTCCAGACTGTAGCGCCTAGAACCGCTCGGCCACAGACGTAGCGACTCCGGTCTCGTAAACTGACAGACGGCCGGGAGAGCTGTGTGCTGACCACATGCCCCTCCATATTCGCAACCAGTGAGGCCTATGATCTGAGGATGGCACGGCGGTCGGTCGGTCCGTTGGGCCTTCATGGGCTGTTCGGGCGGAGTTTTGTTTTTATGTTACGTTAATAAAAAAATGTTTTTTTTTGCGATCTTTCGATGTATATAGGTCTGAATATATGGTTTCCCGCGATCAACCTTGACCCTGATTTTTTTTATCAAAAATTAGGTGCGTCTAGCAAAAAGCCGAACCACGTGCCTATTTTGAATATGGAACGCCCTAGCAAAACTTGATCAAAATCGGTGCCCCAGGTGTCAGACCCCCCCTTCGATAGTGTTGCTGGCTGGACACGCCGCCGACCGACCAGAGCAGGAGGCGAGCCGCGTGCCGCCTCCACCGCCGCCGCCGCCGCCGCTGAGCCGGCGTCCCCGCGCGCCGCGCCGCCTGGCTACAATCGATAGCTGTGCCACGCTCCGGCAGAGCGCGCTCATGCGGTCGCGCCGCACCAGCCAAGGCCGCGGCCGCTCCACTCCGCGGACCTGCGGAGTACAGGCAACGTCCACAGGCCCTGCCAGACGCGTCAACAACATCTAAAGTTGCGAAACTACCGTAGGCTACCGTAAGTAAGCGAAGACGGTAGTTTTATTACAGGGCGTGCGACAAAAAACCGGTACGCCTCAAACTAGAGATTCAAGTAACAATGAACTAACTAAAAAAGAATAGATAACAGTAAGGTTAAAAAAAAAAACATGGCCGGCCGTGGTGGCTGAGCGGTTCTAGGCGCTACAGTCTGGAACCGCGCGATCGCTAAGGTCGCAGGTTCGAATCCTGCCTCGGGCATGGATGTGTGTTATGTCCTTAGGTTGGTTAGGTTTAAGTAGACCTAAGTTGTAGGGGACTGATGACCTCAGAAGTTAAATCCCATAGTGCTCAGAGCCATTTGAAGCATTTTTGAAAAAAACATGTGTCTACCTGTTTATAAGAGATGCTGGAAGTGGTGGTCACGAGCCTCCAGGCATCGCTGAGATCGTGTGGCGACGGTACCGGCAACACACTAGAGCTCTGCAGCTACGATGTAGTCCATTTTGTGAGCTTTCTATAAAAAAATTGTCTGTATGTGAGAAAGACGAATACATTGATTTCAAAAACGTTCTCCTCATGTAACATGAACCTTAGGTACAATATTCAACTGCTGAGCACAACTGACTGTTGGTTGGTCCTGTGATGCGTATGTCAACAGGGTCGTGTAATAAAACTTCAAACTTCAGGAAATACAAATTTTGAAATAAAGAAAATGAATCTAAATAAATGCCTAAAGAAAATAACTGGTTGGTTGATTTGAGGCAGGGGATCATACAGCGGGGTCGTTGGTGCCACTGTATTAGCGATTCCTTTCAAAAGAACCATCCCGACATTTGCCTGAAGCTATTTGGGAAAATCATGGAAAACCTAAATCAGCACGGCCGGACGCGGGTCCGAACCGTCGTCCTCCCGAATACGTGTCCGGTGTGATAACCCCTGCGCCACCTCGCTCAGTAGAAATTAATTGTGTGCTTAGTGAAAACTATACAGGGTGAACATCGATAGAGCGGAAAACCTGCAGGGATTTGGAGGAAAAAAAGTTCTACGGACATATGTCCGGAAACTGACGTCTCGGAACACAGTGCAGAGTTGCATCAAATTCAAATTCAAATGCCTCCAAACACTATGGGACTTAACGTCTGAGGTCATCAGTACCATAGAATTAGAACTACTTAAACCTAACTAACCTAAGGACATCACACACATCCATGCCTGAGGCAGGATTCAAACTTGCGACCGTAGCAGCAGTGTGGTTCCGGACTGAAGCACCTAGAACCGCTCGGCCACAATGGCAGGCTAGAGTTACATCGCATCAGTGTCTCAACAGTTGTTCAAAGTGGCTTGCATGGGATTGCAGGTGATAGGGATAGTAGCGGTTGTCACGCATAAGCATACTTCGGCTTACGACACGTTGGCGGCCACTTGCCTGGAGCTAGAACTAAGATTCTTCTCAGTATCCTGTAGAACCCGGTCTTCTAAATCTGGTGTGCGCACAGTGCACCGCCTCCCTTCACATTCATCTGTCTGAAAGAACCTGTGATCACACAAACGCCCAAAAAGGGCTAGAAATTGGCAGCTGTGAGAGTGCTTACTTTCGTATAACTGTCCTCGACCGTTTCCATCTCCTTGGCCGTACACAAACACCATCTCGGCTTGTTCCCGACATGAATGCCGGACCATTCTGCTGCTTACAGTACGCTGCATCAATCACACGGCCCGCAGCACACGAGGAACACACGACACGTGGTCAGAGGAACTGTCATTAGTCTGCGCCATCTACTGTGGCAACTATTCATCTACAGACAAATGTTCATAGGACCTTTCTTTCCTCCATTTCCAGTCAGAAATCCGTCCCTGCAGTTTGTCGGCTTTATTGATGTTCACCCTATATAACTAAAACTCACTAGCGATATACTTTATGAACGTTGCATGGTATAAGACGCAATGTTTGACTTGGTATATCCACAAAAATAAATTACTGCTCTACGCGGAAGAAATTAACTGTTTGAAATTATCAACACTGTTCTCGGAAAATTCAAAAAATGGTTAAAATGGCTCTGACCATTATGCGACTTAACATCTGAGGTCATCAGTCCCATAGAATTAGAACTACTTACTCCTAACTAACCTAGGAACATCAAACACATCCATGCCCGAGGCAGGATTCGAAGCTGCGACCAAAGCGGTCGCGCGGTTCCAGACTGACGCGCCTAGAACCGCTCGGCAACACCGGCCGGCCGCTGAAAATTAATCTGCTTGCTAGCACGACATCTGACAATCCCGACTACACACTGTTTGCTCATGAATGCAAGTTGAGATGTGTCAAATTTGCCCTGAAATAAAAGTGACTTGCATCTTGGATACTGATTTTGAACTAACATACTCAAAAAGCAAATACAAATCAGCAGATGCAGCAGCTAAAGAAAAATAAGCTACTCACTACTATTTTTTTTTTCTTTTGCTTCTCACACACTATCTGTTGCTTCGTGAGGCGTAAGGTGCGATGCATGAAAGACAAAATATTCAAAACTTTGTTATAGATCATGGAAGTAGGTTACGCTTTAAAGAAAATAGTTCTTGAGAAATTAAGCTCTGATTACTGACAAAAGGGACTGTAGAACATAAGAAGACTCTAACAATGGCCAGATTCTGTCATTACAAAAAACGACAAACATTTCAATCAATTGAGTAATTTGTGACATAGTCAAAACAGATCAAATTAACACTAATCGTGAAAGTTATTACGTATCTGAGGCAAAAGTTTCCTGCAATTAACAGTTCTGACAAACATTTCATTCTTGCACACGCCTTTGTTACCATTAAAATTCCTCCAAAATCTTCTACATCATTATAAAGAACAGGAAAGTATTACAAATGAGTTTTCATTCCCATAATAAAGTATTCCATACAGCTTCTCGCAGGTACACAAAAAACATATCTCATTCTCTGAAAATCTCAACTGTTCGCTACAAAGCCCCAAATATGAATGGCCCAGCTCTGTACAACTGACTGACTAGCAAGTCAACCACACATAAATCTAAACACAGAGTCAAGGATCTTATTTACTTCTCATGCAATGCGCTATATTATCTTTGTCCCAGTACAATAAAGGCGAATTATTTAAACAGCAGAAAACATATGAGAATTTTACAATTTCTCTAATAATGTTCCTTTTAAGATCGTCGATTGTTGCGAGGATTGTCAGCATGCACTTTACTTTTTGATGTACCCTATAAATAAAAATTACACGATGTTAAGTCCAGGGACGTTAGGGGCCAGAGGTTTCTAATGACAAGTCTGTCTTCAGGGAACACGTTGGTGATGTGGGCCATACTTTGGTTGGATGTGTGAACGGTTGCCCCATGTTGTTGTAATACCGCATACAGTTTCTCTGCATCAGTTAATTTCGCATAGAAAGAGTCAAAGATCTTTAGGTATTGGGGACTGTTTAAGATTTAACAGAAAAATACAGGGCCAGTAATGCGCATACCAGACAACAGCACACCAAACACCTATCTTCTCTGAGTCGAAAGGTTCTTCATGCAGAATATGTGGGTTGTCCAGCGACCAGTACCTTCAATTCTGGAAGTCTACATAACCTGACAAATGAAACCAGGACTCATCTGATATGAAGTTAAGCAAGGGGTCAAAGTAACCGTCAGCAATTGATGTTAACAGCCAGTTACAATAACGAACTCGTTTCTCCTGTTCCTCAGATTCCAACTCTTGCACGGCACTCATACGACAGGCTTTTAATTTCATATATTTTAGTAGAAAATGACACAGTGTACGAGATACACCAGCCTGCTGCGATAACCTCCTTACAGACCTGCGAGGATATCTCATGATGTCCACGCGAATTCTGTGTATAGCATCAGAGGCGCTCATTGTCAGCCATCTATTCCTCTGCACATTCTCGGCGGATCCTAGAACCCTCCATATCACGTACAGATCTTGTATAGTGCTGGTCGTGGGAGTTTCCTACCAGGATACTTCACCTATAACGTCGATAACACGAGCTTCTCGACAACTGAAGCACAAACACACACCTGCACTCAACTTTCTGATAAAACGCAGCGTAACCAACTTTTGAGACAGTATTGCCACTTCACAAGCAATTCTACTAGAGATGATTAACCGGTACGTAAGGCGTAACGGTTTTATGTGGACACCCTTTAGTAACTTCTGATCAGTTAAGATCGTTACTGCGCTACCTGTACGTTAGGCCTGCTGCATACCTGTCGAGAGTTACCTCATTTCGATCGCTTTATTTACGTTGTAACCTTCCAGCAGTAAATTTTAATAAATGACAATTTGAAATTGAGCCAAGCTTAAACTCCCCACAAAATTGATAAATGAAAATAGACCATAAACCAACAACAATATTAGTTAAATAATAATGAACCATGAACCGTATATAACATATCAACAGAAATAATTAAACCTGACAAATTTTATAAGGACAGCAGCGCTGACCTTCGGCCCTGTATTCTGAATAAAAAAACAAAAACTCTTACCTCAATAAAAACTGCATCTATATCTGCTCTTATTTATCGACACAGCTTCGTGCAATGCTGGCGTATATTTAATTTTGATTCTTGGAGGAAATGCATAGGGAATGTTCTTTAAATTGAAATGAATGTTTTTCTTTAAAAGAGTTACTTTATAAAAAAATTATTATTGGGGCATTTTTTGAACAAATCAATTACAATTAACATACATTATTGAATATGCGCAATGCTGCTTCATTACCTTCTACAGCAATACTCATCGTCCACCACAATCCTGACCAGAGTCGCAAGAAGAGCACGCCGTCGACGCATGCCGACGCCCGCTCAGTACAACCGTCCACTCGCTACTATTGTCGACTCGCGCAGAATAGCGCAGACTCCCTACATACAACAACTGTACCTGCCGACTCGCTACATGCTACTCTGTCGACTGACTACTACTACAGACAGAGTACAACTCACTACTGCATACAGAGTGCAACTGAACTCTCGCGCGGTCAAGCGCAGACTAGCAACAGCTAACGATAAACTACTCTCTGGTCAGAGATTCTGTCATGCTTCGCCCATCGCCGGCGAAGCATACGTCTTACACAACCCTCCACTGGGGGAGCAAAAATTTGGGAGCGATGGTGAGTCATTTGGACTTGCCATGAGCAACAAATTTTTTCTTAATTAACTAACTTTACAATCACAGAATATACAGATATATAGGTGTAGAACATGAAGTAAATATAGTGCACATGCACCGAGTATAGAACATATCAGGTAACAACAAAATATATATACAAAGAGTACAAAACAAATTAACAAATGACATAAGTGCACATGCATTGTAGTTCAGAACATATCAGCAAATCAAAAAAAAATGTATATGCAATGAATAGAAGTCATGTTAGAAAAAATGATTTTCACTATGATACAAGAATTAGGATAGGAAAGGGAAGGATTCCATCATGGTTGTAGCACTTTAGGTTGCACGCAGCTGCACTGAAAGTCCATATCTTTCTACAGAAGCACAACACCAAGTGAGACAATCTGAAGTTCTTTTCCCAGAAGTATTAATCAGCGTATCCAAGACACTGAAATGTCGTAGTAATATTCCATGTTATCTTTTTGCTAGTACATTAGGTACACCAAACAGTGGGACCATAATAGCATCTCCATCGCTCACGGTGGTGGACAGCATGTCGCGTCAACACCACGTTATTGTAAGGTACACCAACGTAGAATTAGTGCAAAAACCAAATATAGTGCTCCATGATCATGAGGATATACAGGACAAACGGATATTGCAGTAATTCCAGGTAATTAGGTCAGAAGGTGAAAGACATTAAGTCACATACTAGTCTTCATTGAGAATTACACTAATAGTTGGTGGCACTCATTGCCCAGTTATTGAACATTTCTGTACCATGTATGTAGTATTACAGAATAATGTTCATGAGTTGTTTTACAGAGAACATTTGCACTCATTGCCTAATTATAAACCATCAGAAGTCATCATTGAAAACAGGAGCTAATAAATGACATAGTATTACAGAATAATGTACATAAATCGTTTTACAGAGAACATTGGCACTCATTGCCTAATTATAAACCATCAGAAGTCATCATTGAAAACAGGAGCTAATAAATGACATAGTATTACAGAATAATGTACATAAATCGTTTTACAGAGAACATTGGCACTCATTGCCTAATTACAAACCATCAGAAGTCATCATTGAAAACAGGAGCTAATAAATGACATAGTATTACAGAATAATGTTCATGAGTCGTTTTACAGAGAACATTGGCACTCATTGCCTAATTATAAACCATCAGAAGTCATCATTGAAAACAAGAGCTAATAAATGACATAGTATTATAGAATAATGTTCATGAGTCGTTTTACAGAGAACATTGGCACTCATTGCCTAATTGCAAACCATCAAAAGTCATCATTGAAAACAGGAGCTAATAAATGACATAGTATCACAGAATAATGTACATAAATCGTTTTACAGAGAACATTGGCACTCATTGCGTAATTGCAAACCATCAGAAGTCATCATTGAAAACAGGAGTTAATAAGTGACATACTATTACGTAATAATATTCATGAAACGTTTACAGAGAACATTGGCACTCATTGCCTAATTGCAAACCATCAAAAGTCATTTACAGAGAACATTGGCACTCATTGCCTAATTATAAACAGTCAGAAGTCATCATTGAAAACAAGAGCTAATAAATGACGTAGTATTATAGAATAATGTTCATAAATCGTTTTACAGAGAACATTGGCACTCATTGCCTAATTGCAAACCATCAAAAGTCATCATTGAAAACAGGAGCTAATAAATGACATAGTATTATAGAATAATGTTCATAAATCGTTTTACAGAGAATTGGCACTCATTGTCTAATTGCAAACCATCAGAAGTCATCATTGAAAACAGGAGTTAATAAGTGACATAGTATTACATAATAATATTCATGAAACGTTTACAGAGAACATTGGCACTCATTTCCTAATTGCAAACCATCAACAGTCATTTACAGAGAACATTGGCACTCATTGCCTAATTATAAACCATCAGAAGTCATCATTGAAAACAGGAGCTAATAAATGACATATTATTATAGAATAATGTTCATAAATCGCTTTACAGAGAACATTGGCACTCATTGCCTAATGATAAACCATCAGAAGTCATCATTGAAAACAGGAGCTAATAAATGACATAGTATTACAGAATAATGTTCATGAGTCGTTTTACAGAGAACATTGGCACTCATTGCCTAATTATAAAACATCAGAAGTCATCATTGAAAAGAGGAGCTAATAAATGACATACTATTACAGAATAATGTACATAAATCGTTTTACAGAGAACATTGGCACTCATTGCCTAATTACAAACTATCACAAGTCATCATTGAAAACATGAGCTAATAAATGGCATAGTATTACAGAATAATGTTCATGATTAATCTAATTATAGTAATCATTGGCATTCATTGGCCAGTTACAAAGCATTATTATTATTACTTTTTTTATTTATATTTCTTTTTTGCTAGCAATGCATTGCGTTGGGTAATTACTGGAGAATGAAAATATATGCTTTTCAGTTATTGCTGCAAATGAAGATGTGTAACGTCATTTGTCATGAGTCAGCTGTAGCAAGATTATGAAACAAGTCGAGTATATGTAATCACATTCATAAATGACATGGGTCTAATGAACAACTGCTTATAGCACATTAATTTCATAAATAATTTCTCCTGCAAAATATACAAAAATGGATTATTAAACTGAAAGAAGAAACGCATATTACGCTGAAAAGTAGTGAACTTCGAATTAAAAGGTAGTGAAATGTGTATAAAAAAATGTGTTCCCTAGCTGTCCTTTCCAAAACCTTCAGTCATCATACTATGCAATATAACACATACTGTCAAAACGAACTGCAGCAAATACTTAAATAACTACATAGCATCTCTTAACTAACAGCAAATATATAAACTTCATCATTATTTTCATCTGCAAAGAAAAACTTCATTATCCATATCACCATAACTCCATTATTATCATCACCTGTAAAGAAAAACTTCATTATCCATATTAGCATATTCTTCATCATTATTCATCACCATTCATTATCATCTGCAAAAAGAAGTCACTTCATTACTCATTACACAACTATTCCTTATTTCTAGCATATTTCATCACTAAAACTAAGATGTATAGTTCTGTCTGACAGCCTGCATCAATCGCCTCGTATTCTGAAAGAAAAAATTAGTTAAGACTGCTATTCTACGATGTGTATAGTATATTCTTGTTAATCCTGATCCATTTACTCTTCCTCATGAGGTTTTTTTTTTTTTTTTTTGGCATCTTCTTTCGTTCATTCCGAAGGTGAAATTCCCATTTCTGTTTAATTTATTTCTTTTACACGTTATTTCTTTCTGCTGAAAATGATGAACAAAGATTAATGTCTTGCATTTAAATCATATACTCACTAAATAAAACTGGTTTATAGTAACATAATTGAGCATACAGCATAGCATGACAGAAAACGTAATATGTCAAAAACATAGGCAGTGTTCAGAAGCAAAAAAGATACACAGTGTATCACAATGTAGCAGCAAAAAAAAAAAATGTAAAATAGTCACGATGTAGAGATATCATAGGGCAAAAATATTAAAGTCAATTGGTGTTTGTTATATCTTAAATATTTCATAGTGCATACAAACAAAACAGGAAAACAATCGTACATACATAAAAAAAATGGAAAATATGCACGGTCTGATGTGTAACGACAAGAGTAGCAACCTGCTAACCTTACTTTGCCGGGCACTTGCCACGAAAAAATACGACAATCATCAGTAAGTATGCATGTGAATATAATTGCATAAGTGGTCATAAAAATTAGCAAATTGCTAGCAGTGTATTTATCACTAAATTCTACTAGAATCCACATATGTAAATCATGCTCTAAGCCCCCCCTATTCTAACTCCGACTTTTGCTGTTGCACAAGGATAAAAAAATACGCGAACTGACTCTAATCAACCCTGCCAGTGGAGTAGAAGAGAGTTTGGCACCTGCAATAATTTAATTTGATAAATAAGTTAAATAAACAAAGGTTTCATTAGCATAGTGAGGAGTGATAGGGTTGCTCTATCGATTAACAGAATGAAAGTTCTGTCCAAAATAACAATATGATTTATTAAGACTAAACACAAATTAATAAACAAAAACACATGAATTCTAATTTATGATACATTAAATTGGCTCGAATTGGAGACTCATACAAACACTGTAAAGGTGAAGTTGTCCCTAAACTAGATCGTGAGGTTTAAGACGACGTGGTATGTGGAGCCAATTCCTTGCCACTCAAATCTCAAGAGAGACACACCGCTAACCCAACAGTAATTGCTGCTACTCAAGACAGAACAAAGTTAGAAAAAGACGAACAGGCGCGCTCTGCTGAGCTCTGATTATCACCTAGGAAAATCCCTATCTGCCGGTGCTGCGGACATACGTTACCAAAACTGTCTTCTTGACTGCCAGAACACGATCTGGCGTACCGGAGCCGTTGGCTGGTTGCTTCTACGTCCTCGACCGAAAGGCGACTGCCCACTACATAGAGCACCCGTACAGGCCGAACTCACAACATTCCCGCCCCCACGACAGTGGCCGTGGTTACGTTCCAATCAGCAACTCGAAAACCGGCGGAAATTCCACTCCATTGCCGGAGCACTACCATTCCACCAATGGAGATTCTTGGCGCCAATTTCTGTGCTGATTTTGCTACGTCACGGAGCTATGCCCTGAGCAAGCCAATCACAGTTACTATTTTGCAGAAAGCGCGGGAATTTTCCCGCCACAGCTGCCTGGGTACATAAGTCATTCCCATGCCTCGCTGGTAGCCCGCCCGAAAGTGTTTTCGCTAAGCTTCTGCGAAGCAACGGAACCTCCAGCCCAGCCGCCACTTCCGGCTCCCGCGGGCGCGTCTCCTGACAATGTCGGCGTCCGGAAAGCATTCACTCGACCCCCCACACCTGCCGGCCTACCCTTTCAAAGTCAGAAGAGCCCGCCTGTCACTGGACCACCCGGGTGGCGAGAGACGCTGCATGGGAAGTCCGCGTGTGAAGGAATATCAACCCTCCACCGCATGCAACTAGAGAGGAGAATCGTAAGATAGAAATATGAGAGGGGGCTCATGCCACCTCTCATTGCCCCTACGCCATTTTAGATTGTAATTGGTGAGCGGTTGGCTCACTTAGGAGCAAGGTAGTGAGTCAATCGCCCAAGAACAATCTTAAAAACTGACTCCACATGCCGCACTCTATAAAAAAAATCACTGCAACTGAAAAATGCAGCTCATAGAGGGAGGATTATTTATGATGTAGCCAACTTCACCTTCTTAATATGGAACACTAACACTCACATCACACATCCATACCCAGGGAGCCCCTTCCAAACACCGATTCACACAGACATTCACGCTCTAAATATGGCCCGGGCATGTGAGCCAAATATGGAGCAGTTTATTCTTTACAATCAGAGTTGGAGTGCTCCGCAATTAAATGCCCAAGATGTTACAACAATTTTAATCATTAAACTAACCTGAACTCACTCACACATGATACTATTTAAGTTAACAATCTCTTTGTGAGCTTTCAGAATCTAATTACAACCTCCGATTCATTCTGTCTCCCTGCAGCAAGAATAACCTTTACAAAATGTTCCCTGAACTGATGGTCCATTCACAATGACAGTGGTGGTATCTGTTTCAGTTTATGGGGACTTCAGGCACACTGTTCGCATACACACAACAATAAATACAAAATACAAAAAAAACATGGTGTGGAGAACAATACAGTAATTTGTAATAAGAATTACAGTGTAAAACACAAACACATACAAGGTATAACATACATTACAAAACCAACACTAGAGAAAGAAATTTAAGAAAGAAAAGAAAAAAAAGGTTCATGGGGCATCAAGTTGTGCGTGCACATTGCACAATGTTCACGACTGTGCTGAGAATGAGGCACTAAATCACATTGTTAGAAATATTCGAAGCACTTCACACATTACACCTTACTGACATCACATAGGGCTAAACGTCGGGTGTTGTTGCTACGTTGTTGCAACGGCAATAGGGTTTGCTGGAGCATCTGCAGTACTCTGTTGAGATCGGACGAAGACCCACGCATATGATGATGGCAGTATGGTAGGAAGACACAGTGATAGGCTCTCCTCACGTCGATTAATTGTCTCTGAGGTCTACTTGTTGGGATACATCACTAGTCTAGGCCTCTTCTCTCGCTGGACAGTACTTTATGTTTCCCAATATTGCAGTTCGACGAGGGATGATGGCACGTGGAGTGACTCCACAAGTGTGTGAGGTCATCCATACAGGATCGAACTAGGAGCGACGATTGCTAAAACTGCTCTCTAATAGAGAGGAGAAGTTATAAATGAGGCCATACATTTGTTAGTGTGGCACGATACTGCTTTGTGTATGCAGATCGGCCAATGCTAGTGAGTTGTAAAAACCCAAACAGGTGAGTATAGAGCGTCCCTTTCTGTCCTGAGGCACATGAGCCGCAGGTTCTGACACGATATGTGATCTTCTTCGTGTACTCACGACAACGTGGTCTGCCGCAGGGAAACCCTCCAAACGGCTGCCGCGTCTGGAGAGCTAGCAGGCTGTCGCGTGTGGGTCGCGTGTCAGTGTCAACGGCCAGCCTCACTTTCGCTTGTGGCCCGGCGAGGGCTGTCTGCCGCCTAATCCCTCAGGTATACGGCCCCGTGCTGTCAGCTCGTAGGACCGGATGCTCTCGCCCTTCACGTCAGGTGGGGTGCTGACGCTCTTTTCTTGCAGGTAGCCGCAGACCTCTTGTTCCCGCTCCGGCCGGCCTCCGCATTGCCACGATCCCCGTCATCTGCACAATTCTTAGAAAAATCTTATGCCTAACTTTTTCCCATGACCTTCTATGTTATAATAAATTTACATAATGAAACATTGATGGTCTGTCATTTCAGACACTCTTATTTTACTTTTATAGTTATTAATCTATGGCAATCATTATAACATCTAATCTAGACATGGAAATAATTTATTTTGATATATGTGTAGAGACCAATCTCAGTATGTACATGGTGTGTGATAACTGATGCTTTGTAATGGATGAACAACTAAATGTGCGGGCCCGCACTAATATTACTATTAATTATATAGATCGACAGTAGACACGCTCAAGAATTAACTACCATATGCCAACGATCTACATTCTATGTCTTCTGAATAAATTATGTTATTGCAACTATTCTACGTTCGCTCGCCGGTCGTACCTCCATCTCGGGTCTGTGATTTGATGACCTGAAAAATAACATCCCAACAGGTGCGCCCAAACACAACACTTGTGGTAGAAAACCCCCACAATATTAATCTAGTTATTGTTAAATCCTACAGTTTAACTTATCCTAGTATATCGTACCTTTTTTTTTTTTTACCTTATACAATACTCTTACATAATTCCTGTTACGTTGAGATGTCTCGCTGCTCGCCGCTATTGACGACAGTGATGTGCGCGCCGTACGACATGACCTCCGAGTTTTCATTACACCTCACTGAAACTCCAGAGACTGGGTTAGCCATGGCTATACGCGACAACAAATTTATAGTTGCAACTTCCTTCTCTATGTGATGCGGTTTTCGCGATCAAAGCACACCTTTCCAGAAGCAATGTAATATGACCAAGCCAGGACTGGTTCCTGTTGAGGATTCCGTCGCCCAACACACGCCAGCTACAGAGTATGTCACGAATCTACAAGTATAATTCCTTGGTTATTCATCTGTGACAGTCACGAGCCGCACGCTAAATCCCCAACCTGCACCTTCGCATGGTAGGCTTTATGCCCGCATTTCTACCGTCTAGGCCCTAGGGCACCATTGGAGTCAAACGCTCACAGGTCCACCCCGACTTGCAAGACAACGATGCTGGCGCATCACTGTAAAAACTATACTGCACATGCTCATCCTCGAAATCACGCAATATACCACAATCTTGCAGTGCACTGACGCGTGCCTGCAAGCATAGGTATGAACGTCTCACGAACTGGTTGTGGCCGCTATGGAGCGTATCACGACTTCTCAGAACGCTTCTAAGAGCACGTTCTTGTATGCGCCCGTTTGTGCGACATCTCCTCACTCATCATTATCCCTCAACATGGACACCAGACAGGAAAGGACTAAAACATTGTTCATGGAAAGGTAGTGTCTCCTACTCCATCGAATTGGAAGTCGCGAACATAAACAAAAAAAAGGATAGCAGCAGTACATTCTTATGTGAGACAATGCAGCGTTTTAATACTTTTAACAATCTTAATCTATTAATGCAACAATTATTGTTCCCCGAAGAAAGGTTCATATATTTGCCTATTCTACTATGTACACCACTTAAACTACTATTATTCCACGAACTTCTTTGTGTGAGAGATGTGGTGGAATCCTATGGACTAGCGCCAATCCCTTGTTAGACTCCCCCTCCTCTGACGTGCATTAAGATTTGCAGGTCTAATTTCAATCTCCTGGTTCTCCTGCTGTCCTTGATTTCGCTCTCTCCAATTACGGTCGCTTTGCCGTTCGTTATTCCTCCTATCCCAGATTCCTTGTCTAGATTGACCCTGCTCCCTGACGTTCTGGTTTCCGTGTCTCTGGTTTCCATAACCTTGAGTAGCGTAACCTTCATTTCCGTAACCCTGGTTTCCTAACTGACGAGTGCGATTTTGCGATCTGTTGTCGTCTTCCCTTGCTGGCCCGTGGTATTTGTTATTTTGCGCCTTCTTCCTGTCCTTTGCGTCTTGTTTATCGAAGACTACTTCGAGTTCGCGCAATAGACTCTTGAATGCTTCTATGTCAGATCCACACTTCCCGACAAGTGTCTGTTGATACCTAATAGGCAATTTGGAAAAGCAAAATTTAATGATTTCTCCGTTGCTATATGGACTATCTAAAAACTGATTCTTCTTGAGTAAATCATCAAAAAATTTGGTTGCGTTCCTATGCCCGGACACTTCCAGTTCAGGACAAAATATTATTTCCTCTTTAATCCTGTCTTGCGTTTCCTTTGACCAGTAGGTCCGCAGGAATGCATCAACAAATTCCTGATAGGTCCGACACGTCGCTGCCACACCCCGCATCTTTTCCGCAGCTTGGCCTTCGATGTGTCCACACATGAATTCTAATTTTGCGTGGGTTGGCCATGATGACGGTAATGAATTAGTAAACTGCGTCACCCAACTCTTCGGATGCATCGACCCTCCATTATCTCTGAACTTTTGGAATTTTAGTATCGACAGGAAGTGATTGTGATCAAAATCCTGTCCGATCCTCGCACTGGTGTTGTCACTCGTTTCCGATACTTGCACGTCTGCTGAGTGTCCTGATCTATCTTGCTGATAACTGTGATGTGCTACCTCTGTGTCACAGTGGCGGTGGCACTCAGAATTCACTCTCCTAAGTGGGCTACAATTATTGGAGCTATTACTAGGTGTTTCTGCGTGTGCATTGTTAGTTCCGCCCTCTGTCACTGGGCTAGAGCACGGCGGGCTTTTCCTCGGAGACACAATTCTGTGTACTTCATCATTGGTATCCGAACGCGCAGTACTCGTGTGCCCTTTTCGCTCTAGTTTTGCTATCCGACTCTCTACTTCTTTCATTTGTTTCGTGATGTTCGTAACCGCAATATTACCTTGGGTTTTTAAGAACGCTAGGGATTTTGAGTGGGCTTGTGTCGCACGTCGCAAGCGACCTGCGAGTTGAGAAGTTACTTTTGCGACTTTCATTGCCCCCGTTGCTGCCGTTTTGGCCAGGCCTGCTACTTTTTGTGCTACCAGTGACATTTGTTTTGCTTCTCCACATTCTTTCTTTATTGTTAATAATTCCCCACGAATTTTCCCTATATGCGAAATTATTGCCTGAGTGTCCTTCTTACGCTGTTCGTCAGCTTCTTCCTTCTCCTTCTTACGTTGTTCGTCAGCTTCTTCTTTCATTGATCGTAGGAAGCTCAGTATTGGGTTAATGTCATCATCTTGATCCTCGTCACACATGGGTGATGTAACTCTGGACACCTGGGCGCTAGAGCTCTGACGTGGCCGAGCTGGCCCCTGTCTGCTCTCGTTCGTTTGATTATAAACCTCTACTACCGTCTCGACCTGTGTGCCTGTCTCTGTTTCATCCTCTACCTCACTCTCATAATCACGGCGGCGACGTTGCTCTAAGATCGCGTCCAAATCACCTTCCTCATCAATGACCCTGTCGTCCTGTCCTGCTAAAAATGTGCCCATCTCATCTTCGAACCTATTCCCGTCAGTAAACTACCCCTTATCCATTAATAATTCTCTTTTGGTTTAACTTCGCTCGATAATAGTCGTGCCTTACTTCTCGTGATCATTCATGAAAAACAATTTTATCTAAGATGCACAATAAAAATAATCTACTCCATATATTCTTCGACATAGACACAAAATTTCAACAACGCCGTTCCAACGCTGTAACTACATGCACAGAAACTGCACACAAATCCGACAAAGTGCGATGTGGTACGGACACCACATCAACGAAACACAAAAAACAATGAACAAAAAAATATATACACTGAAAACAAAAACTGTAATCATGCGCCGCTACTTAAAACTAAACGCGGAACTACCAGAAAAAAACGTGGGTATTAATCAATAAAAAATTAGAGAAAAAAAATTTGAATGTTCGTACTAAGAATGCTGTTTGTTAATCAGTGATTCTCAGGAAAGATCCGAGGCTAAGGGTCGCCACATTATGCGAGGTGCCGGGGCTAGCAGTGTATTTATCACTAAATTCTACTAGAATCCACATATGTAAATCATGCTCTAAGCCCCCCCTATTCTAACTCCGACTTTTGCTGTTGCACAAGGATAAAAAAAATACGCGAACTGACTCTAATCAACCCTGCCAGTGGAGTAGAAGAGAGTTTGGCACCTGCAATAATTTAATTTGATAAATAAGTTAAATAAACAAAGGTTTCATTAGCATAGTGAGGAGTGATAGGGTTGCTCTATCGATTAACAGAATGAAAGTTCTGTCCAAAATAACAATATGATTTATTAAGACTAAACACAAATTAATAAACAAAAACACATGAATTCTAATTTATGATACATTAAATTGGCTCGAATTGGAGACTCATACAAACACTGTAAAGGTGAAGTTGTCCCTAAACTAGATCGTGAGGTTTAAGACGACGTGGTATGTGGAGCCAATTCCTTGCCACTCAAATCTCAAGAGAGACACACCGCTAACCCAACAGTAATTGCTGCTACTCAAGACAGAACAAAGTTAGAAAAAGACGAACAGGCGCGCTCTGCTGAGCTCTGATTATCACCTAGGAAAATCCCTATCTGCCGGTGCTGCGGACATACGTTACCAAAACTGTCTTCTTGACTGCCAGAACACGATCTGGCGTACCGGAGCCGTTGGCTGGTTGCTTCTACGTCCTCGACCGAAAGGCGACTGCCCACTACATAGAGCACCCGTACAGGCCGAACTCACAACATTCCCGCCCCCACGACAGTGGCCGTGGTTACGTTCCAATCAGCAACTCGAAAACCGGCGGAAATTCCACTCCATTGCCGGAGCACTACCATTCCACCAATGGAGATTCTTGGCGCCAATTTCTGTGCTGATTTTGCTACGTCACGGAGCTATGCCCTGAGCATGCCAATCACAGTTACTATTTTGCAGAAAGCGCGGGAATTTTCCCGCCACAGCTGCCTGGGTACATAAGTCATTCCCACGCCTCGCTGGTAGCCCGCCCGAAAGTGTTTTCGCTAAGCTTCTGCGAAGCAACGGAACCTCCAGCCCAGCCGCCACTTCCGGCTCCCGCGGGCGCGTCTCCTGACAATGTCGGCGTCCGGAAAGCATTCACTCGACCCCCCACACCTGTCGGCCTACCCTTTCAAAGTCAGAAGAGCCCGCCTGTCACTGGACCACCCGGGTGGCGAGAGACGCTGCATGGGAAGTCCGCGTGTGAAGGAATATCAACCCTCCACCGCATGCAACTAGAGAGGAGAATCGTAAGATAGAAATATGAGAGGGGGCTCATGCCACCTCTCACGTACTAAAATCTTCTGTACAATGTGAAAGTTACGGCCTGTACAAACCTGTTTTTGCTGTCTTCTCCGGCGCTCTGCGGCACGTTTGATGTTGTTCAGCGCAATGTCAATTATTTCATGGTGTCGTAGTCGACGAGATGTAGGAAAGTTTACTAATTCTTTAATTTTGTTAGGTGTTTCAACAATTTTCAGTATAACAGACGGAGATAGCATAGTGGATTCATTTGGAATGGAATTAATTACATCTTGGAATGAGAGTATGTGTGTGTCCCACTCAATATGTTTTTTATGGCAGTATATTCTACACAGTTTACCAATTTCTTTCATTAATCGTTCACAAGGGTTCGAAGAAGCATGGTACCTGGATATATATATCGGAGAAATGTTTCTAGCTCGTAACATACATGTCCATATAGCAGATCGAAACTGTGATCCATTGTCGGAAATTACTTTCAATACATGCCCTACATGAAATAGAAAATGTTTTATAAATGCTCTCGAAATGGTTTTAGCAGTAGCTTTGCGTAACGGAGTGAAGGTGACAAATTTTGAAGTGAGTTCAACAGCGACAAAGATGTAGCAAAAACCTCTATTAGTTCTGGGAATCGGACCAAAAATGTCTACAGCAGCCATATGTCTCAATTTAGCAGGTACAATGGGATGTAATGGAGGAATATGTGAAGTTGTATCTGACTTAGCTTTCTGGCAGATTTTACATGACGCTAAAACTCGTCGTATACGTTTCTCCATGTTGGTAAAATAACAGTTCTGTCTCAGTATAAGAAAACATTTTTTGGCTCCGTAATGTGCGTAACTTAAATGAGTATACCAGATTAATTTGTTAACTAGTTCCTCAGGAATGCATAATAACCAATTGTTGCTGTCAGGATGAGAGCGGCGAAACAGAATGTCATTGCGTACAGTGTAATGGTTTCTAATGGTAACATTATTCCTATATTGCCAAAGGTGTTTAATCTCTTTCCATACGTTGTCTTTATTCTGCTCTTGTGCTATGTCTTGTAATGACGACGAAATGAAATTTTCAAATGCAACTTGTTGAATGTACATGACGCTGAAATTTGCTTTGCAGAAGTTGGTTGCGATGTCTTGCTGATTGTTGCTGAGAGAACGAGATAGTGCGTCTGCTACAACATTTTGTGTGCCGGGAATGTGAACAATTGTGAAATTAAATTCCTGCAAATAAAGTTTCCATCTGCTTAATCTGTCGTGTGTGAATTTAGCCGAAAGTAAAAACTGTATAGCTCTATGGTCTGTGTAAACGGTGGTGTGTCTTCCATAGAGAAAATGCCTAAATCTCGTAAAAGCCCATACAACACATAATGTTTCAAATTCAGTAACAGAATAATTGCGCTCAGCAGCTGACAGAATGCGACTCGCAAAGGCTATGTTTTTAATTACTGTAGTGCCATCTTCTTCAACTTCCTGAAAAATATGTACGCCTAAAGCGGTGTTAGAACTGTCGGTGGCAATGGAAAAATTTCTGGTAAGATCTGGGTGCGATAAAAGTGGTGCATTCAACAAGGCTTCTTTCAGGTTCACAAATTCAGAATGTGCTTGCCTATCCCAGGACCTAATAGTGTTTTTACCTGTCAATTGACATAATCTAGGGGTGTCTAAAGCAGAGTTATGAATAAATTTACGAAAAAAGTTAATTAAACCCAAAAAGCTGCGTAGTTGTTTCTTCGTCGTAGGAACAGTAATGTCACGTAGAGCTTGAAGTTTTTCCGGGTCAGGCGTAATGCCCTTTGCTGAAATTATATGTCCGAGAAATTTTATAGAAGTTTTGCCAAAGTGCGATTTACTGAGATTAACTGTGAGTCCTTGTGCACGAAAAGTTAGCAACAGTCGTTCAAGAATCAGATTGTGTTTAGACCAGTTCGCTTCTGCAATAAGAATGTCGTCTACGTACGTTGTGATCCTGTCTTTATGTTCTGTCGGAAGTATTGTATTCAAACCGCGAATAAAAGCTGCAGAAGGAATAGTTAAACCGAATGGTAATTTACAAAATTGATAACAGTCACCAAAACAGAGAAATGCTGTGTACTTTCTGCAGTTCGGATGGAGCTGAATTTGCCAAAATCTCGATTTCAAATCTAATGTGGAATAAACAGCAGTACCATGAAATTTCTGTAAAAGTTCTTCTAGTGTCTGTGGGCGATCTGTTTCATTAATAATAATGTCATTGATGTGACGCGAATCAAGTACGAGGCGAAGTGAACCATCTTTTTTCTTAACAAAATGGAGCGGACTAACTGCCGGTTCAATAATTCCTTAGTCAAGCATAGCTTGCAATTCTTTCTTAACTTGTTCTCTATGAATATATGGAATGGGATAATGCTTGGCTTTAAATGTGTCGTGCTGTTTAACTTGAAATTCGTACATAAAACCGGACATAGTACCAGGAACGTTGTCAAAAACTGGAGCTTGCTGTAAAAGAATTTTGTGTTGTTGCGTGCGTTCGTCGTCTGTATTTGCGCTACTCTGTTTAACTTTATCAGAAATCGTCTGTATTACGTCATAGTCGGCTTCGTCTGCAGTATTACAGTTGTGTACGTACGTATCTGTGAACAATGTGGAATTACAGTCTATGCTATGTGATACGGAAATGACCTCTGTACGATTAATTGTTTGTTCTTCCGCAGATAAAGAGTGCTGAAATTCTAAAGCCAGTTGTACATTTTCATCCTTTAACATTATATAGGAATTTTGAAAATCAATAATTGCGTCGTGTTGTACCAGAAAATTCGTACCCAAAATAACGTCTGTTGTCAATAGGGGAACAACCCAAAAATTTGAGTGAAATGTGTGACCTGCAATACAAAATGATAAATGTGTCTGTAATTTTACATCTAATTCTTTACTCGATACTGCTCCTTTTACTTTCGTTTTGCCTAATGGTAACGTAGGATAGGTATTCTCCTTGTTACACTCGTTGAAAGTTTCTTCATTTATAACTGACATAGGTGATCCAGAATCGATTACTGCTGAAAATTTCGATGATCCAATTTTAATTTCGATGACAGGATGTGAAATGGTTTTTTGAACAACTGGGCTTTCCTGCAAAAGAGTGTCTCGTATGTCGTCAAAAGTAATAACATTTTCGTGAACAACATTCTGCGTGTCAAAAGTATGCTTGTGCTTCTGGAAGATGCAACCTGTACTGTATCTAGTCAAATTCTATCTGACGTGTTATTATTTTCAGGAGGATTCTGTGGCATTTCGACTATTTGAACTGTTCTGTTATTTCTTCCAGACGTATTACGCTCTGGATGATACCTACTGTCTGGTTCATTCATGAGAATATGTTGTTGCTGATCATTTTGCTGCTGGTAAGACCGACTGTTATTAAACGTATGTTGATAATTATGCTCATTGTTTTTACGTCTGTCGTGATAGTCATTTCTATACGGTGCATTGCGATAGGAACTGAAATACTGTGTTTTCTGTACGTAGTTATTTCCTTGCTGCCGTGCGTTACTATTTGTTGGAGCTGAGACTATACGTGCACGCGGCGAAACATTAAAGTTCGGTTGACCTTGTAGACTGCATTGTTGGTTAGGTATGCTAACCGGTTGGTTTTGTTGCTGTTGTTGGGAAAAACGTCTATTGTTACCAGAATGTGGTTCCTGTTGCTGATAATTTTGACGATACTGATAATTAAAATTTTGTCTGTTAAAGTTCTGGTGGTTGTCGTTCCTAAAGCGTCTATTACCTTTGCTATTGAAATTGCGTGGCTGATCGTAATTACTGTAAGTTTGTTGGCCTTGGTTATTATATGAAAAATTTTTGTTTACAAAGGAATAATCCGATTGCTGCACTTCCAAAAGCTGTAACAGATCTCTGAATGCCGAAATGTTTTCCTTCTGCTGACCCGTTAAAAATGACACTCTTAATGACCGTGATAATTTAGAAATGCATAATTGTATAAGTGCAGATTCACCGTATGGTTCACTTAAGTACTGATATTGTTGGACCATGTGCTCAAAAAATTGCGTGACACTGGGAAAATTTGAGTTCTCATAATTCGGTAAACTAATTAGTTGATCCTTAATTCCGCGCTGTGTCGTCTTCGACCAATACTCTCACAGAAAAGCATTCTGAAACTCTTCTACCGAATAGCGTTGTCTCGCGATCGGTCTCATACAAGTTGCCGGTTCGCCTTCCAAAAAACTGCAAAAAAATTCAAGTTTGTGCGTTACAGGCCAAGTCGGTGGAAAAGCAAAGGTAAATTGTTGTATCCAATCCAGGGAGTGAATCTGTGTTCTGTCATTTTTAAATACTTTAAATTTTCTCACTGATAGAAAATGTTTGTAATCAAAATTATCGTCCCTGTATGACGGAACAGGTTCAGGATTGTATGAGAATCTGTTTGACTGTGACTGTTCAGTATCTAACTCACGTACTCTCTGTAGATTACCTAAATTATACTGGCTGTGTGAGTGTGAGAAATGTTCGGAGTTCGCCATATACTGTGACGTGTTATTAACCGAAATATTTTTTATCTCTGTTACCTCTTGCTGTAAACTTGACAATTTTCTACATAATGTATTATTAGACGAATCTATCTCACTGATCGTCTGCTGTAAATTTTGGAATTCAGGTGTTTGATTAAACGAAATCGGTGAAGTGTCGTCTGATTTGTTGTCATTATTACTTTCAATAACATCAATACGACTGGCCAATTTATCATATTTTTCAGTCAGTATTTTTACCTGATCATCGTTTTTAGTGTCAGAAGCATTCATCTGTTTTTGTAATTTACGAATGGTTTCGTTCAATTTTTTAATGTCGGCTTTGATGACATTGGAATCCTGTGTTAATTCTAATTGTTCGCGTCTGTCGGTCACTGTTTGAAAGTCTGCTGTGTGTGTGTCTGTTTTCAATTTCAGATCGGAAATTTCATCACGTAATTCTGTGTTCAACTGTTTGATGGTATTAATTTCGTCGGACAGTGTAGCAATATTGTTGTCTACATATGTTTTTGCCTTCGCAAACAATTTACGTTTATCTTCCTGCCTCTGTGCGGTGATTGTTTCCATTCTGATCCTGTATAAATTTACGGAAACGCGTATCACTGTTTTGTAGGTGATGATTAAAACGTTCGTCAATTTGACTGTTCTGCTGGTCGAATTTCGCGTCTACCTTTGCATCCAGTGTACACGAAAATTCTGCTGTCATTAATTTAAACTCCTCGCGTAACTGTGTTGTATTTTCAGAGCATTGTTTAGCGAGTGCACTAATTTCGCCTCTAAGTGATTCTGTGGTAGCTGTTTGCATATCCCTTAATTCTTGAGCAACAGATCTAATTTCTTCGCTACTTTTCCTAGCACAATCCTCAATTTCCTCGCGTAACTGTTCTTTAGTATCATGACATTGCGCGGCAACAGCTGTAATCTGTTCACTAAGCTGTCTGGAATTGTTGTCTAATTTTTCATTAAGGTTGTCTTGATTTTCATTAAGTTGTTTGATCTGTTCACTAAGTTGTTTGTGATTGTTGTCTTGTCTTTCATTCTGTTGTTTGGTATTCTCATAAAGTTGTTGTTTGAGATCTTCACTCTGTTGTTTGGAATTGTTGTCTAATTTTTCATCCGACCATTTTGAATTGCTGTCTATTTTTTTACTAAGTTGTTTGAGATTGTTCTCGTTAAGTTGTATTATCAATGCTATGACTCGATCCATGCTAATATTATCCGCTGTATTCTCTGTACTGTGTGATAGTGTATCTGCAATTGTCACGTTTTGTGTATCCATTTGGATATTCTGTGATTCTTGAGGATGTTTGCTAATCGGACGTGCACTGTTAGTCACTACCTCGGAATCAAATAAATCTGTCCTACTTTGAGTATCCTGTTCAATTTCATTAGAGAAATTTATCTGTTCGTCACGTAAATCCTGCAAACCGGGTGTGTTAAACTGGGCAGAGCTCATTGCAACAGAACGCCCCGCGTCATCAATTGTCGTCAAATTAACAGAGGACACAATTGAGTTCGTCTGTTCATCACTAGCATCAAAATCAACATTAGTGTTCGGTACACACTGATTGTCCGTAAATGGAGGATTGTCATCATTACACTGCGTGTCGCAAGTACTATCGGTCAAGTTGTTTAAGTTGGTTATTTCACTCATTATACATCGCGATGTACTGTTAACAGTTTTTCGCGGCATTTTTATACAAATCACAATTATTCACAAATGAAACAAAGACAATGCAAAATCCAACAAACACAAATACAACAGAGAGCAACGAATTGCCGATGATCTGTGAAAGAAAGTGACAAAATTAATAAATGCGTTGCGCCAAATGCTGATTACATTTAAGTAATTAAGAGCAGATATATGACTACTTCTCAGAAGATTCACAAAGAAATACGGTCCTGGTCCGGATGTCGCCAAGTGTAACCTTCCAGCAGTAAATTTTAATAAATGACAATTTGAAATTGAGCCAAGCTTAAACTCCCCACAAAATTGATAAATGAAAATAGACCATAAACCAACAACAATATTAGTTAAATAATAATGAACCATGAACCGTATATAACATATCAACAGAAATAATTAAACCTGACAGATTTTATAAGGACAGCAGCGCTGACCTGCGGCCCTGTATTCTGAATAAAAAAACAAAAACTCTTACCTCAATAAAAACTGCATCTATATCTGCTCTTATTTATCGACACAGCTTCGTGTAATGCTGGCGTATATTTAATTCTGATTCTTGCAGGAAATGCATAGGAAATATTCTTTAAATTGAAATGAATGTTTTTCTTTAAAAGAGTTACTTTATAAAAAATTATTATTGGGGCATTTTTTGAACAAATTAATTACAATTAACATACCTTATTGAATATGCGCAACGCTGCTTCATTACCTTCTACAACAATACTCATCGTCCACCACAATCCTGACCAGAGCCACAAGAAGAACACGCCGTCGACGCATGCCGACGCCCGCTCAGAACAACCGTCCACTCGCTACTATTGAGTCGTGTGAAGTTAGCACCCCTTTTTCAAGAAATATACATTTTTTTCACAGTTCTCGATAGCTGTAGCATAGTTCTAGAGTTCTTTGTACAAAATTTAAATAGTTTTGCAGAATTTAGCGAAGAAAACAACAATACTCGAAAAAATTTTCTTATCGAAAACATTCTTTGGCAATTTCCGCAAAATGTAAATAAGTACAAGAGTTCGGAGCACAGTTCTGAACAGAGCTCCAAGAGTTCTTTCGAAATTCCAAGTAACATTTTTTTTGTGCAGCTAATAGTTTACGAGATAATTGCATTTTAATGAGAAAATCTTTACACTTACTGTGAAGTTGGCACCCTTTTTTTCAGAAATATATATTTTTTTCAGAGTTCTTGGTAGATATGGCATAGTTCTAGAGTTCTTTGTACAAAATTTCAATAGTTCTGCAGAATTTAGCGAAGAAAACAACAATATTCGAAAAAAGTTTCGTATCGAAAACATTTTTTGTCAATTTTCGCAAAAATTAAACTTGTACAACAGTTCTGAGGACAGTTCTGAACAGAACCCCAAGAGCTCTATCGAAAATCCCAATAACATTTTTCTGTGTTGACAATAGTTTATGAGATAAATTGATTTAATGTGAGACACACTTTGTCTACGGAAAAAATAAATATATTCGTACAACAGTTCTTATGACAGTTCTGGACACCACGTGAAGAGTTCTACCGAAAATCGTACTAGAATTTTTTTGTGCAGGTAATTGTTTAAGAGGTAATTGCAACTTAATTAAGAATTCCATAAGAGCTCCTACTGTGAAGCTGGCACCCTTTTTTTCAGAAATATATATTTTTTCAGAGTTCTTGATAGATAAGTCATAGTTATAGAGTTCTCTGTACAAAATTTCAATAGTTCTGCAGAATTTAGCGAAGAAAACAACAATACTCGAAAAATTTTTGTATCGAAAACATTCTTTGGCAATTTCCGCAAAATGTAAATAAGTACAAGAGTTCTTAGCACAGTTCTGAACAGAGCTCCAAGAGTTCTTTCGAAAATCCAAGTAACATTTTTTACTGCAGCTAATATTTTACGAGATAACTGCATTGTAATGAGAAAATCTTTTCACTTACTGTGAAGTTGGCACCCCTTTTTTCAGAAATATATATTTTTTCAGAGTTCTTGATAGATATGGCATAGTTCTAGAGTTCTTTGTACCAAATTTGAGTAGTTCTGCAGAATTTAACGAAGAAAACAACAATACTCGAAAAAAATTTCGTATAGCAAACATTCGTTATTAATTTTCGCAAAAAGTAAATTCGGACAACAGTTCTGAGGGCTGTTCTGAACAGAACCCCAATAGTTCTATCGAATATCCTAATTACAATTTTTTGTGCAGCTAACACGTTACGAGATAATTGCAATTTAAGGAGGGAACCTCTTCAGTTACTGTGAAGTTGGAATCCTTTTCTTCAGAAACATATATTTTGTCAGAGTTCTTGATAGAAATGTCACAGTTCTAGAGTTATTTGTACAAAGTTTGAATAGTCCTGCAGAATTTAGCGAAAAAAAAACAACAATACTCGAAAAAATTTTCGTATCGAATACATTCTTTGTCAATTTTCGCAAAAAGAAAATTCGTACAACAGTTCTGAACAGAACACCAAGAGCTCTATCGAAAATCCTAATAATATCTTTTTGTGGCGATGATAGTTTATACGGTAACTGCTTTGATGTTAGACCCACTTTCTCCACAGAAAAAGTAAATTCATTCAACAGTTTTGATGAACAGTTCTGTTTAACACCTCAAGACTTCTTTCGATAATCATAATAACATTTTTTTGTGGTTATAATAGTTTGTATGGTAATTGATTAATTGTGGGGCACACTTACTCAAAAAAAAAATTATGTCTGTTAGTATGTTCTGATGCCAGCTCTGGATAGCATCGAAAATACTAGTAACATATTCTGTGCAGGTAATTGTTTACGTAGTAATTGCCTTTATTAAGGAATGCTTATGAGCATTTCCCGTGAAGTTTGAACCCCTTTTACGATAAATATACATTTTTTTCATAGTTCTTGATATATATGCAATAGTTCTAGATTTCCCTGCTCAAAACACGAATAGTTCTCCAGAATTTCGGGAAGAAAACAATAACTCGGCAAAATTTTGGTATGGTAAAAAATTATTTGTCAGTTTGGAAAAAATAAAATTGTATAACAGTTCTGTTGGCAGTTCTGGATAGCACCGGAAGAGTTGCTTTGAAAATGATAAGAACATTTTTGTGGCGATAATAGTTTATACAATAATTGTTTTAATCTGATACTCACTTTCTCTACTATAGCAAAATTCGTAGAATAGTTCTGATGACAGTTCTGAATATCACCCACAGAGTTCTACCAAAAACTATAATAACATTATTTGTGACGATGACATATGAGATAATTAATGTGGGACTCACCCTTTTGTCATGTAAAAGTAATAAATTCGTACAAAAGATCTGATGGCATTTCTTAATACGACCCTAAGAGTTCTACCGACAACTGTAATAACATTTTTTGTGGGGATAACAGTTAATGAGATAATAGCATTTTCGAGAGACCCACTTGGTCTACATTATAATAAATTGGCACAACCCTTTTGCTGACAGTTCTGGATAGCACCGAAAGAGTTCTTTTAAACACCCTCATAACATTTTTATGGTGCCAGTAGATTATGAAATAGATTGTGTGTTCACTCTGCAGTGGGTGTGCGCCGATGTGAAACTTACTGGCAGATAAAAACTGTGTGCCGGACCGGGTCTCTAACCCCAGGCTATGACGAAGGAATATCGTCACAATATCCTTTCGTCCAGGAGTGCTTCTTCTGCAATTTTCGTAGGACAACTTCTACGAAATTGGGAACGCAGGAGATGAAGTACTGCTGGAAGTACAGCTACGAGGACGATCGTAAATTCTCACTTTTATTTTGGAAAACCGAAAATCGAAAACCCGGATGTATATTCTACTAATTACAAAAAGTCTAAATGTTCATCACTATACAAATGCCGGTACACCTTCTTAAGACTGACTGTAGTAACTGTAGGTGGAAGCGTGGGATGTGCCCGCTTAGATGATTCAAAGAGAGAAGGCTCGTCAGTGCAAAACAAACAGATGGCTGAGAGAGCAGATACATTCACACGCGCCACTAACCAGATGGTGTCACACCTGTCGAGAATCCACCAGAGGTACAATGAGCTGTGGTGGAGTGCTGTTGGCGTGGATACTATGCAACTTACTTGATGGGCATCAATACACCGTTATATTAATGTACAACACTTGAGAAACAATGTCATTCACACACTCCGAGTTCCTTATCACTCAGTATTAGACTAAAGTACCGGCCTACACATCTTCATGTTATAAGAAAAAAAGAGAAAAATACCAAGGGACACAAAATACGAATCCGGATAAACCGGAAATCCGGATTACTGAGGACCAAATAAACGAGGTTCTTATTTACAAATTTCGAAATTCTTATTAACTTTAATACTGTATCCCCTCAACATAATAACACCTCTATCAGTCATGTATTGAATTAGGATTTAAACATACTACTTAGTTCGTTTGTACAATATATTCAGTAAATATACTTACATATCTATACATTGTAAAGAATTTTAACTCTCGTTGTAGTGTAACTCATCAAACTTCCACACTTCCTTTCTAACTAGAACAAATGTTTGCAACAATATTAACGACAGCAATTTCAAATTTATTCGTTACACACAGCACATGTTTTTATGTATCCTAGCGTCTGGTGATGTTGCCACATAACTTTCATCCATGAGGGTCCTAGGCATATTTTTAGCTGTTAGTGGGTCCTGGATGTCATGAGAGCTCAAAACAATTACTGTTTTACGTAATAAAATTCATCTGGTTCTTCCTGATTCTAAAAATATACGCTTCATGTATGCCTTTCATTGTTGTATGATTCAGTATCGACGCTAATGCTCTCTTGATGAGATATGAGCCGATTGCTCGTTTTTATCCACTGTGCCCTTTCGTATTTCATTTTAGCGATTAATTTATTTGTTTATCAACGTAGTAAGTAGTACAAAGCTAATCCAGAATGTAAACTGCACTGAAATTCTGTTTGAACTGTTTAATCGTCAGTGTCCGCTGTCTGAACGTCAAATATCAGATTAATACACTGCGCCTGGTTGCGTTATTTTATAGGAATTTTATTATTTTAAGTGGGAAGTACTAGATAATGTTGAAGAAATTCAAAGCATATTATTCGAAGAGCATAATATTATTCGAAATTTACCTGTACCAACAGGTGCAGGCAAAGCAGCATTTGTGATGCTGTAATTACCTCATAGATAACGATATTTGTCTATTGTAGTTTTGTATTCAAATCAGAATTTTGAGAGCATCAAAGCCTCATTTCAGCGTGAGAGAGGGGTAAAATCAATAGATGATATTGAATTGAAAGCCTTCATCAGTCTCTTGTTTTTAATTGTTGTTAACAAAAGTAACAGATAAAGCCTGGAAGATCTGTGTGGAACTGATGGTGATGGCATTGAAAAATTACACCTCGCAAATGAATATAAAACGTTTCAAATTTATTCTGGAGAGCCTTAGATTTTACAGTCGCGCTATTCGTGATGAAAGGAGACAATTAGACAAGCTAACAGCTATTCGGGAAATATTTACTGTGTTTGTACGCAACTACCACAAATCTTATACCCTTGGAGAAAATGTTACATTAGACAAGAAGCTGGAAGGATTCTGTGGAAGGTACAGTTTTCGCTAATATGTATCAATCAAAACAAACGAGTATGGATTCTTAAGTGTGGATTCTTAAGTATTTTACCTGTACAATTTGGAAATGTACGCTGTGTTGCAACCAGAATGATTTACCAACTGAGCAATAAACATTTTGATGTTGTTCTGTGACTGTGTAAACCTATATATCAGTCAGGTCGAAATGTGAAAGCGGACAACTGGTTTACTAGTACTGGAATGATAATAGAGCTATGAAGGGAGAATTTTTCTTTTGTTGGCATGATTAAGAAAAACAAGCGTGAACATTTCTCTAGACTTTGGTATTAGTAAAAGAAGGGCTGCCCACATTTCCTTTTTTGGCTTCCACAAGACTGAACTCTAGTTTCCTCCGTACCTAAAAAGGGTAAGTGAGTGATCCAGGCATCACGTTTGCATGAAGATAATTCGATAGATGCTGGCATTGTAGATAAACGGAGGCCATCCACCGTAAATTTTACAGTAGCGTTAAGTGTGGTATTTTCACAGCGGATAAGCCGAATGCTTTGTACAACGCTGCAAGAAATGTCCGCCGATGGTCAATGGCTATATTTTTGGAATGATCAGTACAGTTGGAATCTATGCACAAGTGATTTATTGTGGCAACAGTAAGAATTGTATCAGAAGGAAAGGGTTCCTGAATCAGCTATGTTTTACAATGTTGTTTTCTTCGCTAAATTCTGCAGATTTATTGAAATTTTGCACAGAGAACTCTAGAACTATAACTTATCTATCAAGAACTCTGAAAAAAATATTTTTTTTTGAAAAAAAGGGCGCCAGATTCACAGTAGGAGCTCTTATGGGGTTCTTAATTGTTACAATTACCTCTTAAACTATCACCTGCACAAAAAAATTCTACTAGGAATTTCGATAGAACACTTCACGTGGTGTCCAGAACTGTCATCAGAACTATTCTACGAATATATTTATTTTTTCCGTAGAGAAAGTGTGTCCCACATTAAATCAATTTATCACAAACTATTATCGCCATAGAAAAATGTTATTAGGATTTTCGATAGTGCTCTTGGGGTTCTGTTCAGAACTGCCCTCAGAACTATTGTACAAGTTTAATTTTTGCTAAAATTGACAAAAAATGTTTTCGATACAAAACTTTTTTCGAGTATTGTTGTTTTCTTCGCTAAATTCTGCAGAACTATTGAAATTTTTTACAAAGAACTCTAGAACTATGGCATGCCTGTCAAGAACTGTGAAAAAATTAAACATATCTGAAAAAAGGGGTGCCAACTTCACAGTAAGTGAAAAGATTTTCTCCTTAAATTGCAATTATCTCGTAAACTATTAGCTGCACAAAAAAATGTTACTTGGGTTTTCGATAGAACTCTTGGAGTTCTGTTCAGAACTGTGCTCAGAACTGTTGTACTTATTTACAATTTGCGAAAATTGACGAAGAATGTTATCGATACGAATATTTTTTCGAATATTGTTTTCCTCGACAAATTCTGCAGAACTATTGAAATTTTGTAGAAAGAACTCTAGAACTATGGCATATCTATCAAGAACTCTGAAAAAAGTATACATTTCTGAAAAAAAGGGTGCCAACTTCACAGTAAGTGAAAAGATTTTCTCCTTAAATTGCAATTATCTCGTAAACTATTAGCTGCACAAAAAAATGTTACTTGGAATTTCGAAAGAACTCTTGGAGCTCTGTTCAGAACTGTGCTCAGAACTCTTGTACTTATTTACATTTTGCGGAAATTGCCAAAGATTGTTTTCGATACGAAAATTTTTTCGAGTATTGTTGTTTTCTTCGTTACATTTTGCAGAACTATTGAAATTTTGTGCAAATAACTCTAGAACTATGGCACATCTAACAAGAACTGTGAAAAAAATGTATATTTCTCGAAAAAGGGGTGCTAACTTCACACGACTCTACTATTGTCGACTAACTACTGCTACAGACAGAGTACAACTCACTACTGCAGACAGAGTGCAACTGAACACTCGCGCGGTCAAGCGCATACTAGCAACGATAAATAACTCTCTGGTCAGAGATTCTGTCATGCCTCGCCATCGCTGGTAATGAATACATACGTGTTTCAACGTATACGATCTTAATAGACTCCCCTAGAAACTGGAATTGCTGAATTGTCCAGAAACTGAGTGAGGATGTATAAACGGCTGTGTAACATACGAGTACACAACATTGTTGTTCTACATGGTTATCCTCTTCGCTGTTATTTAAAAGCAAACCCGAAACTGGCCGCGTTTAATACAGGTTTTATTTGAAAATTGTTGATTTGTAATGTGAAACAGAGCGAGACATTGGAGTAAAATTAGGAAAAACATGCGGATTTATGATGCAGAGCTATAAAACGCAATTTCCTAAAAAAATGTAAAATTTAAAAAATGCAAAACAAAAACATGTTAAACAGCATATAAATACTTCTTCGAGCTTATAATAAACACGTTTCAGCTCTTCATAAACAACTTCTGCAATTATCAACACTAACAGGAAATTCTTGCCTTTGATCACGATGAAGAACGTTCTTTTGAGTACAAAATAATAACAATAATTCTACTGATTATTTTATGTCTCTGCATGTAAACTCTACTTGCGTCGAAACTAATTCATTTGGTTACATAAGATCGCAGATGTTACATGGTCAACTAATTTTAGTTGCCATTAAAATAGAATGTATCTGTTGTAAGGATACAAAATACACAGTTGACTATAACGCTGAACGATGTACGTTCTAATTATGTGCAAAACAAACAAAAAAAGAAATGTCTTCCATTCCAATTTTCTCTCTCACACATTCATTTATGTTTATTCCCTATCAATGCTACCAATTCTACCGGTAATCCTACCATTTACTGCATCATTTACCGTAGTTCTGATAGAGCGCAACTCTATTAACAACCGAACGCTGTGTCATCCTCTGCCAATGGCGACACAGGATGCGGCGCGGAGAGGCATGGGATCAGCAAACCGTCCTATAGGCCACCGTCATTTTCTGTGACCTGGTCCGTCGTCAAACTGCGGTCCGAGGGCCGCAAAAGGCCCGAATCAAATATTCATGACGTCTGCGGTTAATAATATGCATCTAGCAACTAACAGCCGAATGCAAAAACCTCAGCTAACGTTAAGAACTTCATACGGAGATTTTTCAGTGTTGGAGCCTTGTTTTTATGCTCTGTTTCTGCGAAAAACTATTTTTTCATACAAATCTTTATCAACAAACAAAAGTAAATATCTTAAACACTGTCTACATAACGTTTGTGTAGTAAAATGACGAGTCTACCGAACACAAAATGGCAACTGGAATATCTCTGCGGTTCACACGATTGAGGGTGGGGTACAGGTATGCAATTAAAAGTAAACATACGAGGTGTGATCAAAGAGTAACGGGAATTTTTGTTTTTCTTAAAGAATCTCTATTTATTCATTAACATCAACTTTGTCCCCTAGGAAGTAACCTCCTTTAGATGTAATACACTTACGCCAGCGCTTTTTCCAGTCTTGGAAGCACTTCTCGAACTGATTTTTCATTACGGTGTTCGGCTCCTTAAGTGCTTCTGTTTTTATTTCAGGTGACAAAACGACGTCCTCTCATAGTTCTCTTCAGCCTCGGGAATATATAAAGGCACATTTGCATGCCGTGCGTGAGTTTCCTCGGAAACGCGAAATCTTAATTAAATAAAGCCTATGGCACAGAACTGCAGCGCTATGTCACTGATAAATCAAAAAAGGAATTACGATACTCTTATGTTTGATTAAGGAGGAGGAGGTCTGGTAGAATAGCTGAGGCTGGAAGCACGTATATTTTATTGACTGGCACACCGCCATATTGATGTTGTATAAGAACACTGCGAGTTGCAATCTTACTAGGCACTCGTTTCTGTAGAGAATTTATATTTATGAAAGTAAGTAGAATTATTTAACTGTAGGCTTATTCGTTGAATATATCTGATTTAACTAACTGTGTAAACTTTTTATGTTTAGTAGACAGTCACCTCTGTACGACGTATTGACATGGCTGGCAAATTATTCTAATATTGAGATTAGATTTGAGTCCGCACCTACCGCAGCAGTCTTTGGAAACGATTTAAATACGAAGTCCGATTATTTGAGTCTTTTTTCACGGTCAACTACGAATAAAATTACATTTACGAAAAAGCCATTGTCAAGCGTCTGATACCGAATAATTAAACGTCCACGTTCCAGATAAGCAAATATTAATTACAACCAATCACTATCATACATAATTAATAATTAATATTTTATTTTATTTTATTTATTTTATATTGGCGACTGCGTGTCGGACTTTTTATTTTGTCATTTGTTACATTGTTCTCTTTGTTTCATGTGAAAAATCAACTTTCTGGACCTGGACGTGAATGTATGAAAAAATAACAAAAATCTGAAGATATTTGCCAATTATAAAATTTTGCGGGAAGACGCAATGAAGCTTCCAGCAAAATAAGGTAAGACGCAGCATCTTTGCATTGGCAGGCTTGACCAGACGCATAATTCAGTGTATTAGCTCTTCAGTAGATTCTGTAGTATTTCTTTCGCGCGTAGCAGTTTTCAGTGATAAATTTCATTCTCAGTACTTTTCCTTAAACAATAACTTCTGCAACAATACCAACACACGAGTGGGCCGACTTCTGTACGATACGTTGTAACATGGACAGCAGCCATTAACAATAATCCCATATTCAGTTTACATTTCTAAATTAACAAACAGCCATTGTTGCTACGAGCGATTCATGCTCAACTGCATTTTATTTTAAAACCAGTGTCAAACATTATTTTCTTGAAACATATATCACGTGTGGCATGGTCATAACTAGAAAACAATACGCAAAGATGGAACAGCAAAGACATACTATTCAGACACAATCCGACTCGGACGAGAGACAAGTGTTAGAAAATGACTTTACGACAGCAACCGGTAGTGACGATTCATCAAATATTGACGCAAGTGTTGACGGAAATTTTGACAATAGGCCATCCACCACAAAAATTTCAAAGTCTCAGTCAGAGCCCATGTTAATACATGACGTCACGTCTAATGACGCGGCGGGGGCAGAGACCTTGCAAACAGTAAACATTGCCAACATGTTACAAATGCTAATGAAACAAAACGTAGAAAATATGGCAACCTTAAGGATGCAGAACGCGGAAAACATGGCAACCTTAAGGATGCAGAACGCGGAAAACATGGCAACCTTAAAGACACAAAATGAACAGTTAAAGACACAAAATGACGAAATTAAATCTGACCTCATAGCACTCAAGACAGGTAGTGACACTTTGTGTAAACGTGTGGAACTTATAGACGCCACACTGACCAAACAGATGACTGAACTCAGTACGAAATTTTCCAAGCTTAATACGAGACAAGAAAAGACTACAAATGACGTAGCACTTTTACAGACACAAGTAAAAAACCTTAATGTCACGTGTGAAGCTCTTACTGAACAAATTCAAACATATCCTTTAGTACACGACAACCTTGAAAAACGAATTACTGACGTGCAGAATAAATTTGACGATGTTGAACAACACCTGACTGACATCTTACAATCTGATGCCACAGCTCGTTTTCAAAATATTAATAAAGAATTTCATGATTGGGTAGAGAACAAAGACAAACATTTTGATAGATGCATACGTGAAAATTTACCAACAATTGTGCACGACTCCGTAGCGGAATACATCAGTAATAACAAACAGCTGATTAGTGACGCAGTACAATCCGTCACTGCACCCATGAGACAATTCACCGATCAACCACAGTCTGAATGTAACGAAAATATCAGTCAAAATGTACAGTTCAGAAACCAATATACATTCGAGTATGACGCACACATACCGCACACGACAAACACACAAGAACAAAACACACCACGACTACAACACACACCACGACGTGCAACCACAAACACAAGCTATTATCATGGTAAACCACAGCAACATTATCATAATTACTCGCCAGCTGAACATTGCAGTAATTACAGTGGAACAAATCCATATCATAATGCAAAGGAAGAAGAAAGCTTAATAAAACACAGGCAATTTCAGGCTTTTATCCCAGAAAAACGAACCATTCATCCGGTGATTTTTCTTAAATCTTTTAGTAACGCATTTCAACGCACTTGGAGTGACCGGAAAAAGATTTCATATATTGTCGGTTACATCCAAGGCGATGCAGCTGTCTGGGCATACAGTCAAGCTGACGTATGTACCACGTACAGTGAGTTTGAGCGTGCCTTTCTGAACAAATTCTGGTCGCAATCCGTCCAGGAGCGACTCAGAAGACAAATTTTAGAACCTGAAACTTTTAACAGTAAAAATGGTAACTTACGCAGATATTTTGAAAAATACTTGAACATGGCACATTTTTTGGACGAACCAGTCGCAAAACGTGATATACTCCGTGCGTTGAAGGCCAAATTGCCTTTCAACATTAAAGAAAAACTCTTACATATTCTGGATGACGATCCAGATTATTTTTTAACAGCTTTAGATTCGGTTGACATGTTACTAGAAGATCAGCGCTTTGCGCGGCAAAACAGCAGCCACAATGTTTATACTAGTGGTATGCAAAACATGCAGGCTTGCCAACTCAATTCTGGCGCGCCCACAGTTGGATACGCGGTACAGCAAAAACAGCAAACTCACATGCCGTCTCAATACGGAAATCAAAATCAACACGCGTATTCCAATACAAACAACAGTTACAACAGTAATAACACTCCATGCGGCAATCCATACAAAAGGCACCGCGGTAATAACAACAACGGTAACAGCGGATACAAATGTAACAACAAAAACACAAACAGAAATAGAAATAATAATAACTACGAGCCAAGACAGCATCAAGGCTGGACTCGTAGCGATCAATACTTTCATTCAAACACTGCTTTACCACAGCAGCCACCAGGACAAAATTGGAGCATACCTTACGACCGACAGGTAAGTTATAATGCGCAACAGCAACAACAACCGCAAAAGTTTGGAGATCACAACAGGCAATATCCGAATGTGAATATAATAGAAATGACACCTGATACACAACCTCAATCTGTGTCAGTACCTAATACAAATGCTAATCCAACAAACTAGAAACAGTCACTTCTATGCCCCGGGTCGTGGCTGAAGAATTCTTGGGGGGCGACTTCAATGTTAATCAGTTATTTGACACCACAATTGAACAACAAAATAATGATATGCCTAATAATTCTAAACAAAAACTACCTGTTTTATTTATAAGATACAACCACAATGACAATATATCAGATGAACTTTTGCAAGACAGTACACAATGTCGTTCAAACACAAATGAAATTGTTTTAGCATCTACTACTGGTGTAGTAGGTGGGATTCCAACTACTATTATCTTAGATACAGGTGCAGCTGTGAGCGTTTTGTCTTTTAATTTCTATAAAAAGATGTGTGAATTGGAGCCTGTGCCTGAGCTTCCTGCTCAAAACCGTAAAATAACTACTGCTCTAGGTAATAAGTCATGTAGGGTTACGAAGCAAGTTTTTGTAAACATTAAAATAGGGAATGGAACCGTACAATGGCCATTCCTGGTTGTACAAAACCTTGTGACAAATTGCATATTAGGAATAGATATTATGAGCGAGAAGGACTGCATTATAGACTTCTCCAAAGGTAAATGTATTTTAAATGAGAAAGGCAGTGTAATTATTATTGATTTGGACAGGAGAACTCTAAAGCATGACAAACACTGTACAGGGTACAAGGTTCAGTTAGTACTTGACAATGACATTCAAGACACGCACACACACTCATCTGACACAGAGCTAATGGACTTGAAAACATTGCTTGATCATAAGATAAATGAAGCTACAGCTCTCGGTGTACATGAACGTATAAAACTACAGGAAGTGTTATCCAAATATTTACAAGTTTTTACCAAACGATTAGGTGTTATCAACACGTATGTGTACAAGATTGAAGTTAAGCCTCACAAGATCTTCTACCACAAGACATATAACGTACCGTTATCTCAACGACCTGCTGTGTGGCAAGAATTAAAACAAATGTTAGACTGGAAGGTCATTGAACCATCCACCTCACCTTACTGTAGTCCTCTACTTGTTGTCAAAAAGTCAAATGGTAGCATTAGGCTAGTGTTAGACGCACGAGCAATTAATGAAATAATTTTACCGGTTCACACAAAACCCGAAAATTTAGAAGAGCAATTACAAAAATTTCTAGATGCAAAATATTTTTCCACAATAGATCTCGCTAATTCATTTTGGCAAGTAGGTATCACTCCTGATTCTCGGAAATATACTGCATTTATGTTCGGGGGGCGAACCTATCAGTTTTGTGTTCTACCCTTCGGATTGAATGTCAGTTCTGGGGTATTCATTACAGCCCTGGATACCGTGCTTGGCGATGATTTAGTTGAGACAGTCACACACTATGTAGATGATATACTGATAACTACACAGTCTTGGAATGAACACGTTGACACACTTCAAAGAATTTTAGAAAAATTTGCACAAGCTGGAGTCACAGCCAATCTTAGAAAATCAAAATTTGGTTGCAGTGAGATAAAATATCTAGGACATATCATTAATTCACAGGGCATACGTCATGATCCCAGTAAATTAGATGCTATCAGAAACTTTCCTAGCCCTCGAACTAAAAAGCAGTTAAAATCATTCCTTGGGCTATGTTCATTTTTCAGACGTTTTTTACCACAACCACTTTTGAACAGTAAACATCTGCTAAATCTACTCAGAAAGAATCAAGTTTGGATCTGGTCGGAACAGTGCCAGAATGACTTTAATACAATTAAACATGTTTTAGTGAATGCAAACATATTGAGCCATCCAAATTTCAATTTAGATTTTTGTATGACTTGTGACGCTTCACGTACTGGCTTGGGCTGTTGCTTATTTCAAGTTGTAAAGAATAAAGAAAAGGAACAGATAAGAATTATTGGGTTTGCAAGTCGTACTCTAACTGAATGTGAGCGTACATACTCCACTACTGAGTTAGAAACACTTTCCATAGTCTGGGCATTCAAGAAATTCAATTATTATTTATTTGGAAAACATACAGTAATTTATACCGATCACCAGGCCCTGACATTTTTGTTAACTTGTAAACTTGTACATCCTAGACTATCACGATGGGCAGTTACTCTTCAGAACTACTCTTTTGAAATTAAGTACATAAAAGGTAAGGACAACACCATTGCCGACGCTTTGTCTAGACTTCCACAAGGTATGAATGAAACCAACAGTGACTTAGAAAATATAAATGACTACAGGATTCTCTTAATGCAAGACAAGCAGTATCACCAATATTATATTGATATGTGCAGAAACATGGCTAAATTGCAAAAATCTGATCCTCACTGGTATAAGATAATAACATTACTGGTAGAAAAACACAATCATCCTTTGACTAGGTATTACAAGTTACACAATGATGTGTTATTTTATCGCCGACATCCAAATGCTACTAACTGGTGTGTATGCATTCCCAAAGAGTCTGAACGTAATCTGATTTGGCACACACACTTAGTTTGTGGTCATTATGGGACGAAAAAGTGTTTGGCAAAGCTCAGCACATACTGTTATTTTAGCAATATGAGAAGAAAAATTTACAGGGAACTGAAAACATGTGTCATATGTCAAAAATCAAAACCTCAGAATTTATCCACAAAAACAGATTTACATTCTATTTTACCGAGTAAACCCCTGGAAATTCTATGTACTGACATCAGTGGACCGCATCCAGCAAGCTCTGGAGGTGTCAAATATATCTTAGCTTTTTACGATATATTTTCTAAACATGTAAAACTTTATGCTTTAAAATCCGCCACTGCAAATGCTATAATACGAAGATTCTCAAGTGATTACCTGACGCACGTGGGAAAACCTAAAGCAATTCTGTCAGATAATGCAGCATACTACTCTGGGTACAAATGGAGAAATTTCTTGAAGGTCAATAACATTAAAAGTATATTTATTTCAAAGTTTAGTCCACAATGTAACGCGACTGAGAGACTTTTCCGAGAACTAAACCGATTCATGAGGACCTATATTTCATCAAAACATACTAATTGGGTGTCCTACCTAAGTCTTTTCGAAGACGTACACAATAACTTAAATATTTACAATACAAATTACACACCTAACGAGATCATGTTCAGTTGCAAACAGAACGATCAATGGATAGAACCATTACCTAAGTTGTCAGACAAGGAAATCACACCTGAACAGAAAATAAAAGAAGTATTGACTACACTGACACATCACGCACAGATACGAAACAAACATCACACAAACATAATAAAAAGAAAACAAAAATTCAAGGTAGGAATGCTTGTACTACTTCGTACTCATCATAAATCTGTAGCACTCAAACGACGGAATGCTAAGTGGCGTCTGCTATATGAAGGACCTTATATAATTGTTAACATACCGCATCCTGGTGCGTATCTGTTACAACATCCTAGAACTAACAAAATTATTGGGCTATACGCACACCGAGATCTTAGAGCATTTCATGCTAAATAATGTCAAAGTCATACCCATGAAAACATTGCTAAGCAACTCGCAAAACTCTGTTTGCTACAGCACAGATAATAAGCAGTATAGAAATTTTCATTTCAGCGGTTCCAGTGACGCAGTTGAAGACAGAAGAACTTTTCTTTCAACGCCGCGGCACCACCGAGAAGACTGAATATTAAAGTAAAATTTATGATTACGTAGCAGTGAATGATATATTAATTTTTCACGGAACATTTGTGACTGTAGGTACCACTGACTTGGTATGACACCTGACGAACCGACAGACGTCATCTGTGAAGCGATCTTTTACTTCGAGAAATAGATTAGACGCACATCTCTCAGCAAGAAAAGCATCTACCAGTAGCCAAGGCCACACAGACACTATACACACACGCACAAAACGCGAGGAATCGAACAGTTTTCCGTCTCTTATTATTTTGAATATTTATTGAGTAGTGAAAACGCCTGGTCTTGCCTACTGATGTAATGAATGTTGTGTCTAACCTATCTTAATTTCAGATGACATCACAAAAAACATCTATAAAATCCCAGCAAAACCGTTAAAGAGGACGTAAATATCTGCAATCCATGTAATCAAATGTGACACAATGTAATAATTTATAGCTATGTAAAGATGATGTAAACATGTCTATGTGTAACTGTATTATGTTTATGCTAAGAAAATATGTGACGTATATATGTATGATTACTTATGTTTTTTTTTTTAAATGATGTATAGTGTAACTGTTACTATGTGAGAATTTGAATCATAATGAGTGCCAAAAGGTGAAAAACTTAAAAAAAAAAAAATTGCATAGTGAACGACTGTTCACGGACATTAACGTACATTACTAAGTCTGCAACTACGCAGAAGCCTATGTGAAAGAAACTGTTAATGACATTCATCATGCATCGTACCTTTGTAAACGCGATGAACGATTTCTTTGATAAGTAACTACGAACATTTAGGTGAGCTATATTTAGCAAAAAACTGAAAATGTGAAGTGCGTAATTGGTGCATCGTCTAGTGACAAAACTACAGTATCTAACTTCAAGATGTTAACTGGATTAAATGGTCACAACGTGCCTGTCCAGAAAACAACACGACGAGTGGAAGAATTTTGGTTGGAACCTCAGGGAATGGAATGTTCTCGAAATGTGACGGACACACTTACCTGGACTGTCCAAGGATCGACGCCAGCTATGTGCCGTCCGAGGTTCTGCAACCAAGCTTCCACGGGATATCGAAAACGAACTGCATATGGACCAATTACTCGACGGGTCACGTCTGATCTGTAATAAACAATGCTTTTTGTCACAACGAACTGCATCACAACGACTATAATGGAAATAGGAAATGGACATGCTTATGTATCAATCACGTTGTTATACAGCGATGTTACTGTGATCAAAAAACTTTACCACGACGACACTAACCTGTGAAAAAATTATTGTGCAGCAGATGAATATAAACTGTAATAACGACACGATGTGTATAGGTCAACGCACCTGAAACAAAGACATTTTTCTTTGAAGCATTTCATTGCAATACTATGTAACTAAGAACATTCAACAATCTAAAGTTGTATTGTATTATAACAAATATTGTAATTTTAAAACTAAGTTACCTGTCATAGAATGTAGCCTTCATATGTAATCTTGGTGGAATATTTTTTTGTGCAACGACTAAGAAATGCGCGCGCACACGAACAATATGAACTGCAATACTGTGCCGCGTGATCTAAATTTACGATATAACGGCAGTGCCAGAGTCACACTGACGCTTCTGCGCATGCGCGCACTCTATTTTGCCAACATAAGAACTTTTACGGCGCGCGCGCGTCATTCAAATTTTGTATATAATATACAGTATAATGTAAGTCATGTAAATAGTTGTAGATAACTTAGATTTTCTTGTGCCTTTAGGTGAATTGCTCGCCTGCAGGTGTGTCCTTTCCCCTCGCAATTCAGGGGGGCAATATAAAGGCACATTTGCATGCCGTGCGTGAGTTTCCTCGGAAACGCGAAATCTTAATTAAAAAAAGCCTATGGCACAGAACTGCAGCGCTATGTCGCTGATAAAACAAAAAAGGAATTACGATACTCTTATGTTTGATTAAGAAGGAGGAGGTCTGGTAGAATAGCTGAGGCTGGAAGCACGTATATTTTATTGACTGGCACACCGCCATATTGATGTTGTATAAGAACACTGCGAGTTGCAATCTTACTAGGCACTCGTTTCTGTAGAGAATTTATATTTATGAAAGTAAGTAGAATTATTTAACTGTAGGCTTATTCGTTGAATATATCTGATTTAACTAACTGTGTAAACTTTTTATGTTTAGTAGACAGTCACCTCTGTACGACGTATTGACATGGCTGGCAAATTATTCTAATATTGAGATTAGATTTGAGTCCGCACCTACCGCAGCAGTCTTTGGAAACGATTTAAATACGAAGTCCGATTATTTGAGTCTTTTTTCACGGTCAACTACGAATAAAATTACATTTACGAAAAAGCCATTGTCAAGCGTCTGATACCGAATAATTAAACGTCCACGTTCCAGATAAGCAAATATTAATTACAACCAATCACTATCATACATAATTAATAATTAATATTTTATTTTATTTTATTTATTTTATAAATAGAAAGGAGTCGCAGGGGGCCACGTCCGGCGAATACGATGGCTGAGGCAACATAACGATTTTGTTTTTTGCAAAAAATCACAAACAGGCATTGAGGTGTAAATGGAAGCATTATTGTGACGAAATTTCCACGAGTGGTTTTGTCACAATTCTGGTCGTTTTCTTCGGACCGCTTCACGGAAACGGCGCATGATTTGACCTACGACCATAAGGCAGGAAATCGTGATGCACTATCACGTTGTAATCGAAGAAAACAGAGGGAAGAACCTTAATATGTAATCGAGCTTGTCGAATTTTTTTCGATCTTGGCTCATCAGGCAGTTTCCATTGCGACGACTTGTCCTTGATTTCGAGATATACACGTGTATCCATGTTTCGTCACCCGTTATAAAGTTCTTTAGAAGTTCTGTCGACTTCATTCAGCAATTCCTGAGCGATGTCTACGCGACGTCGTTTTTGGTCCAGATTCAACAGTTTCGGAACAAACTTTACTGTTATTGGTTTCATGCCAGAAACAACAACAAAATTGCTTGACATGAGCCAAAGAATATGCTGACATCATCACCAACCTCTCTGATGTAGATTCGATTAGTTTCCAGAACCATTTTCGATACTTACCGACATTTTCGTCAGTAATTGATGCTAGGGCGTCCAGGACGCTCGTCGTCTTCAATGGCTTCTCGACCCTCTTTGAATTGTAAACCCTTCTGAACCTTTGTCTTACTCATAGCAAACCCACTAAAAGCCACACCAACATTTCGAATGCCGTGCTGCAATCCATTTCTCTTTCAAGCAAAATTTGATGCAAATTTTTTGATCAATCTTTTTCGAAAGTAAAAATCTTCAAAACACTCGAAAACGCGTATAAGCTTTTCGACTGTCAACAGTAAATTAATATTTCAAAACCGGTCAAACTGCAACCATACATCAGGAACATGTGCACCAACAAGATAAAATAAATATTGAAACTCGGATGTATAGAGCCCACGAAAATAAATAATTCCTGCTACACAGCTCGTATTTACACTATTAGAATTAAATACTCTATGGCGAGAACCTTGGAAATAAAATTTCCTGAAGTGTGTTTCAAAATGATGGCCAGTTGAAAACGTAGGTCCTGAAACTAAACCTATTTTGTTGCCCTTAAATGTAAACAGATGACAAACATCATAACAAATGTCTTAGTTTTATAGACTCGCCTCGAAATTGCAAGTGTCTATTTTATTAGTCCAAAATAGCACCCAGTTTTACCGAGTACTTTAATTTTAATCTTCCAAACCAATTTTAAAAAAGTTATCATCAGAAATACGCATGTGAACTTTGCATGGGGGCTTAATTATATAAAATGCAAATATAATAATTTTTAGTAGCTATATGTCCGGTTACGAAGTCTCGTAACCGGTTGGCCCAGCGTAGTATTAGTACGGAATCGGACTGCATAGAATAACAATAAAGATTGATAGGAAATTTCCGTTAACACAAATGATTAATTAAGTACCCAGCAACTATAAAAGCTACGAAATAACAAAGCACTAGTGTAACTGTTCTGTGTGTGGAAGTGTGTTTCAACGTACACATCTGGCACGGTTCTTCCTCAATACGACAAGATATTTTTACACCATTTACAATGAAGTAATTAAAAAACCAGAAATACTATAATTGCACATAGAAACGAGACTTATGGTCTAATACATGAACACAAGCCAGATGCTTTGTTGACTGAACCTGTGACCAAGAGGCATTGTTACTTAGGAAATTTGAAATAAAATTTTTTTGTTACCTTTTATATATTGACGAAAATACACTGTGATCATTGCAACATCCCCAATCAAACAACATCTGCTGTCTCACCCAACAGAACAACTGCACACGACATGGCATCAACTAGTACAGCTATCGACATCCTCTCAGCAAGCACTGCCCACGGCAACTTCTGAACTACGACTGCCCAGTGGAGGCGGCGGAAAAATACTCTTTGGCGCAATCTCTGGCGCTGTGACTCAGTGTAGCCACCTTTCATATGCCCCTCCTCCACGGGCTAGAATTTGATGGTATTTTTGCCAGCATTGGTGGTGAAAATACCACCAAATTCGTCCAAAAAATACAGACAAAAATAAAAGATAATTTTAATAAGTAAATATCACATAACTAAATAAATTTTGGCTTTGCACTGACCCTTCAATAACCTAATATATAAAATACAGTAAGGAATACAAATGCTTGCATACATGTGATTTTACATAATAGTTTACACAAGTATCATTCAATCAATGGCACCAGCAATGACGAATAGGTGTAGGTAACAGTCTCATAACATTTCATAAACAGTAAATACACAAAAAATCAGTTTATACAAATATTCACATAAAATCTTTTCAATAGTTCAATAAACAAGTAGCACTCCTCAGAGTAGTTGACAGTTCTAACAGTAGCACCCAGCAATGGTCAACAGGTGCAAATGGCAGTCTCATAACATTTCATCAGCAGTATTTAAACAGCTCTAACAGTAGCACCCGGCAATGGTGAGCAGGTGCAGACACCAACATGTGACATCATTTCAGTAGAAGCAGTTCCATCAGTGGCACCCAGCAATGTTGAACAGGTGCAGGTAACAGTCCATAATATTCACCATCACTAATCAAACAGTTCGTCAGAGTCTATCAGCAGAAATTAAACATTTGCAGGTGGCACCCATCATGTTGAACAAGTGCAGATAACAGTCCATAATATTCACTGTCACTAATCAGACAGTTCATCAGAATTTATCAGCAGAAATTAAACATTTCCAAGTGGCACCCATCAATAATGATAGGTGCAAGCACGAACAACAGTTTGAATGCACGCAAAATTGCTTTTACGAAATTATTATCAATGCTCTTACATTAAACATACAAATTATAATAAACACACAAATGCTATCAAATAATTGTCATATTAACTATTACAAATACACAAATATCAGTAAACCTATAATATTTATGGGTGTCAGTGCAAGCCACAACAAACAAGCAAAATAACATTCAGGAGGTAGGTCGGTACCAATTATTTGGGATTAGGAAAGGAAAACACACAAAACACACTCACTCATCTTTCTAGTTGAATAGTGTTAACTGTGTAAATGCAATTCTGTCAAAAATTTGATGTTCAACATGTGTATCAAGTAGTAGTGGCAACAGTGTATAACAGTCAATAATAGTTAGTCAACGTCATTGTCATCACGTCAAGACCAATGTTTGCCAAGCCAAATCAAATGTACAGTTGCTAAACAACTGTCAGAGTGCCAAGATATGCAAATACTTCCTCTCTCCAAAAAAAGGTATATACTGCTCACTGATTTAACAAAGTGTGTGTTAGACAATCTTCCTTCCACTTGAGTGTTCTAGTCTGCCATCTTCATCCTCCTCGTTCCATATAAACCAACAAAAAAAATATGCTCCTCACTTACTTTACCTCTTATCCACCAAAACTCCAATAATCATCAGCATCACATAATCTTAATACTTCAATAATACCTCTTACGTCGATATATATAAACCTCATCATCAATATCATTTACCTTACCTCTTGTCCACCAAAACTCCAATAATCATCAACTTCACACAATCTCAATACCTCAATAATACCTCTTCAATACGTCGATGCATATAAACCTTATCGCCAAAATAATTTCACTTCCATAACAACTCTTTCCTCTAGTCAGTCTCCTCGAACAAGTACAGATAAGATTCTTGAGTTTCTTCCGGCGTATTTGATAATCAAAATATCCACGAGTGTGCTGCCGGTCTACAGTGTCCAAGGGGCACAATATTTCGGCGATCATACATGTCGCCATCATCAGGTGAACTGACGGACTGAGCTCCTGTGAACGTGCCGGCACGCAGATCCGTACGCTATGGCTGCTCAGAGGGAACTGGGTTCGGTCGCGGCGGCGGCCGATTTAAATACCCTCCGCCCGCGGCGCGCTCCCTCCGCCGGCCGCGCCCCGCGCCACGGTCGCGCGGTGGAACAGATTGCGACGGCGTCTGAGATGACGTCGGTGTGATGGCTCTTTCCGCCGTGGTCGTCACAACTATACGTTTGCTCGATTTACTCTTGAGTCGCCATGGGTAGCCCACTCTCACCGGTGGTAGCGAATTTGTACATGGAGAACTTCGAGGAGGAAGCCCTGTCGTCATCCGTATGGAAACCTACTTGCTTTTTCCGTTACGTGGACGACACGTTCGTCATCTGACCACATGGTATGGATAAACTCCTTGACTTCCTTACACATCTAAACTCCATACACCCCAACATCAAATTCACTATGGAGACTGAAACGGAGGGTAAATTACCTTTCCTTGACGTCTTGGTCAAGAGAAGGGCTGACGGCACCCTAGGTCATGGGGTGTATCGGAAGACAACGCACACTGATCTGTATTTGCACGCAAACAGCTGCCACCACCCTTCACAGAGGAATGGGGTACTTAAAACTCTAGTAGATAGGGCGCGCACTATCTCTGACGCAGAGAGTCTACCCCAGGAATTGGAACATCTGAGAAGTGTATTTCGAAAAAATGGGTACTCAGAGTGGCAGATACAACGTGCTCTCCGCCCAACCACAGCAGCACAACCTGTTGAGGTGGATGAAGTCACGAGGGAGGGGGTAGGCACTGCATTTATTCCATGCACAGGCGCACTCTCGGAGAAAATCGCCCGCATTCTGAAGAAACACCGGATCGGAACTGTGTTTTGTCCTCCGAATAAAACCCGTGCACTGGTGGGGAGCGCCAAAGATGACCTCGGTTTGAGGAAGGCCGGCGTGTACCAGATTCCGTGTCAATGTGGTAAGTCGTATATTGGTCAGACGATGCGTACCGTCGAGGATCGATGCCTTGAACACTAGAGGCACACTCGACTGATGTATCCGAGCAAGTCGGCGGTCGCTGAACATTGTTTGTCGGAAAATCAGGCTATGGAGTACGACCGCACGAGGATTCTGGTACAGACGTCGAGATTCTGGGAGAGCGTTGTTAGAGAGGCCATCGAAATTCGCACCAATGACGACCTCATAAACCGTGACTGTGGCTATAATCTTAGCAAGGCTTGGGAACCAGCGATTGGGTTAATCAAGAGTAAATCGAGGAAACATATAGTTGTGACGACCACGGCGGACAGAGCCATCACACCGACGTCATCTCAGACGCCGTCGCAATCTGTTCCACCGCGCGACCGTGGCGCGGGGCGCGGCCGGCGGAGGGAGCGCGCCGCGGGCGGAGGGTATTTAAATCGGCCGCCGCCGCGACCGAACCCAGTTCCCTCTGAGCAGCCATTGCGACGGATCTGCGTACCGGCACGTTCACAGGAGCTCAGTCCGTCAGTTCACCTGATGATGGCGACATGTATGATCGCCGAAATATTGTGCCCGTTGGACACTATAGACCGGCAGCACACCCGTGGGTATTTTGAAGTACAGATAAAATCCTAGTGCAAACTTCAATTCATCATCCCATACAATTCGAAGACACAATGTCCACACACAACCCCTGTGTAATCCATCTGACCCAAATCTTCTACTCATTATGAATTATAAAATACATTTTGGTTACCTTGTCCATCATTAAATAAAAGAAATGCATACCTGACCTCTAACAACCTTTAGTTTGAATAACTTTCAGTAACTTAGTACGAGTACGGAATGTGAATGATCGTAATATTTCACAGTGTGTACACCACTTCAAGAATCATGGCAAAACAGAAGCAAACATGGGGAGTATTTCTTGTGTCAAGTGTCACTTGCTATTTCAATTGCTCACGAAGAATGCAGTGTAATAACTGTCAATGGTCTAAACCTAGTGTTGGTATGTCATGTCGTTAGCTTCCTTTCTATTAGCATCAATTTATACAGCTTCCATAAAACCTCCAGCTCATGTGACTTCAATGAAGTTTCTTGTATGAATGTCGTTCGTAGAACTATAGCAGTTCATTTTCTTATCTTAAAATATAAGGCACTGAGCGTAATCAAAACATGCAATAGCGAGTAAATATACCAGTAGAGAACAGAATGTTAACACGTGGATGTAGCACAATCCCTATAACGAGGCTCTGCCAAGCGAACAATCTATAATTAATACCATAGTGTGACCTAAACTCCATGTTTGTACACCGTATATCAGCATTTCTATATACCAAATTAAAGAGTAGTTATGACAACAAAACAGAAATGTGTAAATATGCAATCCATACGCAAAGCAGCAAATATATATCTTACATAACAAACAGGTCATTAGCATCATATCAGCATAAGCAAATAAATGTTCATATGTAATCTTAATAAGTAAACATGAAGGCGCAAGCAGATAAATCACAAAGTATAACTTACATACATAACCATATCAGCACAACTAATCAGGTCACCATTATAATTTAAATAAATAAGCACAGCAGGCACATAATAAAAAGAAAATGTGACATCAGTGAAAAAGCACTGCAGCCAAGCGATGCATAATATACATAAGAAACAACCCTGTTCATTAATCAATCATTGTCGAAATCAGTTAACACGAAGTATAAATCACGTAATCGCGAGCAGCAAATTACGTCTAAAGTACGCACCTAAGTGGAAATATGTTACCTGAAAAATAAAGTCAATTAATAGTTACCTTTTTAGTTTATTACTTTCTTCTTCGAAATTACATTCTTCCTGAAATTCTCTCGATAGCAAGTCCTCTTAACGTCAGACACACACAGAATTTACCTGAAGTTCTTAAATATTTTATACAACTGTACCCTGAAAAATACTGAACGTTAATAACATAATTTATCAAGTCACTAAATCTTTATACTGAGTTTAATCAGAGAAATTAGACTGTGTATTTGTTTACGGCTGTCAGTGCATTCGCACTGAGTGCTCGATCAGCTGTAGGTACGCGTGACGTAGGAAGTAATTGTTTGCGGTCAACGACTGCCTTGTGCGGCGCGCAGTCTTGACTGTTGCTTTGAGTATGTGCCGCCGCCAGAACACGGTGCGGTATCCTTGTATTCTCTGCGTGTTTACGTATAACTGTTAGTTTCTCAAAAGTATGTCATTCCACAAAAATTTTAATGCTCGATATATGATGTATTCCCTTGAAGCGACGAGATTTAAGAGTTTCTATTTCGACAGCGTTATCATGAATAATTTTGCAAACTCTATATGGACCGTTACAAAGCAGAAAAAATTTGCGACACAAGCCTTTTCCTTTGTGAGACAAACGGTGAGACTTAATTAACACCTTTTGACCAACTGACAAGGTTTTTAAACGACCAGGACGTTTAGCTGATTTCTCTCTTCTAACAGCCGCATATGCAATATTTTGTAGAGCCAGGTTGATAACTTCAGAATGCCGCAGTTTCCGTGAAGGCGGAAAAGGAACGATTTCAGAAATGCGATTTGTCGGTGCTTTATTTTTTAATATCAATATAGGCGGTAAAGAAGTTCAATCATTAGGGAGTTCATTCAGAATGTTTTGAAAAATATGAAGATACTTATCCCACGTTCTGTGATTCTGATGACAATAAAGTCGACACAATTTATTGATTTCCTTCATCCATCTCTCTGAAGCGTTAGATTGAGGGTGAAAAAGTGAAATGAAAATTGGTTTAATCTAATGACGCCGTAGAGTATGAAGCCAAATTTTAGAGCGAAACTGTGATCCATTATCTGATCATATAAGCTTATCCCATGAACCATGGACCTTGCCGTTGGTGGGGAGGCTTGCGTGCCTCAGCGATACAGATAGCCGTACCGTAGGTACAACCACAACGGAGGGGTATCTGTTGAGAGGCCAGACAAACGTGTGGTTCCTGAAGAGGGGCAGCAGCCTTTTCAGTAGTTGCAAGGGCAACAGTCTGGATGATTGACTGATCTGGCCTTGTAACAATAACCAAAACGGCCTTGCTGTGCTGGTACTGCGAACGGCTGAAAGCAAGGGGAAACTACGGCCGTAATTTTTCCCGAGGGCATGCAGCTTTACTGTATGATTAAATGATGATGGCATCCTCTTGGGTAAAATATTCCGGAGGTAAAATAGTCCCCCATTCGGATCTCCGGGCGGGGACTACTCAAGAGGATGTCGTTATCAGGAGAAAGAAAACTGGCGTTCTACGGATCGGAGCGTGGAATGTCAGGTCCCTTAATCGGGCAGGTAGGTTAGAAAATTTGAAAAGGGAAATGGATAGGTTAAAGTTAGATATAGTGGGAATTAGTGAAGTTCGGTGGCAGGAGGAACAAGACTTCTGGTCAGGTGATTACAGGGCTATAAACACAAAGTCAAATAGGGGTAATGCAGGAGTAGGTTTAATAATGAATAGGAAAATAGGAACGCGGGTAAGCTACTACAAACAGCTTAGTGGACGCATTATTGTGGCCAAGATAGATACGAAGCCCACACCTACTACAGTAGTACAAGTTTATATGCCAACTAGCTCTGCAGAGGACGAAGAAATTGAAGAAATGTATGATCAAATAAAAGAAATTATTCAGATAGTGAAGGGAGACGAAAATTTAATAGTCATGGGTGACTGGAATTCGAGTGTAGGGAAAGGGAGAGAAGGAAACGTAGTAGGTGAATATGGATTGGGGCTAAGAAATGAAAGAGGAAGCCGCCTGGTAGAATTTTGCACAGAGCACAACTTAATCATAGCTAATACTTGGTTTAAGAATCATGATAGAAGGTTGTATACATGGAAGAACCCTGGAGATACTAAAAGGTATCAGATAGATTATATAATGGTAAGACAGAGATTTAGGAACCAGGTTTTAAATTGTAAGACATTTCCAGGGGCAGATGTGGACTCTGACCACAATCTATTGGTTATGACCTGTAGATTAAAACTGAAGAAACTGCAAAAAGGTGGGAATTTAAGGAGATGGGACCTGGATAAACTGAAAGAACCAGAGGTTGTACAGAGTTTCAGGGAGAGCATAAGGGAACAATTGACGGGAATGGGGGAAAGAAATACAGTAGAAGAAGAATGGGTAGCTTTGAGGGATGAAGTAGTGAAGGCAGCAGAGGATCAAGTAGGTAAAAAGACGAGGGCTAGTAGAAATCCTTGGGTAACAGAAGAAATATTGAATTTAATTTATGAAAGGAGAAAATATAAAAATGCAGTAAATGAAGCAGGCAAAAAGGAATACAAACGTCTCAAAAATGAGATCGACAGGAAGTGCAAAATGGCTAAGCAGGGATGGCTAGAGGACAAATGTAAGGATGTAGAGGCTTATCTCACTAGGGGTAAGATAGATACTGCCTACAGGAAAATTAAAGAGACCTTTGGAGATAAGAGAACCACTTGTATGAACATCAAGAGCTCAGATGGAAACCCAGTTCTAAGCAAAGAAGGGAAAGCAGAAAGGTGGAAGGAGTATATAGAGGGTCTATACAAGGGCGATGTACTTGAGGACAATATTATGGAAATGGAAGAGGATGTAGATGAAGATGAAATGGGAGATACGATACTGCGTGAAGAATTTGACAGAGCACTGAAAGACCTGAGTCGAAACAAGGCCCCCGGAGTAGACAACATTCCATTGGAACTACTGACGGCTTTGGGAGAGCCAGCCCTGACGAAACTCTACCATCTGGTAAGCAAGATGTATGAAACAGGCGAAATACCCTCAGACTTCAAGAAGAATATAATAATTCCAATTCCAAAGAAAGCAGGTGTTGACAGATGTGAGAATTACCGGACAATCAGTTTAATAAGCCACAGCTGCAAAATACTAACTCGAATTCTTTACAGACGAATGGAAAAACTAGTAGAAGCCGACCTCGGGGAAGATCAGTTTGGATTCCGTAGAAATACTGGAACACGTGAGGCAATACTGACCTTACGACTTATCTTAGAAGAAAGATTAAGGAAAGGCAAACCTACGTTTCTAGCATTTGTAGACTTAGAGAAAGCTTTTGACAATGTTGACTGGAATACTCTCTTTCAAATTCTAAAGGTGGCAGGGGTAAAATACAGGGAGCGTAAGGCTATTTACAATTTGTACAGAAACCAGATGGCGGTTATAAGAGTCGAGGGGCATGAAAGGGAAGCAGTGGTTGGGAAGGGAGTAAGACAGGGTTGTAGCCTCTCTCCGATGTTATTCAATCTGTATATTGAGCAAGCAGTAAAGGAAACAAAAGAAAAATTTGGAGTAGGTATTAAAATCCATGGAGAAGAAATAAAAACTTTGAGGTTCGCCGATGACATTGTAATTCTGTCAGAGACAGCAAAGGACTTGGAAGAGCAGTTGAACGGAATGGACAGTGTCTTGAAAGGAGGGTATAAGATGAACATCAACAAAAGCAAAACGAGGATAATGGAATGTAGTCGAATTAAGTCGGGTGATGTTGAAGGTATTAGATTAGGAAATGAGACACTTAAAGTAGTAAAGGAGTTTTGCTATTTGGGGAGCAAAATAACTGATGATGGACGAAGTAGAGAGGATATAAAATGTAGACTGGCAATGGCAAGGAAAGCGTTTCTGAAGAAGAGAAATTTGTTAACATCGAGTATAGATTTAAGTGTCAGGAAGTCTTTTCTGAAAGTATTTGTATGGAGTGTAGCCATGTATGGAAGTGAAACATGGACGATAAATAGTTTGGACAAGAAGAGAATAGAAGCTTTCGAAATGTGGTGCTACAGAAGAATGCTGAAGATTAGATGGGTAGATCACATAACTAATGAGGAGGTACTGAATAGGATTGGGGAGAAGAGGAGTTTGTGGCACAACTTGACCAGAAGAAGGGATCGGTTGGTAGGACATGTTCTGAGGCATCAAGGGATTACCAATTTAGTATTGGAGGGCAGCGTGGAGGGTAAAAATCGTAGGGGGAGACCAAGAGATGCATACACTAAGCAGATTCAGAAGGATGTAGGTTGCAGTAGGTACTGGGAGATGAAGAAGCTTGCACAGGATAGAGTAGCATGGAGAGCTGCATCAAACCAGTCTCAGGACTGAAGACCACAACAACAACATAAGCTTATCAACATGACCCACTTCTTTAAGAAAATGTTTGATGAAAGCGTTAGATACTGAACGAGCTGTTGCTTTGCGTAAATGCGTAAAACACACGTATTTTGATGTCAATTCCACTGCTACCAAAATGTACGCATGATCATTGGTTTTCGGCCCCAGGATGGAAGCTCTTTCTAAACGTCTAAGCTTGTAGACTGTTCGTGTGCAGACGTGATTAAAGTATACCGTACACGGCAAAATGGCGACATCCAAAACCGACGCTCCATCGATGCCACGAGTGAATAAAGGCTGCGGAGATGTGTACGGGCGAATAGATGTGCAACTGTCTGTCAAACAACTTGAAAGGTCTCTGTTGGATTCCTGCCATGTTAATTTCTTAAATCTGTTGTCATTTATGGCATAAATTCCTCTTCTAAATTTACTGTGGTGTTTCTGACTATCTGGGAGGAGACTGAGCAGTGAAACGTGTTACTTTTACACATAAACAAGAACGATCTGTCACACTACTACACTTTAAAACACAGTTTATATGTAATTCATGTCACACAGTCTCATACGGAACCTATATCCGCTTTCTTTTATATACTGTATATGATAAGATACTGTCATGCCCCTTCCGTTCTGTGTGAAAGGATGAATGAGCAAATGTATTTCTAGTTGCATGCTTGATGGTAGCAGACAAGCCTGTCTGCTAGAGAACAGTAAGACCAACGTCGGAACAGGTAGCTATGCTTTCTAAAAGCAGAGAGGTTTCTATTCTTAGTATGGTCCTGTCCGTCCCTTGTCATGTTGGTATAGGAAGCTGCCTCTCTGGTCACTTCCGTTTGTATCTGTTAAGCACGCTCGGTAGGGGCCCAGGTCAGTCTGTCCACGGCGAACGTCTGAAGTGGTAAGATCTCCGGCTAAGTGCGTGTCTGCTAAGTCCGTAGGACAATGGATTTCTTAAGTTCAGCCTTACTGAAAATTTAATCACCTTTATTTCAGGTTGAGCTCTAAAATATCTAATGTTATCTTAAATTGCAATGCAGTGTAATTCGAGTGTGAAGTTCAGAATATCTTCCGGTAGTTGCTTTGTCACTACTTTGTGAGTAAAGTGGAACCATGTGTCGATCAGTAACTCTAACTAAGATCATCAATTTTAAATGCGAATATGCGTGAGATTATAACGTCTCGTTTTGACAATATTTTTCAATATAGCAACTTTTCTTTATGTTCAACCCATGTGGGGTGTACTTTGTGAGACCAGTACCACGTGCTTATACAGTTGTTTGACGCATCAGGTTAATAGTAAGACGATAGTAACCAGTTCGAGGTTTTTCTTTTGTAAATTGCGTTTCGATGTAATTTATTTTAATTATCAAAATTATTGTGGAGTTACACTCTTTGTGTAAACCAAGTTGACCACGTGAAGCATGTGGCGTAAGCATCAAAGAAGCCCTCAGCTATTCTTTTCGGGAAGATTTCACAGAGAGTTAGTATGAATTTAGTATACCAGTGTGTGGTAATTTCATGACGGACAGGATTGCGCTACGAACGTTACTTCTTTGGGTGAAAATAGAATCGGTTGGTTGTGGTTAATTTCCTCTTGGATATGTTTCAACATTCTTCGTGTGTTATTTTATGAATGCAGTGTTGTATGTAGTTTCCCAATCTTGGCTCCCTATTTGATGTGTTCCGTAAGATTACAAACTCACATTTCCACAATCCTAAATAAGGCACCAGTTTAGTTATGAATCAAGTTTGATATGCTGAAATTTTAATGGAACAATGATCAATGTTAAAATAAATGTCCAAATATAAACTGATTTATTTCTTTTTATTTAAATTATATATATATATATATATATATATATATATATATATATATATATATATATATATATATATATATATATCACCGGTTATCGTAAGATGAGTACTAAAAGATTATAATTAATGTTAGTCTGGTTGGGAATTTGGTGAGCTAGACTGGATACCTGGTGAAACATCTGCGCAGTAATCCAAGGTTAACTTCCTCAGATAGCTCACAGCTTTTAACCCACTTTTATGGTCTTGAATATCAGCACCGCTTTCAGAACAAATTAATGCAACAACATTACAAGCTGTCCGCCCAGTATGAACCAAGGGGCTACCAACAGTGTACCTCAACGACCGTTCAGAGAACGTTGCTGCGTATGGACCTACCCAGCAAGCGCCTCGTTCATGCTTCTGTGCTGACTTGCTGTCCATCGGCGACGGAGGCTGGAACTCGGCCGCCGGTACAGCAACTGGGCGTCCGCTGAGTGGCGACAGGTGGCCTTTTCAGATTAATTACGTTTTATGCTCCATCGGACAGATGGGAATTGGAGTGTACGGCATGTGACGTCTGAAATCAAACACACTGCTACAATAGTCGGAAGGGAGCAAGCCGGAGGAGGGAGCGTTGTGGTCTGGGGAATGTTTTCGTGGCGTCCCCTGGGTAATCTCGTCATTTTGAAGGGCGTAATGGATCGATACAAGTGCGCAACAATCCTTGGGGAGCATTCTGCGTTTTCCAAAAACTGTTAATCTTTCAAGTAAGAGCAAAATAGATGCACTTCCGCGCTACGAAGCCTACTCAGAAGGTTGAGTTGTGTGCAACGTTCCTGATAGTGTGATTATGGGAGTGTTGATGGCTCACATTGGCATTATCCGTCTTCTGCAGGCTTTTGACAGGTCAGCACATTAACACAGCTGGACAGTATATGACACACACAGTGGTTACAGTTACTACAAGCCACACCACAAGTTCGGAAACGGGTCCAAATTTCTAGTAGTTTATTGTCGAGTTGAGATTTTCACACACAAATGTTTTATTCATATCTTACAGATACTAGCAGTACGGCAATAAACAGCTTTCTAAACACGCCGCTAACGGCAATCAAGTAATTTAAAGCAATACAACAATTTAAAAAATTTAAAGACCATTAGTAAACAGGCTCCTAATGTAAATACAGAACTTTGTTAATAAAGTACGGTGAGGTAGTGAAGCTACCAACACCGCCATTAAAAAAAATAAAAAAAGGTATCAGCAAACACACGATTAATTGCAATAAAGGAATGGAGGAATTTAAAAAGGTTTTTAAACAAAAGTGTCCTGGAATATCATTAGAACATCACAGATATGACGGACTCGTGTAAGGCCGCCACAAATCACCCACTCAGGGACGCTCAAGCTAGGCAGAATACTGAGCAATTTAAATACGCCCTTAAACACAATTGCCACTCTCGGGCTGGTCACTGCACCGACTTTTAGCCAGCGAAAACTTGTAATAAGATGGCTTAACTTACTGACAGAATTAGAGCTAACCTCGTGCAAGGAAACAAAAAAATGGTTCAAATGGCTCTGAGCACTATGGGACTCAACTGCTGTGGTCATCAGTCCTCTAGAACTTAGAAGTACTTAAACCTGACTAACCTAAGGACATCACACACACCCATGCCCGAGGCAGGATTCGAACCTGCGACCGTAGCAGCAGCGCGGCTCCGGACTGGAGCGCCTAGAACCGCACGGCCACCGCGACCGGCCGCAAGGAAACATTACACCACACAATCCTGAATGAGCGACCACATGATCAACCAACAAGAAGCATGAATTTACTCATAACACACGACAGAATAGCGAAACAATTAAACTGCCAAAACTGCACCTCGCATCGGGCAGTAACGAGAGGAGGAGGAAAGATCACTGTCTTCAATTACACCGGTGCCTGGGACAGGAAACCCGATCGCCGGAGGCCACAAGGCAGAAGAGACACTGGTTACGCAAACTTATTACTTAATGATTAAACCTTCCACTAACTTAACTTGCAATTATGCTCGAACAGGCAGTACACGACCTCCGATGGAAAGGATCCATACATCCGACCGCGCACGCGTTGCCAGTGTACTCAACACGCCACGGTCACGCGACAACACGCTCTGTCACCGGAGTTCACGTCTTCTCTGCAACGTTGACGGGTAGTGACCGCTCCTTCATGTTAGGTGTCTCCATTTTAAAATCCAGTGTTGAAACGGAGGATTTAAAGAAGCTTGTTAACGTCCCACCAAGGTGAAATGAGCAGCAACTACTCGTGGGGCGAATCTGTATACAACCAACCCGCGGGGAGCGCTTCCGTCAATTCGTCCCGCTCGTTACACACAACCTACATACATCACGTGGCGACTCGTTACAACCGACCACGCCTGGCCCGCGCTGGAGAGCCACACTGCCCTCCCGTGTCCACCAGACTCTCTCCGCGCACGCCCCTACTTCCGCGCCACCATACCAAGTTACCACCGGTCAAAGATCTCACTTCCTCCATAGCAGTTTCCCGGAAGCAAAACGCAGATATCGATAGCAGAGGGAAAAGACAACCAAGCAGCCACTTAATGACAGACAAAATATGAAACAAACATGTCAGGGGAAAAAAACGAAAATCAATGCAATGTAAACACAAGGTGTAGCACGAGTCGATACATGGATCAGTATATTACTGCAAAGAGTTAACATAATACTTGGACTTCCAGTAAAATGACAGCGAGTTCAGCTTTGTATATAGTACAATATACTAAAAAGATTGTATTATGTACAAGTCTATTCCTCAGTAGTCTTATGCAAGATAGTCTGAGTCTATATTTACACGTACGAGATCTTACGTTTCAAAATGCGTAGAAAGCTACAATAATCTGATTCTTCGTACAAAAATTTTAAGCTCTTTTGCTTCTGCCTTTCTTCCGCATCGGCACAGTGTCGGTAAAGTCCTCAATTTAAATATACGTATTAAGGGTATACGGAATGAGTTTTTTGATGAAAAATCGATTTTTGGGTAAATGCATTTTCGAAAAATTTAGACTCTCCCGTTTAATACCATGTATAAAATATTTGGATGATGTGAATAGAACTATTTTAAATAATTTTTTAAAATAATTTCGACACACGATGTTCCGCACCTTGTATATGAGACGCGAAATATACCTGATATAGACAGCCTTGCCAGAGATATAATTGAGCACAAGAGAGTTAGCTTTTCTGTTGGCTACACTGCTAGACAGTCGACAATAGATTCTGCACCATTTGTATTGTTTCCTTTGTGAGTACATCCATGTCATTGTTGTGAAAGTCGTATGTGGAGAAGTCATTGAGTTTTCTTTCCTTCAACATGCCAAGACCTAGTCTGACGGTATTTAGAAAGCGTGTACATTGGCGCAAGAAAGTAAAGTGTACTAAAAATTCGTCTGATTCATCTTCATCAGTATCTGATGTCCCAGTAGCGACTAACCTCAACACTGGTAGTGATACATTGAGTGATGCTGCTGCCACTACACCGGAAAGTGCTTCAAGAAGAAAACTAGCTGGAATTGAAGAAGAATACAAGAAACTAAATGCAGGGACTACAAAATATGAGGTAATTAACGTCTCTTTATTATCAGACGTTTTGGAGAACAATGTGTGCTGCAGACAATGTGGAAAATGTGGTGTTTCATTGAAAACAAACTTACATGTAGGACTTGCTTGTGAATTAGAGTTGATGTGCAGTTATTGCAAACACAGTGTTACTTTCTTCAATTCCTCACATGTTACTGCAGATACAGGTAAACTATACGATATAAACATTAGACTGGTTTATGGATTACGGTGTATAGGAAAGGGCAGGGCTGCGGGTGCCATGTTGTGTGGTGTGATGAACCTCCCTCCTCCACCTTCAAAATTTAACAAACACATAACTGCAATAGGCTCTGCTGTAGAAGATGTGGCACAGGAAAACATGAAAGATGCTGTTGAGGAAGCAGTTGTTGAAAATAATAATAGCAGAGACTTGTCCATAGCTTTTGATGGAAGCTGGCAGAAGAGAGGCCACACATCTCTGAATGGTGTAGTAACAGCTACAAGTGTGGACACTGGTAAGGTAGTTGATGTGGCAATACTTTCCAAGCATTGCAGATGCAACGAGAAAATGAAAACTAAACATGAAGAGGAGTGCATGGCAAATTACTATGGGTCAAGTGGTGGTACGGAAGTTGCTGGTGTAAGAAGTATTTATCAACGCTCAGTAAAATGGTACAACGTCAGATACATAAATTATCTTGGAGATGGTGACTCTAAGGCTTTCAAAGAAATTGAGGAACTGAGACCCTATGGTAACGATGTGAAAATTTCCAAACTGGAGTGTGTTGGCCATGTTCAGAATAGGATGGGATCAAGACATCGACGGCTCAAGGCTAGCATGAAAGGCAAGAAATTGAGCGATGGAAAAACTTTAGATGGGAAAAATAGACTGACAGATGCTACAATAGATCATATTCAGAAGTGCTATGGTCTAGCAATAAGCCAGAATACAGCAGATGCAGAATTAATGAGAAGAGCAGTCTGGGCTCTGTTTTTTCATACAGCTTCAAACAATGAGAATCCCCAACATGGGCTATGTCCAAAAGGAGACGATAGTTGGTGCAAGTACAACAGAGGCAAGGTAGCTAAGAAACAATACAATCACCCTCATCACCTGCCACCTGCCATAATGGATAAAATAAAACCAATATTCTGAGACCTCGCAGATATTAGTCTACTAAAGAAATGTCTTCATGGCCGGACTCAAAATTCAAATGAGTGTGTGAACCATGTGATATGGAATAGACTACCTAAAACTGTGTTTGTGGGTATAAACACACTTCACTTTGGTGTTTATGATGCTGTTTCATCATTCAATCAGGGCAATATAACAAAGCGCAAAGTTCTGCAGAAGTTGGGGCTCTGTGTAGGACTACGAACTGCCGCAGCTATGCTTTGTTTGGACAAGGAACGGCTCAGGTCTTCAGATAATGCCATAAAAGTATATTCAAAGATGGCTAGACAGCATAGCAGAGCCATCAAGAGGAAGCTGTTGGACGATTCTGATGATACAAGCTATGGAGCAGGCTTGTACTGAAGTAAAAACTTTGAAGCTAATTTCCCGTAACTTTAGTTTTTTTGTGTATAAGGTACATTTTCTCAGGGCCTATTTATAGTAGAAAGATGAAATTTTCTGTAGTTGTTCCTTAAGACCTAATATATCTGAATTAAAAGATATGTGGAATTATTTTGTATTAATGGACGTAAATTTTAAAATACTTGTTAAAATGTATAACTTTTTTTAACATTTACAAAAAATAAAATATCTGAAAAACTATACATTATTTTTTCAAAATTAATAATTCAGCATAAAAGCAGAACATATCTCTGCGTTCTGTGAAAAAATCAAGACTATCGTCCAAATAACAAATGAGAAAATGTTCCTAACTTTTAGCTCAATTTAACATTGTAAGCATAGGGCGTTCCGTATACCCTTAAATACACGAGGCACCATTCTCGTGTGTTTTTTCATTCATAATGTATAAAATATTATAGTAAGAACCGACGGAACAGTCAATCAGTGCAAAGGTACGACGCGTTATTCTAACTCGACTGTCTTCATAAGATTACCTGTGGCACGTGGACTTACAGTACCAATTTTAAATCTTTATGTCAGCCTCTCTTAAGTATTCCGCTATCAAAATTCGAGCCACGGTGTATGAGAGATGTCCGGTTGCTCAGCTGTTTGTCCTCATGTTGCTGAGATACATCCCATTCAGTTCCAGTCATGGTAACCAGCATTCTTGGTACTACGTCTGAAATCAAGCGCGAGTAGAGTATAATTTGGAAACTTTTTTGAAGAGTTACAACGTTTGGAAAGAACATTATTTCGTCAGATAAATCTTATGACGCGTCGAGTATCCGCAATTGAAGAACTGTCAATTGACACACCGTTAGAGGATACCAAATATCGTAAAGAACGCTTGAAAGAAGGGTTATCACTTATCTTATAGCTTCACCATACTTAACACAATCATTTCTCGAGCGACAAGTGTAACATGGACTTAGTATCGAGAAAAAAATGGCTACTTCTACCGTGACAGTGTGCGTGACTGTTCCAGTCTCGTGTGTTTTTCAGATCCCCACGTCAGTTCAGCTGCTACCTATTAAGCTCTAACCATTCTCTGGAGTCATTAAGACCTGGCCCAGAATTTGAGAACAGTTTGAAAGCTGTATCGATAGGAATGATTCTGTGTCTGCTATTTATAAACAAGTGTTCCTAAGAGGCTATCTTGTAGGTATCCCATACAACTGGTCGATGGCATAGCAGTTTTTGCTACTATTTACGAAGACACTAAGCGAATTCTTCAAGCAAGATACGGAGACCGAAACCGCATAATACAGGCCCAGACTATTCAGAAGAACTGCGATCCATTCGAGTTGAAGTCCTGAATCTCTTAATGCGACAATCATAGAATGCAGTAAAAGCATCCAAACTCTGACAACCTTGAGTGAGGATTTAAATGTTCATGGCAAAGTTCTCATGCCAAAAATTCTGCGCGCTTTCCCCGCAGACATTTGCCGGTGTTGAATAATCCACGTCAAGAGGGAGAGTAATTTCCAAGAATGACTGCCTACCGAATGCTCGGGCCCCTAAAGACATACAGGGAGTCCGAAAAGAACACCGGCAAGATTTAGGGACAGGTTCCTTACACCAAAACAAGAAAAAAAAAGTCTAGTAAACGAGGGCTCTAAACTGCATACCTTAAGAGTTCTGACCACTTGTGCAGTAGAAGAGATGTGTTTTATACTAGTGAATATGAACAAGTGCTCATAGCTCTTAAGCTATGCATTTTACAGCTCGATTTTGTTAGACATTTTTTCTTGTTTTGGTGTAAGGAAAAGACCCCTAAATCTTGTCCGTATTAGACTGAACATTCGATTCGATGTCGGCCACGCGAGTCTGATGGCGCAAATTATGGTAAATGTTTAGTACGTTGCCAGGGGAACATACTTTATCTTTTTCGATTGTGCATAGCAAATGAGTGAAAGCGTCGCAGTTTTGAGTACCGTTAGTCTCACATGACAATATAATTCCTCGGTTGTGTAGTGTAGAAAGTTGTTTGAAATTTTAGTGGAATTTTGGATTGCTTCCAAATGGGGATAGCAGGAATTGTGTAGAATGATATGGAACCACCTCCGTGAAGCTTGTCAAGAAAATGTTGATTTTCCTTTGCAGTTGTACTGCGCCCAGTGTCTCTGTTGTGTCGATTCCCTAAGGTCTCGACACAATGAGTGGCTAGGTGCACGCGAAACTAACGCAGACGGGCGTAAATTCTGAAACAGGAGACTGGATGAAAACTATAAAGAAAAGAAGAGAGATTTTAATATACTTAACTTTAATGTAGTCTTGTTCTTGTTGAAATACATCTCTTGCATAGTAGTAAGCAATTAGCAATGATACACATGGCGCCTTGCTAGGTAGTAGCGATGGACTAGCTGAAGGCTATTTAATCTGTCTCTCGGCAATTGAGAGGAATACTTGGTAGGTCTAGTCGCAAGCTATGTCGTCCGTACAACTGGGGCGAGGTCATGTCCGTGTCTTGTGACCTGCCCTGTGGTGGCGCTACGTTTGCGAATACACAGTGGCGACACGCGGGTCCGACATGTACTACAGGACCGCGGCCGATTTAAGTTACCACCTAGCAAGTGTGGTGTCTAGCGGTGACACCACATTCCTCCCCCGCAAATCGGCGAACGGTCGTGAGATAAGGCTTCCGCCCGCCGTGGGGAGGACCCCATGTTGACGTATGCGATGAGGTGGGGAGCCTAACAACAGGCGAGGCTGTGCCACCCGCACCCGGCCATTCGGTCCGAGGGGAGCTAGGAAACGCCTGCAAACCTAGTCCAGGGTGCACGTCAACATGAGGTGTGTGCGCACGTAATGATATAAGAGGAGCCGCGGGGTCGACCTCCATGTGGTCGGAGCACCCGACGGGCGAAGACGACATCTGGTCCGGAGCGGGCAAGAGGTCCATGGCGGAGGACGGCTGGTCACGGGAAGCAAGCGGCGGCGCGTGACCCAGGGAGGCGCGAGGCGGCTGCAGCGAAGCGTCCGCTGCTGGCGGCGCCTGCGGCGGCTGCGGCGGCGCGACGCCATGAGGCAAAATGGAAGGCATCGTCGGTAACACCTGGGGATGAGGCGAGCCAGTAGATGGGTCCCCAAGGCGCTGACCGGACGGCTCCGTCGCTGAAAGCAGACGGGGAGCGGCAGAACCCAGGCGACGACAGAGGCGCAGCTGATTGAGATGCCGACGCACCTCACCAGAGGCCCCCAAAACCAAATACATCGCGCGGCCGAGGCAGCGAAGAATGCGCCCTGCGAGCCAACGCTGTGAACCGCGATAGTTGCGATAATAGACAACGTCGCCAGGAGCAAAAGCAGGAGACTGCCGCTGCACAGGAACCTGATGTGGCGGATGCAGCAAAGACATCAGAGTTCGATGAGGACGACCATGGAGCAACTCAGCCGGCGAGCGACCATCGCGGGGCTGAGAGCGATATGAGGACAAAAAGAGCAACAAAGCGTCCTCCCGAGAATGCGACTCTTTCAACTTCAACATCTGCGACTTGAAAGTCCGGACCAATCGTTCAGCGGCACCGTTTGACTGAGGCGAAAACGGCGCGGATGTCAGATGTTGAATACCATTGGCCTTGCAGAACGACTGAAATTCTGCGGACATGAATTGTGGGCCATTGTCGGAAACAATAGTCTGCGGAAAACCTTCAATGCAAAAGATAGCAGACAAGGCTTGGATTGTGGCAGAAGACGTCGTGGAAGACATCCGGACAACAAAAGGAAAATTACTGAAAGCATCGACCACAACCAACCATCGAGCATTCCAGAACGGACCAGCAAAATCGATGTGCAAGCGTTGCCAAGGGGAAGTGGCTTTCGGCCATGCAAAGAATTTCCGCGGCGGTGCGGATTGTTGTTCGGCACACGCCACGCAAGAGGAGCACATATTCGCAATCGCAGCATCGATTCCGAACCAAGTACAGTGCTGTCGAGCAAGTTGTTTCGTTCGCACTATACCCCAATGTCCTTGGTGAAGAAGCCGTAAGACAGAGGACTGTAACGAACGTGGGACTACGACTCGGGATTGATCATTATCGGAACGCAACAACAAAACACCACGTCGGACAAAAAGTCTCTCCTTGTGAGCAAAAAATCTGCGAACCAAAGGATCCTCGATCCGTGACTTTGACAAGGGCCATTGCGTAGCAACAAAACGCAAAACAGAAGCAAGGACAGGGTCAGCAGCTGTGGCTGTAGCTACACGACGAAAATCAATCGGAAACGATGCGACCACGTCATCGGCTTCCGAATCAATGAACATGCAAGCAAGTTCGGAAGAATCGAATGCCTTATCCTCAGCAACAGGCAAACGGGACAACGCATCAGCGTTGCCGTGCTTAGCAGTGGACCGATACAAGATATCGTAGCGGTACTGCGAGAGAAAAAGTGACCAGCGAATGAATTTCTGCGCTGTACGTGGAGGTACAGGCTTGTTCGGATGAAAAAGCGATGTCAAAGGCTTGTGGTCCGTGATGATTGTAAAGTGACGACCATACAAGAAGTCATGGAACTTGGTAACACCAAACACGAGAGCTAAAGCTTCTTTCTCTATTTGTGAATAATTTCTTTGCGCAGATGAGAGCAATTTGGACGCAAAGGCAATAGGGCGATCATGCGAGCCATCCTTGTGCGCAAGCACAGCACCGATCCCGAAATCCGATGCATCGACCATCAACAAAAGGGGTTTTCGGGGATCGAATGGCGTAAGGCAAGTATTTGATAGTAACGCCGATTTCAACTGGCGAAAGGCGCGTTCGCATTCCGTCGTCCAGACGAACGGAACACCTTTACGGCGTAAGCGATGAAGCGGAGCTGAAATAGAAGAAGCATTGCGCACAAATCGATGATAATAATTTACCTTACCCAGCACACTCTGTAGCTGTTTTAAGTTCTGCGGTGACGGCAAGTCCTGAATGGCACGAAGGTGCTCTGGACTCGGATGTATACCTTGGGCGTTAAGGACATGGCCCAGGTACGGTAAGTCACGAGCAAAAAACACACATTTGTCCTTCCTCAAGCGAAGACCATTCTGACGCAAGACCTGAAAGAAGGGCCGGAGATTCTGCAAATGTTCGGCTTCTGTCTTTCCTGAGATCACAATATCGTCCAGATAGTTCGCAGCCGTAGGGACCGACGCACAAATAGTTTGTAAATATTGCTGAAATAAAGCAGGGGCGGATGCACACCCGAATGGCAGTCTTTTGAAGCGATACAAGCCAAGATGCGTGTTTACCACTAAGACGCGCTGGGATTCTTCGTCCACAGGTATCTGCAAGTACGCATCTGCTAGGTCCAATTTTGAAAAATAGTTTCCCGGGCACAGTTTGTCAAAAAGATCTTCCGGGCGGGGCAAAGGAAAAGTAGCAGTCACAAGTTGTGGATTCACAGTGGCCTTGAAGTCCACGCAAAGTCTCAATTTTCCGGAAGGTTTTGGCAAAATGACTAAGGGTGAGGCCCAGAGAGAAGCCTGCACACGTTCAATTACACCTTGAGATTCTAAATCGTGCAATGTTCTTGCGACCTCATCACGCAATGCGTGGGGAACATTGCGCGCTCTGAAAAATTTCGGTTGCGCGTTATCTTTCAGTTCCAAATGCGCTTCATAGTTCTTAGCGCAACCAAGGCCCGGTGCAAAAATGTCTGCAAATTCTTCACAAAGACTAGAAACACTGGCGGAAGGCACAGTCTGATTCACTGATAGGACCTGATTTACTATAGACAAATTAAACAATTGAAACAAATCTAAGCCAAACAAGTTCACTGCACTAGAGGAACGAAGAACATAAAATGACACAAGTTTTGTCTGTCCCTTGTATGTTGCAAGAAGGCTGCACTGTCCTAACACAGGTAGATGCTGTCCTGAGTAACTAGTTAACGTAACATTTGCGGCACGCAATGGCGGGGCGCCCAGTTGTTTGTACGTGTCGTGATTGAGCAATGAAACAGCAGCTCCGGTATCGAGCTGGAATGGGATCACTGTTCCTGCAAAGTCTAAGTCCACAAAAAGTTTATTGTCTTGTTGACGACAAGAGCGACTGTCACTTGCAATTTGACGGGATGTCCGGCGACGTCGACGCACACGTTGGGTGGGACGAACACAGTCACTGATAGCTAAAGTGTCACTGGACGGGTGGGAATGAACGACATGAATGTCCATGGGCGAAGGTCCACGAGCCTGATTGTCCTGGGTGCGATTCCGGCGCGAAGCAAAGGGCCTGGAATTATTGCGAGTGTCTGATCTAAGCTTTTTCTGGCAAACACTTTGTACATGTCCTTTCTTTTGACAGTAAAAGCAAATAGCTTGGCGTGACGGGCAATTTTCACGCGAATGTCTAGTTGCACACCGCGGGCATGATTTCACTGCATTTGCGTGCTTACGCGGCGCACGTGGTTGCAAGCTAGGCGGCCGCAGCGAAGTCGGGCGCGAGGGCCGCTTAGCGTCCCGTGCAGCGGGCCGGGCGGGCCGATTAATGTGACACACTGCTGGCGAAGTTTCAAATGATTCCTGAGCAAAGTCAAGTGTGTCTTGCCTGTCCAATATGTCTATCACTTGTTGCAGGGAGGGATTAACGAGTTTCAAAATCTGTTCCCTTATGCGAACATCAGAAACGTTCTGTGCAATTGCATCACGCACCATAGTATCTGAATATGGGAGGCCACATTCACAGGCAAACGCGCAGTCTCTAGTAAGTCCTTGCAAAGTTGCTACCCACTCCCTGTTAGTCTGACCGGCCGTACGTTTTGTACGAAAAAACGTATACCGTTTGGCAACTACATTTACTGTTTCTTTGAAATAGGCATCTAAAGCCGACAAAATTTCCTCGTAGGACAGAGTTGCGACGTCGCGTCGGGGAAACAATTTCACTATCACACGGTAGGTAGCCACACCGACACAAGAAAGCAAAAACGGCTGCCGCTCTTTACCTTGAATTCCATAAGCAGTGAGGTGGAACCGGAACTGATCGGCCCACTCAGTCCAGCTTTCGGTTGTGGCTTCAAAGGGCCGAAATGGCGGTGCGACAGCGTTGTGTGGCTGCGGTAGCGATGAAGCGGCTGCCGCCGCATCGGTTTGCAGCGCACGTTGACCCTGGACGAGCTGTCCAAGGGCTTCCAATAACGCCTGCGTCTGCTGATTCTGCAAGCGAAAAAATTCGGACAGTACATCTGGAGAATGCGGCGAAGCCATGACACAAGCAAATTAGAGCAAGTATAACACAAAGACTGCAACGTGGGCGCGGCACCACTCCTCGGCGCCAAAATATTGTTGTGTCGATTCCCTAAGGTCTCGACACAATGAGTGGCTAGGTGCACGCGAAACTAACGCAGACGGGCGTAAATTCTGAAACAGGAGACTGGATGAAAACTATAAAGAAAAGAAGAGAGATTTTAATATACTTAACTTTAATGTAGTCTTGTTCTTGTTGAAATACATCTCTTGCATAGTAGTAAGCAATTAGCAATGATACACATGGCGCCTTGCTAGGTAGTAGCGATGGACTAGCTGAAGGCTATTTAATCTGTCTCTCGGCAATTGAGAGGAATACTTGGTAGGTCTAGTCGCAAGCTATGTCGTCCGTACAACTGGGGCGAGGTCATGTCCGTGTCTTGTGACCTGCCCTGTGGTGGCGCTACGTTTGCGAATACACAGTGGCGACACGCGGGTCCGACATGTACTACAGGACCGCGGCCGATTTAAGTTACCACCTAGCAAGTGTGGTGTCTAGCGGTGACACCACAGTCTCAAGAGAATCTGTGTAAGAAAAAACACATGGTTTGACGGTTCCAAGTTACCCATCGAGAAGAGCATTATTTTAATTTCTTGTTGGATAAGAGACTATAAGCTACAAGCGACAGCTTCTGAAACACAATTGTCCACGAACATCGTCTGCAACTACTATGGTTTCTGCCGAGAAGCCTGTCACCTTATAGTCATCAACGAGAGTGTTCCAATAGGTAGAAAAAACAAGGTTTTCGAAACAGACGAATCGCATATAGCAACTAGGAAATACCAGAGAGGACCACCGTTGAAAAATGAAGTTGAACACATTTGGGCATTTGACGGCATTTAAAGAGAGTCCCATAAGTGCTGTACAGTTCGAATTTATTCACGGGAGAAGGAAACTTTAGTATCACTGATAAAGCACTTCATATTGCCAGGCACGAAAGTGATAACAAACGACATTTGTGAATCATTCTGTTGAATTTGTATTACCGGACGATCCATCTGTCCACACACAGATATCGAAAGCTTGTGGAAATATGTCAAATCGTCGATAAAAAGAGAGGGGCTTCCAGGAGACAGGGATGAACCCTATCCCTTGCAATGCCTACATTTGCACAACTATTTCTGACTGACATAGCAAGAGGATATCTGGGTAATAGGAAAAAATGACTGATGCCTGCGGCTTATAAAACACGAGGAATAGTGCACGAAGTAGTTATAGCTGACGAGCAAAGTAAGTAACTTAACTGAATTCATTTGCAATTAATTGTAACGTAGTAAATGTTCGTCTTTTGTTGGCTCTGGTGAACTCTGTAAACAGTATCCATAACCGCGATTCTTATACATATATTTTAACAACGCGTTTCAAGAGACAATGCTCTCATCATCAGGTTGTAAAGTCTATGTCATGAAATTAAACGAACTAAAAAGACAAAATACCATCACAAATAGTTGGGAAGTCCATAGAGTAAAACAGAATTAAAAGTATATTGCACTGTGGGTCCTCGTCTTGCATTGAAGTTGTTGACACAAGTCGATGGCCGTCCTATAGCTACCAAGTATGCTTTCGCACTGTGCCGGCTCGGGAGCTGTTGTGGACTGACGTGCCTAGGTGTTGTGGCGTGATTACAGCCGTAATAAACAATTTTATCCATAATGTTATCATCAGAATTTAGAACTTTATCTTCAAGGTCGTTGATAAAAATGTCCGCCATAGTTCCTGAAATACTGGACCCCCATGGCTAACCCATCGTCCTGAATATAAAATTTTTTTATTTTATTTTATTTATTTTTTTCTACATTCTGACGATAATATTATGGATAAAATTGTTTATTACAAACGTTATGTTGACGACACTCTGTTACTTGTCGATGGTTCCCGCGAGGACATTGAAGAAATAGTAAAAAAGTTCAACGACGCACATAATAAAATAGAATTTACCGTGGAGTATGAAACTGACAATTGTTTACAGTTCCTGAACCTGAATATAAAAAAGCAGCGCAACAAACATGCGTTCTCCGTTTATAGAAAACAAACTACGACTGATGCTGTGATCCCGAATGATTCATGCCATCCGCAGGCTTATAAAGAAGCTGCTTTCCGTAGTCTCGTGCATAGGGCAGTCAATATACCTATGAGCGAAAAAGATAGGGAGACTGAAATTAAACCGTTAAGAGAATAGCGATGAATAACGGTTACAAAATAGATATGGTTAAAAAACTGTTACGGAAAAGTAATAAGCGCAAAAAGAAAAAACCTGATGGAGAGAAAGTGAAAATTATCACGATGCCATACTACGGAACAGTCTCACAAAAGATAGCAAATATTTTTAAGCCATACGATGTTAAAATAGCTTTTCAGACTAATAACCTAGTGAGGTATAGCCTTAAGCACGATATTGGCGAGAAGAGAAATAAGTTTGAAAGATCGGGAGTTTATAAGATTCAGTGCAGAACTTGTGATGCAAAATATATAGGGCAGACAGGAAGATCATTCGCGATCCGGTATAAAGAACATAAAGATGCGTTCAGGTTAGGAAATTATGACAAATCAGCTGTTGCGAACCATATATATGAAACAGACCATCCCCTTAATAGCATAGAAGATAACGTAGAAAAGAAAGGGAGGAAACTTGATTTACTAGAGGAATTCGAGATAGCTATCCATGAAAATAAACAAAGCAATATTCTAATTGCTAAAGATAATTTTAAAGAAATGAGATTTTTTAGCGGGTTTTTAGAATTATTTTAGGGTAGGTATGCGACTTTAAACTTGTAGCGTGTCACTGACGGAGTTGCGAGAGGCTAACGATGGCAGACCAATGCAATAAGGAAATAAGGCGCCCAATAGCATAGCGTTACCGTCAAGCACACGGCTGTAACCACGCCACAACACCTAGGCACGTCAGTCCACAACAGCTCCCGAGCCGGCACAGTGCGACAGCATACTTGGTAGCTATGGGACGGCCATCGACTTGTGTCAACAACTTCAATGTAAGACGAGGACCCACAGTCCAATATACTTTTAATTCTGTTTTACTCTATGGACTTCCCAACTATTTGTGATGGTATTTTGTCTTTTTAGTCCGTTTAATTTCATGACATAGACTTTACAACCTGATGATGAGAGCATTGTCTCTTGAAACGCGTTGTTAAAATATATGTATAAGAATCGCGGTTGAATGCTAACAGTGATAACTAGTATAACGACAACTGCTACCTCGACTCCATAATGTGCCACTAAAATCGTGAGGTCGTCACAGTGTCGCACGTTCGACATGTATAATAAGAGGCCTGCGTGTTCATTACGCAGTCATTCTCGGAAATTACTAGAGGGTGAAACTATCCGAAGGAGACGTACTACGTTTAATGGAATTTTTAGGGAAAGAAGTAGAGGCCTTACGCAAAACATACGTAAGGAGACGCCATTAACGATCTCCTCTGGTCTTTGCGGCACATCATCTCCTGTCGCAGTCACTCGAAACAATAACGCTAAGCAGGGTGGTCCCAAACACACAAGACCACTCGTACCGTCAAGTCTTATTGTATTTTCTGCGAACGTAGCGATCATTTGGCACAAGACTGCGAGACGATAAAGGATATTCCAGAGCGCCTCAAGATACCAAGATAGAAAAATCGGTGATTTCTGCGTCTCAGTCAAGGCCACACTGTCAAAGATAGTTCGAAGAAAGGAAGAGCCGTCTGCTCGTGTTGCAAAGGGAGTAAACCATCTGTAATGATTCGAACCAACATGCAGCGCCCCACAAACGATCTAATTCTCGCAGTGTCCTCGTTAATAGTTCAGTGGGCAATGTCGTCACGGGACGCTTAAGTTTCACGCACCTTCAGACGGCGAGCGTGTTTATAAAAGGACCCACAGTAGAAAGCTGACTCACGCGTTGTATTCTGGACGTAGGCAGCCTGCACATGTTCATTTTCAGAAATGTCATCGATAATCTAAACCTGCATGTTATCGATACCCGGCCTCTGTCAGAAGATACATTCGAATCTTCTTTGACGTCGATGCCTCACAGATTCATGCGTTTCAAGTTAAGCAGCGCATGCAATAACGCTCACGTTGGGCTCAATGCCTTCGAGAGTTTACATAGTTTCAGGAAACATCCGACTGCGCTCAAAGATGTCAAGATAAATCATAATACACAGTTGGTGGACCCAAGTGAAGGGAAATGTGATATTCCTTTAGAATTACTTATTCGAGTGGATCACTACTGGGAGATTGTGGATGACGCAGCGCCAATACGAATTTCTCCGTCTCTAGCATTGTGCCCTGTAAACTCTGGGTGGATCCTCAAAGGAAATCGCCCAGGTGTTCTAGCTAAACATGCAACCGTTAATCTCATTACTTTAGCTGTTGAAGAACCGAATGACGACACTGTGCGTAGCTTTCGGGATTTAGAATCAGTCGGGACCAGCATCGAACCAGGACAATATTGAAAGGATTTCGCGCAACGTACATGCTCGCAGACCAGCGGCGAGTAGTTCTATCGGTCTATCCAATAACGCCGAGAGGCGTTTTGCTGTCTTACAGAAAAAATTATGCAGAAATGATTACCTAAAGGCGCTTACAACAGCTTAACGTCAGAACGGCCACGTAGAGTTGCCACCGACAGAAAAATCTGCAAATTATTTTTATTTGCCTCATCAGTTCATCAAGCGGGAAAGACAAGGGAATACTAAAAGTCGAATAGTCTTTGATGATTTCTCACACGAACTAGGTGCATGATCTCTTAATGACACTTCAGAAATCGGTCCTAACTTGCTGCCTGAATTGTTGAGGTCCTTCCGAGATTCCTCTTGCGACGCCTTGTAGTCACTGCCGACATTGTTCAGGCACCCTGGCGATAGAGACCTTACTAGATTCTTCTGGTGCAAGACCAATAATAACAAGGTTGAAGATAACATTAATGCAAGACAGAAGACAATTTATCGATTTTCACGTCTTCCTTTCGGCCTCGCATGCAGCCACTTTCTGCTTTCAAAAACCATTCGTGAACTAGCAGACACTTAACCAGTTTCAGTTCGCTATAGCAGTTCCCTTACTGCATCAGATGTATATGGATGACTTTGCAGCAGGAACTGAATCGAAAAGCAGCTTAGTCTCGGTATATTACGCGTTATCTTCCCTAATGAAGAAAATAAAATGGACTCTGTCGAAGTGAGCGACTAATTCGCAACAGTTATCTACCATTTGGAAGGTGCAGGGAAGAGATGTCCAAATGAAAGTCATGTTTCTAGGGATGACATGGAACTTGAATGAAGACACATTCTCAGTGAGTTCAGAAACAATTGGAATGTAAAGAAATTTACCGAGTGCAGCAGCAGGTCTTTATGGCCCTCTAGGATTGATAACTCCGGTATCCATAGTAGAAAAAAATCTTTTCCATGACACTTGGCTGCTCAGATTAAGTTTAGGACGAGCCCCTGTCTCACAACCTATCGGTTAGATGGCGCACCTGGATGTCAAACCTTCTTGAGCTATCTAACACGAGGGTTGGAATTTAAAGAGTGGCAACTATTTATTAACAACCGATACAAAAGAGTTACATGTTTTCACCTGTTACTGTCCTTCAAAGTAGTCACCAGCGTTGTGTAGAACCCTTTGCCAGCGGTGTGGAAGGGGTAGTATACTGTTAGCAGTGCCTGTTCTGTTGATGGTGTGAATGGAGCGGTCTAAAGTTATGGTGATTCTCGTGTATGACTGTGATGGTGTTATCCTAACGCATTACGTACCTGCACGGCAGACCGTCAATGCACAGTATTACTGTTCGTTTTTGGAGCATCACCTGCGACCAGCTTTGCGCAAGGAGCGGAGACACTTTCTGCGCAACTCACCCATCATTTTGCACGACAATACGCGGGCGCATACAGCGCAAGCTGTGGCTGCTCTGTTCGGTCGATGGCACTGGGAAGTACTGTACCATCCACCATATTCCCCGGACTTACGTCCTTATGACTTTGATTTGATTCTGAAGATGAAGGAACCACTTCGTGGCATTCGCTTCAGACTGTTCCAGAGATTCGACAGGCAGTAGACCGCTCCATTCGCACCATCAACAAAACAGGCTCTGCTAACTGTATACTACGCCTTCCACACCGCTGGCAACAGGTTCTACACAACGCTGGTGACTACTTTGAAGGACAGTAACAGGTGCAAACATTTAACTCTTTTGTATCGGTTGTGAATAAATAGTTGCCACTATGTAAGTTCCAACCCTCGTATTACTATTCCGCAGTGGATCCAGTTGCCAGAAAACGGTAGCTCCCACATTCACGTTTTCTCTGATGCATCTGAAAGAGCATACGGCACCATATTATGTATCACTTCTAGCGATAACACTTCCAAACTAACGTGTAGCAAAAGTAGATTAGCACCCGTGAAGAAAATAACACTTCCTTGGCTTCAACTGCTAGCAGCACTAACAGAAGCCAGACCACTACACTACTATTGCAAGGGCACAATCTTTGACCTTAGCACAGCGACACTTTGGACTGATTCCTTTGTAACCCTTGGATGGATAAAGGGTGATACCGCCACTTGGAAAACGCTTGTCTGCAACAAAGTGACAGAAATACGAACCCTCACCACAACGTCTCAGTGGAGACACTGCCCATGCAAAGACAAGCCAGCGGACTTAATTTCAAGAGGATCCACACCTCAGACGTTTCGAGTACTGAACATCTGCCGAAATGGACCGCCATAGCTATCACAACATCCAAATTTATGGCATCTATTGCAGCTAAAATTTTATTGCAAGCTAGGAAGTTAGATGAATCTCCTCAAACTTTACTCACTCAGGCTCTATAACTATTGAGACGTAAATAGATTCAGATCTTCCTGGAAACTGTTACGAACCATTGCTTACGTCCTTCACTTCAAAGCAAAACTAATTCAGAAAATCGATACTTGCGAAAATTAACTGCACAAGAGATAGCAAAGCCCGTCATTATTGGGTTAAAACAGTCTAGCAAGAATATTTCTCTCGGAAATTATCGCTCTAGCACATCCAAACTAAAATGGTTCAACCCATATTTAAATGGTGATTCACTACATTTAGGATGTCGCCTGGAACACTTTGAAGCTTGTGTCGAAGAACGTCAGCCCATTGTTCTAGAAGGAAACCATCACTTCTGCAAACTTTTGATCATGTACACGCATATCAGTCCGGGTGTACACCGCCTCAGAGTACGATTGCTTCTTCTACAACTAAGAGAACCCTTCCGGACACCACAATCCCGTCGCGTGATCAAAACGGTCCTACGTTTTTGTCTTCCCTGTAAAATTGCACACAACATCGCTGGCCAACAGTCAGAAGTGCCACCACCAGCCGATAGAGTGAAATCTTGCAACGCGTTTGAAGTTTTTGGAATTGATTTCGCAGGACCTCTATACTGAAAATCAGACTTCACCATAAACAAGTGTTATATCCTATTAATCACTTATGCTGTAACTAGAGCGATACATTTGGAACTAACAGCCAACTCGACAACGGACCGCTTCTTATTAGCCTTTCAAAGTTTTATAGGTCGGCGTGGTGTTCCACATACTATGTACAGTAATAACGTCCATCCGTGCAGCTAAACGAGAGATAACAGAAACGTTGTTGTTGTTGTGTTGTTGTGGTCTTCAGTCCTGAGACTGGTTTGATGCAGCTCTCCATGCTACTCTATCCTGTACAAGCCTCTTCATCTCCTAGTACCTACCGCAGCCTACATCCTTCTGAATCTGCTTAGTGTATTCATCTCTTGGTCTCCCTCTACGATTTTTACCCTCCACGCAGCCCTCCAAAACTAAACTGGTGATCCCTTGATGCCTCAAAACATGTCCTACCAACCGTTCCCTTCTTCTAGTCGAGTTGTGCCACAAACTTCTCTTCTCCCCAATCCTATTCAATACTTCCTCATTAGTTATGTGATCTACCCATCTAATCTTCAGCATTCTTCTGTAGCACCACATTTCAAAAGCTTCTATTCTCTTCTTGTCCAAACTATTTATCGTCCATGTTTCACTTCCATACATGTCTACACTCCATACAAATACTTTCAGAAATGACTTCCTGACATTTAAGTCTGTACTCGATGTTAACAAATTTTTCTTCTTCAGAAACGCTTTCCTTGCCATTGCAGGTCTACATTGTATATCCTCCCTGTTTCGACCATCATCAGTTATTTTGCTCCCCAAATAGCAAAACTCCTTTACTACTGTAAGTGTCTCATTTCCTAATCTAATTCCCTCAGCATCACCCGACTTAATTCGACTACATTCCATTATCCTCGTTTTGCTTTTGTTGATGTTCATCTTATATCCTCCTTTCAAGACACTATCCATTCCGTTCAACTGCTCTTCCAAGTCCTTTGCTGTCTCTGACAGAATTACAATGTCATCGGCGAACCTCAAAGTTTTTATTTCTTCTCCATGGATTTTAATACCTACTCCGAATTTTTCTTATAACAGAAATATATACCGCTATCTCAGTTGACAAGACACGCCACTTCGTCCACAACAGGGTGTTACATGGAAGGTCATAGTGCCACGAGCAGCTTGGTGGGGAAGATGGTGGGAGCAGATGGTTGGCACAGTTAAACGATGCCTCCGTAACGTACTGGACCGTTGAAGCATGGACGTGGAAGGCCTACAGACTATACCTGTGAGCATACAAGCTGCCCTCAATTCAAGAGTTACCTCACAAACTGAGGGCGACGTGCTTACGCCGGCTCATTTTCTCATAGGAGGAAGACTTACCACCGCACCAACGGGCCCTGAGGCTCCAAAAGGATCAGATTTGGTAAGACAATTTAAGCTACTGCAGAAGATATCCGGCGAATTTTGGAAATGGTACTTATTGCTCCTTCGAACCTTCTATAAAGTGAAGCACACTGGCAAACGACTGAAGGACCAAACTGGAGATACTGTACTTCTTCAGAGGGATGTAGTTCCCCACCGCATGTGGCAGGGAGCTAGAGTGAAAGAACTACGAACAGGTCGAGACGCACAAACTTGAATTGTTGTCCTCGTTAACCCGGATGGAAGAAATGTTACAAGGCCAGCCCAGTTGGTTGCCCACCTAGAAATCGATCAGGGTGGGGAGGATGTGGTAGATGAGCGTCGTTGTACATGGTTGTCCTGAGCACGTTATCTTTGTACCTATACTTATGTAATATCATTGACTGTCTTGTTGTTATAGTTACATAAATAAACACTCTTCTACGTGCTCGGCTTGTACTTCCTTTCTTTATGAACTCGGCGTGCCGGCCGGAGTGGCCGAGCGGTTCTAGGCGCTACAGTCTGGAACCGCGCAACCGCTACGGTCGCAGGTTCGAATCCTGCCTCGGGCATGGATGTGTGTGATGTCCTTAGGTTAGTTAGGTTTAAGTAGTTCTAAGTTCTAGGAGACTGATGACCTCGCAAGTTAAGTCCCATAGTGCTCAGAGCCATTTCAACCATTTTGAAGTCGGCGGAAACGGGTAGTGTATACCGAAGTAACAGATAACTAGCTTCCTTTTTAACGGCATCCGATAACTCTTTGAGCAAAAGTTGTAGCAATAGGACGCTTGAAAAAATATACGATGGAACTAATCGCGAAATAAGGCGAGAAATGTGCTCTGGTTATATCCTCTCTCTGCACAATGACCACACTTCCTAACCTTATGAGATCGACGTTTCTCGCAACGAGGTCTTTGAACAAATTTTTCTTGGGTTACTTGTCGCATCACATCTGGATAAAATCTCCAGTGTTCAACGAAATCCTCCACCGACTTCGTCCGTAACAACTGACTGTCGTGGCTGCTGTTATATGGATCATTTATGGCCCATAGATGGCTTGTGATTGGTCGGCGTACAGCATAATTACGTCATACTCCAGAGATTTGGTCCATGTCTGCAATGGCGGTGTCAATGCTCTCGTAGGAACGTAAATAGTTGAGCGCATTTCTATGCGACTTCTCAACGTCCTAGGCTCGCTTCCACGCGCCATTCAGATTACAGCCGCTGTCCCAGTTGAAGACGCGCTTGCTCATCCTAATTCTCCACTGCCTCCAGCAGTGGCCAATTTCTTTATGGAGCATTTTGAAAAACGCGCCTTATATGTGGCTCCGTTTCACCCATCTACATTTTATCGATTTGTTGACACACTTTTCGCCTGGTCAGGTCCATCGATGACATGAATAGCATGCATCCGAACATGCTGTCGAGATTGTTAGCCAACGGAAGCTGCCATTTTTAAATGTTTGGCTGAACGAAAATTGGATGGGCTACTCGGCCACTCTGGACACCTCAAGCCAACGCGCACTGATTTATATCTCAACACACAGAGTTTTCATCACTTCGTCCTGAAGAACGCTGATTTAAATGCATCAGTAAGCGCACTGGGATAAATTGTTTTTCTCTGTAACTTACAAAATAACAAGTGGAAGGAATATTTGTTCAGATAGATAAACGTAAGGAACCTTATTGATTTTTAGAGAGTTATGAACATGATCCATTTGGTTATTTTCCAGAGAGTTACAACAACAAATAACGATTTTTTTTAAATGGAACATTATTTTTTCTTTCATACAGCTGAAATATTTACACCAACTTTCTACAAACTAATTTAAATCAAATTTCCATAGATTTTTAGTTAGGTAGCTAGAAACGTTCGGAGTTTTAGGTACAGATGCAACATGCTGCACGTAATTGGTTGTACTCAGATGGATGTTTCGGTAGCGAAATGTTCATATAAGTGAGCTGTTGAAACGAGCGCCCATTTTTATGAATGCACAACGCAGAGCGCCTTCTAGGCGACTTATAGACCAGAATATCTGACGGCATAAATAAATATTGCTGTCACTCATTATTTTGTAAGTTGTAGAGAAAAGAGTCTTATGTGAAAGGCCCAGTAGAGCTACAACTGTTTGTGACAAAATAATGTTTTATATATTTCCCAAAATCATTTGTGAAAATTTTCTTTGCAGAAAAACGTTATACCGCATTAACACTCCAGTTCCTTTCAAAAACTCGCGAACGCAGTCAAAAATATACATCGTTCCTCAGTCTAAGCAGTAAGAAGCCATAGGCAAACGTTCTCGACTTTGCACGGAGATGACATTGATATCTGTTAATTTCCTTTTTGTTGTGTTGGTATATCTTGTGTAATAACGTAATTCATGTCTACGTGAATAGTTTTGTTTATGCAGCTTTTAAAAGCGGTTACGTTCTGCGTATTTCAATCAAACGGATACTCAGGAATACGATGGCGTCATTAAAATTCTTTGACGAAATGTATTCGCAAATTCAAATATGGTACCAAAACAGCTGTACAATTTATTGGAAACTAATAAAAATTTGTTCCCTACTCAGACTCGAACCCGGATTTCCTCCTTTACTCGAATCTGGGTTACACCGGAGGTAGTCAGGTGGAGAGTGGGCAGGGTCGCAACCCGAGACCTGGCCACGGTGTCCCCCTTAAGCCTTGAGGAAAAGGGTGAGAAGGGGAATTATGTGGCAAACCAAAAACAAAGATAAATATAGTAGTTTATAACCACAGAGCAACAACTTTCTTTTTTTATTTCATCCTGTTTTTTTTTTTTTTTAATTTTTATGTGTGTGTGACGACCCAAAAGGGGAGACTTATGGTAAGCTGTGATAAGTCAGAGGGGGAGAACTAAATGACGCATCTAGCGCGCGATGGACATTGAGGAGAAAAATGAAAAACAAAATGGAAACCGACACTGCGGAAGTCACGCACCACCGTACGTGCCGCCGGGTCACCCAGCGTGTCTTGTTTAAGTTCGTGTTGTGCAGAGTTTGTTCGTTGAAGTACATGATCAGTCATATCAAATTCTCCCGCCGGCAACTTCCAGCTACTCGGTGGATGGTGCAAGACACTCCACAGATAATTTTAAAAACCTGTCCGTGTTGTGGGTGGCGAACAATAACGTGGTCCCGCTCGTGGAGATAACACCAGAATTCAAGAACGTGTTCGTAGTCGTCACGGTAAAAGTATTTCACGGCTTGGCCGCGAATCCACAAGAATGCATTTGTCCGAGCCCTGGGGTAGAACGTTTCATCCGGTAAAAGAAGCATGTGTGTGCGATATGGTGAAGCGTTGCATATAGGATATATGGTAAAATCTGGCGCACAACTACCACACTAGCCCAGTGTCCCCGTGTCGAGCAAGTGGGTGAATCTGCAAGGTGTGTCTTACAAAGGTATTCATGTGTCACATGCTTCCTGTTGACAGCCACATATTACGTGGCTTGTGAGTCAGAGTCAAGTAATGGATGGTGCACCGTTTTCCACATCACTCTCCAACACGTATTTCGACCTCATCACGTTAGGCCAGCGGTACCACTGTAGTTCACTGTAGAGTCGTTTCGCCGTCGCCAAAACTGGGGTCGGAGTCAGTTGGTGTAGATAACTGTGGTGCAAGCAGAATCGCCTGAGGTGATTGCAGGGAGCCGGGAGGTCTCCCAACATAACTTATTGGTCGAGAGAGGCCGTTCCCTCACGATCAACAACGAGCTCGTAAGACTCAGCGGGCATCTATGCAGCAACTGTAGGTAGGCACTGATGTAGAGGGCCACTGCCCTGTCACAGACGTTGACGTGCCCGAGCTTCCGTCTGTCCTTGGGTAAGGTAAGGGAGTCGTATCTAATCTGTAACAACATCCTTTTACTGTGCTGATAAAGAAGCCGTATGTGACCATAATGCTACGAGCCGATTGGTGCGTGATGCGTAGATTTGTGCGATGTGTGGAAGCTGTGATGCTAAGTACACATTTATTATAATATACTTGCTGTCCAATATTGAGGGACCGTTAGTGTTGATCCACTATGCTGGCCCGCCTTCGTTGCAATAGGCTTCTATAGTTCGATATTATTGTGCGCCGGATGTAGCCTATGAAGGCTAGTCCTAGGCACTCTTGTAAAAACCCAACACCATGAGCAGCACGTGTGACCTGTCGATGTTGAGTTTACTTCCTGATGCCGCTCTGTATGTTGCAAGTCAGGACATTGCCTCTGTAATGTCATTTGCTCCACGCATCACGTCATCAGCGTATGCTGTGAATTGGTAAGCTCGACTGCCGTATTGCAGCCCTATTAATTGCTGGCACAGGCCACACAGCAAATGTTCCAAGGCCAAAGCATAATGCACTGCAGATCAAGAACAGCAGTGACGTACAGAACATTGATGTGGGGGGGGTTCCAGTCAGGTGCCCATTGAAAGTACCTAAAACGGCGCCCCATGTAGGAGGCACATGATCACATCAACAAAGGTATCTGGATATCGCATATTGCGTAGCACTTTTCTTAAATAGCTGTGATCGTCACGATCGAACGCCTCACTAAAATCCAGTGAGGCCAGCGCTCATGGGAGGCGCTGGATCCATGTTAGGGAGATTAATCCCTATATTGGCACAGAGCAGGCTTGATATTGTATGGGCCTCCTAGGGAAGTTTGGTCCGTGGAGATGACGTAGAGAGGATTGAACATTGTATATGGTTTGCCAGCAGCCGTGTGAAAATTTTCGAGTCACTGATAAGCATCATCGAGGTCGGTAGTCCCGTATTTGGTTCCTTATTTAAGATTGTGTATTGGCACTATTAGATCTTCGAGGAAAGCCTCAGGAGGCCATATGTTGGGGGACAGTAGTTCTCTACAAATCTCAGTCCAACAGGTTATCAATAGCCGTTGGGAAGTCCTGTAAAACTTCAGTGGAAGACCGTGAGGTCCTGGCGATTTGTTAGCAGTTCCTTTACAGGTAATGTCGTGACCCTCATCTTCCATCACGTGCTGCAATACGTCCGTAGCCATGTCCGCTGGAACTGTATCATGGAGTAATCCGGGAACAGTAGCTACCGTCACAGGATCAGCCCGCTCTGCTTTGTAGAGGAGCGAGTAATGTCCGTGGAAGCTTTTAAAATGTCCCGTTGCACCTCTACAAGTTGGCCGTGGTCAGGAGTGAAGTTATGCAGCTGTGCTCTCGTGAGCCTTTCACGCTCCATGTTAACATGATGCTTCGAAGGTCGTTTCTGAGGTACCTAGTCATGAGCTCGCACCCTTGTAGTGGAACCGTGTATCTGAAGGCTCACCACTCTGACGATCTTAGCTTTGGCGTGACCAGCATCTGGAGATCTGATGAGGGTAGCATGGTGCAGTATTCTCGTAGTGTGGTGTCATCCAGTTGATTCCGGGAGAGTGGCGCTATATCCTCCGTAAAGAAACGTGAGAGTTCTCTCCGTCGTTCCAAGTCAGTAGGAGTGCAGATGTTAACGAGCTGCACTGAGCCATGCCCCTCGCATGCGGGAGGTATCGCACGTCATTGGCCGTCACACCATCACAGAGAAGGATGGCAACACACTGTCTGTGAGGGTCACATGTAAGACACAAGCCATATATCCAAAGAAGTCAGGGAAACTTGCATGGGGGCTTAATTATTTATGGAATGCAAATAATTTTAATTTTTTGCTTTAGTAGCTGTCTGTTCGGTTACGAAGTCTCGTAACGGTTGGCCCTGACTAGTATTATTACGCAATCTGACTGCATAGAACAACAACAAAGAATGAAATGGAAATTTTCATTAACACAATTAATTAATTAAGTCCCCAGCAACTATAAAACCTACGAAACCAAAACTCAAGTGTAACTGTTCTGTGTGTGGAAGTATGACTCAACGTACACATCTGGCACGGTTCTTCTTCAACAACACAAGAAATTTTAAATATCATTTATACTGAATTAATTAAAGAAAATAGAAATACCATAATTACTCAAGAAAACCAGAATTACACTCTAATACAAGAACACAAGCCAGATGCTTTGTTGACTGAACCTGTAATGACGCATTATTCAGGACATTGAAATAATGAGAAAGAAAAGAAAAGTAGTTTGTTACCTTAATTTATATTGATGAAAAGCACTCTAGACATTACAATCTCTCCACACCGACTCGCTACTATCACATCTCAACAAGAACTTTTCAGTATCACATCTCAGCAAGCACTGCCTACTAGCTCATCTCAACAAACACTCCTCACTAAGACATCTCAGCACTGACTACCACGAGTTCTCCCAAAGCACTGCCCACTACGAGTTCTCAATAATCACTGCCAGTGGAGGCGGCGGAACAATACTCTCTAGCGCGATCTCTGGCGCTGTGGCTCAGTGTAGCCACCTTTCATATGCCCTTCCTCCACAGGCTAGAATTTGATGGTATTTTTGCCAGCATTGGTGGTGAAAATACCACCAAATTCGTCAAAAAAAAATACAGACAAAAATAAAAGATAATATTCATGCGTAAATATCATATAACTAGATAAAATTTTGGCTTTGCACTGACCTTTCAATAACCTAATATATAAAATACAGTAAGCAATACAAATTCCTTCATACATGTGACTTTACATAACAGTTTATACAAGTATTATGTGGTTAAACAGTTCAATCAATAGCGTCAGCAATGACGAATATGTGCAGGTAAGAGTCTCATAACTTTTCACAAACAGTAATACACAAAAAAATCAGTTTATACAAATATTCACATAAACGCTTTCCATAGCCCAAGAAACAAGTAGTTGACAGTTCCAGCAGTAGCACCCAGCAATGGTCAACAGGTGCAAATACCAACAAGTGACATTTTTTCAGTAGAAACAGTCCATCAGTGGCACCCAGCAATGTTGAGCAGGTGCAGACACCAACAAGTGACATCTTTTCAGTAGAAGCAGTCCACCAGTGGCACCCAGTAATGTTGAATAGGTGCAGACATCAACAAGTAACACCGTTTCAGTATAAGCAGTTCCATCAGTGGCACCAGCAATGTTGAACAGGTGCAGATATCAACAGGTGACATCTTTTCAGTAGAAGCAGTCCATCAGTGGCACCCAGCAATGTTGAATAGGTGCAGACATCAACAAGTAACACCATTTCAGTATAAGCAGTTCCATTAGTGGCACCAGCAATGTTGAGCAGGTGCAGACACCAACAAGTCACATCATTTCAGTAGAAGCAGTCCATCAGTGGCACCCAGCAATGTTGAACAGGTGCAGATATCAACAGGTGACATCTTTTCAGTAGAAACAGTCCATCAGTGGCACCCAGCAATGTTGAACAGGTGCTGACCGCAGTCCATAATATTCACTTTCACTAATCACACTGTTCATCAGCAGAAATTAAACATGACTAAATGTCACACATCATGTTGAAAAGTGCAGCACCATCACTAATCAGACAGTTCAGGCATGAACAATAGTTTGAATACACATACAATGCTTTTACACTAAACATACAAATCATAACAAACACACAAATGATATCAGATAATTGTCCTTTTAACTATTACAATACACAAATACCAGTAAACCTATAATATTTATGGGTGTCAGTGCAAGCCACAACAAACAAGTAAAATAATATTTAGGAGATAGGTTGGGATCACTTCTCTGGGATTATAAAAGGAAAACACACAAAACACACTCACTCATCTTTCATCCACATTAGTGCTACTGTGTAACTGAATAGTGTTAACTGTGTAAACGCAATTCTGTCAAAATTTTATGTTCATCATGTGTATCAAGTAGTAGTGGCAGCAATGAATAACACTCAATAATAGTTAGTCAACGTCATAGTCATCATGTCAAGACCAATGTTTGCCAAGCCAGATCAAAATGTACGGTTGCTGAACAACTGTCAGTGAGCCAAGATATGCAAATACTTCCTCTCTTCAAAAAAAGTATATACTGCTTAGTGATTTAACAAAGTGTGTGTGTAGACAATCTTCCTTCTACTTGAGTGTTCTAGTCTGCCATCTTTATCCTCCTTGTTCCATATAGACCAACAAAAAAAATATGCTCCTCACTTACTTCACCTCTTATCCACCAAAACTCCAATAATCATCAGCATCACATAATCTCAATACTTCAATAATACCTCTTCAATATGTCGATCATCAATATCATTTACCTTACCTCTTGTCCACGAAAACTCCAATAATCATCAACTTCACATAATCTCAATACCTCAATCATACCTCTTCAATACGTCGATATATATAAACCTCATTGCCAATATCATTTCACTTCCATAACAACTCTTTCCTCTAGTCAGTCTCCTCGAACAAGTGCAGACAAAATCCTAATGCAAACCTCAATTCATCATCTCATACAATCCGAAGACACAATGTCAACACACAACCTCTCGTGTAATCCATCTGATCCAAATCTGCTACTCATTATAAATTATAAGATACATTTTGTTTACCTTGTCCATCATTAAATAAAAGAAATGCGTACATGACCTCTAACAGACTTAGTTCGAATAACTCTCAGTAATTAATTACGATTACGGAGTGTGAATGATCATAATATTTCACAGTGTGTACACCACTTCAAGAATCATGGCAGAAGCAAACATGTGGAGTATTTCTTGTGTCAAGTGTCACTTCCTATTTCAATTACTCACGAAAAATGCAGTGTAATAACTGTCAATGGTCTAAACCTAGTGTTGGTATGTCATGTCGTTATCTTCCTTCCTATTAGCATAAATTTATACAGCTTCCATAAAACCTCCAGCTCATGTGACTTCAATGAAGTTTCTCGTACTAATGTCGTTCGTCGAATTATAGCAGTTCATTTTCTTATCTTAAAAATATAAGGCACTGAGCGTAAGCAAAACATGCAATAGCGAGTAAATATACCAGTAGAGAACAGAATGTCAACAAGTGGATGCAGCACAATCCCTACAACGAGGCTCTGCCAAGCGAACAATCTATAATTAATACCATAGTGTGACCTAAACTCTATGTTTGTACACCTCATATCAGCATTTCTATATATAGCAAATTAAAGAATAGTTATGTCAACAAACAGAAATGTGTAAATATGCAATCCATACGCAAAGCAGCAAATATGTATCTTACATAATAAACAGGCCATTATCATCATATCAGCATAAGCAAATAAATGTTCATACGTAATCTTAATAAGTAAACATGAAGGCGCAAGCAGATAAATCACAAAGTATAACCTACATACATAACCACAGTCAGCACAATTAATCAGTTGACAATTACAATTTAAATAAATAAGCACAGCAGGCACATAATAAAAAAATATGACATCAGTGAAAAAGCAGTGCAGCCAAGCGATGCATAATATATACAAATAACAAGCCTGTTCATTAATCAATCATCGTCAAAATCAGTTAATGTGCGTAAGCACGTCGCTTCACAAGTAAATTCATAGAACATGAAATTTAGCACAAAGTATGAATCACGTAATCGCAAGCAGCAAATTACGTCTAAAGTACGTACCTAAGTGGAAATATGTTACCTGAAAAATAAACTCAATTAATCGTTACCTTTTTGGTTTTTTACTTCTTTTTTTTTGTTTGAAATTATATTCTTCCTGAAATTTTCTCCATAGCAAGTCATCTTAACGTCGGACACGCACAGAATTTACCTGAAGGTCTTAAATATTTTACACAACCGTATCCTGAAAAATACTGAACGTTAATAACATAATTTATAAAGTCACTATCGCTTTATACTGAATTTAATCGGAGAAATTAGACTGTGTATTTGTTTACGGCTGTCAGTGCATTCGCACTGAGCGCTCGATCAGCTGTAGGCGCGTGACGTAGAAAGTGATTGTTTGCGGTCAACGACTGCCTTGTGCGGCGCGCAGACTTCACTGTTGCTTTGAGTATCTGCCGCCGCCGGAACACGGCGCGGTATCCTTGCATTCTCCGCATGTTTACGTATAACTGTTGGTTTCTCAAAAGTATGTCATTCCACAAAAATTTTTACGTTCGATATATGATGTATTCCCTTAGAGCGCCGAGATTTAAGAGTTTCTACTTCAACAGTGTTATCATGAATAATTTTGCGAATTCTATATGGACCGTTATAAAGCAGAAAAAATTTGCGACATAAGCCTTTCCTTTATGAGACAAACGATGAGACTTAATTAATACCTTTTGACCAACCGACAAGATTTTTAAACGACCAGGACGTTTCGCTGATTTCTCTCTTCTAGCAGCCGCAGATGCAATATTTCGTAGAGCCAGGTTGACAACTTCAGAATGCCGCAGTTTCCGTGAAGGCGGAAAAGGAACGATTTCAGAAATGCGATTTGTCGGTGCTTTATTTTTTAATATCAGTATTGGCGGTAAAGAAGTTGAGTCATTAGGAAGTTCATTCAGAATGTTTTGAAAAATATTAAGATACTGATCCCAAGTTCTGTGATTCTGATGACAATAAAGATGGCACAATTTATTAATTTCCTTCATCCATCTTTCTGAAGCATTAGATTGAGGGTGAAAAAGTGAAATAAAAATTGGTTTAATCTTACGACGCCGTAGAGTACGAAGCCAAATTTTAGAGCGAAACTGTGATCCATTATCTGATATAACCTTATCAACATGACCAACTTCTTTAAGAAAATGTCTGATGAAAGCGTTAGATACTGAACGAGCTGTTGCTTTGCGTAAAGGTGTAAAACACACATATTTTGATGTCAATTCCACTGCTACGAAAATGTACGCAAAACCATTAGTAGAACGAACCACTGGACCGAACAAATCCACTGCAGCCATGTGCTTTAATTTCGCTGGAATGATAGGAAACAACGGTGCTCTGTGAGAAACAGTTGGCGGCTTAGCCTTTTGACATAATTTGCATTTGGCAAGAACAGATCGAATACGTTTTTCCACATTAATGAAGTAGCAATTTTCTCGCAATTTATGAAAGCATTTTCTGGGACCAAAATGTGCATAACTGAAATGTGTAAACGAGGTGTGGCCAAATCATCCAATCTAACAAGCGTCTAAGAAAATTACAGACACCAAGGAAACTACGAACATCACGTTTTGTGGAAGGAACAGCATAATTACGAATAGCGTCTAGTTTCTCTGGATCAGGAAGAATACCTTCTGTAGAAACAATGTGACCGAGAAATTTCACCTGAGAACGACCAAATTCAGATTTTTCCAAGTTCACTGTAATGCCAACTCTTGCAAAAATACGTAATAATGAATCCAAAATTGTTTTTGTGCTCACTCCAAGAACGTTTAGCAATAAGAATGTCGTCAACATATGAAGTAATATTGTCACGAAGATAAACAGGTAAAATTTCGTTTAAACTACGAATGAATGCTGCAGAAAATATAGTAAGTCAAAACGGTAATTTCCAAAGTCACTTTTGGGTAAAACAGTCAAATCCGGTTATTGTTTACCTACTGTCTAGATAGATGGATAGTAGAAGAGTTGTTTTTTATAGATGCAAAGAATAGTGAAAGAGTAGGCAGCGGTGCAGAAAACTAAAAAGGGAAATAGCACCACTACAGCTCGGGGCCCTGTGAGCGCTACGGCACATATTCACTTAGTGTAGTGAATCCCCTGAGGACATTAATAGCTGCACATAAATTTCAGTTTGTGACTTAGTGGCAAATTTGGCGGAAGTGCGTACGTAAATTGATCAAGCCATGAACATGGATGTATGTCATTCTTAGAATTACGAAAGATCTGAAATTTCCAGACAGTCAAAAAGTGTTTATAGTCAAAGTTTTCGCCTCGTGGCGACAAAGACCTACCGCGTCTGTCCCAGTCCCAATGTCGATTATTGTCAAGTTCGCGCGCCTGGCGCTCTCTTGTTGCATCCCATAAATGAAATAAATTATTTTCTTCAAAGCCCTCTGCTATCTGTGATTCCAAATTTCTTCTGCTGTCTTTTCCTACGATTTCGCCTTCAATATGTTTGACTTGCTTTCGTAATGCCTCAAATTCCCTTTTAACGCGAACATTAAATTTTCCCTGAATTTCAACATGCTTATTTATGTTCTGGTACTCTTCGGTTTCAGCAAATGGTAATGGAGCTGTATCATCCGAATCTCTGTCCCCATTTAAACTAAGATTTGTCAATTTATCTGAAATTTCCTCAACTCTTTCCGATAAGTTTACGTCTTCCGTAAGTATCGCGACTCGGGTTTCGGTATTGTCACATTTAGTAGTTAACTGTTCACACTGTTGCGTTAAGTCATTTGGTACGGATTCCTCGATTCTCTCAAATATTTCTTCCTTATCGTGTGCACGTTGTAAATTTAACTCTGAAAATTTTTGTACTATCACGCGATCTTTTTCTTCCCGTTCTCTGTCCTGTTCCTCTTGTCTGATTTCTGTTGAAATTAAGCTATTATTGTGACCATTCAAAATCGGTTGTACTTCTTCTCTAATTTCTTTCTTTGATTCATCTTTCGTGATTTTGAAACATGTCCCTGTTCGTGAGCCTAACTGTGTTTCCATTGTCTCCATCTCGGTTTTAATTTCAGATCGTAACTGTGATTCCACTGTTTTTAATTCGGTTTTAATTGTTTCTATTTTTGAGCATATCCGTGTTGTCATAATTTCACTCTTCGTGTTAATTCTTCCTATCTCTGTTTTTAATTCAGATCCCAAATTTAATATTGCACTCATCAACTGCTCCATAGTAACTGGTTCGAAACTCTTATCGCCCCTAACATTTCCCGCAAAACCAGTTTCATTCGTCATAGCTGTAAAGCTATCTGTGTTCGATACTATTCCAGAATTTTCTATAGTTAATCTCGTATTCTGTGAATTTTCTGATTGAGAAAAATTTTGAAATGGTTCCGGACTGTCTTCCCGACTTATTAAATTGTTTTCAACTTCATTATTCATCATACTGTTATCCTGTGTTGGCGAGTTCGCCATGTTAACAATTTCGTCATTCTCACTATCCATGATTTTCGCCTTTTTCATTGATCGCGTAATCATTTACAAAACATACAAAACTCGTCACTGTACGAAAATTACACACAATGCCTCCTTATTTCCAACAATACCATTCACACGAAATGCTTCCCTCAACCACGATTAATCGAACAATTGAAATCTTCCTAACTGCACAACATTGTCAAACCCGTATACAAGATAACAAAATTAAATTCTGCAGAAAAAAATACCATTAGAAGAATGACAGTTACCAAATCTACACATGCAATATAGGCTACAATTACTAAACTACAAATTACTGCAACAATACTACTGTCTACTATTTTTACAATCAGAAGAATTCCAAGGGACGATCCGAAGCAGCGGTCGCCACGTGCATGGGGGCTTAATTAATATAGATATGCAAATAATTTTAATTTCTTGCTTTAGTAGCTGTCTGTTCGGTTACGAAGTCTCGTAACGGTTGGCCCTGACTAGTATTATTACGCAATCTGACTGCATGGAACAACAACAAAGAATGAAATGGAAATTTTCATTAACACAATTAATTAATTAAGTCCCCAGCAACTATAAAACCTACGAAACCAAAACTCAAGTGTAACTGTTCTGTGTGTGGAAGTATGACTCAACGTACGCATCTGGCACGGTTCTTCTTCAACGACACAAGAAATTTTAAATATCATTTATACTGAATTAATTAAAGAAAATAGAAATACCATAATTACTCAAGAAAACCAGAATTACACTCTAATACAAGAACACAAGCCAGATGCTTTGTTGACTGAACCTGTAATGACGCATTATTCAGGACATTGAAATAATGAGAAAGAAAAGAAAAGTAGTATGTTACCTTAATTTATATTGATGAAAAGCACTCCAGACATTACAATCTCTCCACACCGACTCGCTACTATCACATCTCAACAAGAACTTTTCAGTATCACATCTCAGCAAGCACTGCCTACTAGCTCATCTCAACAAACACTCCTCACTACGACATCTCAGCACTGACTACCACGAGTTCTCCCAAAGCACTGCCCACTACGAGTTCTCAATAATCACTGCCAGTGGAGGCGGCGGAACAATACTCTCTAGCGCGATCTCTGGCGCTGTGGCTCAGTGTAGCCACCTTTCAAACTTGCTACAGGGATTTCTTTTAAGAAGGCAAGCTGCTACAATCAGCTTTTGTTGGTTGAAGGTCAGATTATGTCACGTCCGGATTATACTGGTATTAATAGTGGCTAGACGGAAGGTCTGTTGTCTAGGTCCGCTAGCTGGAGGTGTCGTCATAGCAGACAAGTGGGATAGAGAAAAATCCCTGAATTTCAGGGCCCGCAATCCCGGTTAAAGCAGCTGGTGGTCAGAGGTGGCGGACGAAATGCCATGACCCTCCACCTCCCGCATCGCCACATTGTTGGCAACCATAACGTCATCTGCCCACGAGACAAAAGCTGGTGTTGGTCTGAGGCGAAACTCGCGATTCCCTTCACTGCAGGCTGCTGTTATTGGTCGGCACTGTAAGATCGCCGCCCTGTCCATCCGACGCCGTTGTCTGGCTGGGGAGTGATATGATGCCAGTATCATGACCAAAGTGGGGAGCCGGTTGCCTACTGTAGTCGTTCAGCGTATCTTCCAAATCACCATCGTCACCGTCGTCCTCTTCCAGGCCGGATACGCGAAGAGCAGCGTTCATCAGAAGGAAGCCGCCACCGTTTCTTGTGGCGCCGATGTGATTGGTGTTTGCGGACATGGACGTCCGTATTGTTCGTACCTCACCATCCATAAAGGAGGCCAATGTTGGCACAACCCTAGTATCCTCGTCCATCTTCTCCTGAGATACAACTACTGGTCTGTGGTGGCGGTAGATGTCGTCGGAGTCGTCGAAAGCGCCGACATGTGGCGCCCCGCCCTCCTGTGGCAATTGTTTTCTTCAGCACATCGCCACAGAGGGCGGTGTGAGAAACAATATGGAGGGGGAGAACAGTGGTCTCCAAGGGTACGACGACATTCTGTGTTGAAGAGCTCGTAAGACGACGCTGAAGGTACGCTGACTGAACGTGGCAATTTGTCTGCAGCAGGAACATGTTCGAGGTTGGCCATCATACATGATGAAGGCATGTCATCCATCAATGTTCAAGTAGGACAGGACATGTCTCGAGAGGTCGATTTTCACCTGACGTACTGCGCTGCAGGCTTGGTACGTTTCGAAAGTTTGCCATTTTTTCTACCATAAGACATATCACACTGCCAATTGGTCGAAAAGCTGCCTTGACAACATCTTCCGGCGCCTCAAAATGAAACTCAAACAGTCACAGTGACCACGGGCCAAGTCCGCCATGGTCCATCGTGAGGGCCTTGGTTCAAATGGTTCAAATGGCTCCGAGCACTATGGGACTTAACAACTGAGGTCATCAGTCCCCTAGAACTTAGAACTACTTAAACCTAACTACCTAAGGACATCACACACATACATGCCCGAGGCAGGATTCGAACCTGCAACCGTAGTGGTCGCGCGGTTCCAGACTGAAGCTCCTAGAACCGCTCAGCCACTGCGGCCGGCGAGGGCCTTGCTATGACCGCCGAAGTATTTTAACTTAGGGGTGTCAGCGTACTTATTGACCATGTCGGTGCACGTGGCCGGAGATGTCATCTTAAATAATCGATACTGGCCATGATGAAAAAATTTATGTCCACAATGAGCGATGGATCTAGTCCAAGTTGGTCTCGAAGGTACTGCTCAACTTCGTAAGCACATGGGCGGGTATGCTCAGGTTGAAAAGTGATCTTTATCGTGTCCTTCCTATGGGAATGTGCTATTGCCCGGTGATAGTAAATACGGAACTAGCCGCAAGCGAACTAGTGGTGCGCGGTCCCGCTGGCGGGACGCAGCAGACGTCCTCGCCTCTCCGCTGCTGTAAGTCAACTGGTCTCTTCTGCTCTCTGAGCACGCTGTGAGGACAGACCCAAACTCTCATATGTCCCAATGTCTGCTTTGCAAAGTCTCGATCAATTATGTTACTCTCGCACAGGCAGAGACTTATTTAGTTTTCTCGTCAAGTGCCCTTGGCTTTGGCAGGAAATACGTTATCAGTACAGTGTCTGTATTTGATAGAGTCTGTAAAGTTCGATGCAGTCTTCCCTCTGACATGCATGCATATCTAAAGGAATATTGCATCAAACATTACAACACTGTCAAACACAGACACTGCACTAATGTGTATCGATGGTATATTGATAACGAAAACTGATCCAAAGGGAGTAAAGGTTTATGAAGGATCTGGGCAGTTGAGAAATTCGTAACTGAATTCAAACGTAGTCATACTTTGCTCGCATATGATCCACGTAAAGCATCTCCAAAACTAAAACCAACGATAAAAAGCCATGCAAGTCCACAATGTAGTAGTTGGTTCAAAATGGCTCTGAGCACTATGGGACTCAACTTCTGAGGTCATTAGTCCCCTAGAACTTAGAACTAGTTAAACCTAACTAACCTAAGGACATCACAAACAGCCATGCCCGAGGCAGGATTCGAACCTGCGACCGTAGCGGTCTTGCGGTTCCAGACTCCAGCGCCTTTAACCGCACGGCCACTTCGGCCGGCTGTAGTAGTTGACGATTAGAGGTACATAAAACAGCTAACTCAGTACGTAAATCAGAAGAAATACTCCACTTCCTCAAAATTATTCCCAGTAGCCCCAAAGGAGGTTTTTGGACCCTTAAACTACTGGAAAATATAAAAAGGGAATGTGCACTAATAGATCACATCAGAAACACCTCCCTTTTCCTAACAACAGTGTCATATTTTCCTCTGGAGCAGATAAACGTAAACAACGATTCCAAAATATCTATAAAAAATTTGATGATTTACAGTGCGTCATAGATTAAGTTGCATTGCTCCAGTACTCTTACATACCCTGGTGAAGGCCGCTTTCAGTAATGGCCGAAATGATGGTTCTCATTTTGCAATACGACACGCTCTACACCCAGAAGAAATTTGTAGAAAGTGACTCTGGCTGTGAAAACTTACCAATATGTAAATCTTGGCTGGTTGCCTTCCCGTAACTATCGCTTCCTTCCCTTCTCGCAACCTCCAGAGAATTTCACCTGTCACCATGACCATGGCAGCGTTTTTGCCGAAACTTGTTTCATGAATGTACTGGGACGGGTAGTGCGGTTACAAACAAGAAAGAAGTCAGCAGAATTGTTAATTTAATTTAGCTGTATTATTCAATAAGAATGGAAGTTAAGGCAGCTTTTCTATGTTAGGAGGTACTAACCGACAATAGAGGACTATCAGTGGAAATTTCTGCGTGACATACGGGAAATTGTTAGGACAAAAAAAGTATGAAAAATTTGTGAAGTGAAAAATTCCAAGTTTCTGGACGTTTAATGCATGTTGTCAATCTTTGCATCACTTTGAAGTCTCATCAAGATCTGCCAGGATATGTACGTAGTTTTTTTTATAATTGTACCTCATTTGAAGCAGCTTTAATGCTGCTACCAATATTATTTGTCAGGTTGTTAATAAGCGAAAGCAACTACAAAGGCACCAATACACTTTACGAGGGCACGTCAAAAATTATGTATACATCTGTCAATCCAGGATAACACGCTGCGTCCTCCCTAGAAAGAAGTTCTGCGACCAGTCACAAATTTAATATGATATCCCATATAATCGTACTTTCATTAATATGCATTGTTTTTTTTTTTTTTTTTTTTTTTTTACTGAGCCAAATACTTTTCTGGTCTCAAGAAACATACGTCCATCTGATCGCCTTGAAAAAACGAGAGTTTCGTTTCGCGTGAGCGATGTTCATCATGGGTGGTTCGCTATCGATCCTATGATCCACGGAAAATATTGTCACTGAATGGTTGTAAGGAAACAGAACACGATTTAAACAGTGTTTTCACTTGGTGTGCTTAAAATGTGGATGAATGCAAGACATGTCCTTAACGATAAGAGAGAACCCAATAGTATCTTATTACAAGGTCAGTGGTGAGTACGTCACATTACTCTAATTAGCAGTCTTACTACACTACTGTTTGGAAAAAGTTGAACACCAAAACCGAGAGATGTGATCACAATGAAATTTATTCCACACATTAAGGACATGACACTACACAAATGATTAGCCTTATAGACTTGTACATGCACTGCGACTACCCAGCCACGCGGTTTATAGGCACATCCACAAAGCATCAGTTGTGCCCGTAGGAGTACCTGAACGAACAAACTGCCAACCGAGCATATCACAGACGTGTTCGGTGGGTGACATGTCAGGCGGGTAGGCAGGCCTGAAAAGCAGTTGTACCCGTCCTTCATCGAAGAAGAACTCGTAAACTCCTCGCCACGTGCGGTAAGGCGTTGTCCTGCCGAAATATAATATGTGTAGCGGCCTGCAGGAGGGGCAGTGCCTCAGGCTATGAAACTTTCCTGATGTAGCGGTAGCTATTAGATTACTCTAAAGGCGTAGGAGGCGGGATCGCGTCCATTGAGCATCAAACCATCACACTTGGCCTTTGTCCGCTATGCCCTCAACAATACACACTACTGGCCATTAAAATTGCTACACCAAGGAGAATTGCAGATAATAAACGGGTATTCATTGGACAAATATATTATACTACAACTGACATGTGATTACATTTTCACGCAATTTGGGTGCATAGATCCTGAGAAATCAGTACCCAGAACAACCGCCTCTGGCCGTAATAACGGCCTTGATACCCCTGGGCATTGAGTCAAACAGAGCTTGGAGGGCGTGTACAGGTACAGCTGCCCATGCAGCAACAACACGATACCACAGTTCATCAAGAGTAGTGACTGGCGTCTTGTGAGGAGCCAGTTGCTCGGCCACCATTGACCAGACGTTTTCAGTTGGCGAGAGATCTGGAGAATGTGCTGGCCAGGGCTGCAGTCGAACATTTTTTGTATCCAGAAAGGCCCTTACAGGACCTGCAACATGCGGTCTTGCATTATCTTGCGGAAACGTAGGGTTTTGCAGGGATCGAATGAAGGGTAGAGCGACGGGTCGTAACACATCTGAAATGTAACGTCCACTGTTCAAAGTGCCGTCAATGCGAGCAAATGGTGAGTGAGATGTGTAACCAATGGGACCCCATACCATTACGCCGGGTGATACGCCAGTATGGCGATGACGAATACACGCTTCCAATGTGCGTTCACCGCGATGTCGCCAAACACGGATGCGACCATCGTGATGCTGTAAACTGAACCTGGATTCATCCGGAAAAAATGACGTTTTGCCATTCGTGCACCCAGCTTCGCCGTTGAGTACACCATCGCAGGCGCTCCTGTCTGTGATGCAGCGTCAAGGGTAACCGCAGCCGTGGTCTCCGAGCTGATAGTCCATGCTGCTGCAAACGTCGTCGAACTGTTCGTGCAGATGGTTGTTGTCTTTCCAACGTCCCCATCTGTTGACTCAGGGATAGAGACGTGGCTGCCGGCCCTCCGCGAGACCGCTACAGTCGCAGGTTCAAATCCTGCGTCGAGCATGGATGTGTGTGATGTCCTTAGGTTAGTTAGGTTTAAGTAGTTCTAGGTTCTAGGGGACTGATGACCTCAGCTGTTAAGTCCCATAGTGCTCAGAGCCATTTGAACCATCCAGACGTGGCTGCACGATCCGTTACAGCCATGCGGATAAGATGCCTGTCATCTCGACTGCTAGTAATACGAGGCCGTTGGGATCCAGCACGGCGTTCCGTATTACCCTCCTGAACCCACCGATTCCATATTCTGCTAACAGTCATTAGATCTCGACCAACACGAGCAGCAATGTCGCGATACAATAAACCGCAATCGCGATAGGCTACAATCCGACCTTTATCAAAGCGGGAAACGTGATGGTACGCATTTCTCCTCCTTACACGAGGCATCGCAACAACGTTTCACCAGGCAACGCCGGTCAACTGCTGTTTGTGTATGAGAAATCGGTTGGAAACGTTCCTCATGTCAGCACGCTGTAGGTGTCGCCACCGGCGCCAACCTTGTGTGAATGCTCTGAAAAGCTAATCATTTGCATATCACAGCATCTTCTTCCTGTCGGTTAAATTTCGCGTCTGTAGCACATCTTCGTGCTGTAGCAATTTTAATGGCCAGTAGTGTAGTCTACCCGACTGCGTATACCAGGAAGGCGTCGAACGCGTATGCGGCCATCGCTGTACGACAAGTTGAAGAGTGACTGGTCTGAGAATATTACATTTTGTCACTCAGCACACCAGTGTCGTCGTTCACGTGCCCATTGCAGTCTGTATTGTTGGTGATATCTGGTCAGTGGGAGCCGACGCAATAACTTGCGTGTCACGAGTCCGGCCCAGAGAAGACGAAGACACATTCACACCCGCCGCACTGCTCCAACGTCGCGCCTACACTGCGGACGAAGCTGCTCTGTCCGTAACGTCCATGTGGACAAGATGGCGGTCACCTCGCGCTGTGCTCGCATTGTGTCGCTCGGTACTCTGTCGGCTCTGCGTACGGCCCTCTTCTCTACACTGGCTGCACGTACGCCTCACTGTTGAAGCAGCATGCCCTGTACGAGCCTAAGGTCACCGAATGACACACCCGCCTCCCGATGACCAATCGTTCTGTCCCGTTCGAACACACTAACATGCCGATATTCCACCCTGTAATATCGACGAGGCCTAGTGGCCCTTGGTTACACATTTCCACTTTGTGTGACGGCTCCGCACTGACTGAGCGTTGCGTAAAACGGTCATGGCGCTGTTGGGCCTACGTCGACGCTACCTATCTACCATTTAAATCACTTATTATGGTCGTATGTCGTATACTCCGCTTATGGACCATGAGTATAGGATATGAGAGACTGGGACATTGAGATATACAGACAGTATGAAAGGCACACAGCTACATCTACATCTACGTGATTACTCTGCTATTCACAATAAAGTGGCTGGCAGAGGGTTCAATGAACCACCTTTAAGCTGTCTCTCTACCGTTCTACTCTCGAACGGCACACGGGAAAAACGAGCACTTAAATTTTTCTGTGCAAGACCTGATTTCTCTTATTTTATCGTGATGATCATTTCTCCCTATGTAGGTGGGTGCCAACAGAATGTTTTCGCAATTGGAGGAGAAAACTGGTGATTGAAATTTCATGAGAAGATCCCGTAGCAACGAAAAACGCCTTTGTCTTCTACATCTACATCTATACTCCGCGAGCCACCTTACGGTGTGTGGCGGAGGGTACTTATTGTACCACTATCTGATCCCCCCTTCCCTGTTCCATTCACGAATTGTGCGTGGGAAGAACGACTGCTTGTAAGTCTCCGTATTTGCTCTAATTTCTCGGATCTTTTCGTTGTGATCATTACGCGAGATATATGTGGGCGGTAGTAATATGTTGCCCATCTCTTCCCGGAATGTGCTCTCTCGTAATTTCGATAATAAACCTCTCCGTATTGCGTAACGCCTTTCTTGAAGTGTCCGCCACTGGAGCTTGTTCAGCATCTCCGTAACGCTCTCGCGCTGACTAAATGTCCCCATGACGAATCGCGCTGCTTTTCGCTGGATCATGTCTATCTCTTCTATTAATCCAACCTGGTAAGGGTCCCATACTGATGAGCAATACTCAAGAATCGGACGAACAAGCGTTTTGTAAGCTACTTCTTTCGTCGATGAGTCACATTTTCTTAGAATTCTTCCTATGAATCTCAACCTGGCGCCTGCTTTTCCCACTATTTGTTTTATGTGATCATTCCACTTCAGATCGCTCCGGATAGTAACTCCTAAGTATTTTACGGTCGTTACCGCTTCCAATGATTTACCACCTATGGCATAATCGTACTGGAATGGATTTCTGCCCCTATGTATGCGCATTATATTACGTTTATCTACGTTTAGGGAAAGCTGCCAGCTGTCGCACCATTCATTAATCCTCTGCAGGTCTTCCTGGAGTACGTACGAGTCTTCTGATGTTGCTACTTTCTTGTAGACAACCGTGTCATCTGCAAATAGCCTCACGGAGCTACCGATGTTGTCAACTAAGTCATTTATGTATATTGTAAACAATAAAGGTCCTATCACGCTTCCTTGCGGTACTCCCGAAATTACCTCTACATCTGCAGATTTTGAACCGTTAAGAATGACATGTTGTGTTCTTTCTTCTAGGAAATCCTGAATCCAATCACAAACCTGGTCCGATATTCCGTAAGCTCTTATTTTTTTCACTAAACGTAAGTGCGGAACCGTATCAAATGCCTTCCTGAAGTCCAGGAATACGGCATCAATCTGCTCGCCAGTGTCTACGGCACTGTGAATTTCTTGGACAAATAGGGCGAGCTGAGTTTCACATGATCTCTGTTTGCGGAATCCATGTTGGTTATGATGAAGGAGATTTGTATTATCTAAGAACGTCATAATACGAGAACATAAAACATGTTCCATTATTCTACAACAGATTGACGTAAGCGAAATAGGCCTATAATTATTCGCATCTGATTTATGACCCTTCTTGAAAATGGGAACGACCTGCGCTTTCTTTCAGTCGCTAGGTACTTTACGTTCTTCCAGAGATCTACGATAAATTGCTGATAGAAAGGGGGCAAGTTCTTTAGCATAATCACTGTAGAATCTTACGGGTATCTCGTCTGGTCCGGATGCTTTTCCGCTACTAAGTGATAGCAGTTGTTTTTCAATTCCGATATCGTTTATTTCAATATTTTCCATTTTGGCGTCCGTGCGACGGCTGAAGTCAGGGACCGTGTTACGATTTTCCGCAGTGAAACAGTTTCGGAACACTGAATTCAGTATTTCTGCCTTTCTTCGGTCGTCCTCTGTTTCGGTGCCATCGTGGTCAACGAGTGACTGAATAGGGGATTTAGATCCGCTTACCGATTTTACATATGACCAAAACTTTTTAGGGTTCTTGTTTAGATTGTTTGCCAATGTTTTATGTTCGAATTCGTTGAATGCTTCTCTCATTGCTCTCTTTACGCTCTTTTTCGCTTCGTTCAGCTTTTCCTTATCAGCTATGATTCGACTACTCTTAAACCTATGATGAAGCTTTCTTTGTTTCCGTAGTACCTTTCGTACATGATTGTTATACCACGGTGGATCTTTCCCCTCGCTTTGGACCTTAGTCGGTACGAACTTATCTAAGGCGTACTGGACGATGTTTCTGAATTTTTTCCATTTTTGTTCCACATCCTCTTCCTCAGAAATGAACGTTTGATGGTGGTCACTCAGATATTCTGCGATTTGTGCCCTATCACTCTTGTTAAGCAAATATATTTTCCTTCCTTTCTTGGCATTTCTTATTACACTTGTAGTCATTGATGCAACCACTGACTTATGATCACTGATACCCTCTTCTACATTCACGGAGTCGAAAAGTTCCGGTCTATTTGTTGCTATGAGGTCTAAAACGTTAGCTTCACGAGTTGGTTCTCTAACTATCTGCTCGAAGTAATTCTCGGACAAGGCAGTCAGGATAATGTCACAAGAGTCTCTGTCCCTGGCTCCAGTTCTGATTGTGTGACTATCCCATTCTATACCTGGTAGATTGAAGTCTCCCCCTATTACAATAGTATGATCACGAAACTTCTTCACGACGTTCTGCAGGTTCTCTCTGAGGCGCTCAACTACTACGGTTGCTGATGCAGGTGGTCTATAGAAGCATCCGACTATCATATCTGACCCACCTTTGATACTTAACTTAACCCAGATTATTTCACATTCGCATTCGCTAGTATCTTCACTGGATATTATTGAATTCTTTACTGCTATAAATACTCCTCCACCATTGGCGTTTATCCTATCCTTGCGGTATATATTCCATTCTGTGTCTAGGATTTCGTTACTGTTCACTTCCGGTTTTAACCAACTTTCCGTTCCTAATACTATATGCGCACTATTTCCTTCAATAAGCGATACTAATTCAGGAACCTTGCCCTGGATACTCCTGCAGTTTACCAATATTACGTTAACTTTTCCTGTTTTTGGTCTCTGAGGACGGACGTTCTTTATCAACGATGCTGATGTTCTCTCTGGTAAGCCGTCAGGTATTTTATCGTTTCGCCCAAGGGGGGGTCCCTCTAACCTAAAAAACCCCCGTGTGCGCGCCACACGTACTCTGCTACCCTAGTAGCTGCTTCCGGTGTGTAGTGCACGCCTGACCTGTCTAGGGGGGCCCTACAGTTCTCCACCCAATAACGGAGGTCGATGAATTTGCAACCATTATAGTCGCAGAGTCGTCTGAGCCTCTGGTTTAGACCCTCCACACGGCTCCAAACCAGAGGACCGCGATCGACTCTGGGCACTATGCTGCAGATATTAAGCTCAGCTTGCACTCCGCGTGCGATGCTGGTTGTCTTCACCAAATCAGCCAGCCGCCGGAAGGAACCAAGGATGGCCTCAGAACCCAAGCGGCAGGCGTCATTCGTTCCGACATGTGCTACTATCTGCAGCCGGTCACACCCAGTGCGTTCAATAGCTGCCGGAAGGGCCTCCTCCACATTACGGACGAGACCCCCCGGCAAGCACACCGAGTGCACACTGGCATTCTTCCCCGACCTACCCGCTATTTTCCTGAGGGGCTCCATAACCCGCCTAACGTTGGAGCTCCCTATAACTAATAGGCCCGCCCTCTGTGACTGTCGGGACCTTGCCGGAGAATCGGCCACTGGCCCAACAGGCGAGGCATCCTGTGGTGGCTCGGAAACGATGTCATCACCACTAGGAAGCACCCCGTACCTGTTGGAAAGTGGTAAGGCAGCTGCCACGCGGCCAGATCCCACCTTCGCCTTTCGGCCAGGCACACGCGAGCCCACCCTGGAGTGATGGCTGACCGGTAAGATGCTCACTGCCGGAAGACGCAGCGACATCAGGGGTTCCATGTGATTCCAAGGCCACCGAAGTAGGCATAGGTCTCACCACAGTTGCCCCAACGCCACTACGAGCCGACGCCTGCGCCTCGAGCTCGATGAGCCTAACAGACAAAGCCTCCACCTGCCCCCGAAGAGTGGCCAATTCTCCTTGCGTCCGCTCACAACAACCACAGTCCCTACACATGACTATGTTTACCTACTCTATACGGTGACAAATTCCCAAGATAATCTTCTGATGAGCTACTCTGATAATCAAGAAACACTCACTGAAATACGAGACGCGAAAACTACGCTAGGTTTTCCCAGAAAAACTATTTAAAAGCTAAGCGCAGCAAATAAGTACAAAATAAATTTCTCTCCTAACGATCAAGAACTGTTAGTTTCTATGCAGAGCAGATAAACACAAATAGAATCCCTTCCTTAGTGGAAGGTCGTAAACAAAATGCAAAATAAACGCTTTATACAAACAGTACTCGCTGCTGCTGGTGCTCTCGCTCTGGCTGTCACAAGACAACTCTTAATGATTGCCACTCCACATATCATCTCTGTGACACTATCTCCCCTATTTCGCGATAATAAAAAACGAACTGCCCTTCTTTGTACTTTTTCGATGTCATCCGTCAGTCCCACCTGATGCGGACACCACACCGCACAGCAATACTCCAGAATAGGGCGGACAAGCGTGGCGTAAGCAGTCTCTTTAGTAAACCTGTTGCACCTTCTAAGTGTTCTGCCAATGAAAGCACAGCAAGCGACTGATGCGGATAGTGAGTACCTTCCGTAGTGCGGCATGTATGCTGATGTAGAACACACTAACAACATAAGGCAAGTGATGCAGAATATGTCGACGTACACTTGAGTCGGGTCCAGCACAACTGCGGTTCAAATCCCCGTCCGAACTTTCAAATTTAGGTTTTCGGCAGATGCCGGGACAGCGCCTTTGAAGAAGGGAGGAAGGAAGATTAAGAGTTTAACGTGCTGTCGGCAGCGTGGTCATTAGAGATGGAGCACAGCCTCGGAGTACGAAAGGATGCAGAAGGAAATCGGCCGTGCCCTTTTCACAGGAACCGTCCAGGGTAAAACATCTTATCGTGGTTCCGGCTGTATTCACCACTTTCTGCATCTTCTCGTTCGTTGAAAATTTAATTCCACCCATGTATGCTTTAGGGAGGGGGGGCGGGGCGAAAAGATGATAATCTGAAGGCGCCAAGTCAGGGGAAAACAGGGGGTGGTTCAAATCACACACCTCGCGTCAGCATTCCCCTCTTTTCCTTCTGAATGCATCTTCTGAGTTTTTTAGGGCCTCATAATATCGTTGTGCATTGATCGTCTCCCTCTTAGCCAGATATTCGACTAAAATGACGCTTTTTCGGTCCCAAAACAATGAGGCCCTGATGTTTTGCCAGAAATTGTGGTTCTGAATTTTTTGACATGTGAGGAATTAGTGTGACTCCATTGTAACGACTGCCTTTTTGTCTCAGGCGTGTAATGAGCCGCCGACGTTTTATCTCCAGTCACAACAGAGCTCAGAAAATCCCAGATTTCCATTTCAACTCTCCCGATTTTTCTTGTGCTGTTCTGTCAACTATCCATACTGCGCAGAGTTTCCGCTATTCCAGCGTTTCTGTTAGTGTCTCCTATAAGACATTTCTGGAGAGTTGTGGAAGCATCGGATAAATTTCTTTCACTGCCAATCGGCGGTCTTCATGAAAAGTTTCCTCAATCTTTTGCACGAACTCATCAGTCAAAATGGAAGCTCTCCCACTCCTCTGTTTGTCATGAACATTTGTTCTGTCCCCACCAAAATCCCTACAGCACTTAAACACACTCGTTCTGTTCTTAATACCTTCTCTGTATACCGTTTTGATTCACGAAAAAAAAATGGTTCAAATGGCTCTGAGCACTATGTGACTCAACATCTGTGGTCATCAGTCCCCTAGAACTTAGAACTAATGAAACCCAACTAACCTAAGGACATCACACACATCCATGCCCGAGGCAGGATTCGAACCTGCGACCGTAGCAGTCACGCGGTTCCGGACTGCGCGCCTAGAACCGCTAGACCACCGCGGCCGGCGATTCACGAAAAAAATTACTTCCCACTAGTAGGAAGCGGATACAGCACGAAGCTCGCACTTTGCGTGATTTCTTACCGTCACCTTTCACGCAACTGGAACATTACAACGTAAGTCTATGTACTACCATGTTCCTGCGTTGCTCGCTGAGGTCAGGGGATTTCCCCCCCCCACCACCACCACCACCACCACCACACACACACACACACACACACACACACACACTTCTACCACTCAGTGTTGTCAACCCTCAAAAAAAGAAAAACTACAGTCCGTTATGGTCACAGTACACTCGCTTTCTGAGTTTTGCATCACCCCGGTTCCCAGAACTCCTGAACGCAGACGTTGACTGTAGGTATTGTATCACATACACAGTCCCTCTGACTGTTCAGATATGTCACTAAAACCGCCCAAAGATGTAAACAACCGTTCATGAGTAGCGCCTATTAGACGGATGGGGTCCGACATCCGATCAGTTCCAGTCATTCCACCAGGAAGAAGGTACACGGCTCGTGTTGTCTGTAGTTCAACCGTCCCTAGATGGTCAATACCGCGGTTCGATCGCGTCCGCATTGTTACTTTGAGCCAGGAAGGGCTCTCAACAAGGGAAGTGTCCAGGCGTCTCGGAGTGAACCAAACAGATGTTGTTCGGACATGAAGGAGATACAGAAGGACAGGAACTGTCGATGACATTCCTCGCTCAGGTCGCCCAAGGCTACTACTGCAGTGGATGACCGCTACCTACGGATTATGGTTCGGAGGAACCCTGATAGCAACGCCACCATGTTGAATAACGCTTTTCGTGCAGCCACAGGACGTCGTGTTACGACTCAAACTGTGCGCAATAGGCTGCATGATGCGCAACTTCACTCCCGACGTCCCTGGGGAGCTCCATCTTTGCAACCACAACACCCTGCAGCGCGGTACAAATGAGCCCAACAACATACCGAATGGACCGCTCAGGATTGACATCACGTTCTCTTCACCCATGGGAATCGCACATGCCTTCAACCAGACACTCGTCATAGACGTGTTTGGAGGCAACCCGGTCAGGCTGAACGCCGTAGACACAGTGTCGAGCGAGTGCAGCAACGTGGAGGTTCCCTGCTGATTTGGGGTGGCATTATGTGGGGCCGACGTACGCCGCTGGGGTCATGGAAAGCGCCGTATCGGCTATACGATACGTGAATGTCATCCTCCGACCGATAATGCAACCATATCTGCAGCATATTGGGGGGGGGGGGGGGGGGGAGGGCATTCGTCTTCGTGGACGACAATTCGCACCCGCATCGTGCACATCTTGTGAATGACTTCCTTCAGGATAACGACATCGCTCGACTATGGTGGCGAGCATGTTCTCCAGACATGAACCCTATCGAACATACCTGGGGTAGACTGAAAAGGGCTGTTTATGAACGACATGGCACAGCAAGCACTCTGAGGGATCTAAACGAAATTAGAATTATATTAATACCTTCAGCTGCTAAATGGCGTTGATCTGTATCAACGGGAACAGGTGAAAACGTGTGCCGCGACCGGGACTCGAAGCCGGGATCTCCTGCTTACATGGCAGACGCTCTATCCATCTGAGCCATCGAGGGCAGAGAGGATAGCGCGACTGCAGGGACTATCTCGCCCACGCCTCCCGCGAGACCCACATTCTCACCTTGTAAGTCCACACACTACATTCGTAGTGTCCCACCCCAACACAGTCATTACTCGTGGAAGACATTCTTACCAAGTCCCGTAAGATATAGATCAACGCCATTTAGCAGCTGAAGGTGTTAATATAATTCTAATTTCGTTCTAGACGGCTGCAGGTCGTCAATGGCGTCTGTTCTTTCGGACATGCCCAAAAGAACAGACACCGTATCCATATAAGTATACTGAGGGATCTACACCGAATTGCTGTTGAGAAGTGAGACAATCTGGACCAACAGGGCCTTGATAAACTTGTAGATAGTATGCCACGACGAATACAAAAAAATGGTTCTGAGCACTATGGGACTTAACATCTGTGGTCATCAGTCCCCTAGAACTTAGTACTACTTAAACCTAACTAAACTAAGGACATCACACACATCCATGCCCGAGGCAGGATTCGAACCTGCGACCGTAGCAGTCGCGCGGTTCCGGACTGCGCGCCTAGAACCGCTAGACCACCGCGGCCGGCACGACGAATACAGGCATGCATCAATGCAAGAGGACGTGCTACTGGGTATTACAGGTACCGGTGTGTACAGCAAACTGGACCACCACCTCTGAAGGTCTCGCTGTATCGTACATCATGCAATGTGTGGTTTTCATGAGCAATAATACGGACGGAAATGATGTTTATGTTGACCTCTGTTCGAATTTTCTGTACAGGTTCCGGAACTCTCGAAAACGAGGTGATGCAAAACTTTTTTCGATGTGTGTATATGCGTTTTAGAACCCATGTATACTGGATATGTCTTTCTTGTTTTGGTCCATACAGCCACCTCTAAAAAAATGAAATACTTTTTTATAACACCCAGTGGTGCAACGCAGTAACAGCAGGTGCGCGTTAGAAGAGGTGAGTGCACCGTCGTAGACAGAGCTGACGACAACGCCAGACTGCGGCGCCGCGTGGACCCAGCCGGGCATGAGCATTAGCCCGGCTTTGCTGGCGTGCCCGTGACAAAGTAGCGCGCGCGTGGCGCCTTCCAGCCGACTAGAGCAGCCGGATAGCGTTACGCAACGCCAGCCGCCTGGCCGAGGACGCGGAAAATCAATATAAAACCTGCGACACATTTAGCCGCTGCACCCGTGGTCGCGGCCACAGAGCCGTGGACCCACTGCTGCCACTGCCGACGGGGGGCGAGCTCCGCTAAACCAGTAGCTAACCGAAAACCGCCACAGACGACACAGCTACAAAATTTGATGTGTCCGCCGCTAGCGGGCAGGTCAGCTATAGCGAACAAACTAAAGTTTATTGAACGCGATTTACACAAAGACATTCTCCACAATGAAACAAAATAAAAGCCTGATTCTTCACTAAGTGAAACAAAATGGATGCTAGTCCTTCAGTAAGTGGAACAAAATAAATATTTCGTATATAACGGAGCCATAGAAGCTGACTTGGGGAAGATCAGTTCGGAGTCCGTAGAAATATTGGAACACGTGAGGCAATACTGACCCTACGACTTATCTTAGAAGAAAGATTAAGGAAAGGCAAACCTACGTTCCTAACATTTGTAGTCTTAGAGAAAGCTTTTGACAATGTTGACTGGAACACTCTCTTTCAAATGCTGAAGGTGGCAGGGGTAAAACAAAGGGAGCGAAAGGCTATTTACAATTTGTACAGAAAGTAATAAAAGACAAAAATATATTTTACCAAGCAGTAATATTTAAACAACCACTACCAAAGCAATCAAAATCCAATAAGCCTGGTACTTCAGCTAGAAAAATAACTAGGCCAGAATATAACCGGCATCTACCAATGAGTTCACGATTAATAAAAATAAAAAATAAAAAAAAACACAGAGCATAAAATTTAAAGACAAAGTTTCTCATAAAAACATTACTCTAATTAAATATAGAAGTCTCTAAAACAAATTCAAGCTGACTAGTAAATGACTTTAGAGTTAACTTCTGCAATAGTTCAACACAGGACCATTAAACAACATTAAACAAATTCGTGGTTTTAAAATTAAGCCACCCCTCACGCAACTACAAATGTATCAAGAGATAATGGTTATAATTGGAGGCGTATACTAACAGCAGGATTACACAGCTCTTGGTACGAGCCCTTTTACTCTACAACAATCAACAGGCCCAGCTCCCCCATCTCCTCAGGCGCCGGCTGGGGTGGCCGTGCGGTTCTAGGCGCTACACTCTGGAACCGCGCGACCACTACGGTCGCAGGTTCGAATCCTGCCTCGGGCATGGATGTGTGTGATGTTCTTAGGTTAGTTAGGTTTAAGTAGTTCTAAGTTCTAGGGGACTGATGACCTCAGATGTTAAGTCCCATAGTGCTCAGAGCCATTTGAACCATTTTTCTCCTCAGGCAGATGGTTGTACACACGGGAGGGAACACAAAGTAACAAGACAGGCTTCTAAAACACTCAAACAGATGGTGTTAATTCAACAAACCTCAAAAACACTTCATACGTGCTTCAAGGAATACAGGCCAGACAATAATGACAATTCAAACTATGGCCTGGAAAACTTCAAGCAACCAATTGGTCTAGTAAATAAAATAAAAAAAAATTATGCACACTTGATAAACCATCAAAACACGGGCATTTCACTACTAAGAAAATCGTTCAGAAGTGGCAGTTGGCAACACCCATAGCACAGATTGAAGTAGCTGACGAGAATTTCGAATGAGGCAACAAGAGGCAGCAATACATTAAATCACGTTGTTATCACAGTTCATAGGCTGAAATTTTGCTCACCAAAAAAAAAAAAAAAAAAAAAAAAAAAAAAAAAAAAAAAACCCTAATCCATGATTCCAATGCCGTCGTGAGCAGAAACACGCTGTCCACTCAGAGTCCCGTCAACCAATGAACGTCAGAATCACCAACGCCAGTACCAACAGTCTCAGTTCTACGCGTTGCCAGCTTATACTGCCGCCCAGCGTGCTCCCAAACACAGTGTGTGCGCGACTCACGCCTCTTGGCGGCTCCGTGCTCACTCTCTCTTTTTGTGCCTCACCTCAGGCGCGCGCTATCGGGCAAACTTTACGCCACACGGCATCGATAACCGCTAGGCCGATATGCACACATAAGATAGAAACATCCAGTCTGACGTTATCTTGTCAGCTAGAAGACGCAACACTACAATTGTACCAAGTCTCAACGAGCACCTCGCTGATCACTGAAGAGTCTCAGCTGAGGAGGCGGCGTGCTGTCCAGAAGTCGATCGCCCAGTTCTTGACGCAGTTTAATCGAGATCTTCAGGTTGCTGGTTGGGACAGAACTCCTCTCCGGAGATAGTTTCTTTTAGTGTTCAACTCTGAGGTTGGTTTGCAGCAGAGCACCATTCCTCTCTTCTGTCTTCCTTCCTCTTCATTTCCACGTATGTGTCACATCCAACGTCACTCATTATATGTTGCATGTATGATATCCTTGGTCGCCCCCTCTGATTCCTTCCCTCTATTAGCTCCCTCTGCTATTGTTCCAATGATATTGTTGTGTCGTAATGTGTGTCCTACAAGTTTGTCTCTTCTTGTTTGGAGGTGCCTCCACAGAGATCTGGTTTCCTGTGCTCTTCTAAGCACCTCTTCATTTGTTACTTTGTCTCTCCAGCTGATCATCATCCTTCTATAGCACCCCCCCTCCAGGGCCTCTAGCCGTATTCTCTCTTCTCTTCCAATTGTCCAAGTTTCACATCCGTATAGGATGTTGCTGGTGAGTAAGTTTTCCGATTAAATGCAATTTTGGCCTTTTGTATTCTGGTCGCAATTTCTTTCCGGCTTCTATCATCTCTTGTGATTTTGCTTCCCAGGTAAGTAAATTCCTCTATCACTTCCAGCTCCTCTCTTCCAATTCTCATTCTCAGAGAGATCGTACACTGGCCTAAATAGTCATTTTGTGGACGGATACGTGAGGATCTATTTTTGGCATGTGACATGGTGGACGCATGAAGAGGTGCAGTTTGCCAGCGACACCTATCGTCGCCGTGTATGCCACCTGGTGAGGTGGCCAGAGTGCTGTTGACGCCCTCTGCTGATCTAGCCTCAGAGTTCCGGCGTTGCGAAGGAAGTTACATGTCATTTGCACTGTAGTGGCTGAGCTTCCTTCAGCTTGCACAACGACTAAGTTGTATGTGGTGCTTAACAACTGCTATGTCTAGGGCGCCATGGCAAAAATGGCCTGTCCATCACAAGGGATGGGCAGTTTTTGTGGGATACAGG